>NC_059159.1:140614423-141239423 GCF_019923935.1 Bubalus bubalis
TCTAGTAAAAAGAGCGAAGACTATTCGAAGACAGACACACAAGGAGAGAACACCATATGAAGACAGAGTCAGATGCTGAAATGTTGCAGCTACAAGCCAAGGAAACACTAAAGACTCCCAGCAAACCATCAAAAGCTAGGGACAAAGAGGGGTTCTCCCCTACAGGCAACAAAGGGAACACTGGCCCTGTTGACAAGTTGATTCTGAACTTCAGCCTCCAGAGACAATAAATTTCTAATATTAGAAAAAATACTAAAGAAAAATCTCATAATAGTTGTGTAGGATAGATTTTCCTAAACAAGACAAAATCGAGAAGCCAACACTCTTCTAGAGCCACCCTCTCCTCCCCGCATCCCACCTTCTAGGTCATCACAGAGCATCAGCCTGGGCTCTTGCATCATATAATAACTTCCCACTTGCTATCTATTTTACACATAATGGTGTATATATGTCAGTGCAATGCTGCTTGTTCAATTCATCCCACCCTCTCCTTCCCCTGCTGTGTCCACAAGTTCTCCACATCTCTGTCTCCATTCCTTCCCAACAAATATGTCCATCAGTACCATTTTTCTAGATTCCATATACATGAATTAATATGCAATATTCATTTTTTTCTGACTTACTTCACTTTTTACTTAATAGGCTCTAGGTTCATCCAGCTCACTACCACTGACTCAAATTTGTCCCTTTTTATGGCTGAGTAATATTGCACTGTATGTATGTACTCCATCTTCTTTATGCATTCATCTCTTAATGTATATCTAGGCTGCTTCCATGTCCTGCTACTGTAAACAGTGCTGCAATGAATACTGGGGTACATGTGTCTCTTAGAATCTGGTTTTCTCAGGGTATATGCCTAGTAGTAGGGTTTCTGGGTCATATGGTATTAATAGATTTATTCCTAGTTTTTTAAAGAGTCTCCATACTCTTCTCCATTATGGCTGTTATCAGTTTACATTCCCACCAACAGCTCAGGAGTGTTCCCTTTTCCCCACACCCCCTCCAGCGATTACTATTTGTAGATTCTTTGATGATGGTCATTCTGACTGGTGTGAGGTGATATGTCATTATAGTTTTGATTTGCATTTCTCTAATTTAAAATTTTAAGAATCTTAAGAGCACTTTCAGAAACATCTTTCTCCCTGCTAGCAGTTATGTACAACACATGTGAACCAAACAAAAGTGCTCTGACATTTTCTAAGCCTTATGCTATATGTTTTTTTCTTGATGCTTATTCTTCACACTGGCAAAACTGGGATATACACCTAATTCCTTCTTCCCATCATGCCTGTTCCATAGCTCCACTAGATTAAAAGAAATTATGAAGTTTGGTGTAAAGTCATCTAGATAGTCTCACCAAGATGTTATTTTAAAGATATTTTTAAAAACTTCAGCACAGAGGAATTTCTGAAATTCTATGTCACTTATAAGTCTGTGTGAATTTATAATATAGTCACCAAAAAGTTACAGAAAAATATTTATTGAAATGCACATTTTTTAATTAGAATTTCTCAGCACCAATATTTTATACTTCCTCATATATTTTTCCAATCTTCATAAGTCCTACACAGAATAACACAGCTAACAATGGCTTTAAAAACAGTTTACGGCTTATTCATTTAAGAGCAATGAAGAAGGAAAAGCTTAAGCCCCAGGTACTCATAAAGTTATTTAAGTTGGGAGGTCAATCCTTGCAATTACCTTCAAACCTATGTGTGCTAATTTGCTCAGTCATGTGTGACTCTTTGCAACCCTATGGACTGTAGCCTGACAGGCTCCTCTGTCCATGGGGATTCTCCAGGCAAGAATACTGGAGTGGGTTGCATGCCCTCTTCCAGGGGATCTTCCCAACACAGAGATCAAACCTACATCTCCTGCACTGGCAGGCAGGCTCCTTACCATTAGCACAACAAGGGATGCCCCTCCAAACCTATAAGGAAACTCAAAATGACAGAGTTACAATAAATTCAGAGTTGCTTCCTTGTAAATTAATAATGTTTAAATCTAAAACCTAAAATTGGAAAGGAAAGGAAGTCTGAAAGGAAAGCATCACTCTTCAAACATAAATAATAATCCTTAATCTTCCTCAACTAAATGCGGGGTACTATTTAAGGACAGGAAGAACTGTGACACATAAATGCTCTAGATGTTGAGATTGTTTAATTATGGGGGGAGACCCTATGATTATTCAAAATAATAAAGGAATCATGATACAGATGTCTGATCAATGAATGTTTATCCTTTTTAAAGTAAAGTTAAAAACAGGTGTTCTTTTTAAAACACAGAGAAAAGAATGAAGGGATAATTTAGATAATGACATTCCTTTCTCACAAGTTTAGACCCACTGATTTCTACACGGTTTTAGAAATATATCATGTTGTATATTATAAAGATACTTGTAAAATGTTCTTACCTCCTAGGAACATTTTATATTAGATTTGGTAATGGGTTATAATAGGTTAATTTAGATCTTAAGTAGATCATAGTCATTAGATAAAAATTAATTATGAAGTACTTTAAATATCAAAAAGAGGAAAGGCATAAAAATTTTAAAGATAAAGAATATATTTTTGATATTAACTAGGATTCATTCATCCACATTACACTGCTTACCTAAACTAATTACACTGCATTAATATAGGCACTGTGCTAATTACACGAATCATCTAAACCCTCAAAACAATCTTATGATGTAGGCGCCAATACTACTATTTTACAAATAGAAAACTGGACATAAAAAGTTAGGTAACTGGGGCTTCAGTGGTGAAGAATCTGCCTGCCACTGCAGGAGACATGGGTTCAATCCCTGGTCTGGGAAGATCTCACATGCTGCAGAACTAACCCCATGTGCCACAACAATTAAGCCTGTGCTCTAGAGCCCTGGAGCTGCAATTCCTGTGCCCACATGTCACTACTACTGAAACCCATGTGCACCAGAGCCCATGTTCTGCAACAGGAGAAGCCACCACAGTGAGAAGCCCACACACCACAACTAGAGAGTAGTTTGTGCAGCAATGAAGATACAGCACAGCTATAAATACTTTTTTTAAAAGTTAGGTAACTTCATATCATGAAGCCAGTGAGTGACAGAGCTAACATGTAAATCCAGTTTCTGCCTGCTTCCAGAATCCATTCACTACACCTATTCTGGAAGTTGGTCTTACTAATTGTGATATAATCATTTTCTTTTACCTTGTCACATTTCAACAGATGCTCTAAGACTGTATAATCCTTATATAAGTAAATTTGCCACCATCCCACCAAATACTTAATAAATAATTATATGTGCAAGTAAGCACCCATTTTCAAGAAGGGAACAAGCTAAATATTTGACCTTTATTAAGAAAGGGTGAAAAGACTGAGTATGTTCTGAATCTAATTCATTGTAAAATTTAGCCTATGAATAGTTGATGCAGACAAGTTTTTCCTTATAAAAGATTCACAACTAATAGAAGTAAAAAGAATGAGAAAATTAGAAAACTCATTATTTAGCACATTTTTAAGAAATAATGGATCTAAGCAATGTCATGAAATATTGCTAAGTGATTAGGTGAAAGAAGATGGACCACTTCAACTCGACAATTTTAAGTAATGCAAAACAGAGACCCAGCACCACCTATGAAATATTTTGATAATTAAAAAAAAAAAAACTAATCAAGCCTCAAGCTCCATCAGTCTACAAAAAATTTGAAATTATACCTACAAGTTAAAAGAACCCAGGATATAGTTATCTTAATCTATGCTGCAACATTCTGTAAAATGTCACCCAGGTCCTTCACCAAATAAATCAGAAACAAAAAACAGAGGGACAGGGAATAGTTACTGACTGCAAAAGATTACAAGACTTATCAATCAAACAGAATGTAGAAGAGCTCTTATTTCAATCCTGATTTGAGCAAGACAACTGTAAAAAAAAAGAAAGAAAGAAAAAAAGACATTTCTTAGACGTTCAGAAGATATTACATGATCTTAAAGAATTATTAATATTGTTGAACAAAGAAATGATACTTTGGTAACACTAAAAGAAAAAACTATCTGATAGCAATAATACTTAAGAATTAACAGAATAAATCTCATGGCTGATATTTGCTTTAAAATACTGATAGGAGGGAGACTTCCTGTATTTTTCCTGAGACTTCCTGAGGACTTCCCTGGTGGTTCAGATGGTAAAAGCGTTTGTCTACAATGCAGTAGACCCGGGTTCGATGCCTGGGTTGGGAAGATCCCCTGGAGAAGGAAATGGCAACCCACTCCAGGACTACTGTCTGGAAAATCCCATGGACAGAGGAGCCTAGTAGGCTACAGTCCATGGAGTCGCAAAGAGTCGGACATGACTGAGCGACTTCACTTCACTTCAGGAGGGAGACAAAGAAGGGAAAGATGAAATTTAAATTGAAGAATGTTGACAATTGTTGAAATTGACTGATGGGTATATCAGGGTTCATTATTCTATTTGTGTGTAGATTTGGAAAGTCCCTAAATATAATGAGGAATAATAAACTGTGGAAAACTCTTCAAGAGATGGGAATACCAGACCGCCTGACCTGCCTCTTGAGAAATCTGTATGCAGGTCAGGAAGCAACAGTTAGAACTGGACATGGAACAACAGACTGATTCCAAATAGGAAAAGGAGTATGTCAAGCCTGTATATTGTCACCCTGCTTATTTAACTTCTATACAGAGTACATCATGAGAAATGCTGGGCTGGAAGAAACACAAGCTGGAATCAAGACTGCCAGGAGAAATATCAATAACCTCAGATATGCAGATGACACCACCCTTATGGCAGAAAGTGAAGAGGAACTAAAAAGCCTCTTGATGAAAGTGAAAGAGGAGAGTGAAAAAGCTGGCTTAAAGCTCAACATTCAGAAAACAAAGATCATGGCATCTGGTCCCATCACTTCATGGGAAATAGATGGGGAAATAGTGGAAACAGTGTCAGACTTTATTTTTTGGGGCTCCAAAATCACTGCAGATGGTGACTGCAGCCAAGAAATTAAAAGATGCTTACTCCTTGGAAGAAAAGTTATGACCAACCTAGACAGCATATTGAAAAGCAGAGACATTACTTTGTCAGCAAAGGTCCGTCTAGTCAAGGCTATGGTTTTTCCAATGGTCATGTATGGATGTGAGAGTTGGACTGTGAAGAAAGCTGAGTGCTGAAGAATTGATGCTTTTGAACTGTGTGGTGTTGGAGAAGACTCTTGAGAGTCCCTTGGACTGCAAGGAGATCCAACCAGTCCATTCGAAAGGAGATCAGCCCTGGGTGTTCTTTGGGAGGAATGATGCTAAAGCTGAAACTCCAGTACTTTGGCCACCTCATGCGAAGAGTTGACTCACTGGAAAAAGACTCTGATGCTGGGAGGGATTAGGGGCAGGAGGAGAAGGGGACGACAGAGGATGATATGGCTGGATGGCATCACTGACTCGATGGATGTGAGTTTGAGTGAACTCCAGGAGTTGGTGATGGACAGGGAGGCCTGGCGTGCTGCAATTCAAGGGGTCGCAAAGAGTCGGAAACGACTGAGTGACTGAACTGAACTGAACTGAATGTGTGTACTTTGTTTTAAACAAACCAATTGTAAAAGGGCATTTTGAGATAACTAGAGAAGAGTATACACACAGAATTTTTGATTGTGTTAAGCAATCAATAAATTTGTTGAGTACAATTATAGTATTATGGTTATTTTTAGGCCCTTATTTAGCTGAGTTACATAAAGAAGTATTTAGGGGGAAAATGAGAAAATACTTGGTACTTGCTTACAGAAATTCATATATATGTAAATAACATCTGGGATTTGCTTAAAAATACTTTAGGAAACATAAATAAAAGTATGGAGGGGGAACAAATGAAACAAAAATGGCAGAATGTTAATAATTGTGGAATATAATAAGTAATTAATATAAATAATTCAAGATAATTAGTTTAATACAATGTAAATGCTATATTTGTTTGAAAAATTCCAAAATAATTTTTTTAAAAGAATGATGATTAATATGGCTTAAGAAAGCACTCAATATAATGAAATAACTGAAAATGCTTTCAAGTTCTGAGGTTGAAAGACACACAAACAAATGTATCTATCTATATATATATATATTTGTGGGCGTATGTATATATATATGTACATATATACACACAAACATAAATATACATATATGTAATATATATTTTGAGACATACATACATATATACATATCTCAAATAAGAAAAAGAATGACATTATTTGACAAAAAAGAAATATATAAATTTAAAATATATCCAGATAATTGTGAGAATGAAGGAAACGGTCATTAAAAGATTATAAAATTGTGTAGGGAATATAGTAGGCATTCAATAAATGTTTCTGAATGAGTAATACTCTGTACAGGTCTTTTTTCCTATTATAGTATCTAGGAATATTCAAAGTCTAAATTTCTATAACAGTATAAATTCAGTTTTCTAATTCTGATATATTTTTGAAGATTAAACTTTATACTAAAGAAAATCTTTATCATAATTAAATCACTATTTAAGAACTAAGAAAGGACCCTAGATACAATTGAACTCAATCATCTCACTGTACAGATTAAGATGATAAGGCCCAAAATAACAAAGGGTATACTTTTATTTACACTTAAAACATTTACTCACTTCATAAGATTGGAATTCTTCTTACTAAATGGTCCGATGATTTTAAACATCAGTTCCACAACTCCATTTTTCCCTAAAGATACAGAATTCACAGCTGGGAAGGGGAAAAAAAGATGTAAAGTGATTTAAAAACCTCAGTGGATAGAAATGTTTATACATGTGGCACACGGCTGAAAAACATATACAAACTGTTTAGTAAATGTGAACTCTAAGTCTCTCGTAAAGTCCGCCTTAGTTGATACTTTAAAGGCATGCCAATGGGAAGATGAAGTGGGAAAAGAAGTAAATAAATTATGAAAGTTCCTAGAAGTTGTTAATTCTTTCAAATATAGGGAATTGCCCAAAAGCAACAACAAATCAGATCTGCAGGTCAGATTTTAGATGCAAGTCAGATCTAACAGCACTACAGGAAAGACGGCTGTGGCCTAGGTGAGAAGTAATGAGGACCTTAATTAAAGCGACTGCAGTAGGCAAAAACAGGTCACAACTTTAGACAGAACATGCAAACAATTACCTAACCAGAAAACTGGGCCTAACATTTTCAGTCTTGGAAGAAATATTATTTAAAAATTATAGATACACCATTTGCTAGCCTCCTGGTGCTTAATGAAATAAAATGCCCTAAAAATGTAGTTCCTAAAGTTTTGTATAACAATTTTAATTTCCTCTGTATCTGCTTATCGCTCCATTATCACTTCTAATTCTAGTCTGTTTTGTCTTTCTTTTTCCTTAATTAGGGAATTCAGTGGTTCATCTATTTTTAATCCAATTGTTTTATTTTTTAATGAATTTTTTTTAATTTTATAATGTATTTTTTCTATTTCATTCTCTACTTTCCTTATGTTTATTGCTCTGTTCCTAATTTCTTTATAAATAGAATTCATTAATTTCCTTATGCTCTTTTTAATTACATAAGTGTTAATTATTTAAGTGTTCAAAACTATTTTTCTGTGAGCACACCTTTAGATATACTTTCAAAGTATAGATACTGATAACAGATAAATACACACACATACACACAAACCTACCACTGAGATTATCATTACTTTGCAATGATGTTTTTATAATAAAATGTACTCTACAATCTCAATGTCAAGCATCTTGTTAACATTCCAATCTCATATCCATAGTCAGGAAATAGAAAATCCATACTTCAGGGGTTGGGACCTAATATTATATTAGTGAGAGACAGAGAGTGAGAGAGAGAAAGAGTATGTGTGTGTATGTGTGTGTGTGTGTGTGTGTGTGTGTGTGTGTGTTGTGAGACACTTCATCTGGGAGGGTGGGTGTGGGCATGGGTGTATGTGTGTGTTTATGTTGCGAGACACTTTATCTGAGGCTATCTCTCCATGTGAGTGTGTATGTGTGTGTGTTGTGAGACACTTCATCTGAGAGAGTGGGTGTGGGCGTGGGGGTGTGTGTGTATTTATGTTGGGAGACACTTCATCTGAGGCAATCTCTCTGATCACTGCTCTCTACAGCTTCCTCAGAGGCTCCTGTGCTGTTATTTTTGGTTCTGCTACTTCCCTATAGATTGCTAAAGATAATTAGCTCCAGATGTCTATGCCACTGCATTCCTTCCTTCTCAATTTTCCTCTCATCTGTAATAATCCAAATAGGCACAGCAGTTTTTCCAGTTGTCAATACTCGGTTATTCTTCAACATCTTTTCCACAGGCTGCCTACTCATCAGCCTCACTACATACCTTTACAAATGGGGGGAATTAACGAGAATTCTTAAGACTTTGTCAACTCACCTTCTTACATACATCACCTTTGAGGGAGTGGTTAGAATTACAAAGAGCCATATTAAATATTCTCATTCCTTGTCCACAACTTTTAGAGATTTATGGAGTTAAAGTACTTTAAAATTTTCATTTTGTGTTAATGTGGCAACATCGAGCTAACTAAAAGCTGCTCTGAAATACTTACAGTTGGCAGAATATACTCGTAAAAGCTGAAGACAAGGCAAAACCAAGCGATGATTCTGCAAATTCTGTTTGACCAAATTCAGAGTTATATTTAGAGCTCCATTAATTCTAGCTTTCACTCCAAATTTTTTGTCTGTTTAAAAATAAATGAACAAACATAATTTATTCCTATGTAACTTTTGAATAAAATTAAAATGTCATAAAACAATGGAATTCCTAAAATTAATACTATGAATGCATATTATCAACTATTAATATAAAGTTGACCTGAAATAACTAAAACTGTAATCATTTTCTTATATATTTTAATACTTCTTACACTTTTAAAACATGGCTTGAAAGAAAGAGTAAGGGGCAGGCAGGATGACAGGGCTCGGCAACAGAGGCTGGAGTGGCCCAACACTTAAACTATTATTGAAAGGAATAACTTAACTGATTTACCCTACACAGTAAAGTCTCTCCAGCTTAACACAGTCAAAGGAGTGCCATCACATGGTTAAAGAAATTGGAAAGAATCTAAATATACATTACCAACATTATTTACTTAATATTAACTGTACTGTTTTCAGACTTAGAATATGCATGCGTGCATACTAAGTCACTTTAGTAGTGACTCTTTGCAACCCTATGGACTGTAACCCGCCAGACTCCCTGCCAATGGGATTCTCCAGGCATTAGAATACTGGACTGGGTTGCCATGCCCTCCTCCAGGGGATCTTCCTGATCCAGGGATTGAATTTGAGTATTCTATGGCCCCTGCATTGCAGGCAGATTTGTTATTGCTGAGCCACTGCGGAAGCCCTTATGTAAAGTTTAAAAATAAAATAAAATTAAAAAAAAAAAAAAAAGAAAAAATGAACAGCTTATTAGAAAATAATCTAAAAAATATTATCAAATAAATTTCTAGAGGGAGCTAATTCTTAACAAAGAAAAAGAAGAAAAGAAAGTTCTTGATTTTTATTATTAGGAAGAGATTAAAATAGTAAAAAAAAAATCTGAACAACAAGAATTTGAGAATGTTAGGATTTTTAACAAAGAAAGTAAGCAAGACTAGCAAGCAAAGTTATTTCATCAACAGAAAATGTAAATCAAAAAACCTAATATTCTTAAGGGAAAATTATTCTCAGCCCATAAGGGAAAAGTAAAAAAGTTATAAAATCACCCAAGAAATTCAAATATAATTCAATAATATAAAAATGTAAAACTAGGACAACAGCAAAAATAAAGGAAACAGCAAAAATTTAGAAGTAGAGAGGAAAATATTAAAAAAGCTACAACTTACAAGGGACATTAAAGAAATAAAAATATAAATTAAACAATATCTTAATTTAAGCACAAGAAACATAATGAAAGCTTTATGCTTTACTGAAAAGCACAGGAAAGATAACCTGGTTTTAAATACAGGAGGAAGCATGATATAACAATATTCACCAATACAAAAAGGTTTTCTCATTTTACTTTTCATTTTCAACAAAAATTTCAGAAAGCAGCCCTTAAATCTCAAATATCAGAGTTTAAAAATATAAGAAAGAGTTAACATGTTTCTTAAATAAACTGAATATATGCTTAAGTCTTAAGGTCCCTAAGATATCTGAAAAATTAAAGTCATCTCAGGGATACCTTAAGACAATGATTTTTAACAGTATTATTTAAATAGTCATACAATACAAAAAGATATGCATGAAATACACATAAGTATACAAACTGCATACACATTTTTAGACACTTTTTCGAAAAAGCACTTTAGCCAAATACTTTAAAGTTTAAAGCCACAAGGCAATGGCAGAACCATTAAAAAATCACTACTCAAGAGTTTCAATCTCTGTACAGACAGACAACTCTACACTGAGCTTAGGTTCTAGTCAAAGAATGCTTTTCTCTTTTAACGTAATCTAAATCAGCTTCCTCATTTGTTTTATAGCCTACGTTTTCTCAATTTGTAGTTTTCAATATTTTGTATGTCTTACTATTGTAATAAATCAGTCTTACAATTTTTTATATCTCTTTTGATCTTAACTAACTTGTAAGCTTTTTAAGCATTGAGACATGACTATCACTATTGGTTGGTCATAGTGATGACCAACCAAACTCATGTCCATCACTGACTCAATGGACATGAGTTTGAGCAAACTCAGGGAGGTAGTGAAGGACAGGGAAGCCTGGCACGCTGCAATTCATGGGGTCACAAAGAGTCGGACATGACTTAACGACTGACCAACAATGAAAAGAAAACATGTCTTATACCTATGCTCCTCAAAGCATTCCCACGCACACTCCCTCCTTCTAGCCTCAACAATATCCATGTTATGTGTATCCTTTATAACATATACATGCCAGAAACACACACACACCAAGACACATTTCTGATTCTGACACATTTTTGTCTTCCTTTTTCCATCACATGCAATAGAAATATGTGGGAATTTAGGATCCTCAATTCGTGCAGGTCACTAGTTGACTATAAAAAGCATTCCTAACTAAGGCTAAGAATAAGCAGTAAAATTTTAGATTTTAAAGTTTACCAGTTTCAAGGCACACAGAGCCAACGTAACAAAAGTAGTTCCACTTAATAGTCATGCAAGTGAAACCCTTACCTTTTGGTCCAATCTTTGCAAGAATGGAATGAATCTGCACCATTAACTCCTCATTCAGGGGTGATTCTTTGCTGGCATTCATAAGTAACTGTAATAATATTTGTGAACCACCTTTGGAGACCAAGAAACTCGCTCTTCGACCTCCACCTAAAAAGTTTTTTGAAAGAAATCTGTTCAAACCACAAATTCTTCCATAATATATTAGATATCGCACCTTGTTACCATTCAAGTAAAAGTGATGACTTTAGAAAGCAAACAAATAAGATCAAAATAAAATTTTACTTTATTTATATTAATTAAAAAGTAGCACAGACAGTAAATAAACACTGATGCAAAATTCACGTTCAAGGCTGTAAACCACATGGGTTTGAGGGACACTGGAAGATATCAAATACAAAGCAACAACAAAGAGTATGACATTTTGGCTTCCAAATTCCAATACTCAGAACAGCCTCTGTATGAGAATCAGAAAATTCCAAAGTATACATGATACTTGTATATTTTTGATCATTATTTACAAATAGATATAGACCAAAGGAAACAAAAACTTACCTGCTGACACCAGCTCAACAAGAATGCTCAAGATATTAAGTGTAGTTTGAAGATCTTTTGTGTTCTGAAATAAAGTTTATTTGCTTTATTAAAACATTATAAATCTGTGATTCCCAAACTTCTCTCTGTTGGGAACTACCTTCATTTACAGATGACCTCTTTGGTTTCTCTAAGAATAAATGTATTTAGGTTTTCACTATTCTCATATATCACTTCAGTTTCTTTTTACTGCTCTTAAAAATTCTTGCAAATCATCTGAGCTATTAATATCAACAGGAATTAATTTGTTATTTGGACATATCAACTTCTACCAAGTAGATAATACAAATAAATGTATCAAAATATAAAAGGCATGACAATGTATATATGGTGATTATCAGTCACTGAACTCCCCTCTCAAAAAGTAACTGCATTATCAATTTTTTGTGTATCCAGCAAGATAATGTACACACATAAAAGAAATCCAAGTAAATATACATTTATATATAGATTTCTCCAAATGATATAATTCTACCTGATATATTCCATTAGATGGCAATGTCATTGGTCAGGTAACCACCTATCAATGTGACATTTAAATATTTAAAATCTTTTGCTATTAAAAAATTGTAACCAAAACCAAGTACATACATTTCCAGGGAAGCAAGTACAACTGTACATGGGAAATTCCTGGAATTTCTGGGTCAATGATATGGACATTTATTTTGATAGGTATTATTAACTTGCTCTTAGTGGAGCAATTTACACTCCTACCAGTAAAGTTGAAGAGTAATTATTAATATTTTCCAAGGTCTGGACAAACAATCTAATAAGAAAAAATGTTTAAATACTGTACTATGGTTATATTTCTCTTACTAAAAGCAATGTTTGGATAAAGAAAAATAGACAGACAACAGAATTGTGGCCTATTCAAGAAACTGCCTGATCTCAGAATAGAAGGATTTTACAGTGTTTATTTAGACAAATTTCAGAATTGCAATGCATCAGTGACTAGAATGGGACTTAACTCCTTCCAAAAAGGAACAAATATTGTCTCTGCTTCACCATTTAAGGGCAGAAACTAATGGGTCCAAAAAATCAAATCCAGAACAGAAAGAGGACCACACATTACGCATAGACCCTTGTCTTAGCACTGAGGGTATTATTAACTGGACCACTGACTCACTGGGGATGAAGTTGGAAGAATGAGAGACAAACATTTGTTAAAGAAAAGAACGGATTGTTACAGGAGCAATATTGCTATGTTTATCTTCTTCCTGGGTACACAGCCAAACCACATTTTCCAGCTCTTTTGTAATTAGTTTTGGGACACGTGATTGAGTTCAAGCCACTGAAACCCAAATGGAAGTTACACTGTTATCTCTAGGCCTTATCCAGATAGGTCTCCCATTTGTAATTCACCACCTCCCATCTCTGCTTCAATAAATTGAGACAGGAGCATACAGAAAAAGTATGGGTAGCAATACACATATCAGACAAAAAACTTTTAAAACAAAGGGTAAAGCAAAAGATAAAGAAGGGAATTACGTAATAATAAAAGGACCAAAACAAAAAGAGGATATTAAATTCATTAACATATATGCACTCAATATACAGCACCTAAAAATATAAAGCAAATACTAACAGACACAAAAGAAGAAACTGACAATAATACTTAAGAGTAGGGGACTTTAACATGCCACTTTAACACAATAAGGTATTGAGAGAGTCGACTCCAATAAAGAGTCAATTCCTAGGTAGGTTGATAAGAAGTTGGGGAGTCCCAGGAAAAAGAGGTCTGGAATTCTCAAGGAGGAGGAAAGGACTTTTTCCTCTACATGCCTTAGTCTTAGTCACATAAACTTTTTTCTTTCTTTAAGCCCAGGACTGATGATTACACAACAAACAACTCAGTTCAAACTCTGTACTAAGGATTATATAACAACAAGGTATCCTGCGTGAGGACAATTTCCCCTTCTTGAAAGTGAAAGTGAAGTCCTGTCCAACTCTGTGAACCCGTGGAGTGTAGCCTACCAGGCTCCTCTGTCCATGGCATTATCCAAGCAAGAATACTGGAATGGATTGCCATTTCCTTCTCCAGGGGATCTTCCCGACCCAGGGATTGAACCCAGGTCTCCCACATTATAGGCAGATGTTTTACTATCTGAGCCACCAGGGAAGTTTTCCTTCTTGAAAACCTGTCTAATCCTGTTCTTAGAATGTATATCATGGGAGTGGGTCTGGTAGGATCTTTCTATCGTTAACTTCTAATCCTGTTATTCTAAAATGTAAATTGTGGGAGTGGATCTGGTAAAATTTTTACAACCTTGAGACATTCTTTGATTTACTGTAATAGCTAAATTAAAAAGTATATAATTCCCTCACTAAAGACTAGCCAGGGGGGCACTCTCCATCCCCCTTCTGATGTCTATGTCAGAAGCTTTCTCTGTCACTTTTCATACTTTAATAAAACCCTGCTACACAAAAGCTCTTGAGTGATAAAGCCTGATCCCTGGTCCTGAAGCCAAAACTTCTTCAGAGATCAAAAATCCGATACCGTTCACCATAAACTATCAGTATCCTTATTGTATATATTTTCATGTGCCTTTTAATTTTTTGAGACTTGCTGTGTGGCCTAATATGTGATCTGTTCTGGAGAAGTTTCCATGTGCACCTGAAAAGACTATGTATTCTGCTGTTTTAGCATGCAATGTCCTGTTCACTTCAGTCACTCAGTCGTGTCCAAATCTTTAAACCCCATGGACTGCAGCACGCCAGGCCTCCCTGTCCATTACCAAATCCTAGAGTTTACTCAAACTCATGTCCATTGAGTCGGTGATGCCATCCAACCATCTCTTCCTCTGTCATCCCCTTCTCCTCCTACCTTCAATCTTTCCCATCATCAGAGTCTTTTCCAATGAGTCAGCTCTTCACATCAGGTGGCCAAAGTATTGGAGTTTCAATTTTAACATCAGTCCTCCCAATGAATATTCAGGACTGATTTCCTTTAGGATTGACTGGTTGGATCTCCTTGCATCCAAGGGACTCTAAAGAGTGTTCTCCAACACCACTGTTCAAAGGCATCAATTCTTCTGCATTCAGCTTTCTTTATAGTCCAATTCTCACATCCATACATGACTACTGGAAAAACCATAGCCTTGAAAAGATGACCCTTTGTTGGCTAAGTAAAGTCTCTGCTTTTTATTGACTAGGCCAAAGCCGTTGACTGCGTGGATCACAATAAACTGTGGAAAATTCTGAAAGAGATGGGAATACCAGACCACCTGATGTGCCTCGTGAGAAACCTATATGCAGGTCACGACACAACAGTTAGAACTGGACGTGGAACAACAGACTGGTTCCAAATACGAAAAGGAGTACGTCAGGCTGCATATTGTCACCCTGCTTATTTAACTTATATACAGAGGACATCATGAGAAACGCTGGGCTGGAAGAAGCACAAGCTGGAATCAAGATTGCCGGGAAAAATATCAATAACCTCAGATATGCAGATGACACTTTCTTACGGCAGAAAGTGAAGAACTAAAAAGCCTCTTGATGAAAGTGAAAGAGGAGAGTGAAAAAGTTGGCTTAAAGCTCAACATTCAGGAAACGAAGATCATGGCATCAAGTCCCATCACTTCATGGCAAATAGATGAGGAAACAGTGGCTGACTTTATTTTGGGGGGCTCCAAAATCACTGCAGATGGTGACTGCAGCCATGAAATTAAGGAACGCTTACTCCTTAGAAGGAAAGTTATTACCAACCTAGATAGCATATTAAAAAGCAAGTACATTATCAACAAAGATCTGTCTAGTCAATGCTATGGTTTTCCAGTGGTCACGTATGGATGTGAGAGTTGGACTATACAGAAGCTGAGCACAAAATAATTCATGCTTTTGAACTGTGGTGTTGGAGAAGACTCTTGAGAGTCCCTTGGACTGCAAGGAGATCCAACCAGTCCATCCTAAATGAAATCAGTCCTGGATGTTCATAGGAAGGACTGATGTTGAAGCTGAAACTCCAATACTTTGGCCACTTGATGCGAAGAGCTAACTCATCTGAAAAGACCCTGATGTTGGGAAAGATTGAAGGCAGGAGGAGAAGGGGACAACAGAGGATGAGATCGTTGGATGGCATCACTGACTCAAAGGACATGAGTTTGGGTGAACTCCAAGAGTTGGTGATGGACAGGGAGGCCTGGCATGCTGTAGTTCATAGGGTCTCAAAGAGTCAGACACGACTGAGGGACTGTACTGAACTGAAGAGATGGTCCTTTGTTGGCTAAGTAAAGTCTCTGCTTTATAATATGCTGTCTAAGTTGGTCATAACTTTCCTTCCAAGGAGTTCAGTTCAGTTCAGTTGCTTAGTCATATCCAACTCTTTGCGACCCCATGAAGCGAAGCACACCAGGCCTCCCTGTCCATCACCAACTCTCAGAGTTCACTCAGACTCATGTCCATCGAGTCAGTGATGCCATCCAGCCATCTCATCCTCTGTCGTCCCCTTCTCCTCCTACCCCCAATCCCTTCCAGCATCAGAGTCTTTTCCAATGAGTCAACTCTTCGCATGAGATGGCCAAAGTACTGGACTTTAAGCTTTAGCATCATTCCTTCCAAAGAAATCCCAGGGCTGATCTCCTTCAGAATGGACTGGTTGGATCTCCTTGCAGTCCAAGGGACTCTCAAGAGTCTTCTCCAACAACACAGTTCAAAAGCATCAATTCTTCGGTGCTCAGCCTTCTTCACAGTCCAACTCTCACATCCATACATGACCACTGGAAAAACCACAGCCTTGACTAGATGGACCTTTGTTGGCAAGGTAATGTCTGCTTTTCAATATGCTATCTAGGTTGGTCATAACTTTTCTTCCAAGGAGTAAGCGTCTTTTAATTTCATGGCTGCAGTCACCATCTGCAGTGATTTTGGAGCCCAAAAAAATAAAGTCTGACACTGTTTCCACTGTTTCCCCATTGATTTGCCATGAAGTGATGGGACCACATGCCATGATCTTCGTTTTCTGAAAGTTGAGCTTTAAGCCAACTTTTTCACTCTCCTCTTTCACTTTCATCAAGAGGCTTTTGAGTTCCTCTTCACTTTCTGCCACAAGGGTGGTGTCATCTGCATATCTGAGGTTATTGATATTCCTCCTGGCAATCTTGACTCCCGCTTGTGCTTCTTCCAGCCCAGGGTTTCTCATGATGTACTCTGCATATAAGTTAAATAAACAGGATGACAATATACAGCCTTGACGAACTCCTTTTCCTATTTGGAACAGTCTGTTGTTCCATGTCCAGTTCTAACTGTTGCTTCCTGACTTGCATATAGGTTTCTCAAGAGGCAGCTCCGGTGGTCTGGATTCCCATCTCTTTCAGAATTTTCCACAGTTTATTGTGATCCACACAGTCAAAGGCTTTGGCATAGTCAATAAAACAGAAATAGATGTTTTTCTGGAACTCTCTTGCTTTTTCGATGATCCAGCGGATGTTGGCAATTTGATCTCTGGTTCCTCTGCCCTTTCTAAAACCAGCTTGAACATCTGGAAGTTCACGATTAACGTATTGCTGAAGCCTGGCTTGGAGAATTTTGAGCATTACTTTACTAGCGTCTGAGATGAGTGCAATTGTGCGGTAGTTTGAGCATTCTTTGGCATTGCCTTAGTAAGCATCTTTTAATTTCATGATTGCAGTCACCATCTGCAGTGATTTTGGAGCCCCAAAAAATAAAGTCTGTCACTGTTTCCACTGTTTCTCCATCTATTTGCCATGAAGTGATGGGACTGGATGCCATGATCTTAGTTTTCTGAATGCTGACTTTTAGGCCAACTTTTTCACTCTCCTCTTTCACTTTCATCAAGAGGCTCTTTAGTTCTTCTTCACTTTCTGCCATAAGGGTGGTGTCATCTGCATACCTGAGGTTATTGATATTTCTCCCGGCATCTTGATTCCAGCTTGTGCTTCATTCAGTCCAGCATTTCCCATGACATACTCTGCATATAAGTTAAACAAGCAGGGTGAAAATATACAGCCTTGACGTACTCTTTCCCTATTTGGAACCAGTCTGTTGTTCCATGTCCAGTTCTAACTGTTGCTTCCTGACCTGCATACAGGTTTCTCAACAGGCAGGTCAGGTTGTCTGGCATTCCCATCTCTTAAAGAATTTTCCACAGTTTGTGGTGATCCACACAGTCAAAGGCTTTGGTATAGTCAATAAAGCAGAAATAGATGTTTTTCTGGAACTCCCTTGCTTTTTTGATAATCCGATGGATGATGGCAATTTGATCTCTGTTCCTCTGCCTTTTCTAAAACCAGCTTGAACATCTGGAAGTTCACGGTTCACGTACTGTTGAGGCTGAGCTTGGAGAATTTTGAGCATTACTTTACTAGCGTGAGATGAGTGCAATTGTGTGGTAGTTTGAGCATTCTTTGGCATTGCCTTTCTTTGGGACTGGAATGAAAATTGACCTTTTCCTGTCCTGTAGCCACTGCTGAGTTTTCCAAATTTGCTGGCATATTGAGCGCAGCACTTTCACAGCATCATCTTTTAGGATTTGAAATAGCTCAACTGGAATTCCATCACCTCCACTAGCTTTGTTCGTAATGATGCTTCCTGAGGCCCACTTGATTTTGCATTCCTAAGTGAGTGATCATACCATCGTGATTATCTGGGTCATGAAGATTTTTTTGTACAGTTCTTCTGTGTATTCTTGTCACCTCTTCTTAATATCTTCTGCTTCTGTTAGGTCCATACCATTTTTGTCCTTTATTGAGCCCATCTTTGCATGAAATATTCCCTTGGTATCTCTAATTTTCTTGAAGAGATCTCTAGTCCTTCCCATTCTATTGTTTTCCTCTATTTCTTTGCATTGATCACTGAGGAAAGCTTTCTTATCCTCCTTGCTATTCTTTGGAACTCTTCAAATGGGTATATCTTTCCTTTTTTCCTTTGCTTTCGCTTCTCTTCTTTTCTCAGCTATTTGTAAGGCCTCCTCAGACAGCCATTTTGCTTTTTTGCATTTCTTTTTCTTGGGGATGGTCTTGATCTCTGTCTCCTGTACAATGTCATGAACCTCCATCCATAGTTCATCAGGCACTCTGTGTATCAGATCTAATCCCTTGAATCTATTTCTCACTTCCACTGGATAATTGTAAGGGATTTGAATTAGGCATACCTAAAGGGTCTAGTCAGTGGGTGTTAAAGTCTCCTACTGTTAAGCATTACTGTCTACTTCTTTCATGTCCGTTAGTATTTGCTTTATATTTTTAGGTGCTTATATTGAATGCATATATGTTAATGAACTTAATATCCTCTTTTTGTATTCATCCTATTATTATTATATAACATCCTTCTTTGTCTTTTGTTTTACACTTTTTTTTAAAAGGGTTTTTCAGTCTGATATATGTATTGTTACCCATGCTTTTTTCTGTTTGTTCATGTCTCAATTTATTGAGGTCAACAGAGACGGGAGGTGGTGAATTACAAATGGGAGATATAAGGATAATTATTATGGTTTCCCAAGTGACACCAGCGGCAAGAACCCACTGCCAATGCAGGAGACATAAGAGACAGAGCTTCAATCCCTGGGTTGGGAAGATCCCCTAGAGGAGAAAACGGCAACCCACTCCAGTATTCTTGTGTGGAGAACCCCATGGACAAAGTAACCTGGAGGGGTATGGTCAATGGGGTTGCAAAGAGTCAGACACGACTGAAGCGACTTTACACACACACATGCAAGGACAATTATTATAGAAATGCGAATCAAAACACCGGGGTTCGACCGCACACCTGTTAGAATGGCTATCATCAAAAGAACACAAAAAACAAATTTTCCAAAGGATGTGGAAGAAAAAAACCTTTGTACACTGCTGGTAGGAATGTATGTTGGTGCAGCCACTGTGGAAAATAGTATGAATGTTTCTCGAAACTAAAAACAGAACAAGTGTATGATCCAGCAATTGACTTCTGAGTATGTATCCAAAAAAATAAAAGCAACAAAAACATTTATTTGAAGAGATTTATGAACCCCAATGTTCACAGCAGTACTATTTATAATAGCCAAACTATGGAAGCAACCCAAGTATCCACCAACAGCCAAACAATATTACTCAGCCATAAAAAAAAATAATGAAACTCTACCATTTTCAGTAATGTGGATGAACCTAGAAAATTGTATGCTTAGTGAAATAAATCAGAGAGAAAAACAAATATTATATGCTATCACTTATATGTGGACTCTAAAAAAGAATACAAACAAATGGATAAAGCAAAACTGAAACAGTCTCACAGATACAGAAAACAAACTAGTGGTTACCGATGGGGAAAATGGCATGTTAGGGGTATGGAATTAAGACTCACAAACTATTATGTAAAAAATACAGGCAACAAGAATATATTGTACAGCACAGGGAATTTATAGTCATTATCTTATAATAATTTTAAAGGAGTATAAACTGCAAAAATATTGAATCACTATGCTGTACATCTGAAACTATAAAAAATATAATATTGTAAATTAATTACACTTTAACAAAAAAAACAAAAAACAGGAATTCCCTGGTGGTCCAGTGGTTAGGACTCTGTGCTTTCACTGCCAAGGGCACAGGTTCAATCCCTAGTCAGGGAAATAAGACCCTGTAGGCCACATGGTGTGGTGCATCCAAAACACAGACACAACACACACACACTTTGGCCACCTGATGTGAAGAGCTGACTCACTGGAAAAGACACTGATGCTGGAAGGACAGGTCAGGAGGAGAAGGGGCGACAGAGGATGAGATGGTTGGATGGCATCATCGACTCAACGGACATGAGTTTGAGAAAACTCTGGGAGACAGTGAAGGACAAGGAAGCCTGGTGTGCTGCAGTCCATGGGGTCTCTGAGTCGGACATGACTGAGCAACTGAATAACAACAACTCACTCCCTGATCTTCCCCTCCTCCCCCCACCCCCCCCCACCAGTTCTAATGAGATATAATTTGACATATAACATTGTTTAAGGTGTACAATGTACTTAATCCTTATTCTTAACATTGCACTGAATAAAATATAAAATCTTGATTCTGAGCATGTCCTGCTGATCCACCACAAACTTTTATACTAGCACAGAAATGTAATTAATATCAACAGTTATGCAACCAATGTATGAAGTACACTTAATCATGAATATATAGCAACTAACATAGTAAGTGAGAATTTCCAATTTCAATCTTTTAAGCTAAAGGTTTATTTCCAATTAGTGTTTTATTTTTAATGTTAAGATTTAAAATAGGGTTATCATTACAACCATAGGGAAATAAAGTTAGAGATTTACCTAATATATATCAGAATGCTTATATCCCCATTGTGAATAATCTAAAAAATAAAACAAACTCCCATTCACTGGCTCTTCCACTAGGATAAAAATTCTGTACTTCATTTTTTTTTCCCTCAGTACTAGTTGGTATTAACAGCTACATAATTAAAGCATATCAGTGACCAACCTCTAATGTTGACAGCAGAACCTCCATTCCTGTAGAACCTTTGGCTGTCATTTCTCTCCTTGTTTTTTCTGAAAAGTAGGAGGAAAAAAGAGCTTTCTTCTAAAACATGAAAGAAAAAAAAACTGCATAAAGATTTATCATATAGTTAACATATAATACGGAGAAGGCAATGGCACCCCACTCCGGTACTCTTGCCTGGAAAATCCCATGGATGGAGGAGCCTGGTAGGCTGCAGTCCATGGGGTCGCTAAGAGTCGGACACGACTGAGTGACTTCACTTTCACTTTCACTTTCACTTTAACATATAATAAGATTCAGTTCAGTTCAGTCACTCAGTCATGTCCGACTCTTTGCGACCCCATGAATTGCAGCATGCCAGGCCTCCCTGTCCATCACCAACTCCCGGATTTCACTCAAATTCACATCCATCGAGTCAGTGATGCCATCCAGCCATCTCATCCTCTGTTGTCCCCTTCTCCTCCTGCCCCCAATCCCTCCCAGCATCACAGTCTTTTCCAATGAGTCAACTCTTCGCATGAGGTGGCCAAAGTACTGGAGTTTCAGCTTTAGCATCATTCCTTCCAAAGAACACCCAGGACTGATCTCCTTTAGAAAGAACTGGTTAGATAATGTATAAAACATATAATCAGTGTCTCCACTGGCCCAGTAAACACTCTAAATTGGTTCTTAAATGTTCCTTCCACTGATGTTGCTAGCTCTACTCTGTGTGCACTTCTGGATTTCAGTTTACAAGACCTTCCCTGAATTTCATCACAGCTTCTATCATGGACTAAGTGAATCCCCATCAATACATCTAAAATCTTAAGATCAATATAATAAGACAGGTACCAGAACCAGAGGTGAAATAGGAACAATAAAGGCAAGCCTCTTTATTGTCTTTATGATAAAAACCAGAAAACATTTAATCAAAATTCATGAAAACAGAAGCCCACCACCATTTTGAAGTGGTTTCATTAATGCTATTTTTAAATTCTGACTTCAATTAAAAAAAAAAAACACAACACTGTAAATCAATTGTACCTCAATAAAAAAAAAATTTTTTTTAATTTGCAGCACATAGAAATAAGACTAAGGAAGAACAATTCATGACTCAAATGATCCCTTTCATCACAATAAATAGAAAAAAATCACTATAAATTATTTCTATTGTTTAAAGATTTCTAAATTTCTCCACAATTCTTTTCCTTTAATTAAAAAAGGGGGAAAGGGAGCTTAGAGGCCAATATTTAGGAAAAGAGATAAACTTTAAATGTACTTATATATATTTTAAATAAATTTTAAAGGTTACACTCTTGTAGAGTTAAAATAACACTGATTATACTCCTCATGTGTACAATATATCCTTGTAGCCTAGCTTACATCAAATATTTTGTACCTCTCATTCCCCACCACTATACTGCACCTCCCTCCCCACTAATAATCACTAGTTTGTTCTCTATATCTGTGTATTTGCTTCTTTGTTATATTCCCATTTGTTACACTTTTTAGGTTCCACATTTAAGTGATAGCATACAGTACTTGTCTTTCTCTGTTGGACTTCTTTCTCTTAGAATAATGCCATCAAGTCCACCCATGTTGCTGCAAATGGCAAATATTGTTCTTTTTAGGGCTGAGTAGTATTTTATTTTCAACGTGTGTGTGTGTGTGTGTGTGTGTGTGTGTGTGTGTATCATATCTTCTCATCCATTCATCTGTTGATAGTTAAGTTACTTCCATATATTGGCAACTGTAAATAATGCTGATATGAATACTGGGGTGTAAATATATATCTTCTAAAATTAGTATTTGGGGGTTTTTTGGAATATACTCAGGAGTGGAATTTCTGGATCAAATGATAGTTCTATCGTTAGTTTTTTGAGAAACCTCCATACTGTTTTTCACAGTGGTTGTACCAATTTACATTCCTACCAACAGTGTACAAGGGTTTTTTGTACAAGGGTTTTTTGTACCACTTCCTCACCAACATTTGTTATTTGTTTTCCTTTTATTGACAGCCATTCTGACAGGTGTGAGGTGATATCCCATCGGGGTTTTTATTTGCATTTCCCTGATGGTTGGTGACACTGTACATTTCTAAAAATGTGCCTATATTTCCTAGATTGTCCATTTTATTGCTATATAGTTGTTCACAGTAGTCTCTTGTGATCATTTGTATTTCTGTGGTATCAGCTATAATGTCTTTTTCATTTCTGATTTTATCATTTTGAGCATGATAAAATGCTCTTTTTTTTTAATGTATCTGGCTATAGGCTTATCAATTTTATCTTTTCAAAAAACCAGCTCTTAGTTTCACTGACTTTTCTATTTTTTTTTTGTCTCTATATCATTTATTTCTGCTCTGATCTTTATGATTTCTTTCCTTCTACTAACTCTGGGGTTTTTTGTTCTTTTTTTCCCCCTACTTCCCTTAGGTGTAAGGCTAGGTTGTTTATTTGAGATTTTTGTTTCCTGAGGTCAGCTTGTATCACTATAAACTTGCCTGTGAGAACTGCTTTTACTGCATCCTATGGATTTCAGATTATTATTTTCATTTTAGTTGTTTCCAGGTATTTTATGATTTTCCTTGATTTCTTCAATGATCCATTTCTTGTTTAGTAACATTTGTTTAGCTTCCACAGATTTGCTCTTTGCAGCTTTTTTCCTTATAGTTGCTTTCCAGGCTCATGGTTTTGTGCTTAGAAAAGCACTTGATATGACTTCAATTTTCTTAAATTTCCCCAGGCTTATTTTGTGGCCTAGCATGCAATCTATCCTGGAGAATGTTTCATATGCACTTGTAAAGAATGTGTACTTTGCTGCTTTCAGAGGGAATGTTTTATATATATATATATATATATATATATATATATATATATATGGTTTATTTGGTTTAATGAGTCATTTAAGGCCAGTGTTTTCTTGCTGATTTTCTGTCTGGATGATATGTCCATTGATGTAAGTGGAGTGGGGTGTTAAAGCCTCCTACTACTATTGTATTACTGTCCAGTTCTCCCTTTGTGCCTATTCTCCCTTTATACCTTTAATATTTGCTGCATGTATATAGGTTCTCCTGCATTAGGTGCATATTTATTTACAATTGAATTGACACCTTGATCAACATGTTAAGTCCTTTTCTGTCTTTAAAGTCTACTTTGTCTGATTTATTTTTTATTTGTCTGATTTATTTTATTTTGTCTGATACAAATATTGCTACCCTAGCTTTCTTTAGATTTCCATTTGCATGTAATACTTTTTCCTGCAGAAGAAATGTTTAAAGCTAGCAGAGGCTTAATTTTTGAGGCTTAATGAAAGAAGTTGCCTCTATAACATAAAAGTGCGAAGTAAAGCAGCAAGTGCTGATGTAGCAGCTGCAGTGAGTTGGCTACATGAAACAACTTTCAACATAAACAAAATATACTTATATAGGAGGAAGAAGCTATCCAAGGCTTTCATACCTAGGGAGGAAAAGTCAATGCCTGATTTTAAAGCTTCTCTTATTAGAAACTAATGCCATCTTGTGACTTGAAGATGAAACCAATGTTCATTTACAATTCCAAAAACCCTAGGGCCCTTAAGAATTAAGCTCAATCTTCTCTGCCCGTACTCTATCAATGGAACAATGATGCCTGAATGAGGGTACATGGTCTCCAGCAAGGTTTACTGACTATTTTAAAACCCACTGTTGAGGGTTACTACTCAAAAAAAAAGAAAAGATTTTTTTCAAAATGGGACTGCTCATTGATGATGCACCTTCTCACTCCAGAGGTCTGATGAAGATATACAAGATTAGTGTTGTTTTCATGCCTGCTAACACAACATTCACTCTACAATCCATGGATCAAGGAATAATTTTGCCTTTCAAGTCTTCCTATTTAAGAAATACATTTCATAAGGCTGTAGCTGTCATATGTAGTGATTCCTCTGATAGATCTAGGCAAAGTCAATTAAAAACCTTCTAGAAAGAGTTCACCATTCTAGATGCCATTAAGAACATTTGTGATTCATTAGAAGAGGTCAAAACATCAACATACACAGAAGTTTGGAAGAAGATGATTTCAACCTTCATGGATGACTTTGAGGGGTTCAAGACTTCAGAGGAGGAAGTAACTGCAGATGTGGTAGAAATAGCAAGAGAACTAGAATTAAAAGTGGATCCTGAAGATATGATCTGCAGAATTGCTGCATTCTCATGATAAAATGTTAACAGATGAGGAGCTGTTCTTACAGATAAGCAAAGAAAGTGGTTTCTTGAGATGGAATCTATTCCTGGAACCAAAAACTTCACTTGACTCACCCTATTGTAATGTTTGCTTTAAATCAAACATGCAGCATCTCTGAGGACTCTCTGTACTTACACATATGAGCCATATCATATATCATAAATAATTAATTACTGATAATAGTTGTATAATGTAGTTATACAGTCCCACAGTTTGGCTATATCAAAATTAATTCAACCATTTTCTCATTGTTGGATATTTCAGGTGATTTCTTGAACTCCGATTTTACATACACACTGAAACATCTCCAAACAGTCTTTTTATAATATGACTTTTATTTCACTCAGGTTTCTGAGCGTGAAGTGTTAAATAAAATAGCAAGTGCACTTTAAATCTTAATAACATTGCCAGATTCTTTTCTCCAAAGCCTATAATAATCATTACACCACCTACAGTGTATGAGAATACACTATTTTCCATGCCTTCAACACTACTGGATATTGTCATTCTCTAATTTCTGCCAAAGTAACTAATGAGAAATAACTTCATTGTTTTCATTAGTAATTCCTGACTTCTAATATATGTTTATTGGCTATTTGTATTTCTTCTTCTTTGAGCCATAAATTCCCAATCATTCTCTCTAAAATGGATAGATGACAGGACAATCTTTACTAATTTATACTGTGTCAACTATAAACAGAGTCATTGGATTACATAACCTCAGGGGGCAGTATTCAAGGGCTGGCTCCCCCACTGGTGGGTGGCAGGGTGAGGAAAAGGACAGTGTATGGTAGTTGTAGGACTAGGTGAATTTTTAGTGATGGTGTTGGAGTAGGGGCTTCTAGAATGTGATGGGAAGAATCTGCAGTCACGAGAGCAGTTAAACATAAGTAGTATCTATAGGTTTAAAAAGTTGTCTTCTCTTGGTTTTTGCTGAGGTGCTTTGTTTTGTTTAAGGAGTTATTTCTTACGAGAAGACAGTGAATGTACTAGGTATACCTATCTTTGCACTAATACAGTGACTATCCTTACACATTTACCTTAGTTGACAAGCACAATATTTACAAAGGCTAGAATCCAGTATAGCAACTTTCTGAATTAAAAGATTTTGCTAGAAACAAATGCAAAGATCTCTCCTAGGTTTGGGGATGCTGTCAAATATTCCTTAAATGGGCTACATAGGAATAAGTTACCAAAATAAAATAAGGGCCCATGACCACGAAGATAGGTTAATAAATACCAGCTTCCTGAACACAGTAAATGCTTGCTGAACATCTTACTTCAATTACCTATACCTCTAGAATAATGCAATAATAAAAAACCAGTAAACTAAAATAACTGTGAATTGTCTGGATCTTAATTTTAACAGAATGCTTTCAATGTGTCACTGTCAAATATTAAGGCAGCTGTTGACTTACCCTTATTTAGAAAAAGAAAAATCAAGGTGTCTTTTTCCTTTTTAAATCAAGCACAGATTTTGGAATCCTAAATTTCTTAAATTTAAAAAAATTTAAGAAAATCTTAAAAATCTTAAATTTTTTTTAGCTCCTATTGAGACAATTACATGGGTTTTTATTGGACCTGTACAAATAATGTTATACTGATATATTTACTCATATTATAATTAGACTTGATTTACTAATGTTTTATTTGGGATTTTTCAAATTAATGTTCCTTAGTGAAAAGTTAATACTTTTCTTCTCTTATACTCTGTCAAGGTTTGATACCCTATGGTTCAGTGGTAGAAAATCCACCTGCCAAGCAGGAGATGTAGGTTCAATCCCTGGAGAAGGAAAGAGCAACCCACTCCAATATTCTTGCCTGGGAAATCCCATGGACAGAGGAGCCTGGCGGACTACAGTCCATGGGGTTGCAAAGAGTCAGACACAACTTAACAACAACAACAATAGTACTAGCTTTATAAATTGGATAAATTATGCTTAATTACAGATATCATTTATTGAACACTTTTAACATCATTTTTATATACTTCTCATATAAATTTCATGATAATTACATGATATTTCTTATCTCTATTTCAGAGTCAGTGCAACTAAGTCCCACAGGTTCAAAACTTCCCTAAGGTCACCCAATCACTGAAAGACAGTACTTGCATTTCAAAGCAGGGACAATACTAATAACTAATATAATACCTGACATCTTTTTGTCAACATTCTACAAGCAGTACTGGAATTAGGTGCTGCCTGAAAAATGGGGAAAGGAGGGCAATCATATATGAGTGAAATCATAATCATTTTTAGAAATAACGCTTTGAAAAACAATTTCTTCCATAGTTATTCAGTTTTCAAATTCTTGAATCTATATAGAAAGTTCGAATTTTACATAAAATCATATATTTGTCATTTTTAGCATCTACTTTTAAGCAATTAAGAAAGCATTTCAGAAACAAGAGACGAAAGCTTACCTTGACTCTGAGCCAGATGAAGAATTTTTGATGTGACATATCTGGCAGTATCTGATTCTGTAGATTCAGTATTGATCTTCTCCAGCTGAGCCAGGAGTCCCACAATTCTAGAGTTATTGGTGAGGCTAAAAAGAATATTACTTTAAATTAGGGCACATTCTACATCAATTGTAAATTCAATACTATGAAGATCAGTTGTTAAAAACAAATCAAAATTCTACCCTTCTAAAAACATTAAGCATTTACACATGTCACATATCCTTAATCTGTTTTAGAGCTTAATATTGCAAACATTCAGTTGATTTAAGTGAGAAACATTCTATTTCAAAAAACCACGAAGGTGCATTCAATCCTGCAAAGCAATCTTCCATCACATGCTAAAAGTTCACCTTTCCAGTCCTCCCCCCTCCACCAAGCAGACTTTTTACACATTCTATGCTCTCCTCAGACTCTAACCATCACTTCTACCCAACTCCATTTTTCAGTTAGCACCCTGCTTCACAACTATTATAAAGTCAAAGAAGAAAACACTTATCTTCGCACAACCTTAAACCTCTCTGATTCTCTTCCCACTTTCTTTCTTCTTATTCTCATTCATTATACCTTTGTACCATTTTACAGTACCATTCTAGATATTATCAACAGTAAACAAAACAAACAAAAATTACTGCCCCTCAGAGTGAACATTCTAATGAGACAAGGTAAATACATAAATAACTATATAAATAGTATTAAGGTGGTGGGAAGCACTATGGAGAAAAGCAGGTTGCGAGGATAAAAGGGGCAAGGAGGCAGATGGCTGCAATTTTGGAGAGCGTAGTCAGGAAAAACCTCGAGAGAGCACCATTTAGGGAAAGGCCTGAAAGGAGTAAGATAACGAGTGGTGCAGATACCCACAGAAAGAGCTATCACAATCATCAAATCGCCAAGGCAGGACCATGCCTGCTGTGTTCAGTTAAGAACAGCAGCAGACTTAGAGTTGGGGGTGATGCAGAAGACAGCACCATCATTCAGAGCCTTGTAGGCCACTGTACAGATGTTGACTTTTTTCAACTAAATGAGATGGGAAGTTTTTGAGAAGAGTGATGTGCTCTGACTTGCTTTTAAAAGGCTTCTTTTGCTGGTATATTGAGACACAAAGAACAATGCCTCCACTTGTATGCCTAACCCCGGCCCTTCTTGCATTTCTAGTGTATTTGCTCCTTCCAGTTGATCCTCCTCTGATTCATCATTTAGCTCTCCCATGCAACTGCATCATACCCTTTGGCACACAACACGATCTAGGAGCTCCCACTAATTAGCACCCCACTTCTCAGCTATTCCTTGAAGATGTCTGTACTTGTCCTACCACATACTGCTCACTTTTTCAAAGTTTAGTGTCTAACACTGTGAGGTCTCCCCAAAACCTCCTGCAGTCACAGCTTTTCTTTTCATACTCACCGCTGTCCAAGTCAGCTCCTCTGTCTACACTTTCCTCTTTGGGCTTTAATGGCTCCACACACACCTGAGTTTCATCCTATGGCCACTTCTTCTAGATCTCCTCTCATGGCTCCTCCTCCCACAAATCTCTAGATGCTGAAGACCCCCCAGAGCTCTATACTCAGCCCTCTTCTCCTCACTCTCCCTACTCTATTGCCCCAAGCAACCTTATGCAACCCCACAGCTGCAAAATCAATACACTGCCCAGCTCCTACATTTAATTCCAGCCTCAATCCTACTCCTCTTCGATTGTAACTTTCCCAAACTCACATAAACCATCAGTTGCTCAGGACAAAAATCCAGATTCCCTTTCCCACACTCAACTCATTATCAGCTCTATCTCTAAACATCTCAAATCCATCCACTTCTCTCCATATATAATCATTATTTGGAAAACAAAGATCTACTATCATGACCTTGACAGCTTCCCCTACTTAAAAAATTTCATGAAAAAATCAGTGGTGATATTAATAAATATAATTTTTAGAAACTGTGTAATAAAGTGTGTCAATATTCAGATATCTGCATAATTTACATGCAGAGTACATCATGCAAAATGCCAGGCTAGATGAATCACAAGTTTGAATGAAGACTACTGGGAGAAATATCAACAACCTCAGATGTGCAGATGATACCATTCTAATGGCAGAAAGTGAAGAGGAACTGAAGAGTATCCTGATGAGAGTGAAAGAGGAGAGTGAAAAAGCTGGCTTGAAACTCAACATTCAAAAAACTAAGACCATGGCATCCAGTTCCATTACTTCATGGCAAATAGAAGGGGAAAAGTAGAAGTGGTGATAGATTTTATTGGGTTCCAAAATCACTGCAGATGGTGACTGCAGCCATGAAATTAAAAGATGCCTGCTCCGTGAAAGGAAAGCTATGACAAAACTAGATAGTGTATTAAATAGCAAAGACATCACTTTGCCAACAAAGGTCCATATAGTCAAAGCTCCTCATGTACTGACGTGAAAGCTGGACCATTAAGAAGGCTGCGCACTGAAGAATTGATGCCTTCAAATTATGGTGCTGGAGAAGGCTCTTGAGAATCCCTTGGACTGCAAGGAGATCATAGCAATTAATCCTAAAGGAAATCAACCCTGAATAGTCATTGGAAAGACTGATGCTGAAGCTAAAGCTCCAATACTTTGGCCACCTGATATGAAGAGCCAACTCACTGGAAAAGACCCTGATGCTGGGAAAGACAAAGGCAAAAGGAGAAGAGGGCGGCAGAGGATGTCCACTGACCACTGACTCAATGTACACGAGTTTGAGCAAACTCCGGAAGACAGTGAAGGACAGGGAAGCCTGGCGTGCTGCAGTCCATGGGGTCACAGAGTTGGACATGACTGAGCACAACAACATATATAATATGTATACTAATATATGACACACTGAACTCAGAAGCAAACAAGAGAATCCAGCTGTCTTCTGTTAAGCCAGACATTGAAGAAATGTGCAAAAATTTAATAAAACATTCCACTTTATGGATTTCCCTGGCAGTCCAGTAGTTAAAGACACCAGGATTCCAAGCCTGGGACATGGATTCAATCCTTAGTAGGGAAACTAAGACCCCACATGCTGTGTAGCATGACCAAAAAATTAAAATTAAAAAAATTGGAAAAAAAAAGTATTTTAAATGCCACCTTCTAACTATTTTGAAAACTTATTTTAGTAAAAATATTATTACACACAATAATAATACTGTTATAATTAGATTACTATTTTTTAATGAAATAATTTCTCAATTTTAATTTATAATATGGTAGTATTACTATATTACATATAATTATATTGCTATATCATAATATAAATGGCAATATTGATATTATATATACAATATGGTAAATATCAATACATCAAGTAACCTACATCAACAAAAGCTTTTTGGAGTCTCCATTAATTTAAGACCACAAGGGGGTTCTTAGCCAAAGTTTGAGAACTCTTGTTCCAAACTTCTCTTGTACATTTTGTGCTCTGATCTAGAATCAACCCTTTCTCCAAAAAGCCCCGGGTTTTTTTGGTAAGAAATGGTATTAAGACACCAGAGTCTGAACACTAGAGAGGAAATACATCTTTAAAAACAATTCTGTAACTTAGATGTAAGGGAAATTTGCATTATGGAAATCGGAATTCTGAAATTTAATAATTAGGGGGTTTTTTGTTTGTTTTCTCCAATAATATTTCTCTTTAAGGTCATCTGTTAGCATTTTTCAGTAGGTAGAACATCTACTATTAAAAATATCCAAAAACATACGAAACACACTGATCATAACACGTCTTCTGTTCCATTCCAAAGTGAGAGTTTTTTTTTCAGTAACTCTTAAATTTTTAAATTAAATTACACTGCTACCAAATAAAACAGCTTGCAATTAAGTGATTCTAAGAATCATACTCTTACAAATTACAGATGTATGCATGAATTTTTTGAAGGAAGGCAAACAAATGGAAATTAAGAACAACGTAATAAGCAAGCTGATGTTCCTATTTTTTACTTTTCTCACTGACAGAATAAAAACTGAACAAAATATTTCAAGCCACCTCCAACTCAGATCTAAAAATGTAAGACGGTTGACACTAATGTTGAGAGAACTGTAGGGTGAACACTAGAGGGCAGTTCTACCTATTGAATGATTTTTTCTCTTGGTTTAATAGGACTCTGTGACCCCATGGACTGTAGCCCACCAGGCTCTTCTGTCCACAGGATTTTCCAGACAAGAGTACTGGATTGAGTTGCCATTTCCTTCTCCAGGGAATCTTCCTGACCCAGGGATTGAACCTGCATCTCCTCTTAGCAGGCAGATTCTTTACCACTGAGTCAATGATTTTTAGAGTTTGGCAAATCCAAGCGTAAAGGAGAAAAAACAAACAAGCTATACAGCTATTTAATGAACAATTTAAGCTACAATTTTTCAGCAAAGCAGAAAACTGTTAAATAAAAAGACTCAGATAAGAACTAATCTTCCCTCCCTTGCCCTATTTTGAGGTGAATCAAAATGAGACCAAAATCAACCTCGGGAGGTTACATTTATAACTGATAACGTTAATTACTTGAATAGTTAGAACATTAGGGAATTGAAAACATGACTTCTGTGGAGTATATCAAGTCAAGTTAACTTTCCAATGTATATTTTAAAGACACTATCACAAATATTTGTTTCACTGTAGTGGTCTCCTACTGCTTTTGATTCTCTGAGTTTACAGACAGTCTTACAGCTATTTTCTTAAAAATATAAATTTTTTATATGTTACAAAAATCGCAATGGTATATACATCCTGCAACAAATAATTTCCCAAGCAACTGCAAGAGCTAAAGAAACTATCTTCACATTGCAAATAAATTTTATTTACCGTCTCATAATAAAATGTAAATTGCATACAGGTAACAAACATGTCTTCATAAATAAGCTATAAACATCTGACAGCAAAAAATTCATTAAAATATACCAAAGTTTTAAACTTAATCAGTAGTCTTAGTAAATAAGACTTAATTTCAAACAATATGGTATTATTTCCAAAATATGTACATTATCTTTCAGAAATGGTTGTTCCTTATTTCTAACTCTTTAATTTTTATTTATTTTTACTACTTTTGCTTTAATCACGTTTTTATTGTTTCCAAATACTGAACACAAAAGTTTATTTTTCTTTTTTGTTGAGCAAAGGACAATGAAAAATGAAAATTTCACTATCATTCCTTTGTAGAAATAGTTAAATAGTTAACTATGTAAGTTTAGAAAATGATATTCTTCTAACTGGAAGAGAACTATTTCTCTAGCTACTTCTTATATAATAATTAAATGCCGTAAGGCACAGGCATTAAGCTAGACATCCTGATCAACAGAACAAAACTGAGTATAACAGATCTACACTTTTACAAATAACTGACTTTTGATACAGGTACAAAGGAAACTCAGTGGAGAAAGGATAGTCTTTCTAAAAATGGTGCTGAACAATCAGATATCCAAATGCCAAAAAAAAATGTTCTATCCACACCTCACACCATATAAAAATTAACCCAAATAGGAGCACAGACCTAAATGTAAAATCTAAAACAATAAAAAACTGGAAGAAACGTAAGAGAAAATATTGATAATATGGGTTATGCAAATATTTCTTAGATATAACTCTAAAAGCATAACCCATAAAATAACAAATAAACAAATGAAAATCACCTAAATTTAAAACTTCTGATCTTAGAAGATACTACATAGGAATTTCCCTGGTGGTCCAGCAGTTAACAATCCACCTTGCAATGCAGGAGACTCAGGATTGAACCCTGGACCAGGAATTAAGAACCCACATGCCTTGGAGCAACTGAGCCCCGCGTCACAACTAGAGAGTCATGTGACACAATGTGACACAAGGAAAGATCCTGCATGATGCAACTAAGACCTGACGCAGCCAATAAATAAATAAATATTAAAGAGAGAGAAACTGAGAGAGAGAGACGACAACACACAGAATGGGAGAAAATATGAAGGAAAAAAGTGCAACTGAAAGAAAATGCTTGCAATTCAAGTCTCTGATAAACAACTTGAATCCATAATATTAAAAAAAAAAACCCTAAAACCCAATTATTAAAACACTAAAATTTCAAAAATTGGAAGATTTGCAAAGAGACATCACCAAATAAGCTATGCTAAAAGATAATGCACCAAATAACTCATGAATTGATGTTCAACATCATCAGCCATTAGGGAAATGCAAATTAAAATCACAATGAGATATCAATATACCCCTACTAGACAGCTACAATTTTAAAAGAATGATCGTAAGAATTTAAAAAGAATGACCATAACAAGTGTTGGTAAGAATACAGAAGAACTAGACTTTTCACACACTGTTGGAGAGACTATAAGATGGTATTAATGTCTTTGTAAAACAGATCATTGTTAAGTTTCCTAAAAAGAAACACAGACCTACCATATACTTCAGCCATTCCATTTATAGGTAGTTACTGAGCATGATAAATATGTTCATTATTTTCACTGAGATAATGATTTAACCATTATACATAAGCCAAACTTATCAAACTATGTTTAGCTTTTTATAAGATGATTATATCTCAATAAAGCTATTTAAAAATTCATAGGTGACCTTAACACGTACTGTTGGTATAGTGGATAAGGCAGGAACTAAACAAGAGTGATTGGAGAGTGTGAAATGAGATGCAGATTGCATTTATAGGCTATTTAAAACTTTTTGGCTCTTGAGGAAATCAGATAAATTGTGTATTAACAGAACTGTACTGTACTGTGCTTGAGCTACCAGGGAAGCCCAATAACAGAACACTGCAGTCTAAACATGGGAAAGCCCAGACTGATTTAAATGATATGGAATGGAGGAATTAAAGATTCAATAGAGTAAAATACTAATGATTAAAAGACCAAGAAAAGAGACACATCCTTTGTAGCAAAAAGTAACAAGAGGGTAAGCAAAGGATAGAATCAAATTAAGGGGAACGAGCAAATTTTGCACAAGAAATATGAGGACAATAAATTGTATTATCTCTAAGATTAGGTCAACTTCTGAGAATATGTACATATACATCTGACAATTTCAAATGTTTGAAAAGTATAAAACAGTCATTCCAAAATTTAGAACCAGAGTAGCTAATATTGCCGGGCTCAGTTCAGGCTGATTATCAATAATCATTTTAGTAATATCTTCTAAGTTAATTCATCCTCCAATATCACTCAGTCACTCAGTAAAGGTCTATCCAGGAAAAAGACTTTGTCAGGTATGTGTGATGAAAAAACACAAAGTGAGGTAAAAACATTTCAGGTATTCTCAGGACTGGAATGATGAACAATGGATCCTACACTGGGCAAGACAGGGGCTTCCCTGATAGCTCAGTTGGCAAAGAATCCACCTGCAATGCAGGAGATCCTGGTTTGATTCCTGGGTTGGGAAGATCCCCTGGAGAAGGGAACAGCTACCAACTTGAGTATTCTGGCCTGGAGAATTCCATGGACTGTATAGTCCATGGAGTTGCAAAGAATTGGACACGACTGAGCGACTTTCACTTCACAAGAGAGGAAGTGATGATGAGTCAATAGATCAGAGCTCTGAATAAGGCAGAACTCTTGCAGTACAGACACTTGAACAAGAAAGCTAGAAAGATAAAACTCTATGGATCTCCATATAAATTGTGAAATTATTTGTTCTAGCTCCGTGAAAAATACTGTTGGTAGCTTGATAGGGATTGCATTGAATCTATAAATTGCTTTGAGTAGTATACTCATTTTCACTATATTGATTCTTCCAATCCATGAACATGGTATATTTCTCCATCTATTAGTGTCCTCTTTGATTTCTTTCACCAGTGTTCTATAGTTTTCTATGTATAGGTCTTTAGTTTCTTTAGGTAGATATATTCCTAAGTATTTTATTCTTTTCGTTGCAATGGTGAATGGAATTGTTTCATTAATTTCTCTTTCTATTTTCTCATTATTAGTGTATAGGAATTACAAAAACCTCGAATAGCCAAAGCAAGCTTGAGAAAGAAGAATGGAACTGGAGGAATCAACCTGCCTGACTTCAGGCTCTACTACAAAGCCACAGTTATCAAGACAGTATGGTACTGGCACAAAGACAGAAATATAGATCAATGGAACAAAATAGAAAGCCCAGAGATAAATCCACACACCTATGGACACCTTATCTTTGACAAAGGAGGCAAGAATATACAATGGATTAAAGACAATCTCTTAACAACTGGTGCTGGGAAAACTGGTCAACCACTTGTAAAAGAATGAAACTAGAACACTTTCTAACACCATACACAAAAATAAACTCAAAATGGATTAAAGATCTAAACATAAGACCAGAAACTATAAAACTCCTAGAGGAGAACATAGGTAAAACACTCTCTGACATAAATCACAGCAGGATCCTCTATGACCCACCTCCCAGAATATTGGAAATAAAAACAATAAACAAATGGGATCTAATTAAAATTAAAAGCTTCTGCACCACAAAGGAAACTATAGGCAAGGTGAAAAGACAGCCTTCAGAATGGGAGAAAATAATAGCAAATGAAGCAACTGACAAACAACTAATCTCAAAAATATACAAGCAACTCCTGCAGCTCAATTCCAGAAAAATAAATGACCCAATCAAAAAATGGGCCAAAGAACTAAACAGACATTTCTACAAAGAAGACATATAGATGGCTAACAAACATATGAAAAGATGCTCAACATCACTCATAATCAGAGAAATGCAAATCAAAACCACAATGAAGTATCATTTCACACCAGTCAGAATGGCTGTGATCCAAAAGTCTACAAGCAATAAATGCTGGAGAGGATGTGGAGAAAAGGGAACACTCTTACACTGTTGGTGGGAATACAAACTAGTACAGCCACTATGGAGAACAGGGTGGAGATTCCTTAAAAAACTGGAAATAGAACTGCCTTATGATCCAGCAATCCCACTGCTGGGCATACACACCGAGGAAACCAGAATTGAAAGAGACACGTGTACCCCAATGTTCATTGCAGCACTGTTTATAATAGCCAAGACATGGAAGCAACCTAGATGTCCATCAGCAGATGAATGGATAAGAAAGCTGTGGTACATATACACAATGGAATATTACTCAGCCATTAAAAACAATACATTTGAATCAGTTCTAATGAGGTGGATGAAACTGGAGCCTATATTATACAGAGTGAAGTAAGCCAGAAAGAACAACATCAATACGGTATACTAACGCATATATATGGAATTTAGAAAGATGGTAACGACAACCCTGCATGCAAGACAGCAAAAGAGACACAGATGTATAGAACAGTCTTTTGGACTCTGTGGGAGAGGGAGAGGGTGGGATGATCTGGGAGAATGGCATTGAAACATGTATAATATCATATATGAAACGAATAGCCAGTCCAGGTTCGATGCATGATACTGGATGCTTGGGGCTGATGCACTGGGATGACCCAGAGGGATGGTATGGGGAGGGAGGAGGGAGGGGGGTTCAGGATGGGAAACACATATACACCTGTGGTGGATTCATGTGGATGTATGGCAAAAACAATACAATATTGTAAAGTAATTAACCTCCAATTAAAATAAATAAATTTATATTAAAAAAAAATTCTATGGATCTCAAAATTTAACACTTCAGTATATACTGATTAAACCACTATACTGCATTTGTTCAGGTGTTCTCATCAGGTTATAAGCCTCATGTAGAAAGAGAATAGGGCTCATTTTACATCTTTAGAACGTGCTCAACACTTTTTCTGCAAAGCACTGCATTAAGTGTACGTTTCTTTTCTACTCTCCCAGATTCAGCACTGAGTTAGGTACATAAACATGTTTAATAGATACTTCATAGTTGAGAAAAAATCTAAAGGGGGCAAAAAATAAACTAAAAAGAGCATCCATAGAAGCCTTTAAAGATAGAAAATATATAATAAATTTTCTATGGAAACTGATGTGCTTTGATCAAGTCTTACGTAAGGAAAGAAATTCAGTAGCCATACAATATACAAAATGTTATGTTCTAGTAAAATTCTGTTTATGTACACTGAAATTTGAATTTCATATGATCACATTTTTATTTTTATTCCCAACCATTTAGAAATGTAAAAACCACTCAGGCTACACGGAAACAGGCAGTAGGTCAGATTCGGCCCATGTGTCAAGTTTGCTGACTCCTGCTTTAAATGAAAAGTTAAACAGTAATAAACATTAACAAAATAACATAAATATATGATGCTGCATTTAAACAAATATATTTTAAAGTAAAAAGTTTTATACAATCACTTCACGTATTATGTCTATAATTTATACATGCTGGTATTTAAACTTACAATACCTTTTCTCTGGTATCACTTTTAACTTGCTCATCTTGAATTACTTCATTTCACCATTGCAGATAATCTAAAAAGAAAAAATACTGATATTAAACACACAATTTTGTTTTCTATATATTAGATGTCATAAAAGTCATAAAACTGTAGTTTTATTATGGGCAACACAAGGTAAGACTGGAAACCACGGGAGAATGTTTGAGTTTTACACACTTCTGGCAGGTCACTTCAAAGTACAAGGTGTGCCTATTAAACCACTTAAAATCAGTCAGTAAAAGGTCATCAAAAATCCAAGTGCTACAAAAGTGTAAAAACATAATTTATACTATAGAGCCAAGATTTCTTTTGAGACAATTCAAATTATCCTTCCTGTTCTAATACTACACCTTAAAATAGTCAAACCAATCCTATGATTAGTGTATTGTCCACCATTCACACAGCAGTCAAATACTGGTAAATATGTATGATTATTTCTGTATGAAAACATTTTAATTAACAACAAATTGTTTAGACAGAGCAAAATCTTCTCAAAAATCTCTCATCTCATTTAATATATTTATGCATATTTTCCTTCAACCAACAGAGGTTTCATCTTTGGAATTTACATATTATATATTTTTTTTATTTTATTTTTAAACCTCAAACACTGTATTAGTTTTGCTAAACATCAAAACGAATCCGCCACCAGTATACATGTGCTCCCCATCCTGAACCCTCCTCCCTCCTCCCTCCCCACACCATCCCTTATATATTTTAAAACCTTACATCTTTTTTAATATAAGGGATCTAACATAGGAGTCGGTTACACAGATATTGCAAGGCTGGCAGGCTATAGAGGAAGCCTAGGGAGGCTCAAGATAAACAACTGCAGAAGCAGCTACCACCCTGGGTTAGGAGGGCAAGAAGGAAAAGAGATTTAAAAGAAAAGAGATTTAAAACGCTAAATCTCCATTCACAATTTTTATAATTTTTCAGATTTATTTTACAGCTAGTCACCCAAAAAAAAAAAAAAAAGCCCTGGATATCTTTTAATTTTACATATCAATGCTTATTACTGAAGCAGAATTTTGTGGCACTTTTAAACAAGAAGTTTAAAAACTATTGTCAATTCAACAAGTTACATCCTTATCCCATGTTTAGTAATGCTATATTTAAAGGAAAACAAACATGCCCAAAAAAAGAGACTTCAAATTGCTTAATAGATTTAGAAGATATAGATATTCTGGGTGTTTTACTACAGTAACAAAGAACTTCTCCTTTAACTAAACATGACTTTTTTTCCTTTTTTTTAAACTCAATTATAATAGAGGAAACATATTTAGGACCATCTACAAAAATTACATAGGCTGTTTTTAAAGTAGATAAGAAATTTTTAAGTGCTAACTACTCCTTCTTTTAACTGACTTTTTTAATGCCCACAAAGTCAAAAGTAACTTTTTCTGATTTCCAAATTAATTAAGAATCATTATACATCCAAAGGTGGGGGGAATCTTACATGTTTTCAAAAGCACCATTGTTGCCATAAACAGAATTAAGCTACTTGGTTAAGTAGTATGACTTTCTCTAAAACTACATTAACAGCAAGCCCATCTCAGAAGGTGAAGGGCCTTGTTTCGCCTGTCTGGGATGCCCAGGGTAAAGGGGGCAATAATGCTGGCACAGGCAAGCATACTGAAGCAGGATGAGGACCTCACAGGGTTCCGGGCACCAGCCATCACCTCCAGCTCTGCTCAGAGGGCTGCTGTGAGAGACAGACTGTTAAAGAGGTTGCAGAACATAAAGCCAAACTACATGTCTAAGCTTCCTGAGAGAACCTTCGGTTGATGGCACTGGATGGGCCCCCCTGAGGACACGGAAGGATGTTGTTTGGGGATTAAACTCTGTTTACCGATCCTCTGAATTCTGATGCTCCCCTGAATATTGAAACTGCAGAATAAAACATCATTTGTGGGACAAGGAGGACTTGGGCAATAAAGTTGAAGACCACATGAAGATTTATAACAGATGACAGGAGAAGGCTGCAGGCCCACAGACTGTGTTATAAGTCTGTCTCCAACTTAAATCAAAAGGAAGCCCTCCTCCCTAGTCCTCAAGCTTCCTCTTTGCCCCTCTGAGTCATCCAAGTTCGTGACCATGTTATCCTGAGCAAGAACCTCTTCACAACTGCTCATTGTAGATGGAGCGTTCCACATATATACAGTAAAAAAAAAAAAAAAAAAAAAAGTGTCTGAAGTTCCAAAGAGTTGCCTCCTTAACCTTAACATATTTCCTTTTCTGAAACTGTACTAAATACACAGCTGCTGAGATTTCTGAGAAGTTGTAATGAACTCAGAATTGAGGCTAGAGCTTGCTTCTCACCCTTTTCCCAAACAAAATTAGTTCCTGCACAAATGACACTAATGACATGCTTAGCACAGCTCATAGACTGGTGATAAGAAATCCATTAGATTGTGATCAGATGTAAATTCTCAGCCCTTTGCTAGATGTCTTGAAGCTTCCGAGAATGCACAGTCATTCACTATAAATCTCTACTGAAAAGGGTATTTTATTTAATGTAAGTCTATCTGGAACAGATTTGTAATTTGTACATTTAATGCTTCAATCACTTTTTTCTATTCTCAGTTAGTTTGTATTTTCATTGTATAGGGATGTTAAGAAGGATGTTAAGTCAAGGAACTATTGAAGAGAAACACAAAAAGGGATATGAAAGAAGGGGGAAAAGTGCACTTCACTGAGCAAATATGTCCTTTACGGCCACTTTTTCTCACTGAATCCTGAGGCCAAAGTGCTTCAGAGAAAAGGAAAAGCCTTCTTTTTGCTGTGAAAGTTTGTGTTCATTACAGTATGGTATAATAGAAAGAGCAGGAAGCTAGAAGCAGAAATGTTGCATCTCATGAAGTCTGTGGCTTTGCCAACCAGGTGTGACAAAGCAAGACGCTGAGACCTTATGCAAGAGAGGCTGTAAAGTCCAAGATCAAGGTGCAGGCAATTACGGTGTCTGGTGAGAACTGGGTATGTGGTTCATTGACCCCCATCTTCTCACTGTACTGTGGTGGGGGAAGGGCCAGGGGAGATCTCTTGGGTGTCTCTTCCTCCATGAGAAGATGGGGGGTCCCGTGTTCCCTCTCAGTTTCTCCCAATGGTTACATGACATTTCATGCTAACTGTAGCATAGTGTCAAAGCCAGGAATCTGACATGCATACAACATGTGTTTCTAGTTCTACGTCATTTTATTACATGTGTAATTTATTTAAGGAGAAGGCAATGGCAAACTACCACATTTTGTTATATTTTTACAATATTAGAAAGCATGGATTTCTATTACTTGAATAACTTTAAAAAGATAATGAAAATCGCTGTAATCTCAAAATTCATTCATTTAACATTAATGGCTACACAGCTTCAACTGTGTATGGCCAAAGAAAGTACTTCCAAGGAGATCATTTAATATAACTGATCACACCTTCTTCTTATATATACTTTATTATATAGCCGTAGTTTGTTTTCTGCCTACTCACTACCATTCTTTCTTAAATTTCCTTTACTAGAATGCCCTAGGGCTCAGTCCTTGGTCTTTTCAACTCCACTCTTTGCTGGTGATCTCATCCAGTCTCATGACTACTCAATATCTCCACTTGGCTCTCTAATAATATCACAAACTTAACATATCCAAAACTAATCTCCTGACTTTCCTTTCCCTTCCCAATGTGCTCTAACCTCAGCTTTCCTCAACTGCACTTAAGAGACAATTCTCTCTCTGCAATTGCTCAGTCTAAAACCTTAGTGTCCTTCTTGACTCCTGTTTTATACCCCACATCCAACCCCTCAGGAATTCTTGACAATTCTACTCTCAAAATATATCCAGACTCCAATCACTTCTTCACATCTATCAATACTACCAAGGTGGGCCACTGCCCCTATTCATCCCTCTTCTATGTGTGGCACCTGCAGTCTATTTTCAACACAACACCTGACTGATCCTTTTAAAAGCCTGGAGAAAAGGGGGGGGGGGGGGGGGCGGGGAATGTAGATAAATCTTGTCATCACTCTGTTCAAAGCCCAATGGGTGCTGCACAAATATTTAAATGACATTAGAGGCCCTAAAGGAATGCCCCAGCCCTGCTCTGTAACTTGCCTACAACTCCTCTTCCTCACACTGCTCTGGACACACTGGCTGGGCCTCCATGCTTCCCACCAGCACGCCAGGCTCACTATCACCTTACTGTCTTTGCCCAAGCTGTTTCCTTTGCCTGAAATGTTCCACCAGATATCCCAATGACTAACCAACTCCCAAATTTCCTTTGCTCAAGAATCACCTTTTCAAAAAACACATTCACCTTTTCAATAAAGCTTATCCCAACCATCCTATTTAATACTGTAAAACAGCTCCAGACACCAGCATACCCATCACCCCTTACCTCAATCTACTTTTCTCTTCCCAGAGCACTTACAGCCTTCTATGACAGGATGATTCAAAAGTAATAGAACACTCTGAAAACTGTACTCAATCAATAACTGATTACATATATATGAACAGGTGTCAAAACAAATTCTTAAAGGAACAGTTTAGTTTCATATACTTACAAATCTCCAACATATGCCCCCATCACATCACATACATCAATCCCATCATCTAATTCATCCTAGACCCTCAACTTATCACTACTGGTGGCTACAAAGCAACCAAAATAAGTTCCTTTATTTCTTCAAAGTTTTGAGGAAAAGAGGCAGAAACCCAAGGTTCTTGATATAATCACATAAGTCATATAGTTTAACACCTAATATCTTGGTGAAACTCTTTTTAATCACCTTGTAAACTAGGCAATTTAACTATGTGTACTATTGATATATATTATTTATTTCTCTCCACTGAACTAAACTGCCATAAGAGCAGAAATCTTTGTTTTGTTCACTGTCCCCCAAGTACCTCATACAGTGCCAGCACATTGCAGGTGGTAAATAAATTTCTGAATGAACAAATAAATGCTTTAAGGACTTGTTTTGAGACAACTTTACTACACAAATGAACAAGAAGTCTTCATTTTAAAAAACTCAATAATATGGTGGATATGGTATCGTGGCACACAGTATACACACTAATTTCTCTCTAACATGCCTTTCTGTACTACAGGAATGTAGTACAGGAAAGTTAAAAAAAAAAAGCATTTCCACTGCAGGTAGGTTCCAGATGTTTTTATACCCGCCAAACTCAATTTCACTGTTTATGAAATTTGTTAGACTGAAAGTCACACAAACGCCACCTGATTCCGCGATGAAGAACCAACTTAGACATGCTTTGTTCTACAGCAGTGTATACGGAGATCCCAAAGCCTTGTCCAGGGTTTCTCAAAGTGGGGTCCACAAGCTGTTGCTAGAATTGTTTGAGAGTTCAAAATGGAACACAAGGGGTTCTTTTTTCCTTCTCTTTTACTTTTGTGCACCAAGCAGTGGCCCCTAATTAATGGTTTTATTACATATCATCTGTGTGTGCTAGTACACAGGACCATGTATATTTGGTTAGAGTTGGCTGTGATAACTGGAGATTGCATGGCACACGGAGAAGGTAATGGGCTAATGAGTATCAGCCCCTTCCTCAAATTACCTCCCCTAAATCCCCCTTATGCACTGCCAACTGCCTTACAGGAGCAAAGGTTCTACAACGGTAATGAAAAACTGGAGGGAAATTTTAATATTAATGAAAAAAACTGTATACCCAGATGCACCCATTCCTAACACTTTGATATTGGGATGAACATTCCAAACTGTGAACTGAATAAGTTATAAGGGATTTACATTGTGAAATGTTTGGACTTTTCATGACTTTCTCATTTAGTTGTTTAGTATGTCCTTATGTTTTAGACATTAACATTTGTAATTTACAAATATGCCTGATAATCCAATGTGGCAAGTTTTGAGGCTGAGGTATGAAAGGAGGGTCAGTGGATAATTCTGGTAAGATTAGCAATGAAGAATTGTATCCTCCAAGTCATTTCACTAAATTAGTGCAACAAGCTGCTACTGCTGCTAAGTCGCTTCAGTCATGTCTGACTCTGTGCGACCCCATAGACGGCAGCCCACCAGGCTCCCCCGTCCCTGGGATTCTCCAGGCAAGAACACTGGAGTGGGTTGCCATTTCCCTCTCCAATACATGAAAGTGAAAAGTGAAAGTGAAGTCGCTCAGTCATGTCCGACTCTTAGCGACCCCATGGACTGCAGCCCACCAGGCTCCTCCATCCACGGGATTCTCCAGGCAAGAATACTGGAGTGGGGTGCCATTGCCTTCTCCCGACAAGAGACACACATAAAAAAACACATCCTTGTATTGAAAACTACTTATCAATAGATTTATACAATGGAATATAGTATTCCATTCTGTGTGGGAAATATTTCAAGTGCAGTAATGGCTCTAGCAATATTCAAAACATACAGCTGCAAATTATAGTAGTTTGACACATTAAAGGTACTAATGGGATCTCCAAACAAACACAATAAAGCTTTGGCTTAAAAAAAGTTACATACAATGAAAAGGCTAAGGTAGCAAGTGATACAGCAGCAGAGTTTCACTGATTAGCAAAAGGAAAGTCACCCCAATTGCTGAGAACCCAGTATGTCCAGAATGTAAAGTCATGCCAAATGAAATAGTTTACATGAGATGTAGTAAGAGAAAATTTTAAAGTTCTACAGTATAATAACAGTAAGTCAATGTATTGACATGTCATGTGATATTAAAGACCCACGTGATAAATAGAAAACAAGTTTTCCTGTCCAGACTGAATGATGAAATCAAGAAAACATTTTGTGTGTGTGTGTGTGTGGGACTTCCTGGTGGTCCAGTGGTTAAAACTGCCTTTCAACACAGGAGACTAAAGTTCAATCCCTGGTCGGGGAACTAAGATCACATATGCCACGGGGCAACTAAGCCTCTGTGCTCTGGAGCCCACCTGCCACAGTTAGAGAGAAGCCTGTGAGGCACAACAGAGAGCCCACATGGCACAAAGACCCAATGCAGCCAAATTAATAAACAATTTTTTTTTTTTTTTGGGGCCACAGAATGCTGCCCAAAGCCAGAAAAAGACAGGATAGCTGATGTTTTATTTTCTTGTCTAGAAACATAAGGTCCATCTTGGAAGAACTTTGTTGGCATCTGTGCCGAAAATGTTCCAATAGCTGGCTCCACGTGAGGATGTGCTACTCTTTTTTAACAACCCCAGTCTCTCCAAAAAAAACCTGACTTTTTAGCACAGTGTTTTCTTCACAGAGAAGAGTTAGTAAATCAAAAGCTCTGGTGGATGAAATGAAAATGTTCTCTTAAGACATCCAGGGGCTTAGCAGATGAAGAGTTCTCGAGCGTGTGTCAGAGCTGAGTGGTGAATTGCAGGGGTACTTTCACAAACACAGTAGGCCAGATTCTGCTGAGCACTCCGGACGAAGAATGGCTACTGCAACTAGCCAACTTAGCAAACATTTGTTACCATAGGAAACAAATCAACCACTACTCTCTGCAAGACCTCGAGAAAGCATTTTGACTTCAAGTAATAAGATCCTTGGGCTTCCCTGGTGGCTCAGTCAGTAAAGAATCCACCTGAAACGTAGGAGACCTGGGTTTGATCCCTGGGTTGTTAAGAGCCCCTGAAAGAGGGTATGGCAGCCCACTCCTGTATTCTTGCCTGGAGAGTCCCCATGGACAAAGGAGCCTGGCAGGCTACAGTCCATGGGGTCACACAGGGTCAGACACAACTGGGTAACTAAGCACACGATTTAAGATTCTCGGGGAAAAAATTCAAATGACAAAAGGATATCAAAAGATGCTCTTATTGCTGCTTTGGACTTGAGAGTGAAAAGGGGTATCAACAAATTTCAAATCTTGCTGACCTAGAGGAAAAAAATTAGAAAATAAAACTGAACAGTATTTTCTCTTTCTTTTCAAATAAATATAAGACTAAATGAGAGGCCCTTTCTCTGAATCATCTGCTTATTCAGAGAACTTGACTGAGGAGGAAGAATTTTTTGTGCACTGCAGTGCGACTATAAACTCAAGATGAGACTTACCTGCTCTGTCCCTAAAAAGTGCTAAATTTCTGTTGAAGAGTAGTGTCTTGCAAATCATAGAAGGGTAATGAACATTTTGCTGCTGGCTTTCAATTTCTTATGTGTATATGGAATTTTTTATTTAACAAGCATCAAGAGCAAGGAGGAAATCATCTCATGTTGGTTGAAAATGAAATATGAATAGTTATTTCAACTTCAACAAAAGAAAACAAGTTTCATATTAAAGAGATAAACCACTATTTTTAGTTTTTAAAGCTAGTAACTTTATTGTATAAAACTTTTTCATAAAATATAATCAATGTACATATATATACATACATATATATATATATATATATATATAATCATTTGTAACTCCTGGACCTTTATTTGGTCCAGGAGTTCATAAAGAGGTTCAACTCCTATATTTGAACCTCATTATGCCAGTTGGGGCAAAACAAGTTTTTCAAATTCTGATATAAATTGTTAACAGGCTACAGTTTTAATATTACTTTGGCTTATGGTTCTAGCTTTGCTATTTGCACTGTCAATTTTCATGCTTCTAATGAAAACTAGTTAAAATCAATTTACACTGGTACTGGCAAAAAGACAAAGAGACCAATGGAATAAAACTGAAAGTCTAGAAATAAACATATACATCTATGGCCAACTGATTATTGACAAGGGTGCCAAGTCCACTTCATGATGGGGAAAAAAAAAAGCAGTCTCTTCTATTGCTGGGACAAATGGATTTTCACAGGCAAAAGTATGAAGTGGAATTCCTACTCACACCAGAAACAAAAATGAATCAACATTCATCACAATGAATCAACAACATGAATATAAGCAGCTAAAACTTTTAGAAGAAAACATGAGTGAATCTGTATGACACAGAATTTGGCAACAGATTCTCAGTTACAGCAACAGAAGCACAAGAAACAAAAGAAAAAGAAAGATAAATTGAACTTCAAATTTTAAAACTTCTGTCTCAAAGGACATTATCAAGAAAGTGAAAAGATAACATAAAGAATGAGAGTAAATATCTGCAAATTATATATCTGATAAGGGTTTAATATCCAGAATATATACAGAACACCTACAACTCAACAACAACAAAAAACAGTCCACTGAGCAACTGAACTGAACTGAACTGAAAGGATCTGAATGAACATTTTCCCAAAGAAGATATTTGTTGTTGTTGTTCTGTCATTCAGTCATGTCCAACTCTTTGCAAACCCCTGGACTGCAGCGCACCAGGCCTCCCTGTCCTTCACCAACTCCCAGAGTTTACTCAAACTCATGTCCACTGAGTAGGTGATGCCATCCAACCATCTCATCCCCTGTCATCCCTTCTCCTCCTGCCTTCAATCTTTCCCAGCATCAGGGTCTTTTCCAGTGAGTCAGTTCTTTGCATCAGGAGGCCAAAGTATTGGAGTTTCAGCTCCAGCATCAGTCCTCCCAAATGAATATTCAGGACTGATTTCCTTTAGAATTGACTAATTTGATCTCCTTGCAGTCCAAGGGACTCTCAAGAGTCTTATCCAACACCACAGTTCGAAAGCATCAATTCTTCGGTGCTCAGTCTTCTTTATGGTCCAATTCTCACATCCATACATGACTACTAGAAAAACTACAGCTTTGACTATATGGACCTTTGTCAGCAAAGTGATGTCTCTGCTTTTTAGGTTTGTCTAAAAAGCAAACCTGTCTGTCTAGGTTTGTCATAGCTTTTCTTACAAGCATCTTTTTTTTTATACCTGAGTAGTATTCCTCTGTATTGTATGTATATATGCACCATAACTTTCAGTGCAACGCATAGGTTGCTCCACGTTATTGCTACTGTGAATAATGTGACTGTAACTCCCATTGGCCATTTCTTTCAATGCTCTAATGTTTCTAGAGTCAAACTGACACCTATGATCAGGTTATACTGAGCATTTCATTTGATCTGGAATCTGGTTTCTCCTTTGACTTCTGCTCTGTGTTTGTGTGCTCAGTTGCTCAGTCACGTCTGACTCTTTGCAACCCCGTGGACTACAGTCCATGAGGCTCCTCTGTCCATGGGATTTCCCAGGCAAGAACACAAATTTCACAGCTGCAGTCACTGTCTGCATTGATTTTGGAGCCCAAGAAAATAAAGTCTGTCACTACTTTTATTTTTTCCCTATCTATTTGCCATGAAGTGATAGGACCAGATGCCATGATCTCAGATTTTTGAATGCTGAGTTTTTTGGTTGTTTTTTTTTTTTTTTAATTTTATTTTATTTTTAAACTTTACATAACTATATTAGTTTTGCCAAATATCAAAATGAATCCACCACAGGTATACATGTGTTCCCCATCCTGAACCCTCCTCCCTCCCCATTCCATCCCTCTGGGTCGTCCCAGTGCACCAGCCCCAAGCATCCAGTATCGTGCATCGAACCTGGACTGGCAACTCGTTTCATACATGATATTTTACATGTTTCAATGCCATTCTCCCAAATCTTCCCACCCTCTCCCTCTCTCACAGAGTCCATAAGACTGTTCTATACATCAGTGTCTCTTTTGCTGTCTCGTACACAGGGTTATTGTTACCATCTTTCTAAATTCCATATATATGCGTTAGTATACTGTATTGAATGCTGAGTTTTAAGCCAGCTTTTTCACTTTCCTCTTTCACCTTCATCAAGAGGCTCTTTAGTTCCTCTTCGCTTTCTGCCATTAGTTATTGCTGCTGCTGCTACTGCTGCTAAGTTGCTTCAGTCGTGTCCGACTCTGCGCAACCCCATAGATGGCAGCCCATCAGGCTCCCCCGTCCCTGGGATTCTCCAGGCAAGAACACTGGAGCGGGTTGCCATTTCCTTCTCCAATGCATGAAAGTGAAAAGTGAAAGTGACGTCACTCAGTCGTGTCTGAGCGACCCCATAGCCTGCAGCCCACCAGGCTCCTCCATCCACGGGATCCTCCAGGCAAGAGTTATTAGGGAAATGCAAATCAAAATCACAGTATTACTTCACACTAGGATGGCTATAATAAAGAAAAAAACAGTAAATAAGTATTCTCAAGAATGTGGATAAGTTGAAACCTTCTTAAATCACGCGTGGGAATGGAGCAACCACTATGAAAAACATTTGGGCAGGTCCTCAAAAAGCTAAATATAGAATTATCATATGACCCAGCAATTCTACTCCTAGGTATATACCCGCAAGAATTGAAAACAGAGAATCAGATAATCATATATCAATGTATATGGCAGCATTGTTCACAACACCCAAAGGTAGAAACCCAAGTATCTACCAAAAGATAAATGGACAAATAAAACATGGTATATTCACACAATGGAATGGTATTTAGCCATTAAAAGGCATAAAGGTCTAACACACGCTGCAATATGAATGAACCTCAAAAACATTATGCTAAGTGAAACGAGTCAGAAACAAACAATATTGCAAGCTTCATTTATATAAAATATCTGTACATGCAAATTCACAGATATATAAAGTATATTAGGTTACCAGGGGCTGGGGGCAAAAGTGAACAGAGAGTTACTGCTTAATAGTTACAGATCATGGGGTCGCGAAGAGTCGGACATGACTGAGCGACTGAACTGAACTGAACTGATCTGTAACAGAGTGATGACAAATTTTGGAAATAGATAGTAGTGACTGTTGTATAACATCATGAAAGTAATTAATGCTACTGAATTTTAAGCTTAAAAATAGTTAAAATGGTAAGTTTTATGTTAAACCACAATATTTGACCACATAAAAAGACTTTTTAAATGAGCTTACAATATTTTTTAAACTGCCAAGCCTAGTTAAAAAAAATTAAATCCTATTTCAGCTAAAGCCAGCAATTTAACAGAAATTATTATCTTTATCATATGCGTTTTTAAAAATCACAGTAAGGAAACAGATTAGCTTCAGAATGGTAAGCTAAGTTTAACTACCTGTTTATTTTTCAAGTAAGATTGGTTAAAGCCTTCTTTGCTTTAAATAAAGAAAAATAAAACTCTTATACAAGCCATATACCACAAGCCAGGCTTTAGTAATATATTATAGAGCAAAAATGTATAAAACTCCTAGGCCTACCATAAAGTAAAAAGAAAAAATACCGTGGGAAATTTAGAAAAAGAAGTCTCTTTTCCTAACTGCATTACTAACTCATGTAAGAGTTTATATCATTTGGAGGGATGGAGATTTGTACAAAAGAATAGACTAGACAGCCAAAATAAATAGATGCATAAAAAATATCATTCTCTATCAAAAAAGCATTAACAATCATTCCTGGAGTACTGTATCATAAGGCCTAAAATTTGAAGGCCTGCTCTGACAGCTTTGAGCCTCACAGAGCCCCAAATGCCTAAGGAAAGTTCTCCCAGTCTTGCCATAGCCAATGTGAAAGGCTCCTCACCCAGCTAGGTCCACTATCAGTTAAACCAGCTGCATGCCTCTCAGCTGGTTTAAACCAATCTAAAACTAGTCTCAGTTCCCTGCTAGCCTCCAGAATTATTCACACAAACTAACCACATCCTCCCCAAGGAGTGGAGAGTAGTGGTTCACTCTACTCCCAAGTACCATTCCCCTAGGTTGTGAGCAAATATGACTAAAAAAACTGCTGTCAGTCTCACCTCACCAGGGTCAGGTAGTAGCTATCTTGCCCAGTTTAGGACAGGTGATCCCTCCTTCATCAATGAAGTGAAGGGAGGTGAACAGGAGATAGACAATTACTGTATCTAAACTTTCTTTTTACACTAATATCACAGCTATAACCTGAGACCCAAAAATTAGTTCATGGATCCTCCAGGGTATAAAAATTGGGAAAGGCTAGTCCAGACTCTTGTAGGCAGTGCTGGTCCAGGCCAGAATAGGTCCAGTGTGGTTCTAGAGCTTGTTAAGTATTAGAGGACGATTCCTGACTACCATGGCCTCCTAACGACAACATTTTTCCGATTTTAAGACAGCAATAAAGATCTAGAGGCAATTTCACAATTAGGTCAGAGGCCTCTTACTCAAAAAGACAATACTTTCCTGAGTTTCTCAGTTGTGTGCAGAACTCAGGTTTTGGAGGTTTGCTCCTTGAGTTTCTTTCTTTAAATGTCTAAACAATTCTGTAAAGCACTTAATACCTGTGGCAAGTTATTGAGTTATTGCCCCTCCTCTCCAAAGTCACTCTTTTTGCCTGTACTGTGAAAATAGATTAATGCACTTAAAATACTAATTTATTTGCCACCTGGCAAGATATTAAGCTTTGTCAAGAGAGCACTGGAAAGACTCTGCAGGGGTAAAGGATTCTGTTCCTGGTTCCAGCATGCCCACTTGGCTTCTCCAAGACCCACTCCAACAAGCACGGCTTCTCCAGCAACAGTCTCCTACAGCAAGTGCAGATTCTCCAACAGGAGGTTATGCAATTTTGCAGCAGAGTGCCTCTGACAAGTCATCTCCCCAGGAACAGCTTTCCCTGGCACCCAAGAAGGCACATATCCAGCATATTCTTCTAGTGCCACAACTTAGCTACTTGAACAACATCTAGACTTCAGTGAGCCATAGGGTTGGTAACTGCTCTTTATATCAACTAGCCCTGTATTGTCTGTTATCTTGACTTCTTACTGGTAAATCCCTCACTGCTCCTATCCCTCTTATAGTCAATACTTCTTTTTTAACTTTTTATTGGAATATAGCTGATTTTCAATGTTGTGTTAGTTTCTGCTGTACAAGAAAGTAAATCAGTTATACATATACCCCCTTTTTTCAGATTCTTTTCCCATATAGGTCATTACAGAGTGTTGAGTAGAGTTCTCTGTGCTATACAGTAGGTCCTTATTAATTATCCATTTTATATATGTGCATGTGTACTAAGTTGCTTCAGTCAGGTCTGACTCTTTGCTACCCTATGGACAATAGCCCACCAGGCTCCTCTGCCCATGGGATGCTCCAGGCAAGAATACTGGAGTGGGTTGCCATGCCCTCCTCCAGGGGATCATCTCAACCCAGGGATCCAACCTGCATCTCTTACGTCTCCTTTATTGGCAGGTGGGTTCTTTATCACTAGCATCACCTGGGAAGCCCATTTTATATATAATAGTGTATATATGTCAATCTTAATCTCCCAATTGATCCCTCCTCCTCTTTCCCCCCTGGTAACCATAAGTTTGTCTTCTACATCTGTGACTCTATTTCTGTTTTATAAATAAGTTCACTTGTACCCTTTTTTAGATTCCACATATAAGCAGTATCATACGATATTTGTCTTGTCTAATTTACTTAGCATCATAATCTCTGGGCTCATCCGTGTAGCTCCAAGTGGTATTTCATTCTTTGTTACAGCTGAGTAGTATTCCATTGTATATATGTATATATGTACCACATCTTCTTTATCTGACTCTCTGTTGATGGACATTTAGGTTGCTTCCATGTCGTGGCTATTGCAAACAGAGTTGCACAGAACACTGGGACATATATATCATTTCGGAAGATGGTTTTCTATGGATAGATGCCCAGGAGTGATCATATGATAGTTCTATTTTTACTTTTTTAAGGAACCTCCATACTGTTCTCCATAGTGGTTGTACCAATGTAAGAAGGTTCCCTTTTCTCCACACCCACTCCAGCATTTATTGTCTGTAGATTTTTTGATGATGGCCATTCTGACTAGTGTGAGGTAATATTTCAATGTAGTTTTGATTTGCAGTTCTCTGATAATTAGTGATGTTGAGCATCTTTTCATCTGCTTTTTGGCCATCTGTTATGTCTTCTTCAGAAAAATGTCTATTTAGATCTTCTGCCCACTTTTTGATTTGAGTTGCTTGTCTTTTGGACACAGAGCTGCATGAGCTATTTGCATATTTCGGAGATTAATCCCTTGTCAGTCACTTCATTTGCAACTAACTTCTCCCATTCTGTGGGCTGTCTTCTCATTTTGTTTATGGTTTCCTATGCTGTGCAGATGCTCTTATATTTAATTAGGTCCTGCTTATTTTTGTTTTTATTTTTCATTATTCTAGGAAGGATCAGTTTAGTTCAGTCACTCAGTCATGTCTGACTCTTTGCAACCCTGTGAACTGCAGAACGCCAGGCCTCCCTGTCCATCACCAACTCCCAGAGTCCACCAAAACCCATATCCATTGAGTCGGTGATGCCATTCAACCATCTCATCCTCTATTGTCCCCTTCTCCTCCTGCCTTCAATCTTTCCCAGCATCAGGGTCTTTTCAAATGAGTCAGCTCTTCACATCAAGTGGCCAAAGTATTGGAGTTTCAGCTTCAAAATCACTCCTTCCAATGAACACCCAGGACTGATCTCCTTTAGGATGCACTGGTTAGATCTCCTTGCAGTCCAAGGGACTCTCAAGAGTCTTCTCCAACACCACAATTCAAAAGCATCAATTCTTCAGTGCTCAGCTTTCTTTATAGTCCAACTCTCACATCCATATGAAACCGGAAAAATCATAGCCTTGACTAGATGGACCTTTGTTGGCAAAGTAATGTCTCTGCTTTTTAATATGCTGTCTAGGTTGGTCATAAATTTCCTTCCAAGGAGTAAGCATCTTTTAATTTCATGGCTGCAATCACCATCTGCAGTGATTTCTGGAGCCCAAAAAAATAAAGTCAGTCACTGTTTCCACTGTTTCCCCATCCATTTGCCATGAAGTGATGGGACCAGATGCCATGATCTTAGTTTTCTGAATGTTGAGCTTTAAGCCAACTTTTTCACTCTCCACTTTCACTTTCATCAAGAGACTCTTTAGTTCTTCTTCACTTTCTGCCATAAGGGTGGTGTCATCTGCATATCTGAGGTTATCGATATTTCTCCCAGCAAACTTGGTTCCAGCTTGTGCTTCCTCCAGCCCAGAGTTTCTCATGATATACTCTGCATATAAGTTAAATAAGCAGGGTGACAATATACAGCCTTGACATACTCCTTTTCCTATTCGGAACCAGCCTGTTGTTCCATGTCCAATTCTAACTCTTGCTCCTTGACCTGCATACAGATTTCTCAGGAGGCAGGTCAGGTGGTCTGGTATTCCCATCTCGTGAAGAATTTTCCAGTTTGTTGAGACACACACAGTCAAAAGCTTTGGCATAATCAATAAAGCAGATGTTTTTCTGGAACTCGCTTGCTTTTTCGATGATCCAGCGGATGTTGGCAATTTGATCTTTGGTTCCTCTGCTTTTTCTAAATCTAGCTTGAACATCTGGAAGTTCACAGTTCACATATTGCTGAAGCCCGGCCTGGAGAATTTTGAGCATTACTTTACTAGCATGTGAGATGAGTGCAGTTGTGCAGTAGTTTGAGCATTCTTTGGCATTGCCTTTCTTTGGGACTGGAATGAAAACTGTGGCCACTGCTGAGTTTTCCCAATTTGCTGGCATATTGAGTGCACCACTTTCACAGCATCATCTTTTAGGATTTAAAATAACTCAACTGGAATTCCATCACCTCCACTAGCTTTGTTCGTAGTGATGCTTCTTAAGGCCCACCTGACTTCACATTCCAGGATGTCTGGCTCTAGGTGAGTGATCACACCATCATTATTATCTGGATCATGAAGATGTTTTTTGTACATTTCTTCTGTGTATTCTTGCCATGTCTTCTTAATATCTTCTGCTTCTGTTAGGGTCACTTGTTCTAAAAGATACAAAATACCTACTATCTGACTCTGATTAGATCAAAAAGGATATTCCTTCAATGAGTATTCTGCCTGTTTTCCTCTGTCCTGCCTATGTTTTCCTCTAGGAGTTTTACAATGTCTGGCCTTACATTTAGGTCTTTGATCCGTTTCAAGTTTATTTTTGTGTATGGTGTTAGAGCTGTCCAGTTTTCCCAGCACCACGTCTCAGCCTTTTGGCTAAGATCAAGTGGTCTATAATTCTTTACTCTTTCCCTATTAAGTTACTACATGCCTTTTATCTCTTGACTGGACCCAGAATGATACATACCAACAATTTTTTAAGCTATTTAGTATGCCACGGTAAATAAATCACGTCTGCTTAAGTCATATCAAGTGGATTCTGTTCTCTACAATTGAGTCTTCACTGTTTCTCTTTTGATAAAGAATTTTTTGCTAAGAGATAGGGGCTCATACAATACTCATGACATCATTATTTTAATTGGGAAGTGATACTAATTATACATAGACAGGGTTAAGAATGGCTACTGAAGATTATATTTCTAAGCCTGCCAATTATACACTTCAATTGTAATATTAGAGTACTATCTTTCCTGAAAGGCCTAACTACTATTTTAAAAACTTAGTCTACAGTGAGATACCACTTCACACCTACTAGAATGTCAATAATAAAGAACACAGATAATGACGAGTGTTAACAAGGATGTGGAGAAACTAGAACCCTCATACACTGCAGATGAGAATGTAAAACAGTAACAGCTGCTTTGAAAACAATCTAGCAGTTCCTCAAAAAGCGAAACATAAAGTGGCCATCATGATTCAGTTATTCCATCTTTGGGTACATACAAAAAAATGAAACTACATCCATACAAAAACCTGCACACAAATGTTCATGGCAGCATTATTCACTAAAAAAAAAAGGAAAGGAAACAACCCAATGCCCTGATGGATAAATAAAATGTGGTATATCTGCAGAATGTAACATTATTCAGTGACAAAAAGAAACAAAGTACTTCTATGTGCTACCTGGATGAATCTCGAAAATATTTATGTTAAGTGGAAGAAGCCAGTCAAGAAAGATCACGTAATTATATAATTCAATTTATATGAAATATTTAGGATAGGTAAATCTATAGAGACAGAAAGTAGATTAGTGGTTACCAAGAACTATGAGAAATGGAGAGAGGTATGTAGGAAATGACTAAAAGGGTGTGGGAGCTTTTTTGGGGGGGTAATGAAAATGTTCTAAAATTGATGGTGGTAATGGTTGCACAATTCTGTGACTGTTTTAAAATCCACTGAATTGTATACTTTAACTGGTAAAATTGTATGGTAAGTGAGTCATATCTCAAAAAAACTTATATTAAGAAAATAACAATTAATAATTAATAAAATTAATTATAATAAAAATAATTAATAAAAACTTAATCCCTGCAGGTACTTACATAATTCAACCATTCCTAAATTAGGGTTAGGGATTTACACTCTCTATACCTCAGTGCCTGCTTCCCATGATGGAATACGATATCCTTTACACTAAAGCAAAACTATAGACCCAGCCAGCTCTAGGAGAGATGTATTCTGAGTATACCCTAAAGAAGTCTGGGGGAGAGGTGGGAAGCCTCACAATGCTGTCACATAAAAATGCACAGTATATACCTCCCTAAATTGGGGCAAGTGTCTGCACAAGTTGATTTTTATATATTTAAACATGGCTTACACTAAAATTAAATGTGGGAATCTGGCCTCAGCAGAAAATCATACAAGCAAGATAAACATGCTCAAGATAGCCCACATAGAAAAGAAAAGCAAATAAGTTTGCATTATGATAGCTCAATAAATGCACACAAAGGTTTAGATCTTCTGAGCTTTTGAGATTTTCCTGATCTTTTGTTCTGAGCTAGAACTAGTTCCAGAGCCTAAAGAATCTAAAACCTGAAGCCCTCAGTTCCCACTGGCTTAAGCCTGGAATCAGCTAAGTCAGCCAACCAAGTGCACATCAGCCAAGTCAATAAGCATGTGCACACACACTTCAGAAGTTCATACACGTGAACTGTCCTCATTTTCATTCCACAAACATGCCACAAAGGAAATTCTGACACACAGCAAGGTAAGCTTGTACATTCTTTTTTTTTTTTTTTTAAGCTTGTACATTCTAGTTATATAAATACTTCAATACACATGGTTTTAAATTTATTTCAAGTCAAACTGCTAAAAAAAGAAAAATGCCAAGAACCATATACTGTTCACACTTCAAAGCCCCATATAAATCTTTTAAAAAACAATTTGAGGAAATATGATCCCTTTGACTTCCCTTGCTTAAACAACTTGGTCCGGTTCCCATTCAACCAGAACAACTTCATTATTTTACTCTCCTGTTTACCAACGGGTCTCCCCACAAGATATCATTAGACAAAAAGTTTCCACTATTTAAAACATTTGAGAATTTTAAAAAAACACTTGAGAAACACAGCTCTAATTAACAGTGATAACCTTTGCTGTTAAATACCAGATGTTCTTGTTGAAAAGGTTGTGGGCAACAGGAAAGGACTACAGTTAAAGAAGATCTGGGTAGCTGGTTCTACTATGGGGAATGGGAAAACAAGTATGCTGCAAATGCATTATCTTTTTTCAGCACTACTGTTTCATCATCTGAAAGGAGGAAATCACTTTTCAAGAACTTAAGTGAACTACTACTGTTCTCCCACACCAGCTACGTCAATGTGATGGAAAATTACAAATCATTTTTTAATAAGATCACCAAAAATATGATCATACCCCTTTCCCTTATTAAAGGAAAAAGAAACTTTAAAGGAAGAAGGTTTAAAGGAAAGAAAAGTAATATGCTCAGCATTAGAAAGATAGAGATTACTAGCATTTAAATTAAGTGACAAACATACACACTGGACATGGCCTGTGTATGTTCAGTTCAGTCGCTCAGTCGTGTCTTGACTCTCTGCAACCTCATGGACTGCAGCACACCAAGCTTCCTTGTCCATCACCAGCTCCCCGAGCTTGCTCAAACTCATGTCCCTTTGTGTATGTTAACCTACTCTAAATAACAATATTAAGGTATACATTTTCATTTGGTTACCTTATACGTATGACATTTGATGATTAGCTTGTTAATGTTTTAACCTGTGGGTAACAGTAAACCTATAAAAAGGTTACACCTTTTACCTTTCTTCATCATCCATCCTCTTTAAAAACACAAGATTTTGGATGTTTCATACACTACTCCACAAAAGATGCTCTGACACTTACAAAGGTCTAATTTGTTCTGCTATATGATGTTTTAATTATAACACAAATAATGGGGTGTTATTGTTGGAGGAACAGAATACCACTACACTTCAATTAAATTAAATAGTTTACTTAATATTTAAAATAACTCTTCCCTCAATACTGATTCCAACTGATTAGTTTTAGACTTAAACAAGTGCCAAAATTCCTAAGTCCATACAGGTGATGAATGAGATTAAAATTCTTACCTTGAAACACACATTTTCCTTGCCTCTAACCTATGACTCTAAACCATTAAAATGGTTTAAGTTTTGTTTGTTTCTTCTTGTTTGTTTGCTTAAGGAAAGTACCACAGCCCTAAGTCATCTCCCATTAACACCAAAATAGGAATCAAAATACACAGAACACGAAGGACTCAAAAAGCTACAAGGCATCAGAAACAAATAGTAAAATGACAGAAGTTCCTCCTTACGAACAATTACTTTAAATGAAAATGAATTAAACTCTCCACTCAAAAGGCAGAAAATTAGTAAAAATGGATTCTAAAAACATGATCCAGGAATTTCCCTGGAGGTCCTATTGTTAAGACTCTGTACTCCCACTGCAGGTGGCATAGGTATGATCCCTGGTCAGGGAACTAAGATTCCACATGACATGTGGTGCAGCCAAAAAATTTTAAAAATAAATAAATAAAAATGAAAATGAAAACATGATCCTACTATATGTCCTCTACAAGAGACTTACTTTAGCTACAAAGGAAAAAATAGGTGGAAAGTAAAAGGGTGGAAAAACATATGCCATGCAAATAGTAACTAAATCAATCAATTCAGTCGCTCAGTCATGTCAGACTCTGCGACCCCATGAACCACAGCACACTAGGCCTCCCTGTCCATCACCAACTCCCGGCGTTTACTCAAACTCATCTCCATTGAGTCGGTGATGCCATCCAACCATTTCATCCTCTGTCATCCCCTTCTCCTCCTGCCCTCAATCTTTCCCAGCATCAGGGTCTTTTCAAATGAGTAAGCTCTTCCCATCAGGTGGCCAAAGTATTGGAGTTTCAGCTTCAAAATAAGTCCTTCCAATGAACACCCAGGACTGATCTGCTTTAGGATGGACTCCTTTAATATGGTGTCTAGGTTGGTCATAACTTCCCTTCCAAGGAGAAAGCGTCTTTTAATTTCATGGCTGCCATCACCATCTGCAGTGATTTTGGAGCCCAGAAAAATAAAGTCAGCCACTGTTTCCGCATCCATTTGCCATGAAGTGATGGGACCAGATGCCATGATCTTCATTTTCTGAATGTTGAGTTTTAAGCCAACTTTTTCACTCTCCTCTTTCACTTTCATCAAGAGGCTCTTTAGTTCTTCTTCACCTTCTGCCATAAGGGTGGTGTCATCTGCATATCTGAGGTTATTGATATTTCTCCCGGCAATCTTGATTGCAGCTTGTGCTTCTTCCAGCCCAGCGTTTCTCATGATGTACTCTGCATATAAGTGAAATAAGCAGGGTGACAATATACAGCCTTGACGAACTCCTTTTCCTATTGGGAACCAGTCTGTTGTTCCTTGTCCAGTTGTAACTGCTGCTTCCTGACCTGCATACAGGTTTCTCAAGAGGCAGCTCAGGTGGTCTGGTATTCCCATCTCGTGAAGAATTTTCCACAGTTTATTGTGATCCACACAGTCAAAGGCTTTGGCATAGTTAATAAAACAGAAATAGATGTTTTTCTGGAACTCTCTTGCTTTTTCGATGATCCAGCAGATGTTGGCAATTTGATCTCTGGTTCATCTGCCTTTTCTAGAACCAGCTTGAACATATGGAAGTTCACAGTTCACGTATTGCTGAAGCCTGGCTTGGAGAATTTTAAGCATCACTTTACTAGCATGTGAGATGAGTGCAATTGTGCATAGTGTGAGCATTCTTTGGCATTGCCTTTTTTGGGGATTGGAATGAAAACTAGTAACTAAAAGGGAGGCTCTACTAATACGAATAGTAACTAAAAGGATGGCTCTACTAATATGAAACAAAATAGACTTTAAATCAAAAAAGGTTACAAGAGACAAAGAAGAACACTATATATTAAGAAAAGGAACAAAACAGCAAGAAGAACAAAACAGCAATATTATAAATTGTTATTTATAATAACAATTATAAACACTCTTGCACCTAATAACAGACCACCAAAACAAATGAAGCAAAAACTCACAAAATTATCTATAATAGTTGGCAGTTTCAATACCCTACTCTCAATAATGGATAGAATAACCAGACAGAAGATAAGAAAACAGAGGACTTGAAAAACACAATAAACATAGACAACTAGACATAACAGACATATATAGAACATTCTACCTAACAACAGATAAATTCTTCTCAAGTGCAAACAAGACATTCTCCAAATACACCATATGCTGCTAAGTCGCTTCAGTCGTGTCCGACTCTTTGTGACCCCATAGATGGCAGCCCACCAGGCTCCCCCGTCCCTGGGATTCTCCAGGCAAGAACACTGGAGTGGGTTGCCATTTTCTTCTCCAATGCATGAAAGTGAAAAGTGAAAGTGAAGTTGCTCAGTTGTGTCCGGCTCTTAGCGACCCCATGGACTGCGGCCCACCAGGCTCCTCCATCCACGGGATTTTCTAGGCAAGAGTGCTGGAGTGGAGTGACATTGCCTTCTCCGAATACACCATATATCAGGCCACAAATTAAGCCTCAATAGATTTTAAAAGACAGATAATTGTACAAAGTACTTCTTCCAACTACAACAGAATGAGTTTAGAAATCAGTAAGAGAAGAAAAACTAGAAAATTCACAAATTTGTGGAAATTAAACAATACATTCTTTTTTTTAATATTTACTCATTTATTTGGCTGTGTCAGGTCTTAGTTGCAGCAGGTGTGGTATGCAGGCTCAGCAGTTTTGGCACACAGGCATGTGAGATCTTAGTTCCCCCACCAGGGATAGAACCTGAGTCCCCTGCACTGGAAGGCGGATTCCCAACCAGTAGACCACCAGGGAAGTCCCAAGAAAACACTCTTAAACAACCAAAGGGTCAAAGTATAAATCACAAGGGAAACTAGAAATATTTAAGAAACAAATGAAAACAGAAAACACAACATATCAAAATTTATTTGATACAGCGAAGGAGTGCTAAGGGGGAAATTTATAAAATTATAAAAAATAAGAAAGACTTCAGATCAACAACTTAAGTTTATAATTTAAGGAACTAGAAAAAGCAGAAATCCAAAACCAGCAGAAAAAAGAAAAGAATAAACATGAGGGCACAGATAAATGAAATAGTGAACAGAGGAAAATCAATGAAAACAAAAGTTGATCTTCAAAAGATTAACGAAATTCACAAAACTTTAGCAAGATTAATTAAGAAAAAAGGAGCAAGTTACTAATCACAAAGTGGAAACATTACTGATCCTACAGAAATAAAAAGGATTTAATGAGAGTACTATGACCAACTGTGCACCAATAAGTGGATAACCTAGGTAAAATCAACAAATTTCTAGAAACGAACTGAGTCACAAAGAAAGAGAAAATTTGAATAGGCACATAAATATTAAGGAGATTAAATTAGTAATCAAAAACCTCCCAACAAAGAAAAGCCCCTGATGGCTTCACTAGTGAACTGTACCAAACATTTAAAGCACATCAATGCTTCTCAAATCCTTCCCAAAAAGCTGAAGTGGAGGGTATACTTTCTAACTCATTCTATGAGGCTAGTATCACCCTGATAACACAGACACAAAAAGACATTACAACAAAACTACAGACCAATATTCCTATTGAACACTGATTTAAAAATCCCCAACAAAACACCAGCAAACTGAATTAAGCAGCAAAAATGCAAATCAAAGTCATAATGACATATCATCTCACACCCATCAGGATAGCTACTATGCAAAAAAGCAAAAAATCCACCCACAGAAAATAAGTGTTGATAAGGATGTAAACAAATTTGAACCTCTGTACAATGTCGGTGTTGCTGTGAATGTAAAATGATGCAGCTGCTATGGAAACAGCATGGTCAGTCCTCAAAAAAATTTAAAATTTAAAATTACCGTATGAGCCAACAATTCCACTTCTGAGTATGTACCTAAAAGAACTAAAAGCAGAGTCTCAAAGAAATATTTGCACACCCAAATACACAGCAGCAGCATTTTTCACAATAGACAAAAGGTAGAAGCAACCCAAGGATCCACTGATGAACAAATAAACAAAATATGGTATATACATACAGTAGAATGTTAGTCAGTGCTGAAAAGGAAATTCTGACAGTTTAGCTGAATTTTGAAGACACAATGCTAAAAGAAATAAGCCAATCACAAAAGAGCAAATACAGTATGATTCCACGCATATAAGGTACACAGAGTAGTCAAATTCATAAAGAGAAAAAGCATGCTGGCTGCCAGGGGAAGGTGGGAGGGGAGGAAATGGGCAGTTTATAACTTAATGGATCCAATTAAGTTTTGCATGATGAAAAGTTCTAGAAATGGATGGTGGTAATGGACGTACAACAGTGTGAATGTACTTAATGCCACAGAACTGTATACTTAATATGGTAAAAATACTAAACTTTATATGTATTTTACCATAGTTTTTAAAAATACATTTTTAAATAAAAATATGGACCAAACATATGAATGAGTCAATAATGTTAAAAATTGGAAAAAATAAATTTCAAATGTAAACACAAAATTAAAACTGATGAGATGAAATTAACAGATGAAAAGAGATATTCTCAAGGCAAAGAAAAAAAAACCCACAAGTCTAGAGTTGTAGCACGCTTCAAAGATCTTGTGAAATTCAAATCTTTTCACTCTGTAAATTAGGAGAGAAGCTCTTCAGGGAGGTTAGCTATCTTACATTCACCATCGGTCAGTTCTGCCTACATGCAACAAGCAGCTGTTAATTAATAAATCCAGAGAGTTTTTGGCAAAATAGTATTCTTTTTAATTCATTAAACTCTATCATATGTAGGCAGTGTTCCTATTATTATTATACCATAAATATTTCATTGACATTATTATTATTCCCAATGTAATCTATACCCTTATAATCATAACTGTAAATCATTCTCTCCATAGAGAAGATGAGAGGCAAAGACAGCAAGTACCTCTCATCTCCTTAGGACTGTTCACCCTCAGCATGAATTAAATGAGAAATGAAAGGAGATTAAGAAGGAAGCTAAGTGGTCTTTTTTTTTCCAGCTTATGAACTAGATGTCAAGTGAGCTTTCCATACTGTGCCCTCACTATATTTGTCTAATAAGTAAAACCAAAAAAAAATTAGATTTGAATATTTATGTGGAAATGTAGTACCATATCTTTGTTTTTAGACAATGTAATTTCAGAACACTAATAATATAGTCCCTTTGTATCAGCGCTTGACTAAAATGCTAAGAAACCTTTCAACTTTCTGTGAATAACCTTTTGGTTCAGTTCAGTTCAGTCGCTCAGTTATGTCTGACTCTTTGCAACCCCATGAATTGCAGCACGCCAGGCCTCCTGTCCATCACCAACTCCCGGAGTCCACCCAAACTCACGTGCATTGAGTTGGTGATGCCATCCAGCCATCTCATCTTCTGTCATCCCCTTCTCCTCTTGCCCCCAATTCTTCCCAGCATCAGGGTCTTTTCCAATGAGTCAACTCTTCGCGTGAGGTGGCCAAAGTATTAGAGATTCAGCCTCAGCATCAGTCCTTCCAATGAACACCCAGGACTGATCTCCTTCAGGATGGACTGTTTGGATCTCCTTGCAGTCCAAGGGACTCTCAGGAGTCTTCTCCAACACCACAGTTCAAAAGCATCAATTCTTCGGCCCTCAGCTTTCTTTATAGTTCAACTCTCACATCCATACATGATTACTAGAAACCATAGCTTTGACTAGTTGGACCTTTGTTGGCTGGGTCTCTGCTTTTGAATATGCTGTCTAGGTTGGTCATAACTTCCCTCCCAAGGAGTAAGCATATTTTAATTTCATGGCTGCAGTCACCATCTGCAGTGATTTTGGAGCCCCAAAAAATAAAGTCAGCCACTGTTTCCACTGTTTCCCCATCTATTTGCCATGAAGTGATGAGACTGGATGCCACAATCTTAGTTTTCTGAATGCTGAGCTTTAAGCCAACTTTTTCACTCTCCTCTTTCACTTTCATCAAGAGGCTCTTTAGTTCTTCTTCACTTTTTGCCATAAGGGTGGTGTCATCTGCATATCTGAGGTTATTGAGAGATTAAGCTAGCATTTTTCATTATACCGTCTTTACTTAAAAGAATGTCTTAGGTATTTTGGCAGAGGTTTGCTCAGAAATGAAGGAAGTCTTCTTGTCACTTCAGGAAACAAATGGCAATCTTATTTTTGCCAATGATAAAATTTGAACTTTCAAGCAAAAATCAGATTTCTGGAAAACTCATATCCATCATCATGTCACAACAGGGACAGCTTCCCAATAACTTATTTCTGTTGGAATGGGTGATATTAACAAATGTGATATTTTAATAGCTTATAATGAAAAGTAACTTACTGAACCAATATTGACAAGTGACCAAGGCATGATGTTATACAGTCAGACATAGGCATACGATCCACTCTATGTTCAAACCAATGGATTTTAACATAACATTATTAAAAAGTCCACTGATATGATTTCACATTCCAGACCGCAAATGTCAGGAAGGAGGAAAACTTTCCTTTACTCTCCTAGGTTCTTCTGGCTGGTCTAAAAATTAAACTGGCATGAGACAGATTAACAAGAGAAAATAAAATTTAATGTCGTATGTATGGGAATTCCATACATAAGATGGGCCAGACACCCTACATACACGAGAGATTCAAAGATAGAAAGGTAAAATGTGGTGTAAATGTCACTCTGAACTACAGGATGGGATAGGGGCCTGGGGCTTAGAAGAACAGGAGGATCATTCACAGGACAATAAGCAGCAGAGCAGACGTTTCACAATGGGGCCACTAGGATAAAATTTATCTCTGGTAATAACTTTTTTTCTGAGAAAAATCCCCAATTTAAATTCTTCTAGGTGGTTAAAAAGGGGCAGTAGTTTCTCTCAAACCCACAGGGTCTCATCTGCTCAAAATAATCAATCATGCAAAAGTGGCAAATTTCAAGAAGGTTCATTTCAAACTCCTACATAATTTACTAAAAACTGTTATATGCTGAGTCTTGATGTAGTTAACAACCAAATATAGGGCTTTCCACATGGCTCAGTGGTAAAAAATCCACCAGACAACGCAGGAGACACAGGAGTCGCTGGTTCCGCCAGTTCAGTCCCTGGGTCAGGAAGATCTCCTGCAAGAAGAAATGGCAACCCAGTCTTGCCTAGGCAATCCCATGGACTGAGCAGCCTGGAGGGCTACAGTCTGGGGGTTGCAAAGAGCTGGACACAACTGAGTGAGCGCATGCATACGCACACACACACACGCACCCCAATAAAATATATCCATAATTCCTTGGAGGCTATCAAAATATCCCTCCCTTTTTCAACCATTAATTGTGAGGCTGGATTTCTCTCTGTATATATACTTCAACCCAAACAACATACTGCAATAGACTGAATGTAAAAGCAAATATGAGAATCCTGCTATTTCTATTAAACCAGACATTAGAGATTTACAAAAATCTAAAATGCCAGTCTTCTCACTCCTTCGTTCTTAAAAAACAGTCATCTTTTACTAAAAGAAAAAAAGTTTATATTAACATGTAATGGGTTTATACTGCTCATTTTAAGTGAATTAATAAAAAGTTGTATCTCTGCTTTAATTTATAACATAATACAGACAGCTATAACCCACAAAAGCTCTCTGTGTGCTCAATAATTTTTTAAGAATATAAGAGTCCTGAGACAAAACATTTGAAAACACCTGATTTAAAGAACAGAGTATTAATATCAGATCCCTGCAAAACAAAAAGGACAAGAAGTACTTTTTCTTTTATTTTTTTTTTAGTTTTCCTAAAAGACATTACATGAAAACTGAAAAGGGACACAATGGCAAATCAAAATTATTTGATTCCTTCTATGTAACATCAATAAGAATTTTAAAAAAGAAAAGAATGCTTAGATCAAAGTGATTTTGTATATCCTGGAAACATAATGATTATATAAACACATAAATATATCCATTTGATAAATAATATTTTTGATAGCTGCAAATGACAGCCAAAGAAACGCACAGTCACAAACTCAAAAACAGATGATTAAAATAGCAGCCGCCACCACCGTGAGGGAGACAATCCAAGGTCCTGTCAGAAGGGACAAATGGATACTTCAGCCACTCTCCAGCAGCATCTCAGGACTCCCAGCTCAGGGTCTAGCTGTTCTATTTTAAACTAAATTACATGCTTCCAAGACAGGACAGTAACACTAAGCTCTCAGCCCCAAAAGAGCAAATGGGTCTTAGTGGGATTAACCTGGAGTAACAGGACTCAATCAGCCCAAAGCCCCTTTTCAGCTACGACATCCCCTGTGCCAAGGAAACACAGAAGCAATAATAATATTTATTGAGCATTTTCTATGTGCCAGGCACTGTGGGCTAAGCACTTAACATTTAAGATCATCTTAAGAGTATACGCCATAATTATCCCCATTTTTGGAGTTCAGAAAACTGAACCACAAAGAAGATAAATAACTTGCCCAAAGCAAAGCCAGGATTTAAATCCAGCCTGTCTGACTCTGAGGCCCAGCCCTTTAGCCACTACACTACCGTACACACAGGCAAGTAACCAACAATAATACATAAAGTTGAAAGTCAATGTCCACTGTAGACCATTTCTGTTGTTCATACTGCCTAAGAGAAGCTTCCAATTTGCAGAGAGCCCTCTGACAGGTTCATCCATTACTCTGCAGCTGCTGTTCAACTTCCAAGTACCAGAGGACCTCAGGCAAGAAGAGTAGATTTTGGAAGGTAAAACTGTGGAGGACATTTTTCTTTAGCCCAACATATAGAATATAAGTTAGATAATTTCACAAGTCTTGGACCTCTTCGCCTTCTGCAATTGAAGATAAAAACCATTGGTATTTAAGAATCTAACTAGACTATTCCAAAGAGAATAATGCCTCAATTCAAATCAATTGATAGAGCTTTATAAAAACTGCTTTTACAAAAGTTCAAATTACACTACATCTAAATGTTTTGCAATGTGGCTAATTACAAGGGTAGCTCTACGTCTACGCCTTTCATTTCAGTGTTCAGAGTGAGAATGAAGTTCCAAATATGTGTTGAAGCAACTTAAGGCAGAGTTTTGAGGTCATTAAAAATGAACTTAGAACTTCGCTGTAGAAATTAAATCAAGCAAAGTGGAATAAGTCATATTACAAACCAGCCTTAAGGATAAGGAATAAGGGGTGGATAAGCACTAACTATCTCACAGTAATTACAGAAGAAAATACTCAGAGATATTTCAGAGTTTTTGTTTAGTGTTAACATTTGGCACACGTTTTAAAATATGTACCATACAGAGTGCCTTAAATAAACTACTATTTTTTTGGCCTACTGAACTGAAAACATTCCACAATATAATTACAAAAATAACTTTCTGGTTTTCTCAGGGATTAAAAAAAAAAAATTTCTAAAACAAATTCAGAGGATAACAAAGAAAGAGATAACTCGATTTACATAAAGATTACAAAAAAGACATAAATGGTAAGTGAAAATGAGTGTCCAGCAGACTGTTAAAAGTCCTTTCTACCCACAAACTGTACTAACTACATCACAGACACTGCTACAAACGTACATCATAAACACTGTTACAATTTTGAATACCTGAAAGTAAGAAGAAAAAAACAAACCCACGCAGAATTAACATTGCCACAGAAAATTTCTACTGAGTCTTAAAACATATTAAGTCATCAGCAGTGCTAGACCTGCAGGCACTTGAGGAAGCTATCTTAAAAAAGAGAAACAAGCTTTATGTTATCAACATTCACAACGATGTGTAAAACTCTATTCCAAGATGGATAAATGCCCATGAAAGGAAACCGACGGACTCAAACCTGCACTGGTACATTAAGAGACTTAAAGGCGCAGGAGGGTAACCACCGTGGAGCCCCCAGCAAGCCTTTGCGTGGGGTTGCAGGTGCCCCTGCACACTCGCATGAAAAACCCGCAACTCAGGAAGCAAGGCTGGAGGGAAACTCTGCACTGTCATCTAGGGCGATCTCATTCATGTCCAAATCAAACCCACAAGGCGACAAGTTGTAAGCAGAGAACACACTTCGGGTCAAGTCAACCATAGAAAGGAAGTAAGCTCGGCCATCGCCGTCTTCACACCACCACCCACCTTGAAGCCGGGTGCACTTAGGGGCTGAGAGCTGGGTAGGTGCGGAGGCAAGGCGCGCGCCCGGCCCCTGCCCACCGCCCCTCCGCACAGCTCACCTCCGCGCTGCACCGCGGTCACCGCCGAGAGAAAGGAAGAGCAGGGCAGGGGGCCGCCTCTGCTCGGAGACCTAACCGGGTACCCTCCGCGAGGGCTGGAGAGGGGACGACCGAGTGACCATGGGTGGGGGCGGGGTGGGGCGTTTTCCAGAAATCGGCCAAAGCCCCCACCCATCAGGGATTCCCTTCAAGACCCGGGCCACCCCAGAAAGACACGGGTTACACAACCTGTCAGGTAAGGGGCCCAGAGGTAGCAGGGCGCAGACCGAGGAGGGCCGGGGGTCGCTCCTTCCTTGCTTCTCCCGCCCCCAAGACACAGCGGCCGGGGAGAGCGAAGTGGTGGCTGCCTGGAGGATTAGCCGCGGCCGAGGGGCTGCCGGCCAGGACGCGCGGACGGCGGCGGCGGCGGGGCGCTCACCGGCTCAGGATGGGGCGCTGGCAGGAGCTAGGCAGAGCCGCAGCACCCGGCTCGGCGTCGGCAGCGCGAGCTGCTGCTCTCCCGACACACCGCGGATACCTCGCCGCCCGCCGCCGGGTGTTTTCATACAAACCCCGGTGGCAGGCGAGAAGGAGGAGGAGGAGGAGGAGGAGGAGATGGAGGAGGTGGTGGTGGCGGTGGCGGCGGTGGCGGCGGCGGCGGCGGTGGCGGCGGCGGCGGTGGCGGCGGCGGCGGCGGAACCTGCCAGCATCCCAGGCAACGTCAGCGCGGCGCCCCGCCCACCGCACTTCTCAGCCCGCCGGCTCGCGCGCGCCGGGCGGGAGGGAGGGCGGGGCGCGCGTGCGCGCGGGCCGGGTAAGCGCGCTCCGCGGAGAGGGCGGGGTGAGTGCGGGCGGGAGCAGCGACGGGGAGCGCGTTGGGGAGCGCGCGTGAGAACGGAGGGAGCGCGCGCAGGGAGAGGGCGGGGAGCGCGCGCCGTTGTTTGGGGGCGGGGGAGACCCGGGCGGGATTTTGCAGCGGGTGCTGTTCGGGAAGCCGGCTGTTGTACCCTGCAGCTGCTGCCCTACCCAGCCAAATGAGTCTCCGGGCGGCTCCCCACGTCCGGAAAGTCACCTTCCTGTACGCTCCCAATTAGAGCCTCCGCTTTTTCCCAAAACTAAGCTGGAACCCAACCCCACCCTCTTAAGAGGCTTTTGCGGCGCCGGACCAGCGGTTATTAACTCGGACTCAGGTGAGGTCACATTGGACCCTGAGGACCGCAGTAAAATTTAGCCTTTTCCTGACTTCAAAGAGAGCTCAAGATAAGAAGATAAAGGAAGCAGCTATCACATCTGAGCTCCCAGAAACAATGAAATTTCACCTTGTGGCAGTGCCTCCATAAATCAGTTATCTAGCGCTGCAACAAGCAAAATAGCGTGCTGATTTATTTTTTGCTTTTTTTGTAAACGTGCATACATAAGTCTCAAAAATGGTAATGCTAAATTAGCCACTGAAGGCAGAGATGGAATGTTTTATCTGAGCCAAAGTAATGTGTCAGACAGATTAAAATACTGATACACTCTTCTTCTGTTTTGACTGTATGTAAGTACACTATAATATATTCCTAATAAATACTGACATTTACTTTTTTTCAAGAGCATGGATCGTCTTTGCTGCTGTTTGTAGTAGCTGGTAAGGAATGTAAAGTTGTTACAACCAGATAGGGAAATAAATTGAGAGCTCTAAGGTTTTGTTTTATTTTCTTATCATCCTGTTTAAAAGAAAGTAAGCAGGTGTGAAGGCCATTCAAAAGGTAATCCAAGGTACATCCTGCAGTTTGCCCTTGGCAAGTGTCTTACTCAGATAAACAAGAGACTAACATTTTAACTAAATCCTGTAGTTTCCTTGACTGAACACCAAAGGTAGGTTACAGTACTTTAAATAATTTTAAAACAATTACCACACCAAACCACGCAGCCTGAAAACCATTATCCAAAAACACCTAATTATCTAAATATTTAACACTTCACAAAAATTAAATATATGTGATATACACAAAACTTTATTCAAAGAACATCTTCCTCAATGAATTAACCTGCAATGTAAAAAGGTATGGGCTTCTCCGTTGGCACTAGTGGTAAAGAACGCACCTGCCAATGCAGGAGACTTAAGAGACATGGGTTTGATCGATGAATGGGGAAGATCCCCTGTAGGAGGGCATGGCAACCCACTCCAGTAGTCTCAACTGGAGCATCCTATGGACAGAGAAGCCTGTCAGGCTACAGTCCATGGGGTCACAAAGAGTCAGACATGCCTAAGGTGACTTAGCATGCCCACTTAGCATGTGCATACCTAAAAAGGTATAGATATAAATGTGAAAGTGTGTTTTGTGGAATTAGCATTCAACTTGAACAAAATGTCATTCGTATGGTTTAACGGCCAGGAGACAGACCCAGTATATTAACCCACACAAGTAAGTAAAAAGCAGAACCAATCCCTGTTGGTGCCTCAGCTTTCTCAACACACCCTACTGCTAAGTCACTTTAGTCGTGTCCGACTCTGTGCGACCCCATAGACGGCAGCCCACCAGGCTCCCCCGTCCCTGGGATTCTCCAGGCAAGAGCACTGGAGTGGGTTGCCATTTCCTTCTCCAATGCAGGAAAGTGAAAAGTCAAAGTGAAGTCGCTCAGTCGTGTCCGACCATCAGCAACCCCATGGACTGCAGCCTACCAGGCCCCTCCATCCATGGGATTTTCCAGGCAAGAGTACTGGAGTGGGGTGCCATTGCCTTCTCCAACAACACACCCTATTATGATATTAAAAAAAAAAAAAAAAAAACTTGACGTTTGTAATTGTGATGTAGACCAGAGACTGACCATAAATCATATTCATTTAATGATACTATTCAAATCAGTCTAGTTCATGCCTTGTTGTTGTTTAGTTGCTAAGTCATGTGCAACTCTTTTGAGACCCCATGGGTGGTATACCACCAGACACCTCTGTTCATGGGATTTTCCAGGCAAGAACACTGGAGTCGGTTACCATTTCCTTCTCCAGAGGATTTTCCCGACTCAGGGATCCAACCCATGTCTTCTGCATTGGCAGGTGGATTCTTTACCACAGAGCCACCAGGGAAGCCCAGCCTCTGTGTTGTAGGTATTCAATAAATGTTTAATTATTTTAACTTTGGAGTAGACTGGGAGAGAAAGGTGAGCATGGAGCTCAACTATTTCAATCTCCTCTTTTGTTAATTTCCTTACCTCCCTATCTTTATTAGAGAAACATACAAAGTGCAATAAACTTTATAACGAAACTGTATAGCCATGAGGTTTAGAATAATGGTACTTCTCTCAAAAGTATAGTCATTTCCATCTGAAACCATAAATATTAGATGCACAAGCTCAATTATGAAGTTTCTGAAACATATCCAGTCTTTTGGAGTTGCAACCTCAATCACAGGGGTCCCCAACACACAGGTCTCAAACAGGTACCAGTCTGAGGCCTGTTAGGAACCAGGCCACACAGCAGGAAGTGAGTGTCAGGCAAGTGAGTGGAGCTCCATCTACTGCTCCCCAGTGCTCCCCATTTCTGGCATTACCACCTGAACCTCTTCCCTTCCCACTCCCCCTCACCCCATTTAAGGGAAAATTGTCTTCCACGAGACCAATCCCTGGTGCCAAAAAGGTTGGGGACTGTTTCTTTTTAGGATTGTAATAACTATTCAATATCATTCAACAGTCATCAATTTATTGAGCACCTCCTATGTGCCAGATGCAATCCTCCTGAAATATTCTGTGGAGTTAAACAAATGATAACGCTCAACAAAATAACCAAAAGGTATTCTGTATCAGATTAAAAGATTTCCCTACACATGGACATCACCAGATGATCAAAACCAAAATCAGATTGATTATATTCTTTGCAGCCAAAGATGGAGAAGCTCTATACAGTCAGCAAAAACAAGACCAAGAGCTGACTGTGGCTCAGATCATGAACTCCTTATTGCCAAATTCAGACTTAAATTGAAGAAAACAGAGAAAACCACTGGACCATTCAGGTATGACCTAAATCAAATCCCTAACAATTATACAGTGGAAGTCAGAAATAGATTCAAGGAATTAGATCTAATAGACAGAGTGCCTGAAAAACCATGGACGGAAGTTTGTGACATTGTACAGGAGGCAGAGATCAAGACCATCCCCAAGAAAAAGAAATGCAAAAAGTCAAAATGGTTGTCTGAGGAGGCCTTACAAAGAGCTGTGAAAAGAAGAGAAGTAAAAAGCAAAGGAGAAAAGGAAAGATATACCCATTTGAATGCAGAGTTCCAAAGAATAGCAAGGAGATATAAGAAAGCCTTCCTCAGGGATCAATGCAAAGAAATAGAGGGAAAAATAGAATGGGAAAGATTAGGGCTCTCTTCAAGAAAATTAGAGATATCAAGAGAACATTTCATGCAAAGATGGGAACAATAAAGGATAAAAATGATATGGACCTAACAGAAGCAGAAGATTTTAAGAAGAGGTGGCAAGAATACACGAAAAAACTATTCAAAAAAGATCTTCACAACCCAGATAATCATGATGGTGTGATCACTCACCTAGAGCCAGACATCCTGGAATGCAAAGTCAAGTGGGCCAAAGGAAGCATCACTACAAACAAAGCTAGAGGAGGTGACGGAATTCCAGTGGAGCTATTTCAAATCCTGGAAGATGATGCTGTGAAAGTGCTGCACTCAATATGCCAGCAAATTTGGAAAACTCAGCAGTGGCCACAGGACCGGAAAAGGTCAGTTTTCATTCCAATCCCTATAAAGGCAATGCCAGAGAATGCTCAAACTACCACACAGTTGCACTCATCTCACACGCTAGTAAAGTAATGCTCAAAATTCTCCAAGCCAGGCTTCAGCAATACGTGAACCATGAACTTTCAGATGTTCAAGCTGGATTTAGAAAAGGCAGAGGAACCAGAGATCAAATTGCCAACATCCGCAGGGTCATCGAAAAAGCAAAAACATCTGCTTTATTGACTATGCCAAAGCTTTTGACTGTGTGTGTCACAACAAAATGTGGAAAATTCTTCACGAGACAGGAATACCAGACCACCTGACCTGCCTGTTGAGAAATCTGTATGCAGGTCAGGAAGCAACAGTTAGAACTGGACATGGAACAACAGACTGGTTCCAAATAGGGAAAAGAGTATGTCAAGGCTGTATATTGTCACCTTGCTTATTTAACTTCTATGCAGAATACATCATAAGAAACGCTGAGCTGGATGAAGCACAAGCTGGAATCAAGATTGCTGGGAGAAATCTCAATAACCTCAGATATGCAGATGACACCACCCTTATGGCAGAAAGTGAAGAAGAACTAAAGAGCCTCTTGATAAAAGTAAAAGAAGAGAGTGAAAAAGTTGGCTTAAATCTCAACATTCAGAAAACCAAGATCATGGCATCTGGTCCCATCACTTCATGGGAAATAGATGGGGAAACAGTGGAAACAATGACAGACTATTTTGGGGGGCTCCAAAATCACTGCAGATGGTGACTTTTAGCCATGAAATTAAAAGATGCTTGCTCCTTGGAAGAAAAGTTATGACCAACCTAGATAGCATATTAAAAAGCAGAGACATTACTTAGCCAACAAAGGTCCATCTAGTCAAGGCTATGGTTTTCCCAGTAGTCATGTATGGATGTGAGAGTTGGACTATGAAGAAAGCTGAGCACCAAACAACTGATGCTTTTGAACTGTGTTGTTGGAGAAGACACTTGAGAGTCCCTTGGACTGCAAGGAGATCCAACCAGTGCATCCTAAAGGAGATCAGTCCTGGGTGTTCATTGGAAGGACTGATGTTGAAGTTGAAACTCCAATACTTTGGCCACCTGATGCGAAGAACTGACTCATTAGAAAAGACCCTAATGCTGGGAAAGATTGAAGGCAGGAGGAGAAGGGGCCGACAAAGGATGAGATGGTTGGATGGCATCGCCGACTCAATGGACATGAGTTTGAGTAATCTCCAGGAGTTGCTGATGGACAGGGAAGCCTGGCGTGCTGCAGTCCATGGAGTCGCAAAGAGTCAAACACGACTGAGCGACTGAACTGAACTGAAAAGGTGTCCCACAGAAAACCCTGGAGCAGAAGTGCAGCAAGAATAACCTGAGATGAACCTAAACAAACATGACAAGGCTGAGAGGCAACCCCAGCATTTCACAAAATGGAACAGATCTGGGGGCAAAACCCTTTACAGTGGAAATGGTTTCCTATAGCCATGTGGTAGACTATGAAAGATATATGATTCAAAGTCAGAAAAGTTGACTTTAGAGATCTGTATTGGTAAGCCACTACACCTTCATTTTCTTCATGGGTGAAACAGAACTTAAATATTCCTGCCAAAGCTCACATTTGGAAATTTGACATACCCTTGTATCCACTTAACAGAAATTGATCCTAAGGAAATAATCAGGGAAGTGACAGAGATTTACATAAAAGAATGTTTATCCCAGAGTGGTATTATAAACCATCTAAAGTGTTGAAGAGAAGGCACCTGGTTGATTTTACAGCCATGCAGTGGATCACCAGGAACAGACATAGAGAATAGACTTATGGACATGGGGAGAGGGGAGGAGAGTGTGAGATTTATGGTAAGAGTAACATGGAAACTTACATTACCATATGTAAAATAGATAGGCAAGCGGAATTTGCTCTATGGCTCAGGAAACTCAAACAGAGGCTCTGTATCAACCTAGAGGGGTGGGATGGGGAGGGAGAAGGGAGGGAGTTTCAAAGAGAGGGGATATATATATATATATCTCTGGCTGATTCATGTTGAGGTATGACAGAAAACAGCAAAATTCTGTAAAGCAATTATCCTTCAGTAAAAAATTAATTAATCAAAAAAAAATGATGTGGTAGAGAAGGCAGTTTTAACCTGGGGCCCTATAGGTATAATTCATTAACAGTCAAGCATTTACCTTGAGGCTAAGATCATGGCATTCAGTCCAATCACTTCATGGCAAATAGATGGGGAAACAGTGACTGACTTTATTTTTTTGGCCTCCAAAATCACTGCAGATGGTGATTGCAGCCATGAAATTAAAAGGCACTTACTCCTTGGAAGGAAAGTTATGACCCACCTAGACAGCGTATTAAAAGCAGAGACATTACTTTGTCAACAAAGGTCCATCTAGTCAAGGCTATGGTTTTTCCAGTGGTCATGTATGGATGTGAGAGTTGGACTATAAAGAAAGCTGAGGGCCGAAGAATTGATGCTTTTGAACTGTGGTGTTGGAGAAGACTCTTAAGAGTCCCTTGGACTGCAAGGAGATCCAAACAGTCCATTCTAAAGAGAATCAGTCCTGGGTGTTCGTTGGAAGGACTGATGTTGAAGCTGAAACTCCAATACTTGGGTCACCTGCTGCGAAGAACTGACTCATTTGAAAAGACCCTGATGCTGGGAAGGATTGAGGGCAGGAGGAAAAGGGGACAACAAAGGATGAGATGGTTGGATGGCATCACCGACACAATGGGCATGGATTTGGGTGGACTCTGGGAGTTGGTGATGGACAGAGAGGCCTGGCTTGCTGCGGTTCATGGGGTCATAAAGAGTGGGACACAACTGAGTGACTGAACTGAACTGAATAGAGTGAGCAGTGAAGTGCTCTCTTAATCCTTCACTTATGCAGGGTCCTGTGGCGCTGAGTTGCTCAGACTTAAAGACTTTTCTAGGCGTTTAAGGGGACTCCAAGTTGGGATCAGGAGGCATTTCTGCATAGCATGTCTAGTAAATTCCCGTACAGGTGTCACTTGAAAAGGGCCTGAATCTCCAAGTCTCCAGAAAGATCCTGTGATTTCTCATTCTAAATAAATACTCATATTTATATATAATTTTGTAATTTGATTTTATATAAAATTTTATAATTTTTTCTTTGAGAGGGCTTCCTGCAGTGTGAGAAAGAGGGACTTCCCATCATTTTCAGGTCAGTTTCTCAATCCTACCATCTAGACAAGTGTTTTGATTTGTTTCGTTCTTAGTAACCAAAATAATAATTTTTTAGCAGAAATCACAAATACTGAATGTATTCTGTTTTCTGTTTAATAAAACTGTTTAGCATTTCCAAAAGACTAATAATTAACCAATTTTAAATGTTACAGAAATAGTTTTCATACCAGCTAATCGTTAATTAGATTGAAATTTAAAAAATAAAGAGTCAAAATTAAATTCATTTTCTCATAATTAAGAAATTCTTCAATGTCCAGCATATCATTAAAAGAGAAAATCAAGTCATTGAACTGTATGGATTGTATGGTGCAAGTTGTATTTTTTTAAAAAATCAATACTACAATAATTATTATGCATTTATAATTTCATAAATAGGGTGCTATAAGGGAAAATACCCTTCTACTTACTAGAATTGCTTGGGGCCAGGTTGGAGCAGATCACTTTGTATATTTTGCATTGTTTCGATGTTTTAAAAGTAAGCATGCAACCTAAGAAAAAATAAAGTTGAAAACAAAAAATAAAAGAGAGTCCCCAAATCATATAAACTTCAAATCCCATAAATCCTAAATCTTCCTGTATTCATTAACTGATACATATTACTTGGGTGTTTGTATAGCTGCTTTTTCTGGGGCTTAGGGAACATAGCTTTCATTAGATTCTTCAGTAGGTCCAATTATAAAAGGATTAAGATCACAGTTTAAGAGGAATACACTTAATGACACAAAATTATATTTGTGATACATTTATATTAGTTAGCAGGTTATGTGCAAATGATTCCATTATTATAAAAACATATGTCTTTATAGGTATAAAAACAAGAAGGGAACATTAAAGTTTTAACAACAGTTATCACTTGATAGTTGAATTACAGATCATTTCAAATTTATTATTTTTGTTTCTCAATGGCTGTTAAACTTGCTACAATAAAAATATGATATTTTAGCCAAATGGTTACAGAACTTAAATTATCAAAACTAATTCTGAAAGTTATTGAGTAGATTAAAAGTTATGGTACATATAAAAGCAATTTGTAAATCATAAGACACAAAGGTTAATTATTGTTTTTCTGGCTCTAAAGCAGCCACAGAACAGACACCAATAGACTGTGTTAGCCTGAGACCAAGACAAGCGGTAGGAAGTCTCATCCACAAGACAGTCTCAATTCTCTCTTCTGTCACAATCAACTTTGTGAACAACATGTTTTTTCTATTTTTTAAATATCTATTTATTTATTTGGCTGGCATGTGGGATCTAGTTCCCAGACCAGGGATCAAACCCAGGCCCCCTGCACTGGGAGTCTGGGATCTTAGCCACTGGACCAATAGGGAAGTTCCTATACCTTTTAAAACAACAATTAATGCAAATATAAAAGATTTGGATTTTTTTAATTACAAGGAAAAGTCATGCAGAATTATCTCTGGCTTAAAAATAAAGGATTTTTTATGAATTACTGAAGAAAAGTATTTCTAATTTTTAGATGTGTGAAATTTGGGGATACCTTTATAGTCTTAGAGCTAAACTAGACTTCAACTCCTCTCATCACAATGAAATGGAAATTTCAGGACAATAATCACTCAAATTAATAAAACGGTTTATTTGTTCTTTATCTGAATCAGTTCCCAGATTCAAGATCCAGATCTTGGAGAGAGCACAGCAGTGACTCACTGAGATGATGGAGAAGTCCCTGTGGTACTCTGCTGGCAGAACTTGCTGGAAACCTGTCCTTTGGAACTTACTGGAACTCTTTCATCTGGGAAAAGCTCTTCATGGGAAGGAATCTCGCCAGAGACAGTCCTCTATGAAACTGCCTGAAGGGGCTCCAGCTGCTGGTCACTGGGTGCTGTGTGTTGGAGAAGCCACACAATGGGACTTAATGTTGCTCTTTGCTGTTTGCAATCAGAAGTGGTGTTAGCCGAGTCAGTCTTAGTAAGCGGAAGTCATGTTACTGAGCCCATGCACAGCCTCTATTCAAACCACCGCAGCCACTTTGCTCAGGGGCCCACTGAGCAAACACTGCGGTGTCTGGGGAAAGTATCTGACATCTCAGAGAGCATAATTTTGTCCATCTGATAATTAACCTTCTCTGCAGTAGAAAGCCCTTAAATGGCCTTTCAAAATGTGGAACACAAATGTCTTCGTGGTCTGTGCCCATTCAGAGAAGGCCATCCACATAACCTCCTTTCCGATTTTCTTCATCACCAATCTCTCAATCCTATTTCTTGAAAGAGTGAAAGCGAAAGTGTTGGTCACTCAGTCGTGTCTGACTCTTTGTGATGCCGTGGACTGTAGCTCACCAGGCACCTCTGTCCATGAGATTTCCCAGGCAAGAACACTGGAGTGGGTTGTCATGCCCTTCTCCAGGGGATCTTACCAACCCAGGAATCAAACCCTTGTCTCCTGCACTGCAGGCAGATTCTTTACCATCTGAGCCAACAGGGAAGCCCACAAGTCCCTAACTCACCAGCCCAACAATTGGCAACTGCCCAAGAAGCTTTGTGGATCCATACTTCAGACCATCTCTCACTCCAGACATGGACAACCAAATCTATTACTCAAAATTCTGCACATTAGAAGGATTTTTCTTCTCTGTTGTCCTTCAGGGTCACAGCCCTGCTGTGGGCTGTAATGCTATAGCTGTTCAGTTTCATATGGTGCCAGCATATTGTACAGATGCATCTGTAAACCGTTTTGATTTTTTTTAATCTTCAGAAAACTGGTCATATATACAATGTCCCCAAAATATCTGGATATTACATGTAGTGCTTTTGGTCTTCCTCCAATAGGTGGGAATCTTGGATCTGCCAAAGAACTCTAGACCTGTGAGTCCTCCCTGAGAAACTGAGATTTAGCGAGTTTTAATTCTGACACACTGGTAAAAATACTTTCACAACTTGCTTTTGCATTGTTTAAGATGCAAAGCGACAGGCTTATACTTTGACTGTTTATAAAGAAATGCCTGTCTAAAAAGTAAGAAAACAATTCATGAATAAGAGGGATTTTTAACCAAAGTGTTAGTAGATACTGCTCAATGAGACCGGAGAAGGCAATGGCACACCACTCCAGTACTTTTGCCTGGAAAATCCCATGGACGGAGGAGCCTGGTAGGCTGTAGTCCACGGGGTCACTGAGGGTCGGACACGACTGAGTGACTTCACTTTCACTTTTCACTTTCCTGCATTGGAGAAGGAAATGGCAACCCACTCCAGTGTGCTTGCTTGGAGAATCCCAGGGACAGGGAAGCCTGGTGGGCTGCCGTCTATGGGGTCGCACAGAGTCGGACACGACTGACACGACTTAGCAGCAGCAGCAGCAGCTCAATGAGACATGAATATATTTTACAGAAAAAGACTCAGTGATTCTGCCTTGCATTGCTTGTGGACAACGGTCATGGTATGCTAGTATATTATTCCTAAAACAAATGATAAGTTGCTAATCAGCTAGAGTCAGCCATCTCAGACTCCATTTGGGAATTTTCCCAAGAATTTTGCATAACACAGGACGGCAGAGAAGGAATGCTTTATTTCTCTGGGAATTAATTTCTCTTGATCCCTGTGGTAGACAAGACAGTGCTTCCTCCCCCAAAGGTATCATAATCCCCAGAACCTACGTATTACCTTACCTGGCAAAGAGACTTTTCGGACTTTATTAAATCAAGGACCTTGAGACAGAAAGATCACTCTGAATTGTCTGGACTATTCTGAATTATCTGGGCCCAGTCTAACCATACAAGACCTTAAAAGCAGAGAGTCTTTCCTGGCTGTGATCAGAGGAAGATGTGATTACAGAAGACAGATCAGACAGGTGCGACATTGCTGGCTTTGAAGTGGAAAATAGAGGCCATGAGCCAAGAAGTGTGGTGGCCTCCAGAAGCTGAAACACGCAAGGAAAGGGAACCTCCCCAGAGTCTCTAGAAAGGAGTGCTCCACTGTCAAAATTTTAATTTTAACCCAGTAGGTCCTGTGATGGACTTCTAATCTACAGAACTATCATATAATAAGTGTGTGTTATCCTAGCCACGTGGATGTGCTAACTTGTTACAGCAGCAACAGAAAACTAATACCACCTCCATGTTGATTATACATAATGAGAACTACTGTATCTACACTGACTTCTTAAACACACATAAACTTCTCAATTCTGAATGTGATGATACTGGAATTTTTTTTCTTTTAAACTTCCTAGTCAGAAAAGGTAGATATATTTCTTACTTCTGAACTGGAGAAAGTCTCATTATTATGTATTCATCATCATACCAGCCCGTCTTCACCCCCAAACTCAGGATGATACACTCTCTAAGAGAAGGTACTCTTACAGTAACCTGTATGTTGTTTTAGTTGCTAAGTCGTGTCTGACTCTATTACAACCCCATGGACTGTAGCCTGCCAGGTTCCTCTGTCCATGGGATTTCCCAGGCAAGAATACTGGAATGGGATACCACTTTCTTCTCCAGGGGATCTTCCCAACCCAGGGATCAAACCCGTATCTCCTGCATTCACATGAGATTCTTTACCACTAAACCACCAGGACTTGATTCATGTTTGCATAAGCTCAGAATATCTCTGAAAACAAACAAGCAACTGATAACAGTATTTGCCTCTGGGGAGAACTGGTAGACGGTGCAGAGAAACTTAAGTTAATTGAATACCATATTATGCTTTAAAAAGCAGAGACATCACTTTGCTGAAAAAGGTCTATATAGTCAAGGCTATGGTTTTTCCAGTACTCATATATGGATGTGAGAGTTGGACTATGAAGAAAGCTAAGCACCAAACAACTGATGCTTTTGAACTGTGGTGTTGGAGAAGACTCTTGAGAGTCCCTTGGACTGCAAGGAAATCCAACCAGTCCATCCTCAATGAAATCAGTCCTGAATATTTATTGGGAGAACTGATGCTGAAGCTGAAACTCCAATACTTTGGCTACCTGATGTGAAGAACTGACTCATTTGAAAAGACCCTGATGCTCGGAAAGATTGAAGGCGTGAGGAGAAAGGGATGGCAGAGGATGAGATGATTGGACATCATCACCAACTTGATGGACATGAGTTTGAGCACGCTCAGGGAGTTGGTGATGGACAGGGAAGCCTGGCATGCTGCAATCCGTGGGGTCACAAAGAGTCAGACACAACTGAGCGATTGAACTGAACTGAACTGATATTATGCTTTTAGATTATACTGTATGTAGTACCTACTAAAATAACTACTTGATTTTTTTTTAATTTGAACCTTTTACATTACCTTTTATTTACAATTTTATATAGAGAAAAGGCTTTCATGTAGTGATCAACCTGTATCCATAGATTAACATATACAGAAACTGTGATAAGAACCACTCAAATGTCATTACACTGCAAGCTCTAAGTTTAAAAACTCCTCTTAAAAAAGTCATGTGTAAGTGGGTGAACATGTGTGTTTGTATAAATTATTAGACTATATACCAGAAGTAATAGTGACTGTCTTTGGATGGTGGATAAAGTGATTTTCATTATCTTCTTTTTGCTTTGCTTTCCTAAAAAAATTTTCTTCATTTTGCTTTTCCTAAAATAACTTAAAGGATATAAGGTCACTTTTGTAATTAGAAGAGGAGCCAAAGACAGAAACTTCCAATGACTTAAGTTCAGCTCACCTGACTGACTACATTTTCCAGTTTCCTTGTAGCAAAGAGAAAGTTGCCCCATGCAAGAGAGGGCTGTTGTAGAGAACAGCAGCCTGACCCTGATCAAAATCTCAGAAGGGCATTTCTTCACAATGGGTCTTCAACATGAGAAGTCAAGAAATTTGAATTTTCAGTTGGTGCATCACAACCTTATCAGTTAGTAGGAAGCTAATTAAGATTAACTAATCAGACTTTATTTTCGGGGGCTCCAAAATCACTGCAGATGGTGACTGCAGCCATGAAATTAAAAGATGCTTACTCCTTGGAAGAAAAGTTATGACCAACCTAGATAGCATATTGAAAAGCAGAGACATTACTTTGCCAATAAAGGTCCGTCTAGTCAAGGCTATGGTTTTTCCAGTAGTCATGTATGGATGCGAGAGTTGGACTGTGAAGAAGGCTGAGCACTGAAGAATTGATGCTTTTGAACTGTGGTGTTGGAGAAGACTGTTGAGAGTCCCTTGGACTGCAAGGAGATACAACCAGTCCATTCTAGAGGAGATCAGCCCTGGGTGTTCTTTGGAAGGAATGATGCTGAAGCTGAAATTCCAGTACTTTGGCCACCTCATGCGAAGAGTTGACTCATTGGAAAAGACTTTGACGCTGGGAGGGATTGGGGGCAGGAGAAGAAGGGGACAACAGAGGATGAGATGGCTGGATGGCATCACTGACTTGATGGACGTGAGTTTGAGTGAACTTCAGGAGATGGTGATGGACAGGGAGGCCTGGCATGCTGTGATTCATGGAGTCACAAAGAGTCGGACACGACTGAGTGACTGAACTGAACTGAATCTCACAAGTGGGCTTCCCAGGTGGCACTAGTAGTAAAGAACCCACAACCCACCTGCCAGTGCAGGAGACATGAGAGATGTGGGTTTGATCCCTGGGTCAGGAGGATCCCCTTGAGGAGGGCACAGCAACCCACTCCAGTATTCTTGCCTGGAGAATCCCCATGGACAGAGGAGCCTAGCAGGCTACAGTCCATGGGGTCTCACAGAGTCAGACATGACTGAATCAACAGTACACATGCAAACTCACAAGTAGCTGGATTATATCCAGAAAAATAAATTAGCTTTAATAAGGGATGTGCTTTTCTGGCACACAGAACCCTGGCCTACTATTTTCTAAGGCTTTTTTTTTTTTAATGGTGGTATGCTTTCTCCAAGCAACTGTTTTATTTTGGATTGTGTATGTATGACCAGTATGTAAAACAGAGTAAGTGAAACTGCTCTGGTTGAAGTTGAAAGACCTGCTCAGCCTGGCATGATCTTCACCTCCTTTCCCCAGATGTCCTCCAGGATGGTTCCTTAGAATCCCCAAGACTTGAAGGAACTCCTTCTGACACCAATCTATCTACTAGGACCAAATAAATAAGCAGAAGGTTGCTTAGTGAGCATGGACGTGAAGCAAAGAGACTTAGAGCAATATTCCATCCGAGTTCTGGGAAATGTCTGGTGAGCTGTCCCCGTTCCACACAATACATGCCTCACTGAGAGATGCAAATTTATGTTTTCCTGACAGGCTCTCTTTGCCTTCAGGAGAGCTAGACAGTGGTGAATGGGTAGACCAACTCTATGAACACTAAACAAAACTAGCAAACAAAAACCCATGTTCTATAGCAACTGCCAATGTCTGTGGTATAACCACTTTCACCGGCGCTGATTTTAAGGCCAATGGAATTTACTTGAATACTTAACAATTGGTTCTGTAAAAGCTGTCCTGCCAACTGCAGCAGAACACTGCTATACATGGGCTCCGTGCAGAACACGACCTGCCGTTTCTTCCCCATTTGTTCACTCGTTTGGGTTACAATGCAGTTCAGAAGACCAGAGCTTTCTTTGGTAATGTTCCTGTCTGGATGATATATGCTGACCAGCTTTATAAAATTTAGAGGTTTTTTGAATCTCTGATAGTCACACATTTACAAACCATCTCTGGATGGTTTCTGCCAAAGGTAAATCTATTTGTCATGTGTTCGTTTTTCCTACTTTTATTCAGAGGACAACCAAATTCTAAAAGTTTCACTATTTATTGACAGCAGTGATTCTGACAAAAGGTCTGACAAATCCTGACAAATCTCTCTGGTCTGATGACGATTTAATACTGTATAGCCTTTTCTTCCCTATGAATCATCCTGCTGTTTCTTCCTGGAAATGAGATGGACATTTTTAATCAATGTTGTATTCATACAGCCACAGAAACAAATGACTTGTTGAACCAGAACAAATAACTGAGTTAGTCCCTTTTTCTGTTTATTATCCTTACAACCTGATTTCACACTGTGGACCTGCAGTTCTGCTGTCCAGGATAAGATAGCTCCTGGTTTAATTTTTTGCAAAATCATGTAAGTTTACCATCTTGTGCAGAAGCATAAGCACTGTGAAATATTTCTATTCACTTCCTAGGAAGTGTTACTTAGTGTCAACTGAAAAAAAATGCAGAACCTAAAAATTGAGAGTTATGTTTTATTCAGCAAACATTTTGAGGACTGAAGTCCAAGGATTCTCAGATCACTCTGAGTGACTGCTCCAAAAGGGCTAGCCGTGGGGAGGGTGGTGAGCCAGGATATGTAGGAGTTTTTGCAACAAAAATCAGGTAGTGGGAAAATCAAAAGATTACTATTAAGTAAAGAAAACTAAACATCTCAAGTTAAGGAATTTAGTGCTTTTCTATGTATGGGAAGATACAAGAGTCTGGACTTACTGAAATCATTCCTTTCATGTGCACCCCAACTGTCTAGTCCATATAGTCAAAGGTCTCTGTGTGTGCGTACATACATATATATATATATATATATATATATATATAATCTATCTAGTCAAAGCTATGGTTTTTCCAGTAGTTATGTATGGATGTAAGAGTTGGACCATAAAGAAGGTTGAGCGCCAAAGAATTGATGCTTTTGAACTGTGGTACTGGAGAAAACTCCTAAGAGTCCCTTGGACAGCAAGGAGATGAAACCAGTCATTCCTAAGGGAAATCAACCCTTAATATTCATTGGAAGGACTGATGCTGAAGCTCCAATACTTTGGCCATTCGATGCGAAGAGTCAACACTTTAGAAAAGACCCTGATGCTGGGAAAGACTGAGGGCAGGAGAAGAAGAGGGTGACAGAGGATGAGATGGTTGGATGGCATCACCGACTCAATGGACATGAGTTTGAGCAAATTCTGGGAGATAGTGAAGGACAGGGAAGCCTGGTGTGCTGTGGTCCATGGAGTTGTAAAGAGTTGGACACAACTTGGTGACCGAACAATGACAACCAACTATCTGGGGCCAGTATTCTACTTTTCTCCACACTGAGTCCCCTTGGGGTGCACAGTTGGGAGTGGCTGCAGAGGCTGAGGGCTTGGCAGTGGGCAGCCCATTTGTTTCCATTCTGAGTTCCCTCAGGGCTGACCATCTGGGCAGCTGTAATGTGATGACTTGATGGCTGCAAAATCCTTCGGGCAATATTTCTCATTCACACTAGCCTGAGTGGCTGATGTGAAATAAAGAAAACTTAAAATAAATGCCTACCCCAAATATTTCAGCTGCAGGTTCATCAAGTTTCCTGAAATTCTCAACCTGAGAGTCACTTCTCTGAGGTAAATTCTAATTCTCCAAAGGAACTTAGAATTATGAAATAGTTAACTTACGAGGGAGATACATTTAGAGATACATTTGTAAGCATTTACAAATATCACTTTTAGCTATTTATGAATTTAATGAAGATAGGCCACAAAAGACAGATTACCAAGAAGGAATGGGAGAAAGGTTCAGAACTTGGAAGAATGCCAAGTGTGAGCTCTGGGCAGAGCTAAAGCACAGTGAGCTCTGAAACGAAATGCAAGTCCACAGTAACAGGAGGTGAATTGCTCAAAAACAAACTGTAATTCTGTGACTTTTATTTGCTTGCTGGCTTTGATTCTAGCACATATATGATTCTGGAAAACAAAATGCAGTGCTCTCTTTTCTGGTTGAAGTACATTCAGGTCCTTTGGCACTGCAGTTGAAATTGAAAAGTAGATGAGAACTCTGAGATGTATCAGCCCTGCCCTCTATGAATTAGCAGTAATCATGAGTGTTAGTCAACAGAGTGTGCCTGGAAGGCCACCAGCGTGTAATGGGATCAGGTATCATTAATAATTATAGGGAAAATGAAAGGAGACAGTAGCTAAAGGAGGAATTTGAGCTGAGGCAGGCAGCCTGAAGCAGCTGGAAAGCCAAGTCATTGTATGTGCAAAATTGAACCTTCCGGTCAGTCTTCAGGAGACTCACTTATTGCCAAGAAGGGTTTAATTCAATTAGCAAAGAGCTGTGGGGAAAAGGCTTGGGCAACCTTGAACTGGCTGGATATCTTTAGCTCTAAAGCAAGGTTATTTTGGGAGGATCATCATAATTCGCTTGCTTCAGCACCTGAATCCATCCAGGAGGTGCTCCCTGAAACTCAAAGAAATGCTCTCACATCCAGTATTTCAGCATTTAACTTTCCATGAATTATACTACTGCTCCCTATTCCCGTCTCTCCCTGACTTCCTACTATAAGCTCTCCTCTCCCTGAATTAACTAAGAGCATTGCGAAAAGACCTTAAGTGCAGGAGAGGAGCTATCTCTAAATGGAGCTACGGAGAGAAACACCAATTCAGTGTGTGCCCTTGGGTAAGCCATGATACCTCTTGGGGCCTTGGTTCCCACTTTTCTAAAACTGAAAGTCTCGAAAACAAACAAACTGTAGGGCTAGGCTAAACAATCTCTAAGGTAGTTCTCTAACAACTGTGCCAGTGACATAAATTTGACTGAAACAGCTTATGGGCAAGCTGACAGTCATTGAATTGCCCTATCTAGCTTCATTAGCACGCAGAAGGATTGAGCCCCTTTGCCTTTAGAGCGACTGGAGCCCCGGAGTTTGCCACTTCTAGATGAAAACCTTCTAATCCATTTTGGTATGTAGTATATATATTAACTTCTACAGAAAACACTAGAAAACATTAAGATCCCTTTCAGAGAGAACATTCTGTGAATCTGTAAAAAGTGGGTTTGCATTCCCCAGAGGCCAGAGTCTCCAAAACCCTCAGGACGTATGGATGAGAAGCCATGAAAAAAACCAGGTGAGGGTTTTCTTTGGGGACTCTCAGGTATTTATAGCAAAGGTAGAGAATTTGCAGGTAGTTTTAACAAGAGTTGGCCTTCAGAGGTGAGTCCACTAGATGGCATTTCTGGGGCCTCTGAGGAGCTCTGGTTTTTCATGTCTCAGCACAGAAAGAATTCAGCAAGAAGCAAAGTGATAGAGAAGAAGTGATTTGTTAGAACAGGACACTTGTGAGGCTTACAAGTGGATGGATGAGGGGATGCCACAAGCTGAAAACTTAGTGAGGTAGTTTTATAATCAAAGGAAAAGTGGGGAGGGGGAAAAGACAACCTTCTTCCTCATTCTTGAATAGACATCAGCCTTCCATTATCAGCTCCTCCTTCAGATTGGGGACAGAAGTTTTTTTTTGTCCCTCCAGGGTCAAGCCGGGACTGTCATGGCATGATGGAAAAATTATTTCAGGTCTCAGTACAATGAGGATCTTTCATTTTGAAGTATCACCTTTCCATAACTTACTGTTTTTATGTGTGCGGAGAGCATGTCCTAAGGAATCATTAACTTACTGAGCTCATTTGGGTAGGAGTGGGTCTCATGTCACCATTGTTTTATTGTTTGGGGGCATGTCTCATGCTTCTGCTGTGTGGTTTTGTTGCTAAGCAAGCCTGCTTGGTTTTGTGATTAGGCAAACCTGCTTTCTTGAGTGATTATTAACTTACAGGGGTCTTCCATACTTTTTTCTTGCCTTACAATCTTCTAGTTTAATTACCTACTTTGTTTAACAGAATTACCTGCTTCTGTTTAATTACCTACTTTGTCCCTTTACTGTCTCTATCAGAAATACATTAATATTCTGTACCTGTATAATAGTAACAATAATAATTAAAAGACAGTCCCGCATACAGAGCTGGTATAAAGGGTATGCTCAGTAAAAAATGAATAAATGTATGCCCTTTACTGAGAGATCACAAGGAACTAGGATTATACCTGTAATCCCAAAGTTTCCTTGGTTAGTCTCAAGATTGCAAGATATGTGTATCTGTTGCCTGCTCTAGACTCTGAGGGTCCCTTGAGCAAGTCCAATTTGTCTCCTAGCACTTAATAAAGTACTTTGGATATGCTGCTGCTGCTTTTAGGTCACTTCAGTCGTGTCCGACTCTGCGACCCCATAGACGGCAGCCCACCAGGCTTCCCATCCCTGGGATTCTCCAGGCAAGAACACTGGAGTGGGTTGCCATTTCCTTCTCCAATGTGTGAAAGTGAAAAGTGAAAGTGAAGTCACTCAGTCGTGTCTGACTCTAGCGACCCCATGGACTGCAGCCTACCAGTCTCCTCCGTCCATGGGATTTTCCAGGCAAAAGTACTGGAGTGGGATGCCATTGCCTTCTCTGGGAGAAGACTATAGCCCTAGCTTAAGTATTATAAGTACTATACTTATAATTAAGTATATAATTAACTATAATTATAATTAAGTATATTAAGTACTATACTTTGGATATAGTGTATGCTTAATACAAATATGCTGAGGTTAATTTAGAGATATCAGTTCAGTTCAGTTGCTCAGTTGTGTCCAACTCTTTGCAACCACATGAACTGCAGCACGCTAGGCCTCCCTGTCCATCACCAACTCCCGGAGTCCATCCAAACCCATGCCCATTGTGTTGGTGATGCCATCCAACCATCTCATCCTCTGTTGTCCCCTTCTCCTCCAGCCCTCAGTCTTTCCCAGCATCAGGGTCTTTTCCAATGAGTCAGTTCTTTGCATTAGGTGGCCAAAGTATTGGAGTTTCAGCTTCAACATCAGTGCTTCCAATGAACATCCAGGGCTGATCTCCTTTAGGATGGACTGGTTGGATCTCCTTGCAGTCCAAGGGACTCTCAAGAGTCTTCTCCAACACCACAGTTCAAAAGCATCAATTCTTCTGTGCTCAGCTTTCCTTATAGGGCAGCTTCAAGCAATTTCTGCTTTCAAAAAATTTACATTGCATGAAGAAAACAAGGCTAATCAGCTTTAATAATTATACACATTACATTTATTAGCAACATTAATTATGGTTATTAATATGGAATGGTTAATCTAAGAACAGTTCTTAATATAAAACTAGAGAAACAATTCAGTTTTTCCTTCACTGTATATGCTTTTAATTTTCCTATCATTGTTCTCCCCTGTAGCCTGAAATTGACATGTTTCTCCTATTTGATGGGAGACTTCTACTTTCCTTTTTGAAACCACAGTCTTCTGCCTGTCTCTTCATGGCTTGCTCTGTCAAGCCTTCAGGTCTCAGTTGGGTTTCGCTTTGATATCTCCTGGGCTGAAACTGACTTAAGGACTTAGGAAGGGATTCCTGGAAACACTAGAGAGGGAGTAGAGAAGAATGAGACAGGGAAGAAGGAAAATCCAATAAGGGACCCACTATTGGCTGGGTACCCTTTTATGGGCTACTGCGGCTCCCTCTCTCTAAGAGCCCTCTGCTCCATCACGTAAAATGTGCTTCAAAATTGTTCTCTAAAAAGGCTGGAGTCTGAGGCCTTTATCTACTAACTTCTCTCCCCCCTTTTTTTTTTGGTTAAGGGGTGCCCCTGGTGTATACTTCCAGTTTGCCCTGTACCTGGCAGAGCAGGCTCCCAAAGAATTTCTGCCAAAAAAGCCCTGAGGCAGAATTAGAGGTGGGGTGCTGTCCATGTGCAGGGGAACTGACCCCTTCAGGTACAGCTCACATCAGACACAGGTGAACCCGGCATAAGGCTTTGCTAAATAGGCTTCCCTTAAGGCATATTGCATAACAGTATTGATCAGCTTTAATTTCATCATCAGGGTATATCATTTTTTATCTCTGTTTGTAAACATCTAGTGTTTTGGGGGCTTCTTTTTTCTGGGAAATGTACTGCAATTTTTCTCTAGGAAAGTTTTGATGTTCCAACTGAGGCAGGAGGTAGATGACTCTTCCCACCCCTCAAGGCAGATACTCCAAGACAAAAATAACAGGACTGTCTAGAGAGGATGCTGGACTCTGCCCAGATAGAAGATAAGAGACTACTTATTACTCATTCTCAAAATTAGGAGACCTCCCTGACTACACAGGCACAGAAAGCCTCCTTGGAAGTCAAAAGGGGAGTGACGTTAACTGATGACAACTACCCATAGGCCTCTTCAGTGGAATCCATCTTGGCGAAGAGATGCGTGCGCACACATGGAAGGATCCTGAGATAAACCAAGCATTGTCTCTGAACCAGGCAAATAAAAATGACTGACCAGAGGAAACCCAGAAAACCCAGAAGAAATGCTCCAAATAAGTGACGTAAACTGCCACAAAGGCACTGCTCTCTGAGTCTGCCTGTGTGTCAGTCCACATGTACTGCACTCTTCTTCCTAATAAATACTTTACTTGTTTCACTGCTTTCTGTCTTTGTGGGAATTCTATTTCTGCAAAGTTCAAGAACTGGGGCTGTGTCACTGACCACTGGTCTAGTGGCTAGGATTCAGTGCTCTCACCGTAACAACCTAACTTCAATCTCTGGTCGGGAATTGAAGCCCCACTTCAAGCCACCGCAGGCTGAGGCCAACCAAGATCACAACTAGGTTTGATTGTTAAAATCCTTCCATATTCTGGTCTCTCCTTTACCCCTTCAGAAGTCCCACCAGAGCTATCCAAGAGGATGTCTTTGGGGTTTAAGTCCTCAGAAAGTCTTCCAAAATTCTCAACTTTTATGTTGTACCATTTTTCTTCAGTTGACACAACAAAGCCATACATCAAGAGAAGGGTGGATTTTATTAATTGCAGTAAGAAAGGAGAACACCAGGGATCTTTCCCAAAGCAGTGTCTCCCCAAACAGTAAAATTGGGGAAGCTAAGGGTACATGCTGGGACATACAGGAGATTTTGCAATGAAGAAAAGGTAGTTGGGTAGTAGGGTAAATTACACTACCAAAGAAAATTATATGTGAAAATAGCATGCATCAAAGGTGAGCTGTATTCATTCAGATCCTGGCAGGAAATTAGGTCCACATGTTTTAACAAGGAAGGCTTTAATGAAGGGATTATTTAAAGAATCCCTTTATGAAAGGACCATGCAAGAAAAGGTGAGGGATCTAGAGCTTGCAACAGTGGAAATCTGCTACCATGCCTAGGGTTAAAGGGATAAGCAGAGGAAAAACTGTCATTAGAGCTTAGGGAGAGCAAGGGTAGAGAGAAAGGGCTGTCGTGTAAGAGCTAGAGTTCAAGGGAAGTTCAGTTTAGTTCAGTTCAGTCACTCAGTCGTGTACGACTCTTTGTGATCCCATGAACCACAGCATGCCAGGCCTCCCTGTTCATCACCAACTCCCAAAATCCATCCAAACCCATGTCCATTGAGTCAGTGATGCCATCCAACCATTTCATCCTCTGTTGTCCCCTTCTCCTCCTGCCTTCAATCCCTCCCAGTATCAGGGACTTTTCAAATGAGTCAGCTCTTCGCATGAGGTGGCCAAAGTATTGGAGTTTCAGCTTCAAAATCAGTCCTTCCAATGAACACCCAGGACTGATCTCCTTTAGGATGGACTGGTTGGATCTCCTTGCAGTTCAAGGGACTTTCAAGAGTCTTCTCCAACACCACAGTTCAAAAGCATCAATTCTTCTGTGCTCAGCTTTCTTTATAGTCCAACTCTCACATCCATACATGAGCCCTGGAAAAATCATAGCCTTGACTAGACAGACCTTTGTTGACAAAGTAATGTCTCTGCTTTTTAATATGCTGTCTAGGTTGGTCATAACTTTCCTTCCAAGGAGTAAGCATCTTTTAATTTCATGGCTGCAATCACCATCTGCAGTGATTTTGGAGCCCAGAAAAATAAAGTCAGCCACTGTTTCCACTGTTTCCCCATCTATTTGCCATGAAGTGATGGGACCAGATGCCATGATCTTCGTTTTCTGAAAGTTGAGCTTTAAACCAACTTTGTCATTCTCCTCTTTCACTTTCATCAAGAGGCTCTTTAGTTCTTTTTCACTTTCTGCCATAAGGGTGGTGTCATCTGCATATCTGAGGTTATTGATATTTCTCCCGGCAATCTTGATTGCAGCTTGTGCTTCCTCCAGCCCAGCGTTTCTCATGATGTACTCTGCATATAAGTTAAATAAGCAGGGTGACAATATACAGCCTTGACGTACTCCTTTCGTTACCACTGTCAAAACCACAGTGCCCCAGGGAAGGGAGAACACAGTGGAATTAATACTCTGACCTCTATCTCCTCCCCAGAAACCTGAAGAAACCTAACCAGAAGTCAGTCTGTAAAGGGGCCTGGGTGATACCATCCCTAGAGGCAGCCTCCAGAAATATGGAGAAAGGCAAAAGAATGAATCTTGTGTGGCAGAATGGAGAACAACTGTTATAAATACAAGAGAAGATTCTCTCCAGAGAGTGAAGATCAATAGATCACAGAAAAGAAGAAGGATATAAAATAAGAGAGAGATCTTCAAATCAAGTGTCAGTGCTACTGCACTTTCCTCTCATGGCTTTCTGTTTTTTTGTTTTCTCCTTTTAATAGGTATATCTCTCTTCATTTTTCCCCCTTGAAGTTTATGATTGCCTTCATCCTTCTAACGTTGTCTTTATATATGAGTATTTTTCATTGAAGTATCATTGACATACAATATCACTTTCAGGTGTGCATCATAGTGATGTGATATCTATATACATTTTTGAAATGGTTACAACAGTGTCCAGTTAACATTTGTCACCATACAAACTTATTACAGAGTTGTTGACTGTATTCCTTGTGCTGTACATTACATCTCCGTGATGTAATTTTTTTTATAACTCAAAGTTTGTCCCTCTCAATCCCCTTCACCCATTTCAGTTGCCCCCACAACACCCTTCCATTGGAACCACCAGTTTGTTCTCTATGAGTCTGTTTTGTTTGTTTTGGTTTTTGGATTCCATGTATATGAAAATTCACATGATAATTGTCTTTCTCTGTCTGACTTATTTCACTTAGCGTAACAACCTCTAGGTCCATCCATGTTGCTACAAGTTTTCTTTCTTTCTTTCTTTTTGGCTGAATGATATAATACTAACTATATATACTAATATCTTCTTTATCCTTTCATCTATCAGCAGACACTTAGGTTTCTACATCTTAGCTATTATAAGTAATGTTGCAAAGGATATATGCATACAGTTGCATGTATCTTTTCAAGTTAGTGTTTTCATCATCTTTGAATAAATTTCCAGAAGTGAAAATGCTGTATCATATCTTAGTACTATTTTTAATTTTTTGAGGAAACTGAATACTATATTCTATAGTGGCTGCACCAGTTTACATTCCCAGTATGTAAGGATTCCCTTTTCTCCACATCCTCACCAAAACTTGTCATTATTTTTGATTGTTTGATAGTAGTCATTCTGACAGGTATGAGGTGATTTCTCGTTATGGTTTTACTTTGCATTTCCCTGATGACCGGTGATGCTGTGTATCTTTTCATGTGCCTATTGACCATCTGTATATCTTCTTTTGAAAATGATCTATTCAGATCCCCTGCCCATTTTTTAATTAGGTTGTTTTCTTTTTTATATTAAATTGTATAAATTCTTTATATATTTTGAATATAAACCTCTCATCAAATATTTGATTTGCATATGGCAACCCACTCCAGTACTCTTGCCTGGAAAATCCCATGGACGGAGGAGCCTGGTAGGCTACAGTCTACGGGGTCGCAAGAGTCGGACACAACTGAGCAACTTCACTTTCTCTTCACTATCCCATTCAGTATGTTGCCTTTTCGTTTTTGTTTTGGTTTCCTTATCTGTGCAAAAGATATTTAGTGTCACATAGTCCTGTCCAAAAAAGATCTTCACGATGAAGATGATCACGATGGTGTGATCACTCCATCACATTGTAGAGCCAGACATTCTGGAATGTGAAGTCAAGTGGGCTTTAGAAAGCATCATTATGAACAAAGCTAGTGGAGGTGACGGAATTCCAGTTGAGTTATTTCAAATCCTAAAAGATGATGCTATGAAAGTGCTGCGCTCAATATGCCAGCAAATTTGGAAAACTCAGCAGTGGCCACAGGACTGGAAAAGGTCAGTTTTCATTCCAATCCCAAAGAAAGGCAATGCCAAAGAATGCTCAAACTACCACACAATTGCACTCATCTCACATGCTAGTAAAATAATGCTCAAAATTCTCCAAGCCAGGCTTCAGCAATACGTGAACTGTGAACTTCCAGATGTTCAAGCTGGTTCTAGAAAAGGCAGAGGAATCAGAGATCAAATTGCCAACATCCGCTGGATCATGGAAAAAGCAAGAGAGTTCCAATAAAACATCTATTTCTGCTTTATTGACTATGCCAAAGCCTTTGACTGTGTGGATCACAATAAACTGTGGAAAATTCTGAAAGAGATAGGAATACCAGACCACCAGACCTGCCTCTTGAGAAACCTGTATGCAGGTTAGGAAGCAACAGTTAGAACTGGACATGGAACAACAGACTGGTTCCAAATAGGAAAAGGAGCACGTCAAGGCTGTATATTGTCACCCTGCTTATTTAACTTATATGCAGAGTACATCATGAGAAACACTGGGCTAGAAGAAGCACAAGCTGGAATCAAGATTGCTGGGAGAAATGTCAATAACCTCAGATATGCAGATGACACCACCCTTATGGCAGAAAGTGAAGAGGAACTGAAAAGCCTCTTGATGAAAGTGAAAGAGGAGAGTGAAAAAGTTGGCTTAAAGCTCAACATTCAGAAAACGAAGATCATGGCATCTGGTCCCATCACTTCATGGCAAATAGATGGGGAAACAGTGGAAACAGTGGCTGACTTTATTTTTCTGGGCTCCAAAATCACTGCAGATGGTGATGGCGCCATGAAATTAAAAGATGCTTACTCCTTGGAAGGAAAGTTATGATCAACCTAGAGAGCATATTAAAAAGCAGAGACATTATTTTGTCAACAAAGGTCCATCTAGTCAAGGCTATGGTTTTTCCAGTGGTCATGTATGGATGTGAGAGTTGGACTGTGAAGAAAGTTGAGCACCAAAGAATTGACGCTTTTGAACTGTGGTGCTGGAGAAGACTCTTGAGAGTCCCTTGGACTGCAAAGAGATCCAACCAGTCCATCCTAAAGGAGATCAGTCCTGGGTGTTCATTGGAAGGACTGATGCTGAAGCTGAAACTCCAATACTTTGGCCACCTCATGCAAAGAGTTGACTCATTAGAAAAGACTCTTTAAAAATAAAATAAAATTTAAAATAAATAAATAAAAAGAAAAGACTCTGATGCTGGGAGGGATTGGGGGCAGAAGGAGAAGGGGACGACAGAGGATGAGATGGTTGGATGGCATCACCGACTAGATGGACATGAGTTTAGGTGAATTCCGGGAGTTGGTGATGGACAGGGAGGCCTGGAGTGCTGCGATTCATGGGGTCGCAGAGTCAGACACGACCGAGCGACTGAACTAAACCGAACTGAGTCCTGTCTATTTTTGCTTTTGTTGCTCTTGCCTGAGGAGAGGTAAAAAAAATATTGCTAAAACCAGTATCAAAGAGCTTACTGACTTCGTTTTTTTTTCTGGGAGTTTTATGGTTTTAGGTCCCTAATTCAAGTCTTTAATGCATTTTTAAATTTATTTTTGTATATGTTGTAAGACAGTGGTCCAATCTGCTGTATTTTTTCAGGGTCCAGCCCTGCTTGGATCCAGGGATTCCCTCAGGATGACAGCGTTGGCAATTAGAATAGTAAAGCAGAGATTTATTAGATGCTCAATAATAACTGGTTTACGCGGGAAATCAATAAAGTTCGTGACACCAAATTTGCTCTGACCACAGAGGCCGCAGGCGCCCTCTCGAATAGCGGAAGGTGCCCCACCTTAGGCACCTTCTCAAGTGGGTCTTAGAAGCCCAGGCAAATAAGTGGTCGCAGAGGACCCCCATGCTCCAAATTATTTTGGCATGAAGGCAGAACAGAAGAGAAAAGGAGGAAAAGGAAACAAGAAAGAACGACACGGGGAGACCAAGCTTCGGTGAGCAAGGCCCGTAGCTTTATTTTCAACAGGGGCTTTTATACCCTAAGTTGCACATAGAGGATAATAGGGGGTGTGAAATCATGCAAAGTCAGCAGTCTTTGATCCTTATCGAAACCAGGGTTTCTTTTTTGCAAACTTATCATATACAAATGGTTTAGGTGATTTACATCATCTTTTGGCCAGAAGGCCTGTTAACATTTTATGACTCTGATAAAGGTTTGTCCACCATAAGACTTATTTTCTCTAAGAGTAATTATTTTAAAGTTTGGCACCATCCTCCGAAGGTGTTAGATAAAGTTGCATTCCTATGGGGCAAAGATGCAATGGGTTTACAACAAAGGAAAGAATTTATTACCTTAAGGGTCTAAAGTTGTTAATACCAAGGCCACTAGTTATTTTTTCTACATACCAGCTATATCAATTAATACACTTCTAAGGATACAATACAGGGGATGTGGAAACTTGGCAGCAAGCATTGGCTCAACAATGAAATCTTCTACTAGTTCTATTCTGACAATTTCTAACTCTCTGAGAGGCTCTATACTATTTGAATATCTTAAGCTTCCTGTGCCTCTCGCGGCTGGGAGACTGTAAACAATCGTATGCATAGCTGTAGGAGTCCAGGTAAACCTGTCAGGCAAGTTAGAGAGCCATCTGAGGGGTTTGTGAACTAAAACACTCTTGTCACGCCCAGGAACTTTATTAACTGGAGCTGTAAGTTAACTCTTTTTCAGAGAGGGAGATGGTGGTGGGGGACAGCCCCCGTAAAGTCAGAGGTATAGGTGAGAGCACAAAGCAGTAAAGCAGGCAGACTCTGGTTTAGGGGTAGACGCTCAGGCAGGCCCAGAAGGGCACCCCTCAAGTTCTGGCTCGCCTTGCCCACCAGAACTCTCGCACAGAACCTTATTATGGGTGGGGACTCCTGTGCTGGCTCCCGGCAGTATTTATCTAGTTTTCCCAGCCTCAATTATAGAACACATTGTCTTTTCTCCACTGTATACTTTTACCTTCTTTGTCATAGATAATTGGCCACGTAACCATGGCTTTATTTATGAGCTCTATGTTCTGTTCCATTTATGCCAGTATCATACTGTTTTGATTACTATCATCTTGTAGTGTACTTTGCAAATCAGGGTGCATGATACCTCCAGCTTTGTTGTTCTTTCTCAGTTGTTTTTGTTATTTGAGGTTTTTGGTGATTCTGTACAAATTTTAAGATTCTTTGTTATAGGTCTTTGAAAAAATGTCATTGGTATTTTGTTAAGGATTGCATTGAATCTGTGGATTGCTTTGGGTATTATAGACATTTTAACAATATTAATTCTTCAAATGCATGAGCACAATACATCTTACCATTTGTGTCCTCTTCTATGTTTTCATCACTCTTATAATTTTACAGATTTTTCACCTCCTTGATTAAATTTATTATAGGTGTTTTATTCTTTTTGATGCAGTTATAAATGGGATTGAAGTGAAGTGAAGTGAAGTCGCTCAGTCGTGTCCGACTCTTTGCGACCCCATGGACTGTAGCCTACAAGGCTCCTCTGTCCATGGAATTTTCCAGGCAAGAGTACTGGAGTGGGTCGCCATTTCCTTCTCCAGGGGATCTTCCCAAGCCAGGGATCGAACCTGGGTCACCCTCATTGCAGGTAGATGCTTTACCATCTGATTACTTTTTAAATTTCTCTTTCTGAGAGTTCATTATTGATGTATAGAAATACAACCAATTTCAGTGTATTAATTTTGTATCCTATAACCTTATTGAATTCATTTTTTACTTATAGTAGTTTTATGGTGGAATCTTTAAGTTTTTCTGTATATAGTATCATGTGTGTCATCTACAAAGAGTGATGTTTTACTTCTTTTTGAGTGCCCTTTACTTCTTTTTTCCCCTAATTGCTGTGGCTAGGACTTCTAACATTATGTTGAATAAAAGTGGTGAGAGTGGCATCCGTGCTTTGTTCCTGATCTTAAAAGAAAAGCTTTTGACTTTTTTATCATTGAGTATGCTGTTAGCTGTGAGTTTGTCATATATGACTTTAATTATTCCAAAATGCACTCCCTCTCTACTCACTCTGTTGAGAGTTTTTGTCATAAATGGATGTTCAGTTTTGTCAAATGCTTTTTTCTGCATCTACTGAGTAATCACATGATTTTTATTTTTTGTTTTGTTAGTGTTGTATATCATGTTGACTGATTTGCAGATGTTGAACCATCCTTGCATCCTTGGAGTAAACTCCATTTGATCATGGTGTATGATCCCTTTAATACGTTTTTGAATTCAGTTTGACAATATTTTGTTGAGGATTTCTGTATCTATGTTCATCAAGGATATTGGCCTGTAATTGTCTTTTTTTGTAATGTCTTTGTCTGGTTTTAGTTTCAGGGTATCACTGACCTCATAAAATGAATTTGGGAGCATTTCTTCCTCTTCAGTTTTTCAGAATAATCTGATAAAGATAGGTATTATCTCTTCTTTAAATGTTTGGTAGCACTCACCCTGAAGCAGGCTTGTCCTGCGCTTTTGTTTGTTTGGGGAGTTTTTAATTGCTGATTCATTACTAGTAGTTGGTATATTCAGATTTTCTATTTATTCATGATTCAGTTTTGAAATATTGTGGGTTTATAGGAATTTATTCATTTCTTCTACATTGTTCAATTTTTTGGGTACAATTGGTCAGAGTAGTCTCTTATGATCCGTTGTATTTCTGTGGTATCAGCTGTAGGTTGTCCTCTTTCATTTTTGATATAACTTAGTTGGGCCTTTGTCCTTTTTTGATGAGTCTAGCTAAAAGTTTGCCACTTTTATTTATATTTCTGAAGAACCAACTCTTTGATTCATTGATCTTTCTATTATTTTCTTAGTCTCTATTTTATTTATTTGCAAAATCTGGTCTTTATGATTTCTTTCCTTCTATAAACTTTGGGATTTGTTTGTACTTTTTCTAGTTCCTCTAGATACAAAATTACGTTGTTTATTTGACAATTTTCTTATTTTTTGAGATAGGCTTGGATCTCCATGAACTCTCCTCTTAGAGTTGTTTTGCTGTGTCCCATAGATTTTGGACCATTTTCTTTCTTTTTTTATTTGTCTCTAGGTATTTTTCTATTTCCTCATTGACCAACTGATTGTTTAATGGCATGTTGTTTAGCCTCCGTGTGTGTTTTTTCCAGTTTTATTCTTGTAATGATTTCTAGATTCATACTGTTGTAGTTGGGAAAGATGCTTGATGTGCTTTCAGTCTTCTTAAATTTATGGAAAATTGTTTTATGGATTACATGCATTCAATCCTGGAGGATTTCCCATGTGTACTTGAAAAGAATACGTATTCTGCGTTTTTTTAATGTTATGTTCTGTGCATGTATGTGAAGTCTGTCTAATCTAATGTGTTAAAGCCAATGTTTCTTTATTGATTTTCTGTCTGGATGATCTATCCATTGATGCAAGTGGAGGTATTAATGTCCCATACAAATATTGTATTACTCTAATTTTCTCCCTTCATGTCTGTTAATATCTCCTTTATATATTTAAGTGCTCTTCTGTTGGTTCATAAATATTTACAAATGTTAAGTCTTCTTGTTAGGTTGAACCCTTTCAGTTCAGTTCAGTTCATTTCAGTTCAGTCGCTCAGTCGTGTCTGACTCTTTGCGATCCCATGAACCACAGCACGCCAGGCCTCCCTGTCCATCACCAACTCCTGGAGTCCACTCAAATCCATGTCCATCGAGTCGGTGATGCAATCCAACCGTCTCATCCTCTGTCGTCCCCTTCTCCTCCAGCCCTCAATCTTTCCCAGCATCAGGGTCTTTTCCAATGAGTCAGTTCTTCGCATTAGGTGGCCAAAGTATTGGAGTTTCAGCTTCAACATCAGTCCTTCCAATGAACACCCAGGACTGATCTCCTTTAGGACTGGTTGGATCTACTTGCAGTCCAAGGGATTCTCAAGAGTCTTCTCCAACACCACAGTTCAAAAGCATCAATTCTTCGGCTCTCAGCTTTCTTTATAGTCCAACTCTCACATTCATACATGACTACTGGAAAAACCACAGCCTTGACTAGATGGACCTTTGTTGGCAAAGTAATGTCTCTGCTTTTTAATATGCTGTCTAGGTTGGTCATAACTTTCCTTCCAAGGAGTAAGTGTCTTTTAATTTCATGGCTGCAGTCACCATCTGCAGTGATTTTGGAGCCCCCCAAAATAAAGGCTGTCACTGTTTCCACTGTTTCCCCATCTATTTGCCATGAAGTGATGGGACCGGATGCCATGATCTTCGTTTTCTGAATGTTGAGCTTTAAGCCAACTTTTTAACTCTCCTCTTTCACTTTCATCAAGAGGCTCTTTAGTTCTTCTTCACTTTCTGCCATAAGGGTGGTGTCATCTGCCTATCTGAGGTTATTGATATTTCTGCCAGCAATCTTGATTCCAGCTTTTGCTTCCTCCATCCCAGCGTTTCTCATGATGTACTCTGCATAGAAGTTAAATAAGCAGGGTGACCCCTTTATCATTATATAATGCTCTTCTTTGGCTTTTGTTTCAGTCTTTACTTTAAAGTCTATTTATTCTAAGTATTGCTACCCGTCTTTATTTTGTTTTCCGTTTTCATGGAATATCTTTTTCTATCCCTTCACTTTTAGCTTGAGTGTGTCTTTGAATTTAGTATCAGTAGGCAACATACTGATAGGTCCTATTTTTTAATTATTCATTCAGCCACCCCATGGCTTTTGATTAGAGAATTTAGTCCTCATACTTAGAGTAACTAAAGTAACAGTTACTATTGATAGATATGTACTTATTGCCATTTTGTTCATTGTTTTCTGGTTGTTCTCATAATCTGTCTCTTTTTTTCTTCTTCTCTTGGTCTTTTCTTGGAAGAGACGTTTTCAGCCATTTTTTCTTCAAATAAGTTTCCTGCCACTTTCTTTCTTCTCCTCTGAGACTCCTGTAATATAAATGTAAATATGCTTGATGTTGTTCCAGGGATCCCTCTTACCATCTTTATTTTTTTTTAATTCTCTTTTCTTTTTGCTGTCTTAATGGATGATTTCCACTACCTTGTCTTCCAGATTGCTGATCCATTCTTCTGTATCACCTAGTATGTTTTTGGATCCTTTTAGTGAACTTTTCATTTCAGTTATTGTATTCTTTAATTCTGGTTGGTTCTTTATTATATTTTCTAACTCTGTTGAAGTTCTCACCATATTAATTCATTCTTCTTCTAAGTTCATTGAACATTTTTATGACCAATACTTTGAAATCTTTCTCAGGTAGATTACTTATCTCCTTATCAGGGTCCTTTTTAAGGTTTTGTTTTATTCTTTCATTTAGAACATATTTCTCTGTTTTCTCATTTTGCTTACCTCTCTGTGTTTGTTTCTATGCATCAGGAAAAACTGCTGCCTCTCTGTCTTGAAGAAGTGGTCATGTATATGTGATAATCCTTCTCATTCAATTCTGACCTAGCTCTTGGTTGTCTCTCAAATCTTTGTTGTTGTCTATACGCCCCGATTTATTCCTAATATAATCTTGCTGTTGAGGGTGAACTGTCAGTGTTCCAAGGAGAGGAATATCATTTTGCACCTAGTCTCAGGCTGATTGGATGACAAGCCCTTAGGCAGCTCTTCAAGTGTGCAGATATGTACAGTCCTGTGGAACTGCAATTGTAATCCTGATGGCCTCCAAACCAAGAGATCTGGAGGTGCCCCTGGGCAAGAGTTGTAAAAATCAGGGCTCCTGACAAAGGTATATGCTCCTTCCTAGGGATTCTTGTCAAGCTGTAGTGATGCCAGATGAGTTCACAAGGATAGTGTCTGCCTGCTTATATTCCTTGGGAGCACCTCCCTAGCCTGTAAGTATGTGAGACCTAAACCTTCTCCCTCAGGGTGAAGCTCCAGTGTCACTATGAACTCATGGATTTTAAATACATTTGCACTATTTTTACACCTTGTCATCCTTATTAGTACTCAAATTTCTCCATTGTTGGCCAATGAAAGTATATTCAAGTTGGTTCTAAATCCCTTTGATTCAACCCCAGTATCAATGGTAGTTTTTCTATTGTCTGGTATTAAAAGATATTCTAGCCTCATCTTGTACTTCTCCTGTCCCTAACCTGGAAGCAACCATTTCTCCAAGGAATCCTGGTGTTCTTTGCTACTCAGTGAAAGTATCTAAAAACAATAGCCCCCTGAATAGCAATGAGGACCTGTGGTGGTCAAATCATGATCACAAACTAGCACTTTTCAGTAGATCATTGTCTCCATGTCTTTTAAGTAATGATAAGAAATTGTAATAAATGCAAAAACAGGCACAAATGTCTCCCCTTCCTCTATGCAACATGTCTCTGACCTTAACACTCCTCCCACTGAGATGTGGATCTATTTCTCTAACTCTAGAATCTGGGTTTGGCCATGATACTAGTCTTGGCTAATGGGCAACAGCAGAAGTGACAAAAACATAGACTTGAAAAGCATAGGTGCAAAGGGGGCTTGCTCAGGTATTGCTGGGAACAAGCCTGTGTTATCTTCCTTAAGGGAAAAAGACCACATGGAGAGAAGCACCCACCATCACAGATGTCCCAGTTGAGACCCCAGACATGTGAATAAGGCTGTCAAACACAATCCCTCCCCAAACTAGCTTCCCAAACCAGAAGAACTATCCAGCTAACCCACAGAATCATGAGAAATAAAAACACTGTTGTTTTAATCCATTAAGTTTTAGAATGGTTTTGTTAAGCAGTAGAAATCAACTGATACAAAAATATGCATTTTAAAGCTAACTTATATCATCTGTTCTCATTAATACTGAAGCTAAAATCTAATTTTATGGCTTTTACTTAAGCCTTGATCCTTCACTGAAACTTCTTTGTCCTACTCCAAACATTCTTTTATAAACAAAATGAACATGATTAATTATTTCCTTTATCCAAAACCACATATCTAAAGGCCTTAGAACAATAGTACAGTTATCCTTCAAAATCCATGGGGAATTGGTTCCAGCAGCTTCCATGGTGTCAAAACCCGCAGATCCTTATGTTCATTATATAAAATAGTGTAGTGCAATGAATACAGTGGGTCCTCCATAACTGCAGGTTTTGTATCTGCAGATTCAACTAATTGCAGTTGAATCCACAAATGCAAAACCTGTAGATACTAACGGCGTGCTGCAGTCCGTGGGGTCACAAAGAGTCAGACATGACTGAACAACTGAACTGAACTGATAGATACTAAGGGCCAACAGTACTAATGCTACCTCTGTCACAGATGGGGTTTTCTGGAAGCAGATACTGAGATGGAATTTAGAATACGACATGAGAAAGGAAGGGGGAAGAAACAGAATTGGGCAGCAGCCAGATCAATGTGATGTGATGTGATGAAGGCCCTCCAAACCTTGGCTAATGCACAGGAGGTATGGGATGGATAATGCTTATCCCAGAAGTCTCACACTGGACTGATCTGACAAGACTTTTATATTCCTGTCCTGCTTAGTCACCAGATGTGGACTGCACCAGGAAAGGCATGACCAGGCAGGGTGGCTCTGAACCTAAAGGAATTGATACTCTAAGGCTCCACTGACCACACTCCCTTCCCTCAAAGGGGGTCTGAGCAGCACTTATTTATGTCTACCACAACCTCCAACAGTATGACTGAAACTGAAAACAGCTTAGGATTATGTTTGTAGTTCTTTTCGTCCCTGGGGTGTTTAAGCAATCAATTAACACTGATTAATCAATTAATCTAGGTATGAGCAATTGATTTATATTTTAAAGACATTTGGAATAATGTCTTGTCTGAAGTTAATGCTAACAGCTGGATTTCTTTTTAAGTTTATTTATATTTTAATTTTTACATTTAATTTTATGTTATGATTATGTGAGACATTTATACAGTTCCAAAATTAAACATATAAACAAAATATATTTGAAGAAATCTAACTTCTTTCTCTGTCCTCACCTACCTTATAGGTAACATATTTTTAAATACAATGATTTGTCCTGCCATTTCATTGTTACTTTTAAATCACTTCACTAACTAAACATTTTAGATAAATCATTTCATTGGGAAATTACAGTAATTTTGTTAATTATACTTGCCTAGAACATCAGTTTATAGAATTCTTTGATGCATGATTGCATTGTATAAAGGGATTTCAGAAGAGAATGTACCATTGGCTTTTTATGAACTTATTCTTAAGTGAGGTGTGCTTCTAAAAGACACACATTCTCCTCTCCAGAAAACTAAAAAGATTTAGGCAATTTGTACTTTTCGGTCCAAGTCATCCCATAAGTGTATGTATGCCAGTATATCAGAGTTGAGCTCTCTGAAAAATGAAGTACATAGGCTAACAAATCTTTCCAAGTGTTATTTGGCTCAGGCCCCTCTATTCTCTCTTGGTTCCACTCCAACAGCTAAATTAAATGAATAAGAAGTTGTAATTCACTTCCACAATGCAGCACATACGATTTGGAAGGTGGCTGCTAGGTTCTATGGAGATATGACAAGAGGCAAAGAAAGCCCAATGCCTGACTTCAGAAGGTAGGAATCCAGTGGATTTTTAAAAAGCAATCCAAACAACCTCTCAGAATTTCTGTGCATTGAAAAGAGTCCTGTTTCACATGATTTATTTTCTAGGAAGCTTCATCAAAGGTAAGCCTTTGAACCGGAGTTTAGGAATGTCTTTAAATGTTACTATTTTTTTATTTTTCTTCAGAATGATTGTAGAAAAACCACCTTCTAACCTTAGGATCATACTCATGGTTCTGTAAAACCATACTCAGAGGTCTTTACCTGACAGAGTATTTCGGTGCAGGGTGGCAGCAATAAGGTAATACAGCGGCTCCCTCCAACACAGAATGTGCCCTTTGTGAACAGAGCCTAGGGAAAAACAAGCTAAACATGCTGTCAAAAAGACCTACATAACATTTCCACATAGCAGCAGCTGTTTTCTCTCTGAGCTTTTAGCCCAGAATCTCCAGAGAATGTTCTCTAAAACAAAGCTGGTTCAAACAGTTTCACAAAGGATGTACTTTAAAAATGAACTCTCTAAATAATTTTTTACTTCATGTGTTATTTCCCAAACCTCGTAATTAGAAAAGAAACCAAAGAAAAGGCAACATGAGTTTATCTTATTTCTGTGTTTTCAATCCTTCAGAAAGTTAAGAGCACAAAGGTCTGACAATGAAAATTTTAGGGTCTGTAGATAAGAAAGTACTGTTTTTGTGTTTTTAAAAAAAGAGGTCAATGAGTATATACAATTGAAATTATCAAGCCAGATTGCATGATTTATAAACATTCACTTTCTAGCTGCTACAGAGGTAACAAAAACAGTTGATAATACTAATGCTGCTATTGTATCAATATGACTAAATACCTTATGAATTTAATGAATACTAACTTTGTCCTAGACCAGAAATCAGCAGACTATGTCCTATAGGCTAACTCCAGCTCACTGTCTGAATTTAGAATCTTAAAAAAATTCTATCCTCATTACTATTTCAGTTTCTTCATAATCTGTTCATTTCTCTTTCTTTCTTGGCAGTTTAAAGAGCTTAGCTTTCTGACTAGCTTAATTTGATGTGTGGGAGTAGATGTGCAAGGGGTCTGGAGTGATCCTGCCTAAGAATGGTTTTACATTTTGAAATGATAGAGGGGAGGGAATCAAAGGAAGAGAGAGTAATATTTTGTGGTACGTGGAAGTTTTCTACAAAATTTAAATTTTGGCCTCCATAGACAAGTTATCATTAGTCACTCAGTCGCAGCCGACTCTTTGGAACTCCATGAAATATAACTCACCAGACTTCTCTGTCCATGGGATTCTCCAGGCAATGAAGTTTAACTGAAACTTTATCACACCCATTCATTTACATATTGCCTAAGTCTGCTTATATGTTGAACTATTGCAACAGAGACCCTACAGGTCTCAAAGCTTAAGATTGCTCTCTGGACCTTTACAGAAAACTAGGGAAGAATAGGGGTGAGAATACATTGATGTGCCATAGAAGACAAGATCCCTTGCCTCGTGGATGCCAAGATACTATCTCATTTAAATCTCACAGCAATTTTAGAGGAGAAGGTACAGTATTATTATCAACTCCATGAAATTATGAGACATGCTGTTATTATGTCACAGGGCAACTGAAGTGGAACTTGTCACATCCTAAAAGATGCTGAGGGAAGTGGGATCTTCAGCTCACTCCAGAGCCCTCCCACATATGCTGCTCATGAGATAGGCTGCTTAGGAAGCTAAGCTCTTTAAGTTGAAAAACAAAGCAAATCTTACTATGAAGAGAATGAAATAGCAATGAAGATATTATTTTATCAACAGGCTTTATTTTTGGGGCAGTTTTAGATTTACAGAAAAAAATTGAGTATATAGTACAGAAAGTGCTAATACATTACCCTCCACCTCTGCATACATTGCTTCTATTTGTGACACTTTATATTAGGATAGTACATTTGTGACAATTAAGAAGCCAATAATGATGTGTTATTATTAAAGTCCATACTCTATTCAGATTTCTTTAGTTTAACCCTAATGTCCATTTTCTGTTTCAGGATCTCATCTAAGACACTGCATCTAATCGTTAGGCCTCCTTAAGCCCCTCCTGGCTATGACAGCTTCTCATACTTTCCTTGTTTTTGAAGACCTTGACGTTTTTCAGGAACACTGGTAAAGTGTTTTGTACACTGTCCCTCAATTTGAATCTGCCTGCTGTTTCTATCATGATAATGAGAGTTCTGGGTTCTGGGAGGAAGACCTCAGAGGTGAAGTGACATTTTCATCACATCGTATCCACAGTGTAGATGATCAGCATGAGTTGTAACCACTGATGTTGACCTTGTCACCTAGCTGAAGCAGTATTTGCCAGGTTTCTCCAGCATACAGTGACCTTCTTTCCCCCCTTTTCCATGGTGTGATATTTGGAAGGAAGTCACTATCACAGCCCACACGTAAGGGATGCATCATCACGTTCTCCTCCTTGAGGGTGGAGTATCTACACAAATTATTCGGAATTCTTCACAGGAGACTTGTCCCTGCTTGTTAATTTACTCAACCATTTATTTATATCACTACGGACTCTATGGATAGTGATTTTATACTTTGGGTCATAATTCAATATTACTTTATTTTCCTGCTCAAATTTTCCCAGGTCTGGCCACTGAGAACCCTTCTAGATGGCTCCCATAGATATGAAATACTCCCATAGATATGTTGAAATACTCCCATAGATATGTTGAGATACTCCCATAGATATGTCACACTGAAGTACTCCCATAGATATTATTGTTGTTTGAGAACTGGTGCTACAAGGCTTGCATGTATCCTACTCCCGTCTTAGAATCCACCACTGATACAAAGAGCTCCAGTTCCTTCTAATGGATCATGGGATTGGAAACCAAAGTGTGGGCAAGGGACATACGTGTTGCAACTAGGTGTCATTCGTTTAGGCCTTCTCAACTGGCAGAGATAAGAAATATGTGTGTGTAAAGTAATCTATGTGTGGTAGGCTGAAAATGATCCCCCACCCCAAAGAAAAATAAAGATATCTACCTTAAGTCTCTGAAACCTGTGAATGTACATTATTTGGGAAAATGAAATTTGCAGATGTGATTAAATTTCTTACAATGTGGAGATAATCCTGGATTGTCTGGTGGGCCCTAAATGCCATCACATATATACTTATGAAAGAGACACAAAGGGGAGAGACATACAAAGAGGAGGTGATGTGATCATGGAGGTGAGATTGGGGTGATGCAGCCACAAGCCAAGGAAAGTGTGAAGCCACCAGAAGCTGGAAGAAGCGAGAAGAGACTCTTCCCTAGAGCCTCCAGAAAGATGGCAGGCCTGCTGACATGTTGATTTTAGACTTCTGGCCCCCAGAATTTTGCTTGCTTTAAGCAACACAGTTGTGGTAATTGTTACACATGTGTGCCTGCTACATGCATGCTAAGTCACTTCCGTATTGTCTGACTCTTTGAGACCTTATGGACTGTAGCCCACCAGGCTTCTCTGTCCATGCAGTTCTCTAGGAAAGAATACTGGAATGAGATTCCACTCACTTCTCCGGGGCATCTTCCTGATGCAGGGAACCAACCCATGTCTCTTACGTCTCCTACATTGCCAGACGATTTCTTTACCACTAGCGCCAACTGGGAAGCTGAAATGTTACACAGCCACAGCAAACTGTGGAGATGGAAATGGCAACCCACTCCAGTATTCTTGCCTGGACAACCCCATGGACAGAGGAGCCTGACATGCTACAGTCCATGGGGTCGCAAAGAGTCAGACATGACTTAGCAACTGCACAACAACAACACAGCAAACTAAAATACCTAAGCATATACGTAGGGGTACATTTCTATCATCTGTATCCAAGTTAAACATGAGTTAACTTATTAAGTTAAACATAACTTCTTCCTGATGTCTCCATCTCTAATCCATTACATGGGTCATTCTAAACTCCTACCCTTCAGTTCAGTTCAGTCGCTCAGTCGTGTCTGACTCTTTGTGACCCAATGAACTGCAGCCTCCCTGCAGGCTCCCTGTTCATTACCAACTCCCGGAGTCCACCCAAACCCATGTCCACTGAGTTGGTGATGCCATCCAACCATCTCATCCTCTGTCGTCCCCTTCTCCTCCTGCCCTCAATCTTGCCCAGCATCAGGGTCTTCTCCAATGAGTCAGCTCTTTTCATCAGGTGGCCAAAGTATTGGAGTTTCAGCTTCAACATCAGTCCTTCCAATGAACACCCAGAACTGATCTCCTTTAGGATGGACTGGTTGGATCTCCTTGCAGTCCAAGGGACTCTCAACAGTCTTCTCTAACACCACAGTTCAAAAGCATCAATTCTTCGGTGCTCAGCTTTCTTCACAGTCCAACTCTCACATCCATACATGACCACTGGAAAAACCATAGCCTTGACTAGACAGACCTTTGTTGGAAAAGTAATGTCTCTGCTTTTGAATATGCTGTCTATATTGGTCATAACTTTCCTTCCAAGGAGTAAGTGTCTTTTAATTTCATGGCTGCAGTCACCATCTGCAGTGATTTTGGAGCCCAGAAAAATAAAGTCTGACACTGTTTCCACTGTTTCCCCATCTATTTCCCATGAAGTGATGGGACCAGATGCCATGATCTTCGTTCTCTGAATGTTGAGCTTTAAGCCAACTTTTTCACTCTCCTCTTTCACTTTCATCAAGAGGCTTTTGAGTTCCTCTTCACTTTCTGCCATAAGGGTGGTGTCATCTGCATATCTGAGGTTATTGATATTCCTCCCGGCAATCTTGATTCCAGCTTGTGCTTCCTCCATCCCAGCGTTTCTCATGATTTACTCTGCATAGAAGTTAAATAAGCAGGGTGACAATATACAGCCTTGACGTACTCCTTTTCCTCTTTGGAACCTGTCTGTTGTTCCATGTCCGGTTCTAACTGTTGTTTCCTGACCTGCATATAGGTTTCTCAAGAGGCAGGTCAGGTGGTCTGGTGTTCCCATCTCTTTCAGAATTTTCCACAGTTTGTTGTGATCCACACAGTCAAAGGCTTTGGCATAGTCAATAAAGCAGAAATAGATATTTTTCTGGAACTCTCTTGCTTTTTCGATGATCCAGCAGATGTTGGCAATTTGATCTCTGGTTCCTCTGCCTTTTCTAGAACCAGCTTGAACATCTGGAAGTTCACAGTTCACATATTACTGAAGCCTGGCTTGGAGAATTTTAAGCATCACTTTACTAGCATGTGAGATGAGTGCAATTGTGCGGTAGTTTGAGCATTCTTTGGCATTGCCTTTGTTTGAGATTGGCATGAAAACTGACCTTTTCCAGTCCTGTAGCCACTGCTGAGTTTTCCAAATTTGCTGATTCATAAATTTCCACTTCATTGGTAAGAAACTTGGCTCCCACATCTGTCATCAATTTATTAAACTGTTCAAGTCCAATATTTATATAGAGTAGTCTCACAATGCCATCTCTCCCAAAGGAAACAATTTTATCAGCCAGAATACAATACCACATGCAGTTCCTTTTGCCCTCTATTTTACGGACTCCATTCACTTTCAAAGTTATTTGTCAGCAACTTCCAGCCCCCAATTCCTTCAGTGAGATTGTTTCATATATTGTAATACAGAGACTCTTGAACCTGCATTAGAGTCTGCATTTTTTCATAGTGTATAGTCTGACCACCCAAATTTAAAAAAAAAATTGCATACATTGCATTTCACTTTTTGTATTATAAGGTTCTGTAGGTTTTGACAAATACATGATATCACATTTGCATCACTACAGTATCATGAAAAGAGTTTCATTGCTCTAAAAGTCCCCTTTGCTCCACCTATTTCTCCCTGGAAACCACTGATCTCTTTATTGTTATCTCTATAGTTTTGCCTTTCCCAGAATGTCATATAGTTGGAATCCTACAGTACATAGTCCTTTCAGACTGGCTTCTTCTCACTTAGCAATATGCATTTAAGATTCCTCTATGTCTTGTAGTGCTTAAGTGATTAATTTCTTTTTGATGCTAAATAATGTGTGCACATAGGTCTTCAATACAAATGGGTAAATATCTACTAGTGATTGTGGGATCAGATAGTAAGATCACATTTAGCTTGAGGTCATTTTTATAGATATTCTTATTCCAGAAAAGAAAAGTATTTTGTTGATAACCTTACTCTTTTAACTAAGAGAATCCAGGTCCTATGTTTTAGTATCTGATTGTCTTCTCTATGCCTCTTTATTCTCCATGTCATTTTATTGCATTAGCAATAAAATCTTGCCCATTTGGAAGACCCAATTTGAAATAAGAAAAATCCTGACAGATATTTTTTAAATAGCTTTATTACTTGGGCTTCCCTGGTAGCTCAACTGGTAAAGAATCTGCCTGAGATGCAGGAGACCCCGCTTCTATTCCTGGGTTAGGAAGATCCTGTGGAGAAGGGATAGGCTACCCACTCCAGTATTCTTGGGCTCCCCGGGTGGCTCAGATGGTAAAGAATCTGTCTGCAATATAGGAGACCTGGGTTTGATCCCTGGGTTGGGAAGATCCCCTGGAGGAGGTCATGGCAACCCACTCCAGTATTCTTGCCTGGAGAATCCCCATGGACAGAGGAGCCTGGTGGGCTACAGTCCATGGGGTCACAAAGAGTTGGACACAACTCAGTGACTAGGCACATTACTTTCATATATGTAGAGTAATGAAATGAATGGCCAAATTTGCACTGACTAATACAGTTCTCATTGATTAATATAGGAATTACTTTTCACTAACAGATAAGAATTGTCAAACATAATACAATATGTATAATTTGAAAACTACATGAAAGCAATATTCTTACTAATATACGCCTAACATTCGTTGTATTAGGATAATAAATTTGCCTTTTCTCTCCAACCACTAATGGGTTAACAGTTTATGACCTATAGTCTGCTCCCATTATTTTCTTTATGCATAATTAATGCCATATATTTCCTAATTTCCTTGAAGTGGGGACTATAATCTTTTCAATCCTGATTCTTAGTTCAATCTGATGTATATTGGCTACTCAATAAATGTTCATTAGGAGAATGGATGAAATTAATAAGGAAACTGTTGAAGAATTTGTGACACTCAGCACCTTTTACATTTTACTTCTCCTCAGTATTTATTGTCTATTATGAACTCAGGGATGTATAGTTAAACACAACCTGGACAGCATACCTAGCCAACTTCAAGAAAGCCATTGCGCCCGTGGTAACTGACTACCTGGCCATCAGAGCCCTAGGCTCATGGGATTCCACAAAGACCACGCCAGCCAGAAAGACTCTAGGACAACAGAGGAATTTTCCAGAAGCTAGAGAAATGTGAGATTAGTGGAAAGAGAGGATGTGGAAGATCCTTAAAGGCCTTGCCATCGGAACAAAGGAAAACCATGAGAGAGGAGGAAAGTAAGGCCAGACCTCCGATGGAGATCAGCTTTCATCTCAGCGGAGGCTGGCCACGGTGGAGGGCTCAGCCATCTGAGAGGAGACTGGTTGGCAGTCTGCAGCAGAGTCCGCAACTGACCTTGACAGTGTACGTAAGAGAAAGGGAGAGACAAACACTGTCAGGATTTCTCAAGTTTTAATGTGCATAGAAATCACCAGGGAATCTTGTGAAACTGCTGATTCTGATTCAGAAACTGTTGATAAGATCTTCATTCTCACATTCAGAAGATCGCGGTTGGGACAGAGTCTGCATTTCCAGCAAAATAATGTCCACAGACTACACCTTGACTAGCTGTGTGGGACTGAATTTCAGTGGAAATTCATAAGAAATCTCTACATCTGAGTTTATCTGGAAGTATCCAGATTAGATTTTCTGATATTAGGCAGAAAGATGAGCTTGAGATAGAATTTCAGTTCAGTTTTAGAGGAAAAAATTCCATTGCTTTATACACCTGATTTTATGACTTGAGAAATGCAGACTCACTTTTACTCTTTAGTGTCCAATTCAAATACACCGTCCTCCCTAAAATCTTTCCACCCATGTCCCTGCTTGGAATTAACTACTCTTGAAAACTCATCTCTCATGTGTTAGGGACTGACTCAAAATTCATGTTGAAATCTAATTACCAATGTGGTGGTATTTGGAGGTAATTAAGTTATGAGGGTGAGACCCACTTGAGTGGGATTGGTATCCTTACAAGAACAGGCCAGAGAAGCAGCTTGCTCCTTTTTAGCCACGTGAAGACCCAATAAGAAGTCAGCCATCTGCAGCCCAGAAGAGGATCCTCTCCAGAGCTTGACCATGCTAGCACCCTTATCTGGGTCTTACAATCCCCAGAACTATGAGAAACACATTTCTTTCATTGAAACATCATCCAGTTGATGGTATTTTGTTATGGCAGCCCAAGCCAAGACATCATGTTTCTTTTAAATCTTATTTTAGTGTATATCCCACATATATCATATATCACAGTGTTGAGGAGGAAGAATTTTCCTCTATGCTTCTAGGTTCTTCTGGCTAGTCTGAGAATTAATCTGACATGAGACAGATTAATAGGAGGAAAACAACTGTTTAATAACATGTATTCAAGGGAGAGAGAGACCCAGAGAAACATGTCTAATTTATACTACACTTGTATCTACAGTGAAAGCACCCTTCCAGGAAACAAAATCCTGTATCTACATTCTTTTAGACAGTTAGGGAGAAGGTCAAAGGATCTCTTGGATGTTGACTGTTTTCAGTATGAAATAATTTGCACACCAAAAAGACATTTCAGAGTGGCAAATTTTGTTCCCCTACAACATATATTAAGTATGATAGCAGACACGTGGCTATCTCCTCTCTTCCTCCCCAAAGTGTTTCACAGAAAAGTAGTTGTGATTCCTTCTTGAATTGAAAATATTGGTTTAAAATAGACTAGTGATAAAATGAGAATAGTCTCAAAAATTTGAGTACTATGTCATGATATTAAGCTTTAATCCATAAACCATTTGAAAAGACAAAAAAGAAAGCATTGACAGTTGGCTGGGAACTTCTTTAAGGAAAAAAGAAAAATGTTTTCATATTTTGGGGGATAAGGATGACTCAGCCAAAACAAGTCAGAGTTCTTTAGATAAGTAAGTATTTAATCTTTAAGGTGGTTAAAAGACTATCTTCAGTAAATCTAAAATTATCTTATAAAGACTGTAAAACTAATAATAGTTATCACATGCAAACTTTAAAATATGATCAAAGTTAGTTTTTACCTTACAGAAAGCTTCCAAGTTTCAGTTTTCTTTTAGCAATCAAAAAGTTAGATACAGCAGAATTGTTTCATACATTTAAAGTTAAGTTCTGGTGCACTGGGACGACCCAGAGGGATGGTATGGGGAGGGAGGAGGGAGGAGGGTTCAGGATGGGGAACACATGTATACCTGTGGCGGATTCATTTTGCTATTTGGCAAAACTAATACAATTATGTAAAGTTTAAAAATAAAATAAAATGTAAAAAAAAATAAAAATAAAAAATAAAATATTAAAAAAATTTTAATAAATTATCTTTGATCAATAAAAAAAATAAATAAGTTCTAATTCAAAAGACTAAAATTGAGGTTAATCCAAATTCCTCTTTTAAATCTTTTAAGACATCAGTAATGTATGTATTTGTCATCAATTTTCTTTTTTGTCAAGTACTTATAGTTGAATTCCTATAATTTATATTCACAAAGTAAGCTAGATTTCCACTGTATAGCAGTAGGAAAATAAGAATGTTGAAAATGTATTTTACTAAAATCCATTTATAGTTTGTCCTGTTTTTGTTCAGAACAGTAAAGACCTTTTCATCATTTTGCAAATAAATCTAGCATGAACAACAAAGAAGTAAGGCTCGTCTTGGTTAGAAAAATATCCCTCCATTCCCTGGAATTATTGTGTGCATTAGGGCATGAATTAGGTAGGCCTCCAAGGATTTGAGCAATAATATTGTACACTCATCCATTTGCTCACATAGGAGGAGAAGACATGAACTGTGAAATGATCGTTGAAAATCTAGAACTTGTTTTTTAGCCATGAAATCCTGACATAATGATCACAGTCCCAAGAAAAAGAAAAAACAGGCATTCAAGTGTTTTACTAGTCTTATAAAAGTAAAGACTGAACTTTAACACTGCTTTTAGGATTTCCTGCTGTCCACCAGTGAGCTTTTCTGAAATTGTTACTGAACAGATGTACCTACCAGACCATGATCTAGAAACTGGAGAGAGCTATCCATGGTTAGCCCTGACTGTTAGTAAAACCAGTTTTTCTTCTGGACTTTTATTTCTCTTGATTTTCCAATTCTTGTGACAATATCAGTGTCTTAATTGCAGTAGAAATAGCAGTATCTTCATAGCTCATGGAGCAAGTCCTTTTACCTATTATTCTAGTGCCTTGACTATTTGGGGACCTTTTTTTCATTTTTAAATTTAAATTTATTTTTTAATTTTTAAATTATAAATTTTTAAAAATTTCTTATATCATTTAATGGTTACTTACCATTTGCAGTTACTACAAAATATTGGTTCTATTCCCCACATTGTACGGTATATCCTTGAGCCTGTCTTCAGTTCAGTTCAGTCCAGTCGCTCAGTCGTGTCCTACTCTTTGTGACCCCATGAATCGCAGCACACCAGGTCTCCTGCTCCATCACCAACTCCCGGAGTTTACCCAAACTCATGTCCATCGAGTCGATGATGCCATCCAGCCATCTCATCCTCTGTCGTCCCCTTCTCCTCCTGCCCTCAATCTTGCCCAGCATCAGGGTCTTTTCAAATGAGTCAACTCTTCCCATGAGGTGGCCAAAGTATTGGAGTTTCAGCTTCAACATCAGTCCTTCCAATGAACACCCAGGACTGATCTCTTTTAGAATGGACTGGTTGGATCTCCTTGCAGTCCAAGGGACTCTCAAGAGTCTTCTCCAACACCACAGTTCAAAAGCATCAATTCTTCAGTGCTCAGCTTTCTTTATAGTCCAACTCTCACATCCATACATGACACTGGAAAAACCATAGCCTTGACAAGACGACCCTTTGTTGGCTAAGTAGTCTCTGCTTTTTAATATGCTGTCTAGGTTGGTCATAACTTTCCTTCCAAGGAGTAAGTGTCTTTTAATTTCATGGCTGCAGTCACCATCTGCAGTGATTTTGGAACCCAGAAAAATAAAGTCTGACACTGTTTCCACTGTTTTCCCATCTATTTGCCATGAAATGATGGGACCAGATGCCATGATCTTCGTTTTCTGAATGTTGAGCTTTAAGCCAACTTTTTCACTCTCCTCTTTCACTTTCATCAAGAGGCTTTTAGTTCCTCTTCACTTTCTGCCATAAGGGTGGTGTCATATGCATATCTGAGGTTATTGACATTTCTCCCGGCAATCTTGATTCCAGCTTGTGCTTCCTCCAGCCCAGCATTTCTCATGATGTACTCTGCATATAAGTTAAATAAACAGGGTGACAATATACAGCCTTGACGAACTCCTTTTCCTATTTGGAACCAGTCTGTTGTTCCATGTCCAGTTCTAACTGTTGTTTCCTGACCTGCATACAGGTTTCTCAAGAGGCAGATCAGGTGGTCTGATATTCACATCTCTTTCAGAATTTTCCACAGTTTATTGTGACCCACACAGTCAAAGGCTTTGGCATAGTCAATAAAGCAGAAATAGATGTTTTTCTGGAACTCTCTTGCTTTTTCCATGATCCAGTGGATGTTGGCAATTTGATCTCTGGTTCCTCTGCCTTTTCTAAAACCAGCTTGAATATCTGGAAGTTCACAGTTCACGTATTGTTGAAGCCTGGCTTGGAGAATTTTAAGCATCACTTTATTAGTGTGTGCGATGAGTGCAATTGTGTGGTAGTTTGAGCATTCTTTGTCATTGCCTTTCTTTGGGATTGGAATGAAAACTGACCTTTTCCAGTCCTGTGGCCACTGCTGAGTTTTCCAAGTTTGCTGGCATATTGAGTGCAGCACTTTCACAACATCATCTTCCAGGATTTGGAATAGTTTAACTGGAATTCCATCACCTCCACTAGCTTTGTTCAAAGTGATGCTTTCTAAGGCCCACTTGACTTCACATTCCAGGATATCTGGCTCTAGGTCAGTGATCACACCATCGTGATTATCTGGGTTATGAAGATCTTTTTTGTACAGTTCTTCTGTGTATTCTTGCCACCTCTTCTCAATATCTTCTGCTTCTGTTAGGTCCATACCATTTCTGTCCTTTATCGAGCCCATCTTTGCATGAAATGTTCCCTTAGTATCTCTCATTTTCTTATCTTAGCATCCAATAATTTGTACTTCTCAACCCCACCCCGACCCCTACATTGCTCCTCACCCCAACATAACCACCATTTGTTCTCTGTATCTGTAAGTCTTCTGCTCTTTTGGTATATTTGCTAGTTTGTAGTATATTTTAGATTCCACATATAAGTGATATCAGATCAGATCAGTCACTCAGTTGTGTCCAATATCATATAGTATTTGTCTTTTGTTGTTGTTCAGTCACCCAGCGTATCCGACTCTTTGCAACCCCGTGGACTGCCGCACACCAGGTCTCTCAGTTCCTCACCATGTCCTGAAATTTGCCCATGTTCATTGCATTGGTGATGCCATCCAGCCATCTCATCCTCTGACACCTTCTTCTACTTCTGCCTTCAATCTTTCCCAGCATCAGGGACTTTTCCAATGAGTCAGCTGTTCACATCAGAAGACCAAAATACTGGAGTTTCATCTTCAGCATCATTCCTTCTAATGAGTATTCAGGGTTGATTACCCTGAAGTTGACTGATTTGACCCCCTTGCTCTCCAAGGGACTCTCAGGAGTCTTTCCCAGCACCACAGTTCGAAGGCATCAATTCTTCAGCGCTCAGCCTTCTTTATGGTCCTGCTCTCATAACTGTAAGTGACCCCTGGGAAAATCATAGCCTTGACTCCACGGACATTTGTCGCCCAAGTTATGTCTCTGTTTTTAAACACTCTGTCTAGGTTTGGCAGCTTTCCTGCCAAGAAGCAAATGTCTTCTGATTTCATGGCTGCAGTCACCATGCTCAGTGATTTTAGAGCCCAAGAAGTGGAAATCTACCACTACTTCTACCTTTTCCTCCTCTATTTGCCGTGAAGTAATGGAGCCAGATGCCATGATCTGAGTTTTTTAATGTTTAATTTTAAGCCAGATCTTTCACTCTTCTCCTTCACCCTCATCAAAAGGCACTTTAGTTCCTCTTCACTTTCTGCCATTAGAGTGGTACTACCCGCATATCTGAGGTTGTTGATGTTTCTCCCACCTATCTTGATTCCAGCTTGTAACTCATCCAGCCTGGCATTTCTCACTATGTTCTCGGTGTATAGATTAAACAAACAGGGTGACAGCAGACAGCCCTGCGGTATTTGTTTCTCAATCTTGAACCAATCAGTTGTTCTATACAGGGTTCTAACTGTTGCCTCTTAACCTGCATACAGATTTCTCAGGAGACAGGTAAGATGTCAGGTATTTCCATCTCTTTAAGAGCTTTCCACAGTTTATTATGATCTACACAGTCAAAGGCTTGGCATAGTCGATTAAACAGAGGTAGATGTGTTTCTGAAATTCCTTTGTTTTCTCTATGATCCAGCAAATCCTGGCAAAATGACCTCTGATTACTCTTCCTTTTCTAAACCCAGCTTGGACATCTGGAAGTTCTTGGTTCCAATAATGCTAAAGTCTAGCATGCAAGATTTTAAGCATGACCTCACTAGCATGGAAGATGAGTACAATTGTCCGATGGTTAGCACATTCTTTAGTACTACCCTTCATGGGAATTGGGATGAGGATTGGCCTATTCCAATCTTGTGGCCACTGATGGGTCTTCCAAATTTGTTGACATAATGAATGCAACACCTTGATGGCATCATCCTTTAGGGTTTTAAATAGTTCTATTGGAATTCCCTCACATCCACTAGCTTTATTACCAGCAGTGCTTCCTAAGGCCCACTTGACTTTGCTCTTCAGATGTCTGGCTCTGGGTGGCTGACCACACCATTGAAGTAATCCAGTTCATTTGGATCTTTTTTGTACAGTTCTTCCATGTATTCTTTCCATCTCTTCTTGATCTCTTCAGCATCTACTAGGTCTCTGTAATTTATGTCCTTTATCATGCTCATCTTTGGGCAAAATGCTCCTTTGATATCTCCAACTTTCCTGAAGAGATCTCTAGTCTTTCGCCTTCTGTTGTTATCTTCTAGTTCTATACACTGTTCACTGAAGAAGGCCTTCTTGTCTCTCTGTGCTGTTCTTTGGAAATCTGTGTTTAGTTTGATATACCTTTCCCTTTCTCCCTTGCTTTTCACTTCTCTTCTTTTTTTAACTGTTTGTAAGACCTCCTCAGATAACCACTTTGCCTTCTTGCTTTTCTTTTTCTTTGGGATGGTTTTGTTTGCTGCCTCCTATACAATACTACAGACTTCTATCCATAGTTCCTCAGGCACACTCTTAACTGGATCTAATCCCTTGAATCTATTCATTACCTCCACTGCATATCCATAGGGGATTTGGTTGAAGTCATACCTGGCTGTCCTAGTGGTTTCCCCCACTTTCTTTAGTTTAAGAATGAATTTTGCTATGAGAAGCTGGTGATCTAAGCCACAGTCAGCTCCAGGTCTTGTTTTTGCTGACTGTATACAACTTCTCCATTTTCAGGTACAAAGAATGTAATCAATTTGATTTTGATATTGGCCAAATGGTGATGTCCATGTGTAAGTCATCTCTTGTGTGGTTGAAAAGGGTATTTGCTATGACCAATGCATTCTCTTGGCAGAATTCAGTTAGCCTTTGCCCTGCTTCATTTTGTTCTCCAGGGCCAAACTGGAGAACAGGTATCTCTTGACCTCCTACTTTTGCATTCCAACCCCCAGTGATGAATAGAACATCTTTTTTTGGTGCTAGTTCTAGGAGATCTTCATAGGTCTTCTAGGTCTTCATAGAACTGATCAACTTCAGCTTCTTCAGAATCGGTGGTAGGGGCATAGACTTGAATTACTGTGATGTTGAATGGCTTGCCTTGGAAACAAATGGAGATCTTTGTGTCATTTTTGAGGTTGCATCCAAATACTGCATTTTAGACTCTTTTGTTGATTATGAGAGCTACCTCATTTCTTCTATGGGATTCTTGCCACAGTAGTAGATATAATGGTCATATGAATTAAATTTGCCCATTCCTGTCCGTTTTAGTTCACTGATTCCTAAGATGCCTATGTTTATTCTTACCATCTCCTGCTTGACCACGTGCAATTTACCTAGATTCATGGCCCTAACATTCCAGGTTCCTATGCAATACTGTTCTTAAAGCATTGGATTTTACTTTCATCGCCAGAATTACCCATAGCTGAGCATCATTTCTGCTTTGGCCCAGCCTCTTCATTCTTTCTGAAGCTATTTAGTAGTTTTCTTTTGCTCTTCCTGGGTTTCTGTGATAGCTCAGTTGCTAAAAAATCCACCTACAATGCGGGAGACCTGGGTTCGATCCCTGGGTTGGAAAGATCCCCTGGAGAAGGGGAAGACTACCCACTCCAGTATTCTAGCCTGGAGAATTCCATGGACTACAGTCCATGAGGTTGCAAAGAGTCAGACACCACTGAATGACTTTCACTTCGCTCTTCCCCAGTAGCATGCTGGACACCTTCAGACCTGGGGGACTCGTCTTCAGTGTCATATCTTTTTGTCCTTTTTCACAGTTCATGAGGTTCTCACGGCAAATATACGCCTCCATTGGATCACGTTTTGTCAGAATTCTCTGCTATGACCCATCTGTCTCGGGTGGCCCTGCACGGCATGGCTCATAGCTTCACTGAGTTACATAAGCCCCTTCACCATGACAGGGCAGTGACCCCTGAAGGGGTATTTGTCTTTAACCAGTTTTAATTCTCTTTCAAGAGCATGCAGGATTATGGTTGACAATGTAGTCACAGCTTATACCTCTGAGAATGTGAAAGTGTTGAAATAACAAATTGTCATTTTTCAGTGACAACTATGTTACCTCCAACTTTTTAGTAATGCTGTTTCAAAATTTCCCTCATGTAATTCAAGACTGTTGGTTTTATCTTGATTTTCTCCACGGATCTTAAGACAGCTGTTCATTTTAATAGAACTTGAGGTCTTTGAACCCTGAAAACATTTGTACATTTTTTAAAAAGTTTATGTCTGTCTTTGCATTCCCAAAACTAAAATATAAATAATTTAATCTTATTTCTATAGTAAATGCTTTATTATAGTCATCAATATTTACATTTCTGAGACTTATTAGTCACCCAGAAACATACACACATACTTTCTCAGTGTTGAATGTTTTCAAATTTAATAACTTCTAAACCAGTTTTTGGAACCTATCACAAACTGTTGTGCTAAGTTATATACGAAAGTGTTAGTTGCTTAGTCACGTCTGACTCTTTGCCACCCTGTGAACTGTAGCTCACCAAGCTCCTCTGTCCATGGGATTCTCCAGGCAAGAATACTGGAGTGGATTGCCATTCCCTTCTCCAGGGATCTTTTCAACTGAGGGATCAAACCTGGGTCTCCTTCATTGCAGGCAGATTCTTTACCATTTAAGCCACCAGGGAAGCCCAAGTTATATATATGCATGAATCTAATTTCTTCACTATTAGAATATAAGCAAACTGAGAAGTACTGTCCGATACTGTACTTTAAAATAAAAGAATGAACATGTATTCATTTGAGCATAAAAGAATATTCATTTATCAAAAAATATACATTCTAGATGATTTTTTGACAATATTTGGAGAACTCTTTTATAAAAATTTGAGAGCATCCAAAAATAAAAATATAAAATTTACCTTTCTTTTGAAACAAATTATTTTGTGTTACTTAAAAACTTAAGTTATAAAAGATTTAAATCAGTGTCTTAGTTTATTCAAGACAATAGATGTCCATGTTGATTACCCTTATATGCTGTTATTTGATTGCTCAGTCACGTCTGATTCTTTGAGACCCCATGGACTGCAGCACACCAGGTTTCTCTATCCTTCACCACCATCTTCCACTTATACATTCAGAAAAAAATTCAGAAATGTCAATTTTAGGGTTCCTCTAGGGTCTGTCCGGCATTGCCAGAGTGAATTGATCAGGGAGTTGAAGAGGGCTTCAAAGGTGGCAAGTGAAGTCAGTACCTCAGTAACCGGTCAGTATATGTTTTGTGCTTTATTCTTTTATCACCAAAAAGAGAAGAAAGACTGCTGTGAATGAAGATTCCTCTGCATTTTAGCACTGCTTTTTCTACTGTAGTTGGCTTTTGAATGAGGATGACAATGGAAGAGATGAAGAATGAAGCTGAGACCACTTCTATGGTTTCTCTGCCCCTCTATGCAGTCATGTATCCTGTGTTTAATGAGCTAGAACGAGTAAATCTGTCTGCAGCTCAGACATTGAGAGCAGCTTTCATTAAGGCTGAAAAAGAAAATCCAGGACTCACACAAGACATAATTATGAGAATTTTAGAGGAAAAAAAGTGTAGAAGTCAACTTCACAGAATCCCTACTTCAAATGACAGCTGGTGATGTAGAAGAGTATATGATTGAACGATCAAAGCCAGAATTTCAGGACCTAAACGAAAAGGCACAAGCACTTAAACAAATTCTCAGTAAGATCCCAGATGAAATCAACGACAGAGTGAGGTTTCTGCAGACAATCAAGGATATAGCTAGTGCAATAAAAGAACTTCTTGATACAGTAAACTATGTCTTCAAGAAATATCAATACCAGAACCGCAGGGCACTTGAACACCAAAAGAAAGAATTCGTAAAGTGCTCCAAAAGTTTCAGTGATACTCTGAAAACCTATTTTAAAGATGGCAAGGCAATAAATGTTTTCATAAGTGCCAACAGACTAATTCATCAAACCAACTTGATACTTCAGACCTTCAAAACTGTGGCCTGAGAGTTGTATATGTTAAGAGACATAGTTCTCAGTGGCATCATTGGACTGCTTTTATCTGTAAATTTTAAAGTTTGACTGTATAAACTATCAGTCCCTCCTGAAGGGATCTAATAACCCAGGATGTTGAATGGGATTATTGCCATCTTACACCACATTTTTGTAAAATGTAGCTTAATCATAATCTCACACTGAAGATTTTGCATCACTTTTGCTATTATCATTCTTTTAAGAATTATAAGCCAAAAGAATTTATGCCTTAGTGTGTCATTATATAACGTTCTTTAAAAGAATTGTAAATATTGGTATTTGTTTCTGACATTTTAACCTGAAAGTGATATGCTGCAAGATAATGTATTTAACAATATTTGGTGGCAAATATTCAATAAATAGTTTACATCTGTTAAACATTTCTTTACTTGAAAAAAATGCATATATATATATGTGAATATATATATGATCAGAAGACCAAGACAACTTGGTGTAATGTCTGCTGCTGCTGCTAAGTCACATCAGTTGTGTCCGACTCTGTGCGACCCCATCGATGGCAGCCCCCAGGCTTCTGTCCTGGGATTCTCCAGGCAAGAACACTGGAGTGGGTTGCCATTTTCTTCTCCAGTGCATGAAAGTAAAAAGTGAAAGTGAAGTTGCTCAGTCGTGTCTGACTCTTCGCAACCCCATAGACTGTAGCCTAGCAGGCTCCTCCGTCCATGGGATTTTCCAGGCAAGAGTACTGGAGTGGGTTGCCATTGCCTACTCTGGTATAATGTCTAAAGAACTTCTAACGGAGGCTTATTAGCAGTTTATCGGGTAATAAAGCTACAAGAATTCCTATATTTTTGTCCTTAATCACTCTGGGCAAAAAGTAGTTAATGGAGATATTTTTGTTAGTTACGGTATTTGAGATACTGAGTATTTTTCCAACCTTTGTTTTAAGAGACTTAGGAGAAGCAGATGGCAGTTTATAGTGTCTTCACATTCTACATGTCTATACAGAGCCATGTTTGAGCTCTGTGACAATGTAAGATTAAGTCTTTCTGGCATGCTGGGCCGTAATAAGCTTTGTGTCTTTTTTCCATAAATAGCCACAACTAATAGTAATTTTTTTTAAATTTTATTTTATTTTTACACTCTACATAATTGTATTAGTTTTGCCAAATATCAAAATGAATCTGCCACAGGTATACATGTGTTCCCCATCCTGAACCCTCCTCCCTCCTCCCTCCCCATACCATCCCTCTGGGTCGTCCCAGTGCACTAGCCCCAAGCATCCAGTATCGTGCATCGAACCTGGACTGGCAACTCATTTCATACATGATATTTTACATGTTTCAATGCCATTCTCCCAAATCTTCCCACCCTCTCCCTCTGCAACAGATTCCATAAGACTGTTCTATACATCAGTGTCTCTTTTGCTGTCTCGTACACAGGGTTACTGTTACCATCTTTCTAAATTCCATATAGATGCGTTAGTATACAGTATTGGTGTTTTTCTTTCTGGCTTACTTCACTCTGTATAATAGGCTCCAGTTTCATCCACCTCATTAGAACTGATTCAAATGTATTCTTTTTAATGGCTGAGTAATACTCCATTGTGTATATGTACCACAGCTTTCTTATCCATTCATCTGCTGATGGACGTCTAGGTTGCTTCCATGTCCTGGCTATTATAAACAGTGCTGCGATGAACATTGGGGTACACGTGTCTCTTTCCCTTCTGGTTTCCTCAGTGTGTATGCCCAGCAGTGGGATTGCTGGGTTATATGGCAGTTCTATTTCCAGTTTTTTAAGGAATCTCCACCTGTTCTCCATAGTGGCTGTACTAGTTTGCATTCCCACCAACAGTGTAAGAGCGTTCCCTTTTCTCCACGCCGTCTCCAGCATTTATTATTTGTAGACTCTTGGATCGCAGCCATTCTGACTGGTGTGAAATGGTACCTCATAATGGTTTTGATTTGCATTTCTCTGATAATGAGTGATGTTGAGCATCTTTTCATGTGTTTGTTAGCCATCTGTATGTCTTCTTTGGAGAAATGTCTATTTAGTTCTTTGGCCCATTTTTTGATTGGGTCATTTATTTTTCTGGAGTTGAGCTGTAGGAGTTGCTTGCATATTTTTGAGATTAGTTGTTCGTCAGTTGCTTCATTTGCTATTATTTTCTCTCCATGCTAGTTGGTTTGAAATTGTCATGAGTGTTAATATTATATACACTCTTTAAATATGTACAGTTTTGTTTCACCATAGAGAAGTTCTAAGGAAATTATGTATCAAGTATTCATGTTAAGTGATTTCATTTTTCAACTATGATAAAATAAAGGAAAAAAATCAGAAAAATAAAAAAGAAATGTCCGTTTTAACATTATCTTCAGAGTATGGTGTTAGAGTAAGCAAAAGTGCTGTAACAAAGAAACCCCAGGAGGTACAATGGTTCAAGTGCAATAGAATTAGTCTCCTCACTTGTGTAATAGTCCTGGTTATTGCAACTCTGATGTTTGTTCTCCAGGAGGTAACTCAGGAACCCAGACACTTTCCATCTTTGTGGCTCTTAGGGGCTCACTGTAACCAGACTGTGGAAGTGGGACAAGGGGCAGAAGATTTACACTTATTTCTATAAAGGTACTTCCACTCATAAGCCATCAGCTAAATTCAGTCACAATAATCACATCTACCCTGGGGCACGCTGGGAAATGTAGTCTAACCACTGCCATTTGGGAGGGGAAATCAATTTTCTGTGAATAGCTAGAGTTCCAGCAGGCCATGGCACCTGACTCCAGTACTCTTGCCTGGAAAATCCCATGGACGGAGGAGCCTGGTGGGCTGCAGTCCATGGAGTCGCTAAGAATCAGACACGGCTGAGCGACTTCACTTTCACTTTTCACTTTCATGCATTGAAGGAAATGGCAACCCACTCCAGTGTGTTCTTGCCTGGAGAATCCCAGGGACGGGGGAGCCTGGTGGGCTGCCATTTCTGGGGTTGCACAGAGTCAGACACAACTGAAGCAACTTAGCAGCAGCAGCAGCAGCCAGCTACATCAGAAGACCCCTGGTGGCTCAGACAGTAAAAAAACCACCTGACAATGCAGGAGACGTGGGTTCAATCCCTGGGTTGGGATGATCCCTTGGAGAAGGAAATGGCAACCCACTCCAGTGTTCTTGCCTGGAAAATCCCACGGACAGAGGAACCTGGTAGGCTACAGTCCATGGGATCATGAAGGGTCGGAGAAGACTGAGAGACTAACACTTTCTGGCTACATCATGTCAGACAACTACACACAATTACAGTGATGTGGGAGACTATTTTCTAGGTTTGAAAGTTACTCAGATTAGGATTTACATGAGCCTTTCACTTTGCAGATTTGAGTCCGGGACACTAAGTTTGCTTTCACTATTGGAACAGCTACAGCTAAGTCGCTTCAGCCGTGTCCAACTCTGTGTGATTCCACAGACGGCAGCCCACCAGGCTCCTCCATTCCTGGGATTCTCCAGGCAAGAACACTGTTGGAATAGAGATATGTATTATGGAGGGACACATGTGCACGTGTGCTCAGTCACTTCAGTCGTGTCTGACTCTGCAACCCTATGGACTGTAGCCCGCCAGGCTCCTCTGTCCACAGGATTCTCCAGGCAAGAAGATTGAAGTGGGTTGCTATGCCCTCTCCAGGTGATATTCACCACCCAGGGATTGGACCCACAGCTCTTATGTCTCCTGCATTGGCACAGGCAGATGCAAAACTAGAGCTACCAAGATTGCCACTTTCTGGTAAGAGGGATTGCTGCCACCTGGAGGATGAACACCAGCGTGAAAATCCAATTTTGGGGAAGCTCAGAACAGTTGTGTAAATGCTGGCTCTTCTCTTATGCTTTAAAATTTGAACTTCATGTAAAATGGTACACAGGCACAAAGCCTTTTCCTTCCTAAACTGTACCCAAGCAACCTGAAGTTGGTCCAGGACTAATCTATTTCTTTCCCTTAGAAGAAATAGATCAAACTCACAGAAATATAATAACGAGCCAAGTCAAGCTGAGAGGGAAAAAGCTTTGAGTGCTAGTTCTAAGGCTTTGCTGTGGGGCTTTGAAATCTTCACATTAGGACCTGGGGCCTCCCTCATAGCTCAGTCGGTAAAGAACCTGCTTGCAATGCAGGAGACCTGGGTTTGATTCATGGGTCTGGAAGATCCCCTGAAGAAGGAAATGGCAACCCACTCCAGCATTCTTGCCTGGAGAATCCCATGGACAGAGGAGCCTGGTGGGCTACAGTCCATGGGGTCGCAGAGCCGGACATGACTGAGTGATTTTCACTACTTCTGCTTTCATTAATGGGTGGAACTAGTCTAATCTATTTTCTAATTGGACACATTAATTTTCTAAATGCATAATGAATTAGAGAGAAATAAGTTCTATTGTAAACTGTTCATTTAAGAATTCCCTGAGTCAGAGACCTGTCTTGGGCAAGGATCCAGCTCTGATGTGTGGCTATTTTATGCCAGCTTGAGATCTACCTGAATGTTCAGGCATCTGCCATTTACACAGTCGAACATTTTAAATATCACCCTTGCTAGATCCCCTCTTAAGGAACATTCTCCCAAGTATAGGGATGAAGACTCCTGGCCTCAAAGGAAGGCCACCTTTAAAGTCAGATTTTGATAGGATGTTTCTGCTTTGTAAATGTTTTTCCACATCTGGGCAAGGAATCTGTTCATTTAGGATTGGAATGGCTATGCCACACTGTTGGTGCAGGAAATGTGTTTCCCTTGAAAGTTGCCTTTGAATAAGATAGGATGGCCCACCTTCACAGGGAATTAGCAAATAAAGTTGTGTAGTCTCAAATTCAGTAGAACTCTTATTTTGATTGGTTCTAGACACTACCAGGTACAATACAAATCTAAAATAAGAGGTGTCAAAGACTCCCAGAAAAAAAAAGTAAATAAAACAAATGAAGCCAAAATATTTATACTTTTTATGAGCATAACTTTGAGAAAAACTGTTCAGGATGATAGAAATAAAAGCGTGGACTTCATGAAGCAATCAATCAGTAAATTATATATTATCACTTGCACAAATACTTTGAAATAGATTAAAGAGATAAGGCTTCTGAGATCTAAATTTTATAATTATTTTCTACTTGGAAAAAATTCCTTTTCTTTCCCAAGTGACAATCAGTTACTCAACTGAGTTATGAAATCTAAGCTTAAAGGTATGTATTATCTTTATCAAATAAAAATGTAACTTTGGTATATAAAGTATTCTGCAGAAACCCTGCTCAGAGTACAAGAGTACACCCCACTCCAGTACTCTTGCCTGGAAAATCCCATGGATGGAGGAGCCTGGTAGACTGCAGTCCATGGGGTCACTAAGAGTCGGACACTACTGAGCGACTTCACTTTCACTTTTCACTTTCATGCATTGGAGAAGGAAATGGCAACCCACTCCAGTGTTCTTGCCTGGAGAATCCCAGGGAAGGGAGAGCCTTGTGGGCTGCCGTCTATGAGGTCGCACAGAGTCAGACACGATTGAAGCAACTTAGCAGCAGCAGAAACCCTGCTACAAAATTATAAGATTAGGATCAAAAAGATACAAGTTGGCACCCTTGGCATCAGACAGACAATCACTATATGTAAAAATTATTTAAGGAACTTTTCCTTCTGCTAGGATCTTTTACTATAATTTGAACAATTTTAACGGGGCTTCCCTGGTGGCTCAGCGATAGAAAATCCACCTGCCAATGCAGGAGACAGGGGGCGGGGTTGATTTTTGTGTTGGGAAGATCCCCTGGAAAAGGAAACAGCAACCCAGTCAGTGTTCTTGCCTGGGAAATCCCATGGACAGAGGAGGCTGGCAGGCTCCAGTCCATGGGACCACAAAGAGTCACATACAACTTAGCACCTGAACAACAACAAAAGGGCTTTAATACTACACCATAAAATTAACTTGAAGAAGTTTGTTTTAAGCACTAGTGAAACTTACTTGCATCTTTTAATACTGAAAAATCCAAAACAAAATTTATTTTTATGAATTTGAGTAAAATAACAGATAGACATCTTCTCCCTGATTTTTATCACAGAGCAAAAATTCAATGCAAACATGACAATGTAGTTTATGTAAAGTTTGAATTTATTTTTGGTAAAAGGCTAAAACTGTAGCTTCCTAAATTTATTACATTTATTCTTACACCATTATTCAAAAGTACTACATAAAAGGAAACATGGATTCAGTTAAATTGAATTTTTAAAGCCATTGTTGACTCTGGTAAATTTTCAACACTACTGAGTTATATGGACCTACAGAAGTTTTCTGTTTACACTATCTAAGGGATGTTTTAAGGTGTTTTATTTTTCTGATATGTTCTTAATTTTTTTTAAATTTTACTTGTTTGTTTATTAATTTATTTGACCTTGCTGGGTCTTCATTGCTGCACACAGGCTTTCTCTAGTGGGGGCTACTCTTTTGTTGCTGAGCACAGGCTCTAGAGTGCACAGGCTTTGGTAGCTGCAGCACTTGGGTTCAGTAGCTCCCAGGCACGTGAAATATTCCCAGATCAGGGAGCAAACCCATGTCCCTGCATTGGCAGGTGAATTATTAACCACTGGACCCTCACAGAAGTCCTGATAGGTTCTTAATATTAACAGTGATTTAAGTGATTTAATGTCAACTTGTAAGTTCTTACTGGCTTTGATATCTTGGAATAGCAGTTCAGTTCAGTTCAGTCACTCAGTCGTGTCTGACTTTTTGCGACCCCATGAATTGCAGCACGCCAGGTCTCCCTGTCCATCACCAACTCCCGGAGTTCACTCAAACTCATGTTCATCGAGTCAGTGATGCCATCCAGCCATCTCATCCTCTGTCGTCCCCTTCTCCTCCGGCCCTCAATCTCTCCCAGCAACAGAGTCTTCTCAAATGAGTCAACTCTTCGCATGAGGTGGCCAAAGTACTGGAGTTTCAGCTTTAGCATCATTCCTTCTAAAGAACACCCAGGGCTGATCTCCTTTAGAATGGACAGGTTGGATCTCCTTGCAGTCCAAGGGACTCTCAAGAGTCTTCTCCAATACCACAGTTCAAAAGCATCAATTCTTGGGTGCTCAGCTTTCTTCACAGTCCAACTCTCACATCCATACACGACCACTGGAAAATCCATAGCCTTGACTTGATGGACCTTTGTTGGCAAAGTAATGTCTCTGCTTTTCAATATACTATCTAGGTTGGCCATAACTTTCCTCCCAAGGAGTAAGCGTCTTTTAATTTCATGGCTGCAATCACCATCTGCAGTGATTTTGGAGCCCCCAAAAATAAAGTCTGACACTGTTTCCACTGTTTCCCCATCTATTTGCCATGAAGTGATGGAACCAGATGCCATGATCTCCATTTTCTGAATGTTGAGATTTAAGCCAACTTTTTCACTCTCCTCTTTCACTTTCATCTTGGGTTGCCAGGAAATTTTCTAAAGATAACGTTTTAAGGGGCAGAGAAGATGTCTGTTGCATGTGTTTTAGTGAATTTTTTCTTTTAGATAACTGTAGATTCACATACAGTTGTAGGAAAATATAGAGATCTCATGCATCCTTTACCCTAATGGGATCATCTTGCAGATGTCACTGCAATATTCCAACTAGGATATTGACATTGATGCCATCAAGATACAAAAGAGTTACACCATTGTGTTGCACTTTGAAAGTCGCAGTCATTTCCCTCCGGCCCTCATCCCATTCTCAACCCCAAGCAACCACTACTTTGTGCTCCAGTTCTATAATGTTGTCATTTCAAGAATGTTATATAAATGGAGCCAGATGGTACCTAACTATTTTGGCTTCTTTTTAGCACAGTTCTTTGGAGTTTTGTCCAGATTGTTGCATGTATCAATAGTTCATTCCTTTTTTAATGTTGAGTTGTATTCTTCAGTACTGATGTATCACAGTTTAACTGTTCACCCCTTGAAGGACATCTGGATTGTTTCCATTTTCCAACCATTATGGATAAACTACTATTAATATTTATGTACAGGATTATGTGCAAACATAAATTTTCATTTCTCTGGAATAAATACCCAAGAGAAAGTGAAAGCATTAATTGCTCAGTTGTGTCCAACTCTTTGCAATCCCATGGAATGTAGCCCTCCAGGCTCTTCTGTCCATGGAATTTTCTGGGTAAGAATACTGAAGTGGTTTGTCATTTCCTTCTACAGGGGTCTCCCCATCCCAGGGAGGGGAACCCTGATCTCCTGCATTGCGGGCAGATTCTTTTCCATCTGAGCCACGAGGGAAGCCCCAGTGTCCTGGAGTGCAAATACTAAATTGAAGGTTAATTGCTAAATTGAAAGCTAGTTACATTTTAAGAATCTGCCAGTTTCCCGGAGTGACTGTGCCATCTTTCTTTCCCACCAGAAATACACAAGTAATCTTTTCTCTGTATCTTCAACAGCATTTGGTGTCACATTTTTTATTTTAACCATCTCTTAGATATGTGATTCTCTTAGGTATGCGGTGATTTCTCATCATAGTTTTTATTTTCATTTCCCTAGTGAGTAATGATGCTGAACACTTTTCAAATACTTGTTTACCATCTGTATATGTTCTCCAGTGAAATGTCTCTCTACATCTTTTGCCCGTGATTTTTTGTATTGTTTGAGTTTTGTACTGTTGAATTTTGAGGATTCCGTATATATTCTAAATAGTATTCTTTTGTTAGATTTGTGGCTTGAAATTGTTTTTTGCCGGTGTGTTTGCATCGTTTTACCAGGATCTCTCACAGAATGGAAGTCTTAAATTTTGATGGTGTGTAATTTATCAGTTTTCCTTTTTTGGATCAAATCTGAGAACTTCTTGCTGGTACTTGTGTTCAGCCACTTCAGTCATGTCCAACTCTCTGTGACCACATGGACTATAGCCTGCCAGTGCCAGGCTCCTGTGTCCACAGGATTTCCCAAGCAAGAATACTGGAGTGGATTGCCCTTTCCTTCTGCAGGGGATCTTCCTAACCCAGGGATCAAATCTGCATCTCCTGCATCGGCAGGTGGATTCCGTACCGCTTCTCATCCAAACTGTAATACTTTGGGAAGTATTCTTTGAGCCACCAGGGAAGCCCTTGTTGAAATGAGTTAACCATAAATGCAAAAGTTTATTTTTGGGTTCTCTATTCTGTTCCACTGGTCAATGTGTTTGTTTTTATGCCAGTACCAGCTGTGTAATATAGTTTCAAACCAGGAGCATGATGCTTCCAGCTTTGTTCTCGCTCAAAACTGCTTTAGCTGTTTTCAGTCTCTTATGGTGTCATACGAATTGCAGGGTTGTTTTTTCTTTTTCTGTGAAAAATGCCACTGGGACTGATAGGAATTTAGCTTAAAGAAAAAAACTCCAACTCGTAAGGGCATCTATTTTATATGTGAAACCTATGCTTTCACATATGTGCCGTGCATTTGGTTCATTTCTTGTCTTATAAGTTTAAGGTTGCACGGTACCATCCCAGTTTACACCTGATATAGCAGTATAATAATTACTAGCACCCCCTTATGCTGTCAGAAGTATTACAGTTTAGATGAGAAATTGTATGTTCACCTGTCCACACACATTGTAATACCTCCAACATGAATTACCTCCCAACTCTCCATATTGAAAAGGTGCTATGACATAAACAAAACACTAAAGTTTAAAAAAATAAAATAATACAATTTCTACCATATAAAGTTTTATGCGTTATTCAAAGATTGAGGACGGAGTAGGCCTTTTGAGAGCAGGGAAGCAATGCCTTGACGGCACCTAAAACCTGCTCACTTCTGCTGGGGTGATCACTGTCCTTCGGAATTTCTTGGCTCCAGATTTCACCTTTGCCAACAAAGAATCAATGTGTGTTCTTATTCGGCAAGGAATATGATGCCAATATTCTTGTTAATTAGAATTTGCCTAGGATTATTGATGATGGTGTGAAACTGCTGCACACAATATGCCAGCAAATTTGGAAAACAGTAGTGGCCACAGGACTGGAAAAGGTCAGTTTTCATTCCAATCCCAAAGAAAGGCAAAGCCAGAGAATGCTCAAACTACCACACAATTGCACTCATCTCACATGCTAGTAAAATAATGCTCAAAATTCTCCAAGCCAGGCTTCAACAATACGTGAATCGTGAACTTCCAAATGTTCAAGCTGGTTTTAGAAAAGGCAGAGGAACCAGAGGTCAAATTGCCAACATCTGCTGGATCATGGAAAAAGCAAGAGAGTTCCAGAAAAACATCTATTTCTGCTTTATTGACTATGCCAAAGCCTTTGACTGTGTGGGTCACAATAAACTGTGGAAAATTCTGAAAGAGATGGGAATACCAGACCACCTGACCTGCCTCTTGAGAAATCTTTAGGCAGGTCAGGAAGCAACAGTTAGAACTGTACATGAACAATAGACTGGTTCCAAATAGGGAAAGGAGTACGTCAAGGCTGTATATTATCACCCTGCTTGTTTAACTTATATGCAGAGTACATCATGAGAAATGCTGGGCTGGAAGAAGCACAAGCTGGAATCAAGATTGCCAGGAGGAATATCAATAACCTTAGATATGCAGATGACACCACCCTTATGGCAGAAAGTGAAGAGGAACTAAAGAGCCTCTTGATGAAAGTGAAAGAGGAGAGTAAAAAAGTTGGCTTCAAGCTCAACATTCATAAAACTAAGATCATGGCATCTGGTCCCATCACTTCATGGCAAATAGATAGGGAAGCAGTGGAAACAGGGTCAGACTTTATTTTTTTGGGCTCCAAAATCACTGCAGATGGTGACTGCAGCCATGAAACTAAAAGACACTCCTTGGAAGGAAAGTTATGACCAGTCAAAATAGCATATTCAAAAGCAGAGACATTACTTTTCCAACAAAGGTCCATCTAGTCAAGGCTATGATTTTTCCAGTAGTCATGTATGGATGTGAGAGTTGGACTATAAAGAAAGCTGAGCACAGAAGAATTGATGCTTTTGAACTGTGGTGTTGGAGAAGATTGTTGAGAGTCCCTTGGACTGCAAGGAGATCCAACCAGTCCATCCTAGAGGAGATCAGTCCTGGGTGTTCATTGGAAGGACTGATGTTGAAGCTGAAACTCCAATACTTTGGCCACCTGATGTGAAGAACTGACTCATTTGAAAAGACCCTTGAAGCTGGGAAAGATTGAAGACAGAAGGAGAAGGGGATGACAGAGGATGAGATGGTTGGATGGCATCACCGACTCAGTGGACATAATTTGAGTAAACTCTGGGAGTTGGTGATGAACAGGGTGGTCTGGTGTGCTGCAATCCATGGGGTCAAAAAAAGTCGGACACAACTGAGCGAATGAACTGAACTGATTGTGTACTCAGATACAAAAAGCAGCTGCTACATTGCAACAGTCTGAGAAATGGGACCTAGATACATAGACTAGTAGGCTTTGGGGAAATTCAGGGGTAAAAATTTAATATTAACAATACAGTGAAACATAGTAAGCCTGAATACAGTGATATTACTGATAAAATGTTGCATATATTGTAGTCTTAAAGGAACATATCAAAAGCTTTCTTGTAAGGATTGAAATGTTGCACAGTTTGTACTTGAGAGATAGAAAATCTGGAGCTCAAATGATGAGTTCTCATGCGAATTTAAACCTGATTTAAAAAACCACTGAACCTGGCAAAGAAAAATGCTTTAAGCTCCTTATTTCATTGTTAGTAGGTAATATCTTATTCATCATTTCTCCATATCTGGAGGAAATTTCAACATTCATAGGCTTTTAAAAAACACTCCTATTTGAGTCCTTGTAAATTAGAAGTTTATTTAAAAAATAAAAGTGACACATTCACCTCTGCAGCTGTAGAGAGAATTTTATTTTGTACCATAAATCAAATTCAAAGAATCTTATTCCATAAGATGTTAAGCTGAAACTTTCACGAAAATACCCATCGACTTCTTGTGAAATATACAGACTTGTGTGAATTTGCATTAACATTATCTGGGTTTTGTCCACTATTCATGTAGAGTCTTCCAGGAAATATTATTTGACCAGAATCCTTTTGAAAAACCTAGTAGAAATTACTGTCATATCCTTTGAAAACAGCCTCCAAAACAGCCTGTATTTTCTTCATTATTCTTCATACTTGATAAATTGTAGCTCTGAGTGTCATGTTGACTTCAAGATACAGCATGGACACTTTTTGGAAATGTCTCTGTATTCCAAAAGTATAAAAATACTTGTCAGATTTCCTTATCAACCCAGAAAAAGATCACTGCCAGCTTGATTCTGTTGGCACATAACTGAGAAACTGTTTTTCATTTAATTTAGCATGAGGTTGGTGATTTAGACTTTCATTGGAAATCCTCATGCATTTTTGTCAATACTGTTTTATATTTAGATTTTTAGGTTTTTAAAAAAATATTATTTTAGAGAATAAACTATATACCAATCTATATGTCTCTTTACAGCTAATCAAATTTTCACTGATTCTTGATGAAAGGAGAAAAATAATAAAAAAGTAGTGAACTTTACATAACACTGATTTACCCAATGTAAAGGGTCATCTTTTATAAGACTATATCCTTTCTCCTTTTTTTATATCAAAATTCTTTCTTTCATGAATTAATGATGGTGGTTGACATTAGTTTTTATTATTTTTAATGTACATGGTAAAATAAAGATTTCCAACTTTATGTTTACTCTGGAAGTTAGAATTAAAGTAGAATTTTTATGTTCTACTCTGTTGTGGAGAGCTGACTCGTTGGAAAAGAACTGATGCTGGGAAAGATTGAAAGTAAAAGGAGAAGGGGGTGGCAGAGGATGAGATGGTTAGATAGCATCACCAATTCAATGGACATGAATTTGAACAAACTCTGGGAGATAGTGAAGGACAGGGAGGCCTGGCATGCAGCAGTTCGGGGGGCTACAAAGAGTCAGACATGATTTAACAACTGAACAACAAAAAGTTCTGAGAACTTAAGTTCACATACCCTGTTATCATCAAAAGGCACACATTATTACCCTTTTACTGTTCATAAAGTATTTTAAATAACATATATACAGCCAAAATACTTGCCCCAAGTTAAATTTTACTAATCAAAACCATTGATTTTAGTCAAGTGAAGATGCTCAATGTACATATAGGTTAAACTTTAGAACTTCTCTTCTACTTGACCAGTACTCCTATTGATGATGGTCAGAAAAGTTGGATAAAATATAGAAAGCATCTACTTGAAAGCTTTAAAAAGGTAATAAGGTGGTGGAGAATTAATAGGCCCAAATACAAGAGAAAATAGGAATCTTGGCCGTCAGAGTCATTTCCTTTGTCATTTGAAAGTCTGTGTGATGCTTTTGACAACTTTCATGTAAAAGAGGGACAAAGTTAGAGCCCAGTTCCCACCAAGAGAAAAGTCTGATTAAGTCCCCCACTTTGGGACAGTACCATAAAAAATGGAACTCTAGGAGTAGTGGTGAATCAAAAGCAAAACATGCCTTACTCAGAGTACAACCTAGCTCCCAGTTATCTAGGTGGCCCATAAGTATTTTAAACTCTGATATTGGATTAAAGTGATCCAAGATGGGAGTGGTTATAGGCACCTGCTCAAAAACAAATGAAAATCTTTTCTGGGGGAAGATAACAACCCAGAGCTCACTCAAATAAAGTGTCCAGCACATACTCATAGAGAACCAGGAACATAAAGAGACGGGACAACATGAATGAAGACCAATAATAATCATAAGCAGCAAAACAAGATCTGTAGGGATTCTGGATACTAGAACTAGCAGGTATAGATATTAAAATTTAAGACAGAACATTCAGAAAAAAAAAACAACCCTGAAAACTGTAAAAAAAAAAAAAAATCAGAAAAAAAATCATAAAACTATACCAAAATGACATAGAGGACGTTTTGTGAGAAGTATATGGAAACCTTAGAACTTAAAAGGTACCATATCTGAAATTAAGAAAGATTTGACACAGCTGAAAAGAGAATTACGACAAGATAAGACAGAAGAAAAAGAAAATACCCAGAGTGAAGCATAGAGAGACAAATAGATAAAATTTCCAAAAAGAGAATAAGAAACCCAGAAGAATGTTGAAAAAAACAAATCTAACATGCATTCCAGTGAAACTCCAGAAGAAAAGTAAAGAGGATGTAGGTCAGAAGTAATTGAAGGGATAATAGTTGACTGTTTTCCGAGCTGATCAAAGACATTGTCATGGCACGGATCACCCAGAAAACAGAGGATGAAGCAAATACTTGTTTGTTTTAACAATTTACTGGGGAGTGTTAGCCCACAGGAGCAGGAAGGAGGTAAAAGTGGTGGAAGACAAAAAAGGAAATAGTACACATATAAGGACTGTGTGTTTTACTAACACGGCCATAAACTCACGACAAGCTTATCATTTAGCCTCACAAGGCATCTTCAGTGAGGAAACGTGAGCAACTGTTATTACAACAATCTGGTTGGGAATAAGAAGGAAGAGAAAATTATCCAATTCTCTTGCATGGGGTATTGTCCAGCACAGAGCTGATAACTCACGAACTTCAGGGTGGTGCCTGTGAGTGCCCATCTCATCTCAGCCACACGGGGAAGCCCTAGGGCAGGAGATGAAAGTACATGATGCGATGCATGAATGAGTGACACACCAGCAAGTGTGACAAGGGACGGGAGTGGCCACCGCAGAGGGCAGGCGTGGGAGTGGAACTGGAGGCTTTGACCTGAATTGGTAACAACAAGGTTAGTACATGGATCCAGGGTGACACACAAAGTAACTCTTCCACAAACATGAGTTCAGTCAATTCCAGAAGTTCTGCAAACCCCGAACAGGATAAGAAAAAGAAAGCCCATCTAGGCACATGGGAGTAAAATTACCAAAGCCCAGGACAAAGAGAAAATCCTTAAGGAAGACAGAGGAAAAAGGCAGATCATCTTAAAAATGAGCAACTAAAACAATAGTTTATTTCTCAATAGAAATAATGGAAATAAGATGACAAAGAAATGGCCTCTTCAACAGGCTAAAAGAAAATAACTGCCACAGCTACTTGGAAAAATCTATAAATAGTGGAAATGCCGCTTGGAAGTCACATAGAAATAAAGACATTTTCAGGGGAAAAAAGTGAGAGTTTATCACCAACAAGCACATACTATAAGTCTTAAAGGGTTAGCTAAAATGAGTTGATGCAGAGCTCAAAGATACCGAAAGGAATAAAGAATAATTAAAATAGTGCTGCTGCTGCTGCTGCTTCGCTTCAGTCGTGCTGACTCTGTGCGACCCCATAGACGGCAGCCCACCAGGCTCCTCCGTCCCTGGGATTCTCCAGGCAAGAACACTGGAGTGGGTTGCCATTTCCTTCTCCAACGCATGAAAGTGAAAAGTGAAAGTGAAGTCGCTCAGTCGTGTCTAACTCTTCGCGACCCCATGGACTGCAGCCTACCAGGCTCCTCCATCCATGGGAGTTTCCAGGCAAGAGTACTGGAGTGGGTTGCCATTGCCTTCTCCAAAAATAGTGCTAGTAAATCTAAATGCATATTTACTATATAAATGCATATAATTAAAATAGTGTTAGTAAATCTAAATGCATGTTTAGTATATAAAAGAAAACAATAATGTCTTATGCAGTTTAAAATATTTACAGAATTCAATGTAAGTACACACTGGATTGAGAAGGCAGGTATAGGGAGTTAATGTTCCCAAAAACTCCCTTTGTACTGGGAGAGAATAAAAGCACCAGTTAACATTAAACTCTGACAAACCAAAAACTGCATGTTGTAACCTCTAAGATAAACAGTGAAAGAAGAGTAAAATGTGTCTAACTTCCTAGCGAATAGAGAATAAAAGTAAAATCAGGAAAAAAAATAACAACAATCAATCCAAAAGAGATAAGAATGCAACAGACATAAAAAAATATAAATCATGTCATAATTACACAAGTATATAATCACATAATCAAATATATCAATAATTATAATAAATATAAAGTGATTAAAAACACCAATTAAAACACAAAGAATGACAGGCTGATTTAAAAAGTAAACCCCAAGGAAGAGAGTTTAGAATTCATCTCTTCCCAAGTTATCTATAGAGTATATATTTAGATATAGTTATACAACCACTTGGCTACAGCTTGCACTTGTAAACTATAGGAATCTCACTATATCACTTTGTCCTGATCCAGAAAGTTCTTTTCTAATTCACCTCCTTTGCCTCAAAATGTTAGAGTCTTTTCACTATTGAGCCAGACAGTCCTTTAAATATATAAATATGGCTACCTACTTTTCCCTTTTACATATCCCAATTTTTTTCAACAGTTTTTATGTGATCTTCACCATCTTTTTATATTGTTTATGAAAACAGCCTCCTCTAAATGTGGCTCATTGATTCACTTTGCGGAGTTATTTTTGGATTCTGCTTGAGTTGTCCATCATATTGGCACTTTCTTCAGTTTCATGTCATTGGGAAATGATACAAAGTCATCCTTTCTGTGTTTTCCTCTTATCCAATGAGAAAAATATTGAATAGAATATATCTTATGACAGCGCTTTAAAACAGGCATTGGAGAAGTTTCTCTAGGTTGACTTTCATTCACTAATCAACGTTCTGAAAGTCTTAGCATTCAACTATATATATCAAATATGAATCAATAATAGAAATAACAAATGTAAATCAATAGCCAGCTCTTCGTTCTCCAACTTCTCTGCAAAGTCAGCACCAAAGGCTTTGTTAGACATCTTGCTGAGATTCAGATACCATAGGCCTAACTGTCAGACTAGAACTACCAGTTTCAGTGATGACGATAAATCTCCATTTCCATTTGTTTATGAGGACAGAATTATTGTTGTTTAGTTGCTAAGTTCTGTCAGACTCTTTGCAACCCCATTGACTGCAGCACACCGGGCTTCCCCATCCCTCACCATCTCCCAGAGTTTACCCAAGTTCATGTCCACTGAGTCAGCAATGTCATCCAACCATCTCATCCTCTGCTACCCTCTTCTGTTTTTGCCTTCAATCTTCCCGGGATCAAGGCTGTTTCCAGTAAGTCGACTCTGCATCAGGTGGCCAAAGTATTGGAGGTTCAGCTTCAACATCAGTCCTTCCAATAAATACTCAGGGGTGATTTCCTTTAGGATTGACTGGTTTGATCTCCTTGCAGTCTAAGAGACTCTCGAGAGTCTTCTCCAGCACAATTCGAAAGCATCAATTCTTTGTTGCTCAGTCTTCTTTATGGTCCAGATCTCATATCCATACATGATTACTAGAGAGACAGCAGCTTTGACTATATGCATCTTTGCTGGCAAAGTGATGTCTCTGTTTTTTTAATACTCTGTCTAGGCTTGTCATAGCTCTCAGAGTCAACTGTAAAATACAGCCTGCAGATTTCAGTTCAATTCAGTTCAGTCCCTCAGTCGTGTCCGACCCTTTGCGACCCCATGAATTGCAGCACACCACGTCTCCCTGTCCATCACCATCTCCCGGAGTTCACTCAAACTCATGTCCATCAAGTCGGTGATGCCATCCAGCCATCTCATCCTCTGTCGCCTCCTTTTCCTCCTGCCTCTAATCCCTCCCAGCATCAGTCTTTTCCAATGAGTCAACTCTTCGCATGAGGTGGCCAAAGTACCGGAGTTTCAACTTTAGCATCATTCCTTCCAAAGAACACCCATGGCTGATTTCCTTTAGAATCGACTGGTTGGATCTCCTTGAAGTCCAAAGGACTCTCAAGAGTCTTCTCCAACACCACAGTTCAAAAGCATCAATTTTTCAGTGCTCAGCTTTCTTCACAGTCCAACTCTCACATCCATACATGACCACTGGAAAAACCATAGCCTTGACTAGACGGACCTTTGTTGGCAAAGTAATGTCTCTGCTTTTCAATATGCTATCTAGGTTGGTCATAACTTTCCTTCCAAGGAGTAAGCGTCTTTTAATTTCATGGTGTAATCACCATCTGCAGTGATTTTTGGAGCCCAAAAAATAAAGTCTGACACTGTTTCCACTGTTTTCCCATCTATTTGCCATGAAGTGATGGGACCAGATGCCATGATCTTAGTTTTCTGAATGTTGAGCTTTAAGCCAACTTTTTCACTGCCCTCTTTCACTTTCATCAAGAGGCTTTTTAGGTCTTCTTCACTTTCTGCCATAAGATGTCATCTGCATATCTGAGGTTATTGATATTTTTCCCAGCAATCTTGATTCCAGCTTGTGCTTCTTCCAGCCCAGGGTTTCTCATGATGTACTCTGCATATAAGTTAAATAAGCAGGGTGACAATATATAGCCTTGACGTACTACTTTTCCTATTTGGAACCAGTCTGTTGTTTCATGTCCAGTTCTAACTGTTGCTTCCTGACCTGCATACAGGTTTCTCAAGAGGCAGGTCAGGTGGTCTGGTATTCCCATCTCTTTCAGAATTTTCCACAGTTTATTGTGATCCACACAGTCAAAGGCTTTGGCATAGTCAATAAAGCAAAAATAGATGTTTTTCTGGAACTCTCTTGCTTTTTCCATGATCCAGCGGATGTTGGCAATTTGATCTCTGGTTCCTCTGCCTTTTCTAAAACCAGCTTGAACATCTGGAAGTTCATGGTTCACGTATTGTTGAAGCCTGGCTTGGAGAATTTTGAGCATCACTTTACTAGCGTGTGAGATGAGTGCACTTGTGCGGTAGTGTGAGCATTCTTTGGCATTGCCTTTGTTTGGGATTGGAATGAAAACTGACCTTTTCCAGTCCTGAGGCCACTGCTGAGTTTTGCAAATTTGCTGGCATATTGAGTGCAGCACTTTCACAGCATCATCTTTCAGGATTTGAAATAGCTCCACTGGAATTCCATCACCTCCACTAGCTTTGTTCGTAGTGATCCTTTCTAAGGCCCACTTGACTTCACATTCCAGGATGTCTGGCTCTAGGTGAGTGATCATACCATCGTGATTATCTTTTTTGTACAGTTCTTCAGTGTATTCCTGCCACCTCTTCTTAATATATTCTGCTTCTGTTAGGTCCATACCATTCTGTCCTTTATCGAGCCCATCTTTGCATGAAATGTTTCCTTGGCATCTCTAATTTTCCTGAAGAGATCTCTAGTCTTTCCCATTCTGTTGTTTTCCTCTATTTCTTTGCATTGATTGCTGAGGAAGGCTTTCTTATCTCTTCTTGCTATTCTTTGGAACTCTGCATTCAGATGCTTATATCTTTCCTTTCCTCCTTTGCTTTCCACTTCTCTTCTTTTCAAAGCTATTTGTAAGGCCTCCCCAGACAGCCATTTTGCTTTTTTGCATTTCTTTTTCTTGGGGATGGTCTTGATCCCTGTCTCCTGTACAATGTCACGAACCTCAGTCCATAGTTCATCAGGCACTCTGTCCATCAGATCTAGTCCCTCAAATCTATTTCTCACTTCTACTGTATAATCATAAGGGATTTGATTTAGGCCATACTTGCAGATTTAGATTATTTTAATACAATAATCTGGCCCCTCGTGCATCTACAAGCACTGAAATTGCTGGATATTACTTTTCTAAGAAGAAGACACATTGGAATATACTGGATCTTTAAACCCTTGGAGAAATCCAACTTTTCTCAAACCATGAATAATCAATAAGTAAAACTAGTCATAGTTTTCAGAGACCCCCAAGGACCCATTGCAAAGAACATCAAGCTAGACTAAGATCTCTGACAGTCCAGAAAGTTACAAAGAGACTCATCTGAGGTTCAGAGGAGAAGATGCTCCATGGAAGAGTTTATTTATGTGTACCAGAACTCCTAGTTCCTTCTTAGTGAATTGGAATCCTGGAAATAGACTCTTTTCTTAGGGGACCTATATGCATTAAAATGCTTTCTGCTATGTGTTAACAAAAGCCTGACTCAAACTGGCTTCAACAATAAAGAAATTCATTATTCCACCAAATCAAACTCCAAGAGGCAGAGTAGGCTTCCAGGTTCGTGGGTTCTTTAGGGAAGCACGGTTATCAGCAACCCAAGAAGCTTTCCTTCACTCTGTTTTGGAAGAGAAATAGAATTATCTCAATTGGCCTTGAATATTTATCAGGGATTGAACGAATGCAATTGTGAATATGTGAATATGAATCAGTTTTGTTTACTGCAGAGTTTTTGAACCCTGAATGTAGAATAGAACTCCTAGTTCTAACCCAGGGTTTCTTTCCTGACTTTTAAGGTAAATTCATAAAATTGAAATTAAGGGTGTGAACTGGCTGGCCACCTACCTACCTATATGGGCTTCCCTGGTGGCTCAGATGATAAAGAATTTGCCTACAATGCAGGAGACCCAGGTTCAATTCCTAGGTTAGGAAGATTCCCCTGGAGAAGGAAATGGCAACCCATTCTAGTATTCTTGCCTGGAGAATTCCATGCACAGAGAAGCCTGGCTGCAGTCCATGGTGTTGCAAAGAGTCAGACACAACTGGGCTACTGACTCTCACTTTTTTCACCTACTTATATACAGTCCTTTGGAGACTGTCCAGTGTAGTCCTAACGTAGTTCTTGAATTCTAAATGAAAGCCTGAGATGAGGTGTTGTGGGAGAGCACGAGTTAAAAAATACAGTGCTTGAGAAAAAGCCTTTTTTTTGGAAGTCTGTGGCAGAAAATCTACCAGAGGGGAAGGACACCTAACCTAATTTTAATCAACCTAGCTTAATTTTAACAAATAATAAAACATAAATTGATGAATGATTTTGTATTCCACTGGCTATTCAGGAGTGGATTCAGTGAAGAGAAACTGGAACTAATGAATAAACTAAAACGAGCATTAACTTACCTTTCATCAAGAATATATGAGCCAGCTAGCTATATAATATGGGCAACAACATTTTTATTTCTCTTTATTTTATTTTGTTTTTGGCCATGCTGTGCAACTTGTGGGATTTGGGATTTTAGTTTCCTGACCAGGGACTGAACCCCAGTCCTCAACAGTAATAGCTCAGAGTGCTAACTACTGAACCACCAGGGAATTCTCAGCAATATTTTTCTTAACTTATTTCTTATTTATTGAGGTATTTTTTTTAACTGGGAAATATTTTGACAACCCAATTTATTACATATACTAAAGCTTACAATGCATGCTAAAAAGAGAAACTCTTAGATGAATTACTAAAAATGAAGCACTGATGTTACTATAGAATTATGTTAGTGTTTTTGAACATGTACATTTATCTCAGTCATGTAAATTGCTTTTTCAAAGATAAGAGGATGGAAAAGTAGAGAATTTCATTTCTAGAAGAAGATGAGTGTGTAACTTCTGTTGAATAAGAATAAAAATTTCCTCTAGTTGATGAAACTCTCATTCAAGCCACATATTTTCTGTCTAGTCTCCCTAGCTTTGGGTAGCATATAAATTTCTAAGAAATAGACAGGGAGAATGCTGGATTTGCATACAAATGTTGGTGCTTTTGCCAAATGTAGCTATTCAATGCAGGAAAGCTATCTCAGGAGCTGACAAAACAGATTTGAATAACGGCATCTTGGGATTAGAAAAGACCATGTATTTCCATCTGATGCCTGCATTACATCCTAAAAATAATTACAAGTTAATTTTTTGCAATTTAATATTTTAATGCACAAATTTCAGTGAAACTTTGAGACTCAGCATCCTATGTATTAATTTAGTTGACTATCCCTTTGACACTTAATAATTCATTAATTTGTTCAGCAAATTTGATATCTGCCAATAGGCACTGCTCCAGGCACTGGGAACAGAGCAGAAGACAGAAAGGATACAATCCTTGTCCTTGGGTAGATTATAGTCTTGCAGGGGTGGGGGTGGGGTGGTGGGGGAGGGAGGCAGGACATATCCAAGCAAATGAACGAACAAGGTAGTTTTAAACAGTAAACAGGCAATGGGACGGGATGATAAGATTGAGAGTGATACAAGAAAGCAATACAAGCTGGTTAGAGAAGGCCCCTGAGGAAGTGATCTTTGAGCTGAGACAGAAATGATGCAAAAGAGGCAGTCATGTGCACAAAACCTTCATCCTCACCAATATCAATAATATGTACAAAGGAATACTTCTGCTGGAGCACCAGGCCTTATTCCTCACAGCTGATTGGCACTCAAAAACTTGTTTAATTGAAAAATGTCACATTTATAATAAAATACAATTGTAGATGTTCATTTGTTGTACAAAATATGGACACATTTAGCAGGTGCCTCAAGTTGCTATAGTCTATTGTCTGGATTGGGGATCACTTAGAACTAAGGGAAGAAGTGGTAATTCTTAACTTCTATAATTGTGTGCTTAGTTGCTCGGTCATTCTAATTCTTCTTGACTCCATGGACTGCCACAGTCCTCTGTCCATGGGGATTCTCCAGACAAGAGTACTGGAGTGGGTTGCAATGCCCTCCTCCAGGGGATCTTCCCAACTCCGGGATCAAATCCAGGTCTCCCACATGGCAGGTGGATTCTTTACCATTTGAGCCACCAGGAAAGCCCAGGAATACCGGAGTGGGTATCCTATCGTTTCTCCAGGGGAACTTCCTGACCCAGGAATCAAACCGGAGTCTCCTGCATTGCAGGCGGATTATCTACCAGCTGAGCTACCCGGGAAGCCCAACTTTTATAATAGCTCCAGTTTTGCTACTCAGTTTCAGGTACCATAACGTCATTAAATGCTCTGTGAGAATATATCTTTGGCTGCTTTTTTGTTGTTTGGTCTTAAGTTGAAAGACAAAGTTATTTAACAATAATAAAAAAGTGGACAGTCAGTATCTTTCACCAGCCTCAGACACATCTTCCTTAAATATTTTCATTTGTTTTCCCCTGTACTAATAACTGTGAAACAAAAACAGAATTACAATCTGCTGTTGTCTGAAATATGCCAGTTGATAAACTTTCAAAAAATGTATGTACCAGGGCACATTCTTGCTCCTAAACCTTTCTGTAACATTATTTTAAAACAAAACTTTAAAACAATTTGAGGAAATAGTTTGATTTTATAAATATTTTAAGTGATTCAAAAAGTATAAAATGGCTCATGTTGAACACAATGTTATGTACACTTCTTCAGAAGGCAAGACCAAAAATTTTTCTAAGAGAATTTTGTTTCCTCAAAACTCATTTTTTATTTCCAAAAGTTGTAAAGGGAAGCAAAATTCATATAAAAGAGAGACAATGCCACATGTTCTGGCATACATATCTAGGACAGATAATGAATGGGGGAGAAAATTAATGAGGATGATTAAGACATGAGAGAAGCTTCAAAAGAGAATAATTTAACCACCAAAGGATTAAGAAAGTTCTCTTGAGAAATCTGATGACATCCTTAAGTGTTTTGCTAAAACACTTATGGTTGTGAAAGTCAATTATAAAAGATGGTTTATCTCCTACAATCCTATAAAACTCAATACTTGAATTATTCTTTATTTTTTCTATGAGTCAATGTTTTGTTAAAATTATAATCTAAATTTTGTTTAATGTTCAATAAAGTGGTTACATTTTTAGTTTTATATCTCAAGATAAATTTTCAATTAAATCTTTTTTCCTATTATAACTGAGCAGGGAGGCTTATTGTCTTATAACAGAAAGACCAAATATTGAGGCAACAATCCTTTGCTTTGCAGAAAGGTCTTTACTGCAGAGCAGCTGGGTAAGGAAATAAGATCTGTCAGATCTGTCTCCCCACTGGCTTTTTTTTTAAAGGTTTTGTGTGATTTTTTAAATACTGATTTATTTATTTTTATTTTTGGCCGCACTGAGTCTTCATTGCGGCATACAGGTTTCCCCTAGTTGTAGTGAGCAGCTCTTTGCAGTGGCTTCTCTTATTGCAGAGCATGGGCTCGAGAATATGCGGGCTTCAGTAGTTGCAACACACGGGCTCAGTAGTTGTGGCACACAGGCTTAGTTGGTCCTCAGCATGTGGGATCTTCCCCAACCGGGGATCAAACCCATGTCCCCTGCATTGGCAGGCAGTTTCTTATCCACTGGACCACCAGGAAAGGTCCTCGTGGCTTTTGAGTGAGATATTTATCATGGGAGTAGGGAATAGAAGGCTTTGGGAGCTGTCAGATGAATGGTGGAGGGATAAAGAGAAGTTTCAAGAGTCCACTGTGCAGGTAGACAATTGTCTTTTGTGTCTCTTCATGGCTCAAATGTGCAAATTTGGGGGATTTCCATATGTTACACCTAGATTTTTGGCTTGTGATGTCCAGAGTTCACCTCTAGGTCATTCTAGTCCTTTAACCTGTGTGATGTTTAGTCAAAGGGACTGTCAGTGAGTTATTTTCTTATCTGCAGTTTTCTTGGTTTCATTTCAATTGTAAATACTCACCAGTTCCAAGATGAGGCCAAGACTTTGGGTCTGGGCTCCCATGTTGAATGATTATCAATATCAATTGGGGTTTGGGGCTTAAAAGATACATGACAGACAACAAATATAGAAATTTACAAGAAGGAATATAAATCCTAGCATGCATAAAACAATAATACTCAGTTAAAATAATCCCTCAAATATAGACCTCATTCCTGATGAGATCAATAAGATGATATTTTCTAAAAGATTGAATCCAGGTTCTTGTGATGACACTTGTTAGAGCCAAGATGCTTGTTGTCTAATTTTATCCCAATGAGTTTCTACTTCCTAGGAAGTGTTAGTATAAACACAATATGTTGAGTTAGCTACTGCATGAATACCTCCTTGTTCAGCTAGAATTCAGTCTAGAACAATTCTGTTGTTTAATGCTACAATGGCTAAGGAATCTAGTGCCTTCTTCTGGATGGCAGTGGCTTGAGTTGTCTCTTTTGCTACTATTCACAAGGTGAGGGAGAGATTTCTAATCATGTGTTCTTGAGTGGCAAGCCCCCATCACGGTGTTAGAGTCATCCAAAGAAATATCTGGTGGAGTCCAGTAGCCCACTTGGCTAACTCTGCAGGTTGAATCAGTATCTAATCTGGGCTTTATAGCTCTGGAGGAAAGTTTTAAGGAAGTAGTCCAGAGTTGAGAGTTATTAGACTTTTGGACTAGTTATTAGACCTTGGACGGCAAGGAGATCCAACCAGTCCATTCTGAAGGAGATCAGTCCTGGGTGTTCATCGGAAGGACTGATGCTAAAGCTGAAACTCCAATACTTTGGCCACCTCATGCAAAGAGTTGACTCATTGGAAAAGACTCTGATGCTGGGAGGGGTTGGGGGCAGGAGGAGAAGGGGATGACAGAGGATGAGATGGCTGGATGGCATTACCGACTTGATGGACATGAGTTTGGGTGAACTCCAGGAGTTGGTGATGGACAGGGAGGCGTGGTGTGCTGCAATTCATGGGGTCACAAAGAGTCAGACAAGACTGAGCGACTGAAGTGAACTGAACTGAACTGAGACTTTGGAATGGAGAAAAGAGTGATTCAATACCCTAGCAAGGAAATACTTCCCATATACCAACTGGTACGTTCACAGGCCTATGACTGACCATCAGAACTGCAGAGCAAGGTGTACCCTGAGGAGGTACAGAGAATGCAGGACATAGTTAAAACGTATGCTCTCATTTTGGGGGATTTTTACCTGAGACATGACCAGGTAAAGGCTCAGTGTAAGGCATCATCCAAGAGGAACAATTTAATCTGCAGATAGGCAAAGGAGCATGCGTTTTCTCTTGTCTTGCTGCTGCTGCTGCTAAGTTGAGTCAGTCGTGTCCGACTCTGTGCAACCCCATAGACGGCAGACCACCAGGCTCCCCCGTCCCTGGGATTCTTCTCTTGTCTTACTATCATGCATATTTGAGTAGCTCAATATTTATCAGTTTGGCTGAAACTCTTACATATTAAATATGGGAGGGAAGCAGATTGGGAAAGATAAGTATGCATTTTACAATATCCTGACCAAGCGGCACTATGGCAGGAACCTTGACAAGGGCAGATGCTAGGGTCATCTTTTCTATCTGAGGACATGGAAAGAGGACCAAATTTAGGCTTAGTCGAGAATAAAAGCAGGGGACAGGAAATTCTTTGTCGACAGGAAAATTTCTGTTGATTAGCCTGACCTGATAGACTACATCTGAGAGTGTTTCATCATTCATTGTGGTGAAATTGGGTACGCTCAAGAACTTGGTTATTGGCATCTCTGTATTATCACCATGATCACATATGGAGTCAGACTTGGGATGACATACCCAGCCATCATTTGGGTTTCCTGATTTTGAAAAAGCTTGTTAAGTTCTTATTAGGGTATTATCTCAATGAGATAATTGAGGCTTATGAGAGGTTAACGCAAATGAGAGGAGGTAGCAAAGGAAAATAGGGAGCACTGGGGGCGCTTTCTTAGAAGACCTGCTGCTGCTGCTAAGTTGGTTCAGTTGTGTCTGACTTTGTGCGACCCCATAGACGGCAGCCCACCAGGCTCTGGGATTCTCCAGGCAGGAACACTGGAGTGGGTTGCCATTTCCTTCTCCAATGCATGAAAGTGAAAAGTGAAAGTGAAGTTGCTCGGTCATGTCCAACTCTTAGCGACCCCATGGACTGCAGCCTACCAGGCTCCCCCATCCATGGGATTTTCCAAGCAAGAGTACTGGAGTGGGTTTCCATTGCCTTCTCTGCTTAGAAGACCTAGAAGCTATATTTAGCCTAGAAGCCAATTTTTCTTCTTGTTATTTCTTTCTGAAAGGCAATTTAAGATCCGTTAAGTGTTTGCAGTCATAGTGGGGAGTGGAAAAGTCAGTGTTAGGATTCTGCCACCAATCCACTTCTGATGACCTGATGTTCTGTGATGCTCATCCTGTTGTTTCTGCTCTATCTTACCTCGATGGAACGGTTTCAGCGGTTTGGTGGGCTTTATCCCACAGCCAGATGGTCTCTGGATTGGTTAATTACATGTAAGATGATCATCATATCAGTTTGTCTCAGTCCTAATTTTACTTATGGTCTTCCAATAATTATTAGTAGAGCTCCTTTTGTTCTCAGACATGTCCTGGTTTAGATGATAAATCATGTGGTCATCCTAAGTATAAAGAAGAACTCTTACTTAAGAGAGTTCTTAGTCTTACACTTTCATATTAGGCAGAAGGATATTAGGCAGAAGAAATAGATATTGTGGCATAACCCCGGAAATGACCACTTCTTAGACTGGATGCTACGTCACTGCATTTAGCACTGGAATCTCTAAGAGAAACAGATATTAGGAAGTTTTGAAAAATGCCTGGTGAGAAAGAAATGCACCTCAAATAAGACCTGGAAATTGGAACTGCTATTGTTGCAAATGTTTTAACTTTGCAAGAAAGTGAAAGCTGTCGAATGTCTTTAAGACAGAAGAGAGAATCCTTTTTTTAATTAAAAAAATTTAATTGAAGTATATTTGATTACAATGTTGTGTTACTTTCTGCTTTTCAGCAAAGCGAATCAGTTATACATATATCCTCTCTTTTTAAGATTCTTTCCCCATATAGTTCATTACAGAATATTGACTAGAGTTTCCTGTGCTATACAGTAGGTCCTTTTTAGTTATCTATTTTATATGTAGTAGCGTGTGTATGTGGGCTTCCCTGGTGGCTCAGGTGGTAAAGAATCCACCTGAGAGACCTGGGTTCGATCCCTGGGTCGGAAAGATCCCCTAGAGGAGGGCATGGCAAACCACTCCAGTATTTTTGCCTGGAGAATCCCCATGGCCAGAGAAGCCGGGCAGGCTATAGTCCACGGGGTCCCAAAGAGTTGGACACGACTGAACAACTAAACACTCACATGGTATGTGTATGTCAATCCCAACCTCCCAATTTATCCCTCCTTCCTTTTCCCCCTCATAACCCTAAGACTGTTTTCTACATGTGTGACTCTATTTTTTGTAAATAAGTTCATTTGTACCATTTTTTAAGATTCTATATATAAGCAATATAATGCAATATTTGTCCTCTGACTTACTTCAACCAGTATGACAATCTCTAGATCCATCCATGTTGCTATAAATGACATTATTTCATTCTTTCTTTGGCTGAGTAATATTCCACTGTATATATGTACAACATCTTTATCCATTCCTCTGTTGATGGACATTTAGGTTGCTTCCCTGTTCTGGCTATAGTAAGTAGTGCTGCAGTGAATATCAGAGTGCACACATCCTTTCAAATTCTGGTTTTTGAAAGGAGTAGAATTTCTTGGTCATATGGTAGCTTTATTTTTAGTTTTTTAAGAAACCTCCATACTGTTTTCCAAAGTGGCTATACCAATTTACATCCTACCAACAGTGTTCACTTTTCTCCACACCCTCTCCAGTGTTTATTGTTTGAGATTTGTTGATGATGATCATTTTGAGTGATGTGAGACAATATCTTACTGTGGTTTTGATTTTTCATTTCTCTAACGATTTAGTGATGTTGAGCATCTTCTCATGTGTTTTTGGCCATCTGTGTGTCTTCTTTGGAGAAATGTCTCTTTAGGTCTTCTACCCATTTTTTGATTGAGTTGCTTGCTTTTTTGATAAAGGGCTGCATGAGCTGTTTGTATATTTTGAAGGTTAATCACTTTTGGTTGCTTTGTTTGCAAATAATTTCTCTAAATCTGTAGGTTGTCTTTTTGTCTTGTTTATGGTTTCCTTTGCTGTGCAAAAGCTTTAAAATTTAATTAGATCTCATTTATTTTTGTTTTTATTTTCATTCTCTAGAAAGAATCCCTTGGTGAGTTATATCCACAGATTTTTAAAAAATATTTTTCATTATTACAAGCAATGCCGCAGTCAACATCATCTTGCTTCATATTCTACTAAAGAAATTTTCATTTAATTTGGTGAATTCAGATTGTAAAATGAATTCAGACTCAGGACAGGATTTTACATCAAATGAAAGAAAAAAGACCACATCTTTGGAGGAGATGCCTTTGATCATGGGTGGTGGGAGTAATAGCAATTCCCAGGGCATATCTTTTACTTGGAAGTACTATGAGCCAAATTTTTGTTTAAAAAATAATATTGAATTGAGAGATTCTAGGGCAGATGACTGTGATAGAATAGTTCGATCTCCCCACATTGTTCCCTGGGCTGAGCAAATAGGATAGCAAAACAAAAATATCTAAAACAATAAAACTGAGTGACAAGTTGTTCAAAACAGGAGTGGTGGGTACAGCCTACCAACAGTTTAAAGAACTATGTGGTAGCCACATCTGTGTAGTAGTTTTCTGTTCTCAGAAGTCAGATGGTTCTGAGAAAAGAAGACCTCACAAATCACCAGCAGGTATTCCCTGGAAAGTGAAATTGACTGATCTGAAAAAGGTATCAGGAGCTGGGTGAGGTTTTTCAGGTGCCCAGTTTGTGAGCAAGTGCAAGGGGAATGATATGCAACAAGATCTCCATTGCTGGATAAGGCTGGGCCCTTTAACTTTTGAAACTGACTGAATGAAGCTCCTTTCAAAGACAAGTATCAACAGTGAAAGCTATCAGCTGAGAATAGAATACCAGTGGAGCAGGAGTGCCGTAGGGGTATGTGGTAGGCTGAATTATGCTCCCAAAGATATTCATGTCCTAAGGCCTAGAAAGGAGACTGCAAATGTCATCTTTTATGGCAAGAGGAATTTTGAGGATGTGGAAGACTATCCTGGATTATCCAGTGCCCTCTAAATGCAATCACAAGGAGGGGAGAGTGGGACTTAACTTGTGAGAAGGTCTTGAGGGGAAGCAGAGTCGGAAGATGCTATCCCACTGGCTTTGAAGATGAAGGGGCCCCGAGCCAAGGAATGCAGCTCTACATGCTGGAAAAGACAAGGAAACAGATTCTCTTCTAGTTCCCCAATGTTTAGTTTTAGCCCCATAAGACTCACTTTGAACTTTCAGTCTACAGACTGCAAAAGATGTTTCTATTGTTTTAAACCACTGAACTATTATTGATTTGTTACAGCAGTAATTGGGCTTCCCAAGTGGCTGCTGCTGCTGCTAAGTCACTTCAGTCGTGTCCAACTCTGTGCGACCCCATAGTCGGCAGCCCACCAGGCTCCCCCGTCCCTGGGATTCTCCAGGCAAGAACACTGGAGTGGGTTGCCATTTCCTTCTCCAATGCATGAAAGTGAAAAGTGAAAGTGAAGTCGCTCAGTCGTGTCTAACTCTTTGTGACCCCATGGACTGCAGCCTACCAGGCTCCTCCATCCAAGGGATTTTCCAGGCCAGAGTCCTGGAGTGGGGTGTCATTGCCTTCTCCCTCCCAAGTGGCATTAGGTGGTAAAGAATCCACCTGCCAAAGCAGGAGACACAAGAGGCGCAGGTTCAGTCCCTGGGTCGGAAAGATCCCCTGGAGTAGAAAATAGAACTCCACTCCAGTATTCTTGCTTGGATAATTCCATGGGGAAAGGAGCCTGGTGGGCTACAGTCCATGGGGCCACAGAGAGTTGGACACAACTGAGCACACACACTAATGGGAAACTAACACAGGGCAAATGTAAGAAGACCTAAATAAAAGTTGGTGAGTAGAGTAGAGAAAGCAGAACTCACAACGTTTGAAGTCCTATTTGTGCTCACCTCATGACAACATCAGTAGAGGGAACTCTAAAAGCCAAGAAGCTGGAAAATCTGTCCTGGCTCCTCTCAGCCTCCTACGATTACAGGATACCTCCTTTCATCTAAAAATGATCAACAGATTTTTCAATAGATGAATGGATTCTAAAAAGGTAGTATACACATCCAATAGTTTATTATTCAGGCCTAAAAAGGAAGTAAATACTGCTACATGCTGCAATGTGGATGAACTTCAAAAACATTATGCTAAGTGAAAGAAGCCAGACACAGAAAATTATACACTGCATGATTCCATTTATGTGACCTGTCAACAATAGGTGAATACATAGAAACAGAAAGCAGATTGGTGTTTGGCAGGGACTAGCGGAGAAGGCAGTGGCACCCCACTCCAGTACTTTTGCCTGGAAAATCCCATGGACAGAGGAGCCTGGTGGGCTGCAGTCCATGGGGTCGCTAGAGTTGGACACGACTGAGCGCCTTTAATGTCACTTTTCACTTTCATGCGTTGGAGAAGGAAATGGCAACCCACTTCAGTGTTCTTGCCTGGAGAATCCCAGGGACGGGGAAGCCTGGTGGGCTGCCATCTATGGGGTCGCACAGAGTCCGACACGACTGAAGCAACTTAGCAGCAGCAGCAGCAGAGGAAGTAGGGAGTGATGAACTCAGTGGATACAGAGTTTCCTTTCAGGGTAATGAGAATGTTTTGGAATTAAGTAGAAGTGGTGGTTGAACAGCATTGTGATTGCACTAAATGCCACAAAACTATTCAATTTACAGTGATTCAATTCAGATCAGTTCAGCTGCTGGTCATGTCCGACTCTTTGCAACCCCATGAATCGCAGCACGCCAGGCCTCCCTGTCCATCACCAGCTCCCGGAGTTCACTCCGACTCACGTCCATCGAGTCAGTGATGCCATCCAGCCATCTCATCCTCTGTCATCCCCTTCTCCTGCCCCCAATCCCTCCCAGCATCAGAGTCTTTTCCAATGAGTCAACTCTTCGCATGAGGTGGCCAAAGTACTGGAGTTTCAGCTTTAGCATCATTCCTTCCAAAGAAATCCCACGGCTGATCTCCTTCAGAATGGACTGGTTGGATCTCCTTGCAGTCCAAGGGACTCTCAAGAGTCTAGTTTTTTGTTATGTGAGGTTCACCTCAATTAAAACAAATAAATTAAAGCCAGTAACAAATTTTGATGAACATGAAACAGCTTGGAGAACATCCATCCAATGGCCCCTTCCTGAGAAACCTGGAAGACAAACAGCTTCAGACAAACAAAAACAAGGGAGATACTTTGACATAAACCTTGTGAAGAGTTTTAAGTATGCATTTTCTGTATAACCAAAACAAAATGATACTAATAAGGGATGTGGTACAGTATCTAGCAGCAGCATGCTCTGAAAATATAAACACAACTATTTAAAATGAACAGAGAATTCACAGCCTGTATAAAAAAAAAAAAAAAAAAAACTAGAACCAAGGTACTGATTACATTATTGATATTATTTTAAGTCACAGTATAAAGGTTTGTTGTTTGGAGAAAAAACAATATCTAGTTAGATCTGGCACAGATTCCAGAAGTCAGGTGTTCTCTTAGGTTCTTCCTAAAGAACCTGTTCTGATGTGATCTAAGAATTTCAGTTTAAATCAGATTTAAATGACTTGTGGATGCTGTAGCTTACCTGATTCAACATCCTTTCCTTTTGAGTACCTTCTATACAGAGGCTGGAAGCTAGTATTTATGCATTCCCTACAGTTGCTGGTTATCCAAAAAAATGCTTCAGTGAACATCCTTGCACACATGTACCCTTTGTGACCCGTGTGTGTGTTTTTCCAGGTATACTCAATATGGACGGAGTTGTTTGATCCCTCCATATAGCACACATAACCGATTATGTTATGTGAGGAAGGGATATAGCACACGTAACCAATTCACCAAGTGCTCTTGGATTACTCTACAGAGTGGTTGTGACCAGATGACTCTCCCAGAAAAATACAAGGTTTCTATTTTTCCTACATTCTCACTAGTATTTGGTGTTTTCTAATATTTTAACTTTTTTCAGTCTTATGGGTATAAAGTGGTATAACTGGTATGATGAAAAACTGGACTTGTTTCAAGGATTGTAATCCTTGAAAACACCTTCCTGTCTTTCTCACTTTCTTTTTTTCCCAGCTTTACTGAAGCATAATTAACAAAAAAAAGTTGCATATATTTAAGGTTATCAGAAAAAAACTCAGAGAGCTTTACTTAATATGAATATTTTTATTGAGTGAGAAACAAACTGTTGGGGAGCAGGGAAATTTCCAAAACAAAAATAGATAATAGTATTTACAACTCTTTTTATAAAGCATGAATTGATTACATTGTTTCCTCCTGTAATTTACTAGAAACAAAAATTCCTTTTTGTGTGTATAAGCTTACTTGTTTGTAGTTGATTAGCTGAGAAGCTGTAAGGTCATGCTAACATGAGAAAGCATGCATTTTGGTTCAAGCCAGAGTCAGCATTTCAGGGAAATCAGGACAGCTTTACGTTTTGGTTGTGTGCTGTTTGATCCAGCAGTATTCAAATTGTGACCTCTGTCTTGTTTTTTCTTTAAAAGGTTTATACTTGATGTTTTGATATACATATAAATCGTAAAATGACTCCACAAATAAGCTAAACAACATATCCGCCACCTCAACATATGATTTTTCTTTTTTCTCTCTCTATTTCTTTTTGTGATGAGAGCACTTAAGATCTATCGTCTTAGAAAATTTCAAGTACACAACACAGTATTGTTAACTATAGGCATCATCATACCGTACATTAAATCCCCAGAACATATTTATCTTATACCTGGAAGTTTGCACCCTTTGACTGACATCTCCCTATTTCCCCCATTCTCCAGCCCCTAGTGACCACCATTTTAGTCTCTGTTTCAGCTTTTTTAATTTCCACATATAGTGATATCATACAATATTTGTTTTTCCTAGTCTAGCTTATTTCACTTAATGTAATGACCTCAAGTTGTTGTAAAGGACTGGATTTCCCTTTCTCATGAATGTATTATATACATATATATATATGTATATACTATATACATATATATATTCATATATACAAATCACATCTTCTTCATTCATTCGTCCATAGATGGATACCTAGGTTGTTTCTATATTATGAATAATGCTTCAATGAGCATGGGAGTACAGATATCTGTAAAATTCTGATTTCATCTTCTTTAGAGAAATATATGTATATACCCAAAAGTCTGATTGTTGTGTCACATGATAGCTCTATTTTAAAATTTTTCAGGAACCTCCCAACTGTTTTCCATAGTGGCTACACCAATTTACATACCTATCAACAGTGTACAAGTGTTTCCTCTTCTCTACTTTCTTGCCAACACTTATTTGCTGTCCTTCTGATAAAAGCCATTATAACAAGTGTGAGGTGATATCTCATTGTGGTTTCAAACTGCTTGATTAGTGATGTTGAGCACTCTTTCATACACTTGGATATTTGCATGTCTTCTTTAGAGAAATATCCATTTTTAAGGTGAATTTTTGTTTCTTTTGGTTTGGTTTCGGTTTCAGGGGGTTGGGGGTTTTTTGTTTGCTTTTGCTATTGAATTGGCTTCCCTTGTGGCTCAGCTGGTAATGAATCCACCTGCGATGCAAGAGACCTGGGTTCAATCCCTGGGTTGGGAAGATCCCCTGGAGAAGGGAAAGGCTACCCACTCCAGTATTCTGGCCTGGAGAATTCCATGGACTGTATAAAGTCCATGGGGTCACAAAGAGTTGGACACTACTGAGTGTTGATTCAACTGATTGAGCTGAATGAGTTTCTTATAGTTTGGGGGTATTAGCCCCTCGCTGGGGCTTCCCAGGTGGCACTAGTAGTAAAGAACCTGCCTGCCAATGCAGGAGACATAAGAAACAGAAGTTCAATCCCTGGGTTGGGAAGATCCCCTGGAGAAGAAAATGGGAATCCATTCCAGTCTTCTTGCCTGGAGAATGCTATGGACAGAGGAGCCTAGTGGGCTACAGTCCATAGGGTCGCAAAAAATGGGACACAATTGAAGCGACTTAGCATGCATGCAATCCCTCATTAGATATATAATTTGCAAATTATTTTCTTCCATTCTATAGGATGACTTTTCATTTTGCTTATTGTTTGCTTTCCTCTGCAGAAGCTTTTTGATTTGATGCAATCCTATTTATCTATTTTTGCTGTTGTAACCTTTACTTTTGGTGTTATTTAAAAAAAAACCTGCCCAGGAGAAGCATTGACAAAAATCATTTTCCTCAAGTTTTCTGATAGTAGTTTTACTGTTTCAGGCCTTATGTTTAACACTTAATTTTGAGTTGATTTTTCTGTATAATTTGTGATAAAGTCGAGTTTCTTTCTTCTGCATGTCGATGCACAATTTTCCTAACACACTTTATTGAAGAGACTATTCTTTCCACATTGTGTGTTCTCACCAAACTTGTAGCTCAGTTGACCATAAATGCAAGCTTGTATTTCTTGATCCTCTGCTCTGTTCCATTGGTTTATACGTCTATTTTTATGCCAGTACCGTGCTTTATTGATTCCTATAGTTTTGTGTTATATTTTGAAATCAGGAAATGTAATGTTTCCAGATTTGTTCTTCTTGCTCAAGATTGCTTTGGCCACAAGTTCTTTTGTGGTTCATATGAATTTCTAGGACTGTTTTTTTTTTTTCTCCTGTAAAGAACATCACTGGGATTTTGATAGGGGTTGCATTGGCCTGTAGATGACTTTGTATAATATAGACCTTTAAACAATATTAACTCTTCCAAACTTATGCACTTGGGATGTCTTTACTTTTATGTGTGTCTTCTTTAAATTCCTTCATAAATGTTTAAATTCCTTCATAATTTCCCATATACATGTCTTTCAACTCTTTGGCTATGTATATTGCTAAGTATTTCATTTTCATTGTTGCTATTATAAAAAGGATTGTTTATTCAATTTTCTTTTCAGATAATTCATTATTTGTGTGTAGAAATGCCAATGATTTTTGCATGCTGATTTTGTACCTTGCAGTTTTTCTGGATTTATTTGTTAGTTCTAACAGTTTATTTAGTCTTTAGGGTTTTCTACATTTATGATCATGGCATCTGCAAACAGAGACAGTTTTACTTCTTTCTGATTTGGAAGCTTTTAGTTTTGTTTTTTTTTTTTAATGTCTGATTGCTCTAAGACTTCTGGTACTATGCTGAATAAATGTGGTGAAAGCTGACATCCTTGCACTGTATCAGATCTTAGAGAAAAAGCTTTCAATCTTCCCTCATTGATCATAATGTTAGCTGCAGACTTTTCCTATATGGCCTTTGTTGTATTGATATAAGTTCTTCCTATTCCTATTTGTTGAGTGCTTTTTATCATAAATGAATATTGAATCTTGTCAAATGCTTTTCCTGCATCTACTGCATGATCATGTGGTTTTGTCTTTCATTCTGTTAATGTGATGTAGTACCTTGATTGATTAGCATATGTTGAACCATTCTTGCTTCCAAGGATAAAAGCCACTAGGCTATAGTGTATAGATCCTTTCATGTGCTTTTGAATTTGGGTTTGTTAGTGTTTTATTGCGGAGAAGACAATGGCACCCCACTCCAATACTCTTGCCTGGAAAATCCCATGGATGGAGGAGCCTGGTAGGCTGCAGTCCATGGAGTTGCTAAGAGTCGGACACGACTGAGCGACTTCACTTTCACTTCTCACTTTCATGCATTGGAGAAGGAAATGGCAACCCACTCCAGTGTTCTTGCCTGGAGAATCCCAGGGACGGGAGAGCCTGGTGGGCTGCCGTCTATGGGGTCGCACAGAGTCGGACATGACTGAAGCAACTTTGCAGCAGCAGCAGCAACAGTGTTTTATTGAGGATTTCTGTACTTTTATTCATTAGGGATATTGGTGTATAGTTTTCTTTTCTAGTGATGTCTTTGTCCGGCTTTGGTATCAAGGTAGCCTTATAAAATGAGTTTGGAAGTCTTCTTTCTTCTATTTTTTGAAAAGTTTAAGAAAGATTGGTATTCTTTGAATGTTTGGTAAAATTCACCAATAATGGTCCTCGATGTTCTTTGTTGGGCTGTTTTTATTACCAATTCAACTTCCTTATTTATTTTTGGCCTATCCAAGCTTTCAATTTTCTCTTGATTCAGTTTTGGTAGGTTGTATGTATTTAGAAATGAATCTATTTTTTCCAGGTTATCAAACCTTTGGCATATAATTATTAATAGTAGTCCCTTGCAATCCTTTTAATTTCTGAGGCATCAGTTGTAATGTCTCTTCTTTAGTTTCTGGTTTTGTTTGAGTCCTCTCTCACTTTTTCTTAGTCTAGTTAAGCATTTACTGACTTCATTCATCATCTTTTCAAAAACCCAACTCTTGGTTTTATTTTTCTAATGTTTTTCTTTTCTCTTTTATATTTATTTCTGCTCTAATTACCATTATTTACTTCCGTCTGCTAACTTTGAACTTAGGATGTTCTGTTTTTGGTTCCTTGAGGTGTACATTTATCTTGTTTATCTCAGTTTTTTTTAAAGATATAGTCATTTATTGCTATAAATTTCCCTCTTAGTGCTGCTTTTTAGCATCTCATAAGTTTTGGTATGGCGTGTGTTCATTTTTGTCTGTCTCTAGATATTTTTAATTCCTCTTAAATTTCTTCTTTGGCACAATGGTTGTTCAAGGATGTGGTGTTTAGTTTCCATGTATTTATGAATTTTCTGGTTTTCTTACACTTCTTGGTTTCCAGTTTCTTTCCATTGTGGCCAGAAAAGATACTTGAAATGATTTTGATCTTCTTAAATTGTTAAGAATTGTTTTGTGAACTAACATGTGATCTATACTGGTTAATGTTCTATCCAGTGCACTGGGTTGACCACTGTGCACTTGAGAAGAATGTGTATTCTGCTGTTGTGTGGAAAGTTTTGCAGGTCTGTTAGGTTTATTATGGTTATAGTATTTTCCAGTCAGACATTTCTGTATTTATTTTCTGATTGTTCTATCCATTATTAATAGTATGGTATTGATATCTCCTATTATTGTATTGGTGTAAATTTTTCCATTCGTATGTCAATATTTGCTTGATGTGCTCTTGTTGAATATGTATATATTTCTGTTATGCCTTCTGATTTAATTGATCTTTTAATAATTATATAATAACCTCCTTTATCTCTGGAGACAATTTTCCCATTAAAGTCTCTTGTCTAACATGAATAGACAAAAACTGTGCTTCTTTTAGATTACTATTGGCATCAAATAATATTTAATTTCCATCTCTTCACTTTTATCCTATGGTGTCTTTAAGGTGATTCTCCTGTGCATGGTGGATCTTGTGTCCTTTGTTGGTATTGTTTGTTTTTCATTCATTCAGTCACTTTTTGATTGAGGAATTTAATATATTAAATATACTAAATATATATTTAATATATTTTCCCTTATTTACTGATAGTTGGGGATGTATTGTCATTTGTTAATTATTTTCTCTATGTTACGTTCATGAGTGAAGTCACTTTTTTCTTTCTTTTTTTTTTTCCTTTGAAAGGAGGCAAGAATACATAGTGGAGAAAAGATAGTCTTTTCAATAAGTGGTGCTGGGAAAATTGGACAGCTGTATGTAAAAGAATGAAATGGAATGCTCTTAAATGCCATACACAGAAATAAACTCAAAATGGATTAAAGACCTAAATGTAAGGTTGGATACTATAAAACTCTTAGAGGACAATATTGGCAGAACACCCTCTGACATAAATCAGAGCAAGATCTTTTCCAATCCATTATTTAAAGTAATGAAAATAAAAGCTAAAATGAACAAATGGGACCTAATTAAACTTTAAAGCTTTTGCACAGCAAAGGAAACCATAAATAAAATGAAAAGACAACCCTCAGAGAGGGAGAAAATATTTGCAAACAAAGCAATTACAAAAGACTGATTTCCAAAATATACAAATGGCTCATGCAGCTCAATATAAAAAAAAAAAAACCTAATCAAAAAATGCGCAGAGGACCTAAATAGACATTTCTCCAAAGAAGATATACAGATGGCCAACGAACATATGAAGAGACACTCAGCATCACTAATTATTAAGAAATTCAAACCAAAACTACAATGAGATATCACCTAACACTGGTCAGAATGGCCATCATCAAAATATATACAAACAGTAAGTGCTTGGGTGGGGTGGGGGGGTGGAGAAAAATGAACCTTCCTATGCTGTTAGTGGAAATACAAATTGGTATAGCCACTAAGGAGAACATAAACAGAGCTACCATATGACCCAGCAATTCTACTCCTAGTCATATATCCAGAGGAAACCAGAATTCAAAAGAAAGCATACACCCTGATGTTCACTGAAGTGATAGTTACAATAACCAGGACGTGGAGGCAACCTAAATATCCAAAGGAACGGATAAAGAAGATGTGGTACATGAATACAATGGAATATTTCAGTTCAGTTCAGTCGGATCAGTCGCTCAGTAGTCTCTGACTCTTTGCGAACTTAGAAATTGCAGCACGCCACGCCTCCCTGTCCATCACCACTCTCAGAGTTCACTCAAGCTCATGTCCATCGAGTCAGTGATGCCATCCAACCATCTCATCCTCTGTCGACCCCTTCTCCTCCCGCCTCCAATCCCTCCCAGCATCAGAGTCTTTTCCAATGAGTCAACTCTTCCCATGAGGTGGCCAAAGTACTGGAGTTTCAGCTTCAGCATCATTCCTTCCAAAGAACACCCAGGACTGATCTCCCTTAGGATGGACTGGCTGGATCTCCTTGCAGTCCAAGGGACTCTCAAGAGTCTTCTCCAACACCACAGTTCAAAAGCATCAATTCTTTGGTGGTCAGCTTTCTTCACAGTCCAACTCTCACATCCATACATGACTACTGGAAAAACCATAGCCTTGACTAGAAGGACGTTTGTTGGCAAAGTAATGTCTCTGCTTTTCAATATGCTGTCTAGGTTGGTCATAACTTTCCTTCCAAGGAGTAAGCGTCTTTTGATTTCATGGCTGCAATCACATCTGCAGTGATTTTGGAGCCCCCCCCAAAATAAAGTCTTACACACTGTTTCTACTGTTTCCCCATCTATTTCCCATGAAGTAATGGGACCGGCTGCCATCATCTTAGTTTTCTGAATGTTGAGCTTTAAGCCAACTTTTTCACTCTCCTCTTTCACTTTTATCAAGAGGCTTTTTAGTTCCTTTTCACTTTCTGCCTTAAGGCTGGTGTCATCTGCATATCTGAGGTTATTGATATTTCTCCCGACAATCTTGATTCCAGCTTATGCTTCCTCCAGCCCAGCGTTTCTCATGATGTACTCTGCATAGAAGTTAAATAAGCGGGGTGACAATATACAGCCTTGACATACTCCTTTTCCTATTTGGAACCAGTCTGTTGTTCCATGTCCAGTTCTAACTGTTGCTTCCTAACCTGCATACAGATTTCTCAGGAGGCAGGTCAAGTGGTCTGGTATTCCCATCTCTTGAAGAATTTTCCACAGTTTATTGTGATCTACACAGTCAAAGGCTTTGGCATAGTCAATAAAGCAGAAATAGATGTTTTTCTAGAACTCTCTTGTTTTTTCCATGATCCAGCGGATATTGGCAATTTGATCTCTGGTTCCTCTGCCTTTTCTAAAACCAGCTTGAACATCTGGAAGTTCACGGTTCACATATTTCTGAAGCCTAGCTTGGAGAATTTTGAGCATCACTTTACTAGGGTGTGAGATGAGTGCAATTGTGTGGTAGTTTGAGCATTCTTTGGCATTGCCTTTCTTTGGGATTGGAATGAAAACTGACCTTTTCCAGTCCTGAGGCCACTGCTGAGTTTTCCAAATTTGCTGGCATATTGAGTGCAGCACTTTCACAGCATCATCTTCCAGGATTTGAAATAGCTCCACTGGAATTCCATCACCTCTACTAGCTTTGTTCATAGTGGTGCTTTCTAAGGCCCACTTGACTTCACATTCCAGTATGTCTGGCTCTAGGTCAGTGATCACACCATCGTGATTATCTGGGTCATGAAGATCTTTTTTGTACAGTTCTTCTGTGTATTCTTGCCATCCCTTCTTAATATCTTCTGCTTCTGTTAGGTCCATACCATTTCTGTCCTTTATCGAGCCCATCTTTGCATGAAATGTTCCCTTGGTATCTCTAATTTTCTTGAAGAGATCTCTAGTCTTTCCCATTCTGTTGTTTTCCTCTATTTCTTTGCATTGATTGCTGAGGAAGGCTTTCTTATCTCTTCTTGCTATTCTTTGGAACTCTGCATTCAGATGTTTATATCTTTCCTTTTTTCCTTTGCTTTTCACTTCTCTTCTTTTCACAGCTATTTGTAAGGCCTCCTCAGGCAGCCATTTTGCTTTTTTGCATTTATTTTCATGGAGATGGTTTTGATCCCTGTCTCCTGTACAATGTCACGAACTTCTGTCCATAATTCATCAGGCACTCTATCTATCAGATCTAGTCCCTTAAATCTATTTCTCACTTCCACTGTATAATCATAAGGGATTTGATTTAGGTCATACCTGAATGGTCTAGTGGTTTTCCCTACTTTCTTCCATTTCAGTCTGAATTTGGCGATAAGTAGTTCATGATCTGAGCCACAGTCAGCTCCTGATCTTGTTTTTGTTGACTGTATAGAGCTTCTCCATCTTTGGCTGCAAAGAATATAATCAATCTGATTTTGGTGTTGACCATCTGGTGATGTCCATGTGTATCACTGTACATAGCCTCAATTATTTTTGACACCTACTTAGAAATTCTTGCATAGTGGGTTCTTTTAAATGAAATCTTTTTTCTTTTCTTTCTTTCTAAAAACTGAGCATGGTTTCTGAACAATGGTTCTCAATGTTGGCTAGACATTACAATCACTAGAACGTGAAAGTCGCTCAGTCATGTCTGACTCTTTGCAACCCCACAGACTATACAGCCTGTGGAATTCTCCAGGCTAGAATACTGGAGTGAGTAGCCTTTCCCTTTTCTGGGGCATCTTCCCAACCCAGGGATTGAACCTAGGTCTCCCGCATTGCAGGTGGATTCTTTACCAGCTGAGCCACCAGGGAAGCCCAAGAATATTGGAGTCGGTAGCCTATCCCTTTTCCAGCAGATCTTCCCAATCCAGGAATCGAAGTGGGGTCTCCTGCATTGCAAGCAGATTCTTTACCAACTGAGCTATCAGGAAATCCCTTAGAATCACTAGAAAAGACCTTAAATATCCCCATGCCCCAAGTGTGTTAAGTCGCTTCAGTAGTGTCTGACTCTTTGTGACACTATGGATTGTTACCTTTCTGGCTCCTCTGTTCATGGGATTCTTCAGGCAAGAATACTGAAGTGGGTTGCCATGCCTTCCACAAGGGAATCTTCCCGACCCAGGGATTGAACCCTCATCACTTTACATCTCCTGCATTGGTAAGCAGGTTCTTTGCCACTAGTGTTACCTGGAAAGCCCATGCCCTGGCTACATCTTGACCAATGAATTCAGAGTCTTTGGAGGTGAGCTCCAAGCATCAGTAGTTTTTCAAGCTCTCCAGGTGATTCCAATGTTCAAAGTTGAGAGCTGCTGCTTCTGTAGAGTGGAGAAGGCAATGGCAACCCACTCCAGTACTCTTTTTTTTTTTTTTAAACTTTACATAATTGTATTAGTTTTGCCAAATATCAAAATGAATCCGCCACAGGTATACATGTGTTCCCCATCCTGAACCCTCCTCCCTCCTCCCTCCCCATTCCATCCCTCTGGGTCGTCCCAGTGCACCAGCCCCAAGCATCCAGTATCGTGCATTGAACCTGGACTGGCAACTCGTTTCATACATGATATTTTACATGTTTCAATGCCATTCTCCCAAATCTTCCCACCCTCTCCCTCTCTCACAGAGTCCATAAGACTGTTCTATACATCAGTGTCTCTTTTGCTGTCTCGTACACAGGGTTATTGTTACCATCTTTCTAAATTCCATATATATGCGTTAGTATACTGTATTGGTGTTTTTCTTTCTGGCTTACTTCACTCTGTATAATAGGCTCCAGTTTCATCCCCCTCATTAGAACTGATTCAAATGTATTCTTTTTAATGGCTGAGTAATACTCCATTGTGTATATGTACCACAGCTTTCTTATCCATTCATCTGCTGATGGACATCTAGGTTGCTTCCATGTCCTGGCAATTATAAACAGTGCTGCGATGAACATTGGGGTACACGTGTCTCTTTCCCTTCTGGTTTCCTTAGTGTGTATGCCCAGCAGTGGGATTGCTGGATCATAAGGCAGTTCTATTTCCAGTTTTTTAAGGAATCTCCACACTGTTCTCCATAGTGGCTGTACTAGTTTGCATTCCCACCAACAGTGTAAGAGGGTTCCCTTTTCTCCACACCCTCTCCAGCATTTATTACTTGTAGACTTTTGGATCGCAGCCATTCTGACTGGTGTGAAATGGTACCTCATAATGGTTTTGATTTGCATTTCTCTGATAATGAGTGATGTTGAGCATCTTTTCATGTGTTTGTTGGCCATCTGTATGTCTTCTTTGGAGAAATGTCTATTTAGTTCTTTGGCCCATTTTTTGATTGGGTCATTTATTTTTCTGGAGTTGAGCTGTAGGAGTTGCTTGTATATTCTTGAGATTAGTTGTTTGTCAGTTGCTTCATTTGCTATTATCTTCTCCCATTCTGAAGGCTGTCTTTTCACCTTGCTAATAGTTTCCTTTGATGTGCAGAAGCTTTTAAGGTTAATTAGGCCCCATTTGTTTATTTTTGCTTTTATTTGCATTATTCTGGGAGGTGGGTCATAGAGGATCCTGCTGTGATGTATGTCAGAGCCCACTCGAGTACTCTTGCCTGAAAAATCCCATGGAAGGAGGAGCCTGGTGGGCTGCAGTCCATGGGGTCACTAAGAGTCAGACACGACTGAGCGAATTCACTTTCACTTTTTACTTTCGTGCATTGGAGAAGAAAATGGCAACCCACTCCAGTGTTCTTGCCTGGAGAATCCCAGGGATGGGGGAGCCTGGTAAGAGGCATTCTATGGGGTCACACAGAGTCGGACATGACTGAAGCGACTTAGCAGCAGCAGCAGCAGCTTCTGCAGAAACAAAGAATTACTTTTGGTGCTTAAAATAAAATTTCCACCAGCTTGCACTCTTGACTGTGGGTTTATTCTGTTCATCTAGTGCACGTCTTCTGAAAGCAGGCACCCAATGCCCTTCATGTTTCAGTTGGTGCAGGAATGTAGGCTATAGCCCACAGTTGTGTTTCTAGGAGCTGCCCAGAATACACGTTTTGCTTTCTTTCAATTGTTTCTGTTTTCTTTTGGCCACTAAATTTTGTCTCTGAATTTTCAAGACGTGCTTCCCACCTCTTGGTTTGGGAAACCCTTTATAGCTACCTTAAACAATGCTTTGCTTCCCTCATCCAATGCCTGTTGTGGAATCAGTGAGTGCACTCAAAGTCTTAGCTGAGTGACTCCTGGCCCACTTTGTTTGATGAACTCTTTAGAATCCCACCACTGGTTGTGACCTCTCACTCCCCCTTTCCCATACCACCTCTAAGGGCCAAGACTCAGGCATCTATTAAAGCCAGGTATTATTGAAAATAATTCTTTTATATTCCATGCTTTCCACACATAATTGTATTTAATCTTCTCAATCATGCTACGAAGTGGATATCATCCTTGGGTTGTAATGAGAATTTTCACTTAAATAAACTCAAGTTGACAAAAGACCAAAAAGTTCTTTACATATATTTTTTCTCCTACTAGACAATTAAACTATTAAAAAGTAGTTATTGTAGGATATTTTTTTTTATTGTTTTTTTTTTTTTATTGTAGGATCTTGAACATATTCAGTTCAGTTCAGTTCAGTCGCTCAGTCGTGCCCGACTCTTTGCGATCCCATGAATCGCAGCACGCCAGGCCTCCCTGTCCATCACCATCTCCTGGAGTTCACTCAAACTCAATTGGGCAGTTAGTAAATGTGTAACTGCTTGAGGCATTGATTCTGCCCTCCAGTGCAGTGCTAAGATGTGATCTGAAGACCAGCAGGAAGGCAATATTTGGAAGCTGGTTATAAATGCAAAGCTGGTTATTAAAAGCTTCCCACATAGCTCAGTCAGTAAAGCATCTGCCTGCAATGTGGGAGTTAGGTTCAGTTCAGTCACTCAGTCGTATCCGACTCTTTGCGACCCCATGAACCGCAGCACTCCAGGCCTCCCTGTCCATCACCATCTCCTGAAGTCCATCCAAACCCACGTACATTGAGTCGGTGATACCATCCAACCATCTTATCCTCTGTCGTCCCCTTCTCCTCCTGCCCTCAATCTTTCCCAGCATCAGGGACTCTTCCAATGAGTCAGCTCTTCACATCAGGTGGCCAAAGTATTGGAGTTTCAGCTTCAACATCAGTCCTTCCAATGAACACCCAGGACTGATCTCCTTTAGGATGGATTGGTTGGATCTCTTTGAAGTCCAAGGGACTCTCAAGAGTCTTCTCCAACACCACAGTTCAAAAGCATCAATTCTTCGCCACTCAGCTTTCTTTACTGCCGGGGTCCAGCCCCAGCTGATCCAGGGTATTCGAAGGAGAGACGGCATAGGCGAGGGTCAGGGAACAACTGCTTAATTAAACGTTAATTAAGGATATAAAGAGTAATGGAATAAGGATAGCTCAGTAGGAAAATTCAGTGGAGAAAAGAGGCTGAGTAGCTTGGTTTACGCGGGGGACCAATAAAACTTCAAGACAAGAAGCTTGCACCACTTAAGTAGGCCGCAGGTGTCCTTCCGTTCTCCCGAAGGAGAGGAGACACTGAGGCCTCCCCGGTCGGATCTTAGAAGCCCAGGCATAATTAGTAAGCATGGTGGGTTCCGCGCTCCAGATGGAGACTCAACCAGAGTGAGAGAGAGAGAGACATGGGGAGACCAGTCTTTCAAGGAACTGATCCCAATTCTTTATTTTCCATGGTCTACTTTTATACACTGAGATGTTATGCAAAAGTCACGCGGGGTCAGCAGTCCTGACTTTTATCAAAGTCAGGTGCTTCATACAAATGTATACAGAGGTCTTAGGGGTGTTACATCATCTTCTGGCCAGGGGGCCTGCTGACAATATACGACCCTCTCCTTGTGACAGCGGTCAGTCAACCAGGACACTTATTTCTCCAGGGGTGATTATTCTTAAAACAGACACCACCCAAATAAAGTTACATTCCTATAGGGTGAGGGTGTAGTGGGTTTTAGTTAAGGAAAGAATTTACTTAGCCTAAGGTCTAACATGATTTATATCAAAGGTTAATACTTATTTCTTCTATATATTCATTAATGTGTATAAGGGCAGGGGATGTGGAGACTTAGCAGTAAACATCAGCTCAACAAATGAAAAACCCTTCACCAATATGATTTTTAATCAGCCCATTATACTTATACTAATAATTTTCTAACTTTTCTAAGGAACCTGTTTTTAGAAGGTTTAAAGCATCTCGTGCCTCTCATGGTTGGGAGGCTGTGAGCAATCACATGTGGCCGGACAAGCCTGTCAGGCAGGCTAGAGAACCTTCAGAGGAGTTTGTAGGTTAAAACACTCTTGTCACGCCCAGGGGTTTTTATCAACTGGAGCTCTAGGTTAACTCCTTCTCCGAAAGAGGTGGTGGGGGACAGCCCCCCATAAAGTCAGAGGTGTAGGTAAGAGCACAAAGTAGTAAAGTAGGCAGGCTCTGGTTATGGGGGTAGATGCTTGAGGATTTCCAGGGGGACTCCTGAGGCTCGATCCCGCCTTTGCATATGTCAAGCCTCCTTCCTCATGACCTTTGCCATGGGCGGAGTGCCTCACGCCGGCCCCCAACACTTTACAGTCCAACTCTCACATCCATACATGACCGCTGGAAAAACCATAGCCTTGACTAGACAGAACTTTGTTGGCAAAGTAATGTCTCTGCTTTTGAATATGCTGTCTAGGTTGGTCATAACTTTCCTTCCAAGGAGTAAGCATCTTTTAATTTCATGGCTGCAGTCACCATCTGCAGTGATTTTGGAGCCCCCCAAAATAAAGTCTGACACTGTTTCCACTGTTTCCCCATCTATTTGCCATGAAGTGATGGGACTGGACACCATGATCTTCGTTTTCTGAATGTTGAGCTTTAAGCCAACTTTTTCACTCTCCTCTTTCACTTTCATCAAGAGGCTTTTTAGTTTTTCTTCACTTTTTGCCATAAGGGTGGTGTCATCTGCAAATCTGAGGTTATTGATATTTCTCCCGGCAATCTTGATTGCAGCTTGTGCTTCCTCCAGCCCAGCATTTCTTATGACATACTCTGCATATAAGTTAAATAAGAAATGTGGGAGACCTGGGTTCAATTCCTGGGTCGGGAAGTTCCCTTGGAGAAGGAAATGGCAATCCACTCCAGTATTCTTGCTTGGAGAATCCCATGGATGTAGGAAACTGGCAGGCTATATACAGTTCATGGGATCACAAGAGTCGTACATAATTTGGCGCCATCTTTCTTTCTTTGTTTTTAATGCAAATTCATGGGCCTCACCCATGATCTATTGAATCAGTATCTTGGGGAGAAGGGGCAGGACTGTTCATGTTAGTTAACAAATCTCTCCACCACCAGGTAGTAGGTTTGAAAAGCTCTGCCTCTGTCACTTTCAGTCTGGTAGAGTACTGGGGGAAAAAAACTCATTTAAAAATAGGTGTTCACAGTCTAATCATCCAAAGGCATGTGGGTGTTTTGTTGCTCATTTACGTGTCTGACTCTTTGTAACCCCATAAACTGTAGCCTACCAGGCTCCTCTGTCCAGTAATGTCTTATCAGAATAAAAGAGGTGCTGGTTCACCTCCCAACTTGGACTTTCTCAGTCTTCTCTTGTCCCTTACTTCTTCATCCTTTCCTCCTTTTCACTTCTGTCTGTTCAGAAATCCAGGCAGGAGTCAACTGATGTTTCACTCCTTTGTGTAATCTGAAATTGTCTTCCCCCATATCATGTGCGGGAAGAAAAAGGAACTTTAGTTTGATTGGATGTAGTCAGTCTAGCTCTGAGGAAGCAGAGTAGGCTTTATCAGCATGAAGCTTCACAGACAGGCATCAGCCCACCTGGAAGCTTTTTAACTGAGTAGGTCTGGGGTGGGGCCTGAGAACTTGTTACACAAAATAGTGTATATACGTCAGCGCTACTCTCCCAGTTCATCCTACCCTCTCTTTCCTCCCCCTGTGTCTTTTCATTACTGAGTTGTAGTAGTTCTTTACATATCCATATAAAAATTCCATATTAGATACATGACTTATAAAAAATTTTTTCCATTCTTTGAGATCTCTTTACATTCTTCAAAGCTTCTATCAGTGTTGTGGCTCTTTCCTTCATTCTTGGTCATGGTTGTCCAGTTCAGTTCAGTTGTTCAGTTGTGTCCGACTCTTTGTGACCCCATGTACTGCAGCACGCCAGGCTTCCCTGTCCATCACCAACTCCTGGAGCTTGCTCAAACTCATGTCCATTGAGTTGGTGATGTCATGCTACCATCTCATCCTCTGTTGTCTCCTTCTACTCCTGCCTTCAATCTTTCCCAGCATCAGGGTCTTTTCTGGTGAGTCAGTTCTTCGCATTAGGTGGCCAAAGTATTGGAGTTTCAGCTTCAGCATCAGTGCTTCCAATGAATATTTAGGACTGATTTCCTTTAGGATGGACTGGTTTAATCTCCTGGAAGTCCAGGGGACTCTTAAGAGTCTTCTCCAAAACAACAGTTCAAAAACATCAATTCTTCAGTGTTCAGCTTTCTTTATAACCCAACTCTCATATCCATACATGGCTACTGGAAAAACCACAGCTTTGACTAGATGTACCTTTGTCGGCAAAATAATATCTGTGCTTTTAATATGTTGTCTAGGTTGGTCATAGTTTTTCTTCCGAGGAGCAAGCATCTTTTAATTTCATGGCTACAGTCACCATCTGCAGTGATTTTGAAGCCCAAGATAATAAAATCTGTCACTGTTTCCATTGTTTCCATCTATTTGCCATGAAGTGATGGGACCAGATACCATGATCTTCGCTTTTTGAACGTTGAGTTTAAGCCACTTTTTCACTCTCCTCTTTTGCTTTCATCAAGAGGTTCTTTAGTTCTTCTTCACTTTCTGCCATAAGGATGGTGTCATCTGCATATCTGAGGTTATTGATATTTCTCCCAGCAGTCTTGATTCCAGCTTGTGCTTCATCCAGTCTGGCATTTCACATGATGTACTCTGCAAATAAGCTAAATAAACAGGGAGAAAATATACAGCCTTGATGTACTCCTTTCCCAATTTGGAACCAGTCTGTTGTTCCATGTCCAGTTCTAACTGTTGCTTTTTGACCCGGATACAGATTTCTCAGGAGGCTGGTCAGGTGATCTGATATTCTCATCTCTTGTTTGTACTTAGTTGTTAATATGCAACCCTCTCTCTTGAAATCATGAGCTAGTTGAGGGTCACACTTTTATTTTGTCTTATTTGGTACACCCTCAAAAACCTAGGTAATTCTTTACACATATTTGGGATTTGAGCCTAAATTCTAGGTCCTGTTATTTGAAATATTTCAAATAATATCACTAAAGCCACAAATTGTTTTTCAAACAAACATAACCCGATTGCCTTGTATCTGGATGAAATAAATAGGTAAACACAGTTGATTCTATCCATTGACAATTGCTCCCTTTAAGAAGAAAAAAATAACATCACTATTATCAGTCATGGAAAAGGCAATGGCAACCCACTCCAGTACTCTTGCCTGGAAAATCCCATGGACAGAGGAGCCTGGTAGGCTGCAGTCCACGGGGTCGCGAAGAGTCAGACACGACTGAGCGACTACACTTTCACTTTTCACTTTCATGCATTGGAGAAGGAAATAGCAACCCACTCCAGTATTCTTGCCTGGAGAATCCCAGGGATGGTGGAGCCTGATGGGCTGCCGTCTATGGGGTCGCACGGAGTCGGACACAACTGAAGTGACTTAGCAGCAGCAGCAGCATTATGAGTCAACACTTTAAAAATAAGTCAATTCCAGTAATTCATGTCTATAGCAGTTATTTGTAATGATGAACATATTTTCAGCTAGGACCAGTGTGATAACAATGGTTCAGTTTATGAGTCTAGCACCCAAAGCCAATTAATTTTTAAAATAATTTTATTTATTTTTATTTATTTTTGGCTGTGCAGCCTTTTCTCTAGTTGCAGCACATTGGCTTCTCATTGCAGTGGCTTCTCCACCATCTGAGCCACCAATGAGGACCCTTGTAGTGGATTCCCTTGTTGTGGAGCACAGGCCCTACTGTGTGTGTGCTTCAGTGTTAGTGGCATGCAGTCTCAGTAGTTGTGGCTCCCGTGCTCTAGAGCACAGGCTCAATAGTTTTGGTCCACAGACTTAATTGCTCTGTGGCATGTGGGATCTCCCCAGATCAGGGATTGAATCTGTGTCACCTGCATTGGCAGGCAGATTCTTTACCACTGAGCCACCAGGGAAGCCCCAGTTAAGCTTCTAAGTAAACTTAGTACCTCATGACAGTGACGGTGATAATCGCTCAGTCGTGTCTGATTCTGAGACCACATGGACTGTAGCCCGCCAGGCTCCTCTGTCCATGGGATTCTCCAGGCAAGAATACTGGAGTGGGTTGCCATTCCCTTCTACAGGGGATCTTCCCAACCCAGGAATCGAACCTGGGTCTCCTACATTGCAGCAGATTCTTTACCTTATGAGCCACCAGGGAAGCCCCAAGTACATCATAGGCAAAACAAAACAAACAAAAAAAAAAACAAGCAAACAAAGAAAATCCTCATGATCTGGATTGGTCTAGGAATTTAAGATTATTCATCATGCTATTTCTTTGGGAACATGTGTCATAGCATAAATACATGTCTCCTTTCTGTGTAAATGTGTTCTCAGTGACTTCTGGTCAGCAAGACTGAAGTTAAAAGAACATTTGGAGCTATCAGATTTTCTCACCAACTCCAGGGTAGACCAGTTATTCCTAAGGATGGGTTATGTGACTCTGAGATCTTACCCAATTGCCAGTGCCAAGAAACAGTGAACATTTGAATATTATCAAAATGATGGCCATGAGAGTTATGCAGATACATGGACAGATGTTTACAATTCCAAAAATGCAGGCTCTGGTATGTTAAACAATACCACCCCCTCTCCTCAGCCATATACCCAAAAGGGAAAACAACAGCCACAAATTGTGGTAAGAAAAAAATAGCAACACAGAGGCTAAAATGCTAATAATACCTGTGTTTGGGTTGAATTAGTGTTTCCTGCTTTTCTTTCTTCTCAATTACCTCTAGCTTGCTTAATTTATTTTGTAATAAAACACAAGAATAATTTAGCTTCATAAGTTATAATTTCTGCAAAAGCAGAAATCTTATTTGTCTTACATACACAGATACCATCACTACAGAGAAAACTGTGCAAAAAAAATCCTTAATGAATATTTGTGTTATATAAGTAATCAATCAAAAAGTTATAAGACTGAAGAATAAGAGTTTAGAATGCAGCTGTGGTAAAAGAGGTAATTTCTCTTCTTTGCATTTTTCTCATATGGAGTAAAGAAAGATCAGCACCATGTGAAGATGCAAAGAACCATATAGGTTTTAAAGGTCAGTGTTGTGGAGAAAGAGTCCACAACATGACATAGTCTACTTAAGGGAAAGGATGTGCAGAAGTAAAAATTGTATACAAAAATCCTAATAAGTAGGCAAGTCCTATCTTGCTCAGTTTACTTTAATTTCCAAAAAGGATGAGCAAATAATGAAAGAAGACGAGCATTTGCAGATGTCTTTAAGTTGTCTCCGTTTGCTTGCAATATCTTGAAGAACCTTGAAGTTATGATGCTTCTTTGAATCTTTTAGTAAAATTCCAGGTATTCCAACACTGATGTGTTATAATGACAACTCCAAATTTCATATATTGGTATATCTTGAATGTCTTGGTTGTCCTTGAATGTCTTTAAGGACATTCCTAGTTCTTGAAGGTCTCTAAGGAGAAAAAGAGTAGAACAGTACTAGAAAAGTTACCTGTCTTACTTTGTAACAGATCTTTTTTTCCCCACGCACACTTACCAGTATATGGTAAATATACTTACCAGTATATTTAGCCTCTGTGTTTATCTGGATTATTTTCAACTAACTTTAGTAATAATTTTGTAAGAAAGATGATTAGAGTAGATTGCATTTTGCATTCTTTGCTGCCTGTTTCACCTTCCAGGTTTGAATTAATCATATTATATGTTAGCTTCATGTTTTATATTCCTACTTAATAATATCAATGAACACAAATCTCATTAGTTTGTACTAAAGCATATTTCAAAGTGTAACTGGCACAGAAATATAGAAGTATACTGTTCTATAAATAGCAATGCTCTTCGCATGTTTTTCAACATTTGAGTCTCCCAAACTTTTTTTTTTTTTTTAACATCGACAGAATTCTCCAGAGACTTCAGATGTTTAGGGACAGTGCAGGTTAAAGTACTATTTCCTATTTCTTTTCTAAAATATAAACATGACCACTTTTAGTTCTTAAAAAAAGTCACGTGTAAAGGATAGGGAGAACTTTATAATATGTCTCACATAAGCATCTATATTTTTGCTTCAATTTAGTTTAGAATAAAAGTGATTTTATACTTATCTCGGGGCTGACAATCATAAGAGGCTTAATATAAACCTTCAAGCTTCTGAAAGGCTGCTTTTTAGGCAACTAAAAAGTACTTCTGCAGAGTGCTGAAGCTGATGTGTGAGTGCCTTTATAGTTTTATAAACTCAAGTCATTGAAATGGATTTTTGAAGAGATGAAGATATAAATAAAGACCTTTTCCTCAAAGATGTTTAAAAATGGAATAAGCAGCCATGAATCTGCATGTGACAAAAGTACAAGAACTTCACTTTCAGTACTAGACAAATAGCTGTCAAGTAGTACAAAATAACTGAGATATCGGAAGAATAAGAAAAAGGATTACAATGTGTAATTTTATAATTCTCTTAACTATGATTCTTGCAACTCTGTAGGTGATATAAGGTCATTGTTTTTGAATGAGGACACTGGAACTTAACATGTTCAGGAGCCTTGTTCCAGATTCCTTTGTTAGACTTCCTATTAAATATGGAGGACTGGATACAGGTATTAATGTCTACAAAATGAAAGGGAAAAGACACATGCTCACAAGGACAAAAGAAATGGATGAAGAAAAAATAATACCTTTGATGACATGAAGCAAATGGATGAGGGCATGCACTTAGTAGACCCAAGAGAGTTGGACCAGAAGGCAATGATGGGGAAAGCCCAGAAACCACCCATTGTGTACCACAGAAACACAGAGAAGATTCAAGAGCAGACAGAACTGGCTATCTCCTTAGGTGAAGATTAGGATGAGTCTAAAAGAAGGGGAGTATGTTTGAGAATTACCAGGATCTAACATCTCCTTCCCAATTCTGTTTGGCTTTGATTGCCCCTCCTGAGGCCCTGTGGAAGACTGGAAAAGATAAAGAAAAGAATCTCTGACAATGGAGGTGCTTCTGAACAAGGGAGATTAAGTGAAAATGTTACAACAGATATTGATTCTCTCTCCTTCACCTTCCAGCCTTCATCCTCCACTCCCAATGGCTACTCAGCTAGTAGAATTTTGGAGCAGAGCTGCTAAATTACACAGTTCTGGGGAAGTCTTTCATACACACAGTTAACATGAAAGATACCCCTGTTATGCAGTGCCCAGCTCGTATAGCTATACACGAAGGCCCTGGATCAGAAGCTCCTTTGAGAAATCAGACCAGTCCAAGACACAAGGCCCAAAGAGGATGCTGTTAGAGATTCACTGACTGAATGGCCCAGCCAGGCCTTGTTAGAGTGAGGACAACATTTGACAAGCCCGGGAGAAATATCAATAACCTCAGACATGCAGATGACACCACCCTTATGGCAGAAAGTGAAGAAGAACTCAAAAGCCTCTTGATGAAAGTGAAAGTGGAGAGTGAAAAAGTTGGCTTCAAGCTCAACATTCAGAAAATGAAGATCATGGCATCCAGTCCCATCACTTCATGGCAAATAGATGGGGAAACAGTGGAAACAGTGTCAGACTTTTTTTGGGGGGGCTCCAAAATCACTGCAGATGGTGACTGCAGCCATGAAATTAAAAGACGCTTACTCCTTGGAAGGAAAGTTATGACCAACATAGATAGCATATTCAAAAGCAGAGACATTACATTGCCAACAAAGGTTCGTCTAGTCAAGGCTATGGTTTTTCCTGTGGTCATGTATGGATGTGAGAGTTGGACTGTGAAGAAGGCTGAGCACCGAAGAATTGATGCTTTTGAACTGTGGTGTTGGAGAAGACTCTTGAGAGTCCCTTGGACTGCAAGGAGATCCAACCAGTCCATTCTGAAGGAGATCAGCCCTGGGATTTCTTTGGAAGGAATGATGCTAAAGCTGAAACTCCAGTACTTGGGCTACCTCATGAGAAGAGTTGACTCATTGGAAAAGACTGATGCTGGGAGGGATTGGGGGCAGAGGAGAAGGGGACGACAGAGGATGAGATGGCTGGATGGCATCACTGACTCGATGGATGTGAGTCTGAGTGAACTCCAGGAGTTGGTGATGGACAGGGAGGTCTGGCGTGCTGCGATTCATGGGGTAGCAAAGAGTCGGACATGACTGAGCGACTGATCTGATCCTGGAAGCAAAAAGCCTTAGTGCTACTCTGAAAAAAACATTCTTCAATATGAACTTCTAGCCAACAACCACCAGACTGAAGAAATTTCTCAAATAAAAAACAGAGACTTAAAAAAATTAGAAAAAAATACAGTATGTAGGGAGAAGAGAAAATTATCATTTGTGTTATGAGATATGCTAAGCTGATGCTAAGTCGCTTCAGTCGTGTCCGACTCTGTGCGACCCCATAGATGGCAGCCCACTAGGCTCCCCTGTCCCTGGGATTCTCCAGGCAAGAATACTGGAGTGAGTTGCCATTTCCTTCTCCAATTATGAGATATGAGAAGATACTATATATGTGTAAGACAGTATTATAAGAAAATTTAGGAAACAAAAAAGACCTCTTAGAAAAGCATCTCACATTTCCTCATTATTAATACAAAGAAAGAAAATTAAAGGCATCAACTACTCACATTTTAAATTTATTTATTGAGTATGGTTGGTTTACAATGCTGTGTTAGTTTCTTCTATACAACAGTGATTCTGTTATACACATATATACATTCTTTTTCATATTATTTTCCTTTATGGTTTATCACAAGATATTGAATATAGTTTCCTGTGCTCTACAGTAGAACCTTGTTGTTTATCCATTCTATATACAATAGCTTGTATTTGCTAATCCCAAACTCACAATCCATCCTTCTCTACCCCTCACCTCTTGCTAACCACAAGCCTGTTCTCTATGTCTGTGAGTCTGTTTCTGTTTTTTGGATAAGTACTTTTGTGTCATATTTTAAATTCCATAGATAAGTAATGTCATGTGATATTTGTCTTTCTCTGACTTTGCTTATTATGATAATCTCTGGGTCCACCTACCTTGCTGCAAATGGCATTATTTCATTCTTTTTTATGGCTAAGTAATAGTCCATGTGTGTTTATACCACTCAGTTGGGTCCACCTCTTTGCAACCCCAAGGACTGTAGCCTGCCAGGCTCCTCCGTCCATGGGATTTTCCAGGTAAGAATGCTGCAGTGGGTTGCCATTTCCTTCTCCAGGGGATCTTCCTGACCCAGAGATTGAACCTGAGTCTCCTGCATTGCAGGCACATTCTTTACCATGTCAGGCATGAGGGAAGCCCCACATCTTCTTTATCCATTCATCTATTGATGGATATTTAGGTTGCTTCCATGTCTTGGCTGTTGTAAATAGTGCTGCTATGAAACTCATCTTACGAAACTAGAAGAGAATTACCAAAGATACTGAGAGGGCATTAATCAGGAAAAAAATAAGAAATTAATTACCTAGAAAACATACAAAAAGGACAAAAATATTAAAGCTGTTTTCTTATGGGAGGGAACCCACAAAGAGGAAAATTATGGTCACAATAAAAAAAATCACAAAGGACAATGAGTGAGATTTAAAGAATCCTATGACAGGGAAAAATACTGGCATGTCTGATTGTTTCATAATAATTTTTACTAACGTGAAGCACATAATCCATTTTGAAGTTAATAGAATACAAAGCAACATGTACAGTGAGAGCCCACTTTTAATACAACAAAATAAAAGCATAAATCTGCATGGAAAATGAATGAACAGTGTGAACAAAGGTCATCTTTCAGTCTGGAGTTATGGGCAATTTTTATAGGTTGGCTTACATGCATGAGTAATTTTTTATATTTTGTATTTATTAAGAAAAATACCCAATGGTTATGGTAGTAAAATTTTAATGAACATTAAAGAATTTAGGTCACTTAAGAGTAACTGTTTAGTGTAACATTTAAGAGAAGATGATTTTATTTACTAAATTTCCCAATTTCTTTTGCAGTTTTCATACCAAGATGTTTTATTTTGTAACAACATACTTGTTGCAATGTTTCCTGTTACATTGCTAGAACTATGATAATATAGGAAAGTAAAGACCATTTTTTCCTTCAGTGAGATAAAGCCATTAGGGACAGATATTTGACTATTATTTTTCTCTCAAAGAAAACTTTTATTATGGAAAGTTAAATATACACAATATAGAATAGTATAATGAACTCATATCCATCACTATCTTCCACAATTATCAACAAATCTTATTCCTTCTATCCATTTACCTCCAAATAAACTGGGTGATTTTGAAGCAAATATCAGGCATCAAATTTTTTCATTTATAATTACTTCAGTATGGGTCTCTTAAAAAATTAAGACTGTTGTTCTTAAAAGGTTAATACAATACCATTATACTACCTAACGGAGAAGGCAATGGCACCCCAATCCAGTACTCTTGCCTGGAAAGTCCCATGGACGGAGGAGCCTGGTGGGCTGCAGTCCATGGGGTCGCGAAGAGTCGGACACGACTGAGCGACTTCACTTTCACTTTTCACTTTCATGCATTGGAGAAGGAAATGGCAACCCACTTCAGTGTTCTTGCCTGGAGAACCCCAGGGATGGGGGAGCCTGGTGGGCTGCCGTCTATGGGGTCGCACAGAGTCGGACACAACAACCTAAATGTCTATCAACAGAGAACTGGTTGAATAAATTATAGTATATTCACTTAGTGAAATGAGGTGACTGTCTTCATAGTTTGTCAGCCAAGGACACAGCCACATTAGGAAAAAAGATACATAAATATACACATACATATTAAACATAATTTTATGAAAATAGATATTTGAAAGTATATAGTCTGCATTCAATTTTCTGTTACTTAAGCGTTGTAGTCTAAACAATCAGACTAGTTAACAGTGGTGATTAGTAGTAACTGATAGTAGGAACAACAAATTAATGTATGAGAAAAATATAACTAGAAATATTATATAGAGGATACGTACACATTATCTCCTAACCCAAACATTTATTTTTATAACTTTTTATTACTGTATATCAAGACACACAAAATCTAAGACTTTTTAAAGGAGAATGTAAATATGATAGAACTAACTAAATTGATATTATTGTTGTTGTTTAGTCGCTAAGTCATATCCAATTCTTTGCAACCCCATGGACTGTAGCCCATCAGGCTCCTCTGTTTATGGAATTTTCCAGGCATGTACACTGGAGTGGGTGGCATTTCCTTCTCCACAGGATCTTCCTGACCCAGGGATCAAACCTTCATCTCCTGCATTGGCAGGCAGATTCTTTACCGGAGCCACCAGGGAAGCCCAAACTGATATTACCTATACTTAATAAAATATAATGCCATGTTTCTTCTTGTCACAGAAACATGGTAATGCAGTAGGATATTATTATTTCTATTTCCTTTTCTTTTTCTTTCTTTCTTTTTTTTTTAAGAGACATCAATGGTTAAATGGATGGTGGGAATCTTACATGTGTGAAACAAGGTCCTGGAACACAGCTCACTGTGTGCAGCCGATGGCAGGCAGGACACGGTAGCAGTCTTTGTTAGGCTCTCTTTCCTTTTCAGAAAGCATTGCTCTAAACTGCCTATAGCTTTTAGGATATCCTTAACTTTTATGTAGCGGTAAAACTGATGCATTCAAACATTCAAAGATCACTCTGGCAGCTCTAGTTTTATCAAAATCATGTTTTGCTGATTCCTGATGTTTGTACAATGTAAAGGCATCAAGTTAAATTTCCTCTCAACACACATGTTTAAGAATGGAATACTTAGGATTTTAAAATTCAAGACTTGGACTCACAGTTTCCAGCTCTCCGAAGATGCCCATCTACTCTGTGTCTATTGAAGAAGGAAATGGCAACCCACTCTAGTATTCTTGCCTGGAGAATTCCATGGAGAGGAGCTTGGTGGGCTCCAGTTTATGGTGTCGCAGAGTCGGACACAACTGAGCGACTATCACTCACTCACTCACTCTGTAACTATAGACTTATTTGGGCACACCACTACTTGTCAATCAATAGTTGTTTATTCAATATGTAGTCTGCTGCTGTAGCTGCTAAGTCGCTTCAGTCGTTTCCGACTCTTCGTGACCCCAGAGACAGCAGCCCACCAGGCGCCCCTGTCCCTGGGATTCTCCAGGCAAGAACACTGGAATGAGTTGCCATTTCCTTCTCCAGTGCATGAAAGTGAAAAGTGAAAATGAAGTCACTCAGTCGTGTCTGACTCTTAGCGACCCCATGGACTGCAACCTACCAAGCTCCTCCATCCATGGGATTTACCAGGCAAGAGTACTGGAGTGGGTTGCCATTTCCTTCTCCAAATATGTAATGTGTAAAATGCTTATTTTTCAACTCTATGAAGCATATGGATATCATTATAAGTTAAACGTCTCTTCTCAGGGAAAATGTTTTTAAAGCAGAGAGATAATTAGAACTTGTGAAAATAAATTTGAATTTCAAGTAAATTACAATTTTAGTGAAGAAATTAAGAAAATCCTGTTTCATTTGGTTACTTTGTTCTGCTGATTTTTCTTTTCTTTTTAACTCTTTGTTTCAAGTTATTTTGGAAGCAGTCTAATTTTGAAAATTTGGTGTTTTGTTTCAGGTTTTTTATGTGCTCTATTGGTGCTTGTCACAATCTACAGATAATACTGAATAACTCAGATGAAGTTAGTTCACACTTTTCTACATTTCTTATGGCTTCTGTAAAGGACTGGAAAAGGTCAGTTTTCATTCCAATCCCAAATAAAGGCAATGCCAAAGAATGCTCAAACAACTGCACAATTGCACTCATCTCACACACTGCTGCTACTGCCGCTGCTAAGTCACTTCAGTTGTGTCCGACTGTGCAACCCCAGAGTTGGCAGCCCACCAGGCTCCCCCGTCCCTGGGATTCTCCAGGAAAGAACACTGAAGTGGGTTGCCATTTCCTTCTCCAATGCATGAAAGTGAAAAGTGAAAGTGAAGTCGTTCAGTCGTGTCCGACTCCTAGCGACCCCATGGACTGCAGCCCACCAGGCTCCACAGTCCATGGGATTTTCCAGGGATTTTCCAGGCAAGAGTACTGGAGAGGGGTGCCATTGCCTTCTCCAATCTCACATGCTAGTAATGCTCAAAATTCTCCAAGGCAAGCTTCAGCAGTATGTGAACTGTGAACTTCCAGATGTTCAAGCTGGTTTTAGAAAAGGCAGAGGAACCAGAGATCAAATTGCCAACACTCACTGGATCATCAAAAAAGCAAGAGAGTTTTAGAAAAACATCCATTTCTTCTTTACTGACTATGCCACAGCCTTTGACTGTGTGGGTCACAGTAAACTGTGGGAAATTCTGAAAGAGATGGGACTACCACACCACCTGACCTGCCTCTTGAGAAACCTGTATGCAGGTCAGGAAGCAACAGTTAGAACTGGACATGGAACAACAGACTGGTTGCAAATAGGAAAAGGAGTATGTCAAGGCTGTATATTGTCACCCCGCTTATTTAACTTCTATGCAGAGTACATCATGAGAAACGCTGGGCTGGAGGAAGCACAAGCTGGAGTCAAGATTGCCGGGAGAAATATCAATAACCTCAGATATGCAGATGACACCACCCTTATGGCAGAAAGTGAAGAAGAACTAAAGAACCTCTTGATGAAAGCAAAAGAGGAGAGTGAAAAAGTTGGCTTAAAACTCAACATTCAGAAAACGAAGATCATGGCATCTGGTCCCATCACCTCATGGCAAATAGATGGGGAAACAGTGGAAACAGTGGCTGGCTTTATTTTGGGGGGCTCCAAAAATCACTGCAGATGGTGATTGCAGCCATAAAATTAAAAGACACTTACTCCTTGGAAGGAAAGTTTTGACCAACCTAGACAGCATATTAAAAAGCAGAGACATTACTTTGCCCACAAAGGTCTGTCTAGTCAAGGCTATGGTTTTTTCCAGTAGTCATGTATGGATGTGAGAGTTGGACTATAAGGAAAGCTGAGTGCTGAAGAATTGATCCTTTTGAGCTGTGGTGTTGGAGCAGACTCTTAAGAGTCCCTTGGACAGCAAGGAGATCCAACTAATCCATCCTAAAGGAGATCTGGGTGTTCACTGGAAGGACTGATGTTGAAGCTGAAACTCCAATATTTTGGCCACCTGATGCGAAGAGCTGACTCATTTGAAAAGACCCTGATGTTGGGAAAGATTGAAGGCAGGAGGAGAAGGGGACGACAGAGGATGAGATGGTTAGATGGCATCACCGACTCAATGGACATGAGTTTGGGTAAACTCTGGGAGTTGGTGAGGGACTGGGAGGCCTGGAATGCTGCGGTTCATGGGGTTTCAAAGAGTCAGACATGACTGAGCAACTGAACTGAACTGAAATGACTGTAAAGATCATCAGATGTTTTTGGAGAAACAACATAAATTTCTGTTTTATTATAATTCTTTTCTATATTCTCATCCTCAGTGTGTTTAGTGAGTACCCATTATATGTCAACCAACTTTTAATGGTAGGGATACACCTTTATTCAAAATAGGCAAAGCTCTTGCCCTTATTCTATATTAGACACAAAGATGGATTTTTTTTGTTTTTAAAATCGACTTTAATGAGGCTTGATTTGCACAAAGTAAAATGCACATGTTGTAAGTGTGTACTTCAATGAGCTTTTACAAGTGAATTCAGCCATATTACCACCATCATAATCAAGATAGAGAATGTTTCCAACACCTCAAATCACCTAAAGTTAAGTCGCTCAGTCGTGTCCGACTCTTTGTGACCCCATGGACTGTAGCCTACCAGGCTCCTCCATCCATGGGATTCTCCATGGCAAGAATACTGGAGTGGGTTGCCATTTCCTTCTCCAGGGAAATCAAATCAAATCACCTAGCCCTATTCCAATTAATCCCTCCTTGATACCCACCTCCACTTCTGATGCTCACTGTTCTGTTTTGTCACGATAGATTACATGTCTTTTCTAGAATTTTATATAAATGGAATCATACTGTGTTGCTCATATTCTGATATCCTTTGCTCAGAATAATGTTTTCCGAGATTCATATATTTGCATGTTAAGTAGTCATTCTTGTTTGTCACTAATTACTATTCATTACATGGATAATTACATATCATTGTATGGGTATGCCACAATTTGTTTTTCCAGTCATCAGTTGATGAACATTGGGGTTGCTTTCAGTTTTTGATCATTAAAAATAAAACTATGAAAATTAATGTACAAATTTTTGCATGGGCACATTTTCATTCCTAATTAAATACCTAGGAGTGGAATTGCTGGATCATGTAAATACATGATTAATTTTACAGTAAAAGATGGACTGTTGACCAAAAATTTTGTACCATTTGGGATTCCCATCAGCAATATATGAGAGGTCCTGCTGATCCCTATTGTCAACATTTCTATCATATTTTACATTTTGGCCACCTTAACGGCTGCCTGTGTGTGTGCTCAGTCTTGTCCAACTCTGCAACCCCATGGACTGTAGGCCGCCGGGCTTCTCTGTCCATGTATTTCCAAGACTGGAATATTGGAGTAGGTTGCCATTTCGTACTCCAGGGGATCTTCCCCACCTAGGGATCAAACTCCCATTTCCTGCATTGGCAGGAGGATATCAGAGCCACCTGGGATTACCTCTTAATGACTAATAGTGGTAAAGTTGTGTTTTGTTTCCTACCCGTTCTAGTCACTAATGTAACCCCACTTTAAAACCGATCATTTTATTAATTTTAGGAAAACGCTAAACCAAAGGTCTAAAAGAAAAAAACCAGCTTGATTCTGCTGTATTTTGTTTCCATTTTTCCTCTCGAAATCCCCAGACTTTCTAGGAAACATAAAACCGGTGTCAAGCAGCAGAGCTGGGGTCTTCATTCAAGGACCCAGCCTCTAGGATCTGCGCACACTTCCATCCTTTCCTCATTCCTTCCTGTCACCTTTCTAAGAATTTCCCAGGTAACCGTGCGGGGCGAGGAGGGGCGGGCCCTGGGGCCCCCAGGCTCCGCCCCTTGCTTGTACCCACCCATTACCCAGGATGCTGCCGCAGGGTGGAGAAGGAATGTAGCTTCCGGTCTCGCGATCTGCTCTAATCCCGCGAGAAGAGAAGATGGCCAACGGCCGAATGTTGGCGGTGGCGAGGAAGGGGGTGTGGCCGAGGAGCGCGATGTCCTCAGGCGTGAGGTAGAGGAGGCGGGGTCGCGCGCACCAGGCGTGCGCATGCGCGCACGAGGCCGGTCGGGCAGGGCGGAGAGGGGAGGGGGCGCCGGCGGCGGCCGAGGAGGTGTCGTTATTTCAGCGGTCTGGACGGTGCGTGGCGGCGCGGGTGGCCACGAGAGAAGTAGGTAGGGACCGCGGTGCGGAGCCATTGAGACTTCCTTCCTCCCGTGCCTTAGAGTCACAGCCCCCTGCGCGTGTGGCGGACCCCGGGGAGGCCAGGTCACCCTGCGGCCCCGGCCCTCCCGCGGCGCTTCAGGTAGGAGCTTCGGGCTTACTCGTGCCCGCTCCCCTCCGAGGCCCTGCCCTTAGCTGGTGTTACCCGGGCGACGACCTGGTACCGGGCGTGCCCGTCCTTGCGCGCGACGACAGCCCTGTCCTTGCTTCCGTGCCCGTGGAGCCGGGGCCCGGCCGGGCTGACCCGTTTGGGGCGGGTCCCCTCTTTAGGTGCTCCCCCGCCCTGGGCCGGCGGTACGCTCCCTCGCGCAGTGCCCCCACCCCCACACCCCGGACAGGCTTTGCGGGGGGTCCGGCCGGCTCGGGAGAGGTTCTCCCTGTGAGCTCCGGGCAGGTGAGGGACTATCTTGACTTGAGTAGTTGCTGCATGGGGTCTTGGACTTCGAGAGGGGACCTTGAAGAGTGCCTTGGTTATGTGTGGCCAGTGTTAAAAGTTGGAAGCTCTGGAGGTGTTCTTTTTGGGCCGCTGGTGTTTGTGATTTTACTTCTCAAGTAGGCACACTGATTATGAGTCCTGGTAGGTGATGGGCTATTTATTATTAAATGAGCAGCAGCAGTATTAATTAACGTGAGATTTAATTGCATTAAGGTAGTTTTTCACAGAGCTGTCCTCAAACTCAGAAGATCTCTGCTTCAACAGTTTAGTAAGAGTTTCATCCAGTACTTAAACATAGTTTGCAAATACTCTTGCCCTGAAAGCTGCATCCTCTCTCTTAACGATAATATTAATTTTATAGGCGTAATGGTTATGAAAGCTTCTGTAGAAGATGATGATTCAGGATGGGAGCTCGGGATACCAGAAAAGATGGAAAAAGGCAACACAAACTGGGTGGACATAACCCAAGATTTTGAAGAAGCTTGTCGAGGTGAGTTTGAATTTTTGAATTAGAAGTTCAAAATTTGGGAAAGGGTATAATAAAAATGTGGATTGCGATCTTTAAACTGTCTCAATAAATGGAAAAAATAATCAACATGTAAGTGTGGTTTATTGAGTTACCACACTTACTCATTCTCTATCCTCTGATTTTAACTTTCATTTAAAACCAGTTTTTATAGATATTGCATTAAATACAGATGCTGAGGCAGTTTCATCTGTTAACATTTTCTAACTTTAACAGTTAGCATGCACATAGCAATAATTTCAAATTGGAAATACAAATTCTGTCGCCCTAAAGATGGGAGTATTATTGTATATTGGAGGTTTGAAAATAATTGGATCATGTCATTCTCTGCTTGAGATCCTCCAGTGGCTTCCTGTTGCATGTAGAATAAAATTCACACTTCTTCCCTATGGCCTATATGATCTGGTGCTTGCTCAGACCTCTTGTACCACTGCTCCATTAGGCTCATTATGTTTAGTCATGAGGTCCTTATCTCATTAAATACACCAAGGTTGTGTCCGCAGGTCTTCAGGTGGCTGGCTCCTTCCTGACCACTTAAATGTTACCATTCCAGTGAGCTCTCAAAACAGCCAACCTAAGCAGATTTATCCCCTCATTCTCTTCTGTCCAACTCCACCTTAGTTGAATCCCAGTTTATTTTCTTTGTAGTACTTATCTACTGTGAGAAACCATCATTTTCAATTGTTGTTTACTGTTAGCCTCACCCACTCAAACAATAAGGTCTGTGAGTGCAGAAATTATCCTAGTACACAGAACAGTGCCTGGCACTTAGTAAGTTCAGTAAATGCTTGTGTATAAATGACTGGAGGGGAAAGAGCCTTGAAGAACGAGAGAAGGAAAATAAGAGAAAAGAACAAATGGTAGAGGGCTTGAACTTTAAGAGAGGATGGGATCAAGAACATTGTAGAGAAATTAACCTCAGGAAGAGAATGAATGATAAGATGGTGAAGATACAGGTGTGTTTTTAAGTGGGCGGGGAGGAATGGTGGAGGGATTCACACATGATGGCTTCTATTTTCTTAGTGAACAGAGGGTTGGGCTTTTAGTGAAGGTGTGTATTTAGAATAGTGCTCTTAAGAGAAGTAAAGACTTGGAACTGCAGATGAAAGGGAGCCAGGTGAATATAATCAGAGGGATAAATTATATGCTTACTCTTCAACTGTTTTGAAATACATGTCCAGTTAAAGTACACCTAAGTGAGATAGTGGAAGAAACATTAGACTGAGAGTTGGGTGACTACACATATATGTTTGTCTAAGGAAGAGAGAAATGTAAATTACAATGTATCTTTTGTGCTCAGTGTTCTTCCACTAGTAAGTGGATCCCACCTATAATCTTACACTGATTTTAAGTGATGTGTATTAGAGGACTATCATTATGAACCAAATAAGAAAGGTTTTATGAAGTAAATATGGCCTGAGTTACTTCCCTGGTGGCTTAGACGGTAAAGCATCTGCCTGCAGTGCAGGAGACCTGAGTTCAATCCCTGGGTTGGGAAGATACCCTGGAGAAGGAAATGGCAATCCACTCTAGTACTCTTGCCTGGAAAATTCCATGGACTGAGGAGCCTGGTAGGCTACAGTCCATGGGGTCGCAAAGAGTCAGACACAACTGAGTGACTTCACTTTCACGTGGCCTGAGTTGGCTGTGAAGGAGTGGTCAAGATTCTGTTAAGTGAATGTGAGGAAATTACTCTAAACTGAGATTTTTATGTTTAAGGAACAGTGAATAACTCTGCTTCTGGGAAGGAACCTTGAGTAGGACATGTGGTTTAATACCTGCTTCAGTGTCAATTGAGAGAGGGTGGCATTTTATTTTGTTACCAGCATCAAACTATCCTATTAATTCCCTCATAATTAGCCCTTGTACTGTCTCAGGTGGCTCAAATGAGAGGTATACTTCTTGAAATTAAAAAGTTGACATAGAATTAAACTTTAGTTTGATTTTAGGACTAAAGGCTATTAGCAGTCTTTAGTCCATGGTATTAATAATTTGTTTAACTGTTGCAGTGGTTTCTCTTTGGTAATAGTGTGATGGCATTTGGCTAGACTTTTATGATTCACGGGGTGGTGGGGAGTACTGTAAAATACCCTGTCTACTGATGACCGCATTTTTCACGTACTTATTCTTTTAGTGGCTCTCTAAAATCCTCAAATTCTAACTTTAATTATTTCTTTTATTTCCTATTGGTCAAATGGCACACATTCCTACCACATTTCCTATAATTGACATTGAGTCTTTTTTTTCTTTTCAAAAGTATTTTGAAAAGGAGGGTTCAGGATGGGGAACACATGTATACCTGTGGCGGATTCATTTTGATATTTGGCAAATCTAATACAGTTAAGTTTAAAAATAAAATAAAATTTAAAAAAAAAATAAAAAAAAAACAAAAGTATTTTCAATGTATAGTGCCATCACTATTTATGTAATATATGTAATATATCATTTGTCTAAATAACACCTCTGACCTTTGCTTCTCTGGGAAATCTTGCCTAATTCAGACCATGTCATTTTGTTACCGTAAAGCCTTTGTTCTTTATTTTGTTGTCTATACTTAGGCACTTTCTGAATTACAAAGTCATAACTTAGAAATTCCACTTAAACGTAAAGATCATAAAAATACACTGCTGCTGCAGCTTCTGACTGCAAGATTCCTTTCCACACTTGTTCTGGAGAGCCAGCAACCTCTCCTGGAATGATGACACCATCACTCGTCTAGAGCTCAGAGGTAATCCAGAGTTAGCTATCATAACTTTCATTCTTTTTAAATTCTAGTTTAGGAGGATATGGGCCCATCCTCTCACTTATTTTCTTTTCTCTTTGATGACTTAGTTCATTCTTCCATCAATCTTTATAACAGATTTCACTGTTTAGGTTGGCTTCCCTAGTGTCTCAGATGGTAAAGAATCTGCTTGCTATGCAGGAGACCTGCGTTTGATCTCTGGGTTGGGACGATCCCCTTGAGAAGTAAATGGCAACATACTGCAGTATTTTTGCCTGGAGAATTCCATGGATGGGCAGCCTGGCGGGCTATAGTTAATGGGATCGTGAAGAGTTGGACACAACTGAACAACTTAACACTTTTATTTTCATCACTGTTTAGGACTCCCCTTATCCATCCAGTTTCTTTAGGTCTTGCCGAGTACTTTCAGAAAACTTTTGTTTTCGGTTCCCTCATTTAAAATCTAGGATGCTTTGGATGGGAGGGGAAGGAGGGGAGTCTGGGGGAGAATGAATACGTGTATATTTATGGCTGAGTCCCTTCGCTGTTCACCTGAAACTATCACGATGTTGTAAATCGTCTACACCCCAATACAAAATGTTAAAAGAAAAAAATCTAGGATGCTTAAGCCTCTTACTTCTCTTTCTGTTCTGTCTTCTCGTACCCAGAACAATATGTTTGTTTTTAAGAATAAATGATATTCTAAGGCCATGTTTCTTCATATCCAGAGACTATCTGGATCTTGTACTTACAAGTTTGAGAACCTGTGTTATATGTGAGTGACTGCCTGGAACCAGCAGAACTATGAACACAAGCACTGGCACTGTAGCAGTACTTGATTATGTTATCATCTGTTCGGTTTGGAATTTGTTTCTGTAATCTTCTAAACAGTCACAACAAACTGAAAGATTCTGAAAGAGATGGGAATACCAGACCACCTTACCTGCCTCCAGAGAAACCTGTATACAGATCAAGAAGCAACAGTTAAAACTGGACATGGAACAACAGACTGGTTCAAAATTGGGAAAGGAGTATGTCAAAGCTATATGTTGTCACCTTGCTTATTTAACTTACATCATGTGAAATATCAGACTGGATGAAGCATAAACCAGAATCAAGATTGCAAGGAGACATACCAATAGCCTCAGATATGCAGATGACACCACCCTTATGGCTGAAAGTGAACAACTAAAGAGTTTCTTAATGAAAGTTAAAGAGGAGAGTGAAAAAGTTGGCTTAAAACTCAACATTGAAAAAACTAAGGTCATAGAAACCGCTCTATCACTTCATGGCAAATAGATGGGGAAACAATGGGAACAGTGCAGATAGTGACTGCAGCCATGAAATTAAAAGAGGCTTGCTCCTTGGAAGAAAAGCTATAACCAACCTAGACAGCGTATTAAAAAACAGACATTACTTTGCCGACAAAGGTCCATGTAGTCAAAGCTATGGTTTTTCCAGTAGTCATGTATGGATGTCAGAGTTGAACCATAAAGAAAGCTGAGTGCCAAAGAATTGGTGCTTTTGAACTGTTGTGTTGGAGAAGAGGAGATCCAACTTGTCAATCCTAAAAGAAATCAGTCTTGAATATTCATTGGAAGGACTGATGCTGAAGCTGAAGCTCCAATACTTCGTCCACCTGATGCGAAGAACTGACTCACCGGAAAAGACCCTGATGCTGGGAAAGATAGAAGGCAGGAGAAGAAGAGAACGACAGGATGAGATGGATGGCATCACCGACTTAGACATGAGTTTGAGCAAGCTCCAGAAATTGGTGATGGACAGGAAAGCCTTGTGTGCTGCAGTCCATTGGGTTGCAAAGAGTCAGACACGACTGAGTGACTGAACTGAACTGATTATTTTAAAAAGATTGCCATTGAACTGATTACATAACATTTAACAATTATTATAAAAGAAGTATAGATTTTTGATAAAACTTTAATGGACTTTCACTCCACTCCCTCAATTCATGAACCCTAGTTTCAGAATCATTATTCTATGTGTTTGCTGCTTGTTGCAACCATTTAATTCTAGGAGGAAAAAGTTGAACAGAAATTCTCCTGGTGAAAGATCAGGGCAGCCTATAAAATATTTCTAAAGTGATTTTGGTTTGGGAAATGAATTATGTTTTCTGTGTTCCATACGATTAAGAATGTGTTTAGTGGCGGGTCATGGGTTTGCTGAGCAGCACTGGTAATTGTGGAGCACTCTTGTTCTCCACCAGGGGTGATTTTTGCCCTAGAGGGGACATTTGCCAACGTCTTGAGACATGCTTGGTTAGTCACATAACCCACTCCAGTATTCTTGCCTGGAAAATTCCATGGACAGAGGAACCTGGTAGACTGCAATCCATGGGGTCACACAGCGTTGGGTATGACTGAGCACAGCATCGCACAGCACAACTAGTGCGTACACATTAAGGATGCGGCTAATCATGTGATGCACAGAATAGCCCCACAGAAAAGTAATTTTTCTGCCCAAAATACCAGTCGTGCCGCTTAGTTCACTCTGTTTAGATTACTTTCAAGAATATTCAGCTATTATTTAATCTCTTTGACCTTGGATTTTTTTAAGGAAAGGAGCCTATGGATGTCATAAGACTAACTAGCATTTAAATAGCACGCAGTAGAAAGGAATGGGAGCTTTGTTGCATTTTAAAGGCTCTTTTTACTAGATTTCCCTGTTAATCTTGTATTGCGTATCCTGCTTTATGTTAGGAGCTTTGGTCAATGGAAAAGGTGTCCTCAGAAATCACCACTTTCCCCCTTTTAACTGGTTATTCTAGTAATCATGATCCTAAATAGCATGCTTTTATTGCTATTTCTTGATACCCCCATTCCCCTTTGGGCATTGTGGATTTCACCTCCCCCCCTCCCCATGTAGTTATAGCTATGCAAATATTATTCATAGCTGAGCCAAAAAGTAAAATTGTTGCTTTTCCCTTCCTACCCAGTTCTGTTTTATGCAAAAAGTGTTTGCTCAAAAGATAAGTACTTTAATTAATTGTAATTTATGCTCTTCATCAATTGTCTGAATCATCTAACACATTCAGACATCCTATTGTTTTAATTCGCCATAAAGAAATTTCTTCTCAAGCCTCTTACTTCTCTCCAGTCTGGATATCTTGCCTTTTATACCTGGTATAATCTTGCTGCTGCTGCTGCTGCTAAGTCACTTCAGTTGTGTCCGACTCTGTGCAACCCCAGAGATGGCAGCCCACCAGGCTCCCCCGTCCCTGGGATTCTCCAGGCAAGAACACTGGAGTGGGTTGCCATTTCCTTCTCCAATGCATGAAAGTGAAAAGTGAAAGTGAAGTCACTCAGTCGTGTCTAACTCTGAGCGACCCCATGGACTGCAGCCTACCAGGCTCCTCCGTCCATGGGATTTTCTAGGCAAGAGTACTGGAGTAGGGTGCCATTGCCTTCTCTGGTATAATCCTGAGATCTTGCTTAATCATCACCCTGGTGTTTGTTACTTTTCTCCCTGGTTTTGATTAGATACATTTATTATCTTCCTGAGTAAAGCATATGAGAGATACAGTTTTTTGAGGCTCTGAATGTCTGAAATGTCTTTGTTCTCTTCTTCCACTTTATTGATAATATATCTGGGAGTGTGTGAGAATTTTGAGGGCATTGCTCAAATGTCTGATACTCAGATTACTGAACTTCCGTATGTAACCTTTTAGAATCTTCTTTTCGTTTCTCATGTCCAGAGCTTGCACAGTGGTGTGCTTTGTTTGATGACGCTTGAGCGCTTTCACTCTGATTTTTCAGTTCTGGGAAATTTTCTTGAATTACTTTATTTCTTGTTTTTTCCGTATTCATTTTATGGAGTACTTACTTTTTGCAGTCAAATGCTCTACCACTGAGCTATAGCCCCTAGTATTTACTTTTTGGATATTGGAAGGTGTGTTTTTTTAATACTTTGTTGCCTGTTTTCCATCTCTTTGTAGTTTTCCTCAATGCTATGGAGGAATGTGTTCCCCCCCGCCCCCAAATCATGTGTTGAAACCTGATGCCCACACACAATGTGGTGGTATTAAGAAGTGGAGCCTTTGGGAGGTACTTAGGTCATCAAAGTGGAACCCACATGACTGGGATTAACACTCCTGAGAAAGAGACACCACAGAGCCTTCCTGGTCCCTTCCACCATATGTTCAGTTCAGTTGCTCAGTCATGTCTGACTCTTTGCGATCCAATGGATTGCAGCATGCCAGGCCTCCCTGTCCATCACCAACTCCTGGAGTTTACTCAGACTCATGTCCATTGAGTCGGTGGTGCCATCAAGCCATCTTACCCTCTGTTGTCCCCTTGTCCCACCTTCAATCTTTCATAGCATCAGGGGCTTTTCCAATGAGTCAGTTTTTCACATCAAGTGGCCAAAGTATTGGAGTTTCAGCTTCAGCCTTCCAATGAACATTCAGGACTGATTTCAATTCTTTGATGCTCAGCTTTCTTTATAGTCCAACTCTCATATCCATACATGACTATTGGAAAAACCATAGCTTTGAGTAGATGGACCTTTGTTGGCAAAGTAATGTCTCTGCTTTTTAATATGCTGTTTAGGTTGGTCATAGCTTTTCTGCCAAGGAGCAAGCATCTTTTAATTTCATGGTTGCGGTCACCATCTGCAGTGATTTTGGAGCCCCCCAAAATAAAGTCAGTCACTGTTTCCACTGTTTCCCCATCTATTTGCCATGAAGTGATGGGACCAGATACCATGATCTTCGTTTCCTGAATGTTGAGCTTTAAGCTAACTTTTTCACTCTCCTCTTTCACTTTCATCAAGAGCCTCTTTAGTTCTTCGCTTTCCGCCATAGGGTGGTGTCATCTGCGTATCTGAGGTTATTGATATTTCTCAACAATTTTGATTCCAGCTTGTGCTTCATCCCACCCAGTGTTTCTCATAATGTACTCTGCATATAAGTTAAATAAGCACCGTGACAGTATTCAGCCTTGACGTACTCCTCTCCGTATTTGGAACCAGTTTTGTTCCATGTTCAGTTCTAACTGTTGCTTCCTGACCTGCATACAGATTTCTCAAGAGGCAGGTCAGGTGGTCTGGTATCCCCATCTCTTAAGAATTTTCCACAGTTTATTGTGATCCACACAGTCAAAGGCTTTGGCATAGTCAATAAAGCAGAAATAGATGTTTTTCTGGAACTCTCTTGCTTTTTTGATGATCCAGCGGATGTTGTCAGTTTGATCTCTGGTTCCTCTGCCTTTTCTAAATCCATCTTGAACATCTGGAAGTTCACGGTTCATGTACTGTTGAAGCCTGGCTTGGAGAATTTTGAGCATTACTTCACTAGTGTGTGAAATGAGTGCCAGTTGTGTGGTAGTTGAAGCATTCTTTGGCATTGCCTTTCTTTGGGATTGGAATGAAAACTGACCTTTTCCAGTCCTGTGGCCACTGCTGAGTTTTCCAGATTTGCTGGCATATTGGGTGCAGCACTTTCACAGCATCATCTTCCAGGTTTTGAAATAGCTCAGCTGGAATTCCATCACCTCCACTAGCTGTGTTCATACTGTTGCTTCCTAAGGCCCACTTGACTTCGCATTCTAGGATGTGGCTTTAGGTGAGTGATCATTCCATCATGATTATCTGAGTCGTGAAGATATTTTTTGCATAGTTCTTCTGTGTATTTGTGCCACCTCTTCTTAATATGTTCTGCTTCTGTTAGGTCCATACCATTCTGTCCTTTATTGAGCCCATCTTTGCATGAAATGTTCCCTTGGTATCTCTAATTTTCTTGAAGAGATCTCTAGTCTTTCCCATTCTATTGTTTTCCTCTATTTCTTTGCATTCATCCCTGAGGAAGGCTTTCTTATCTTTCCTTGCTATTCTTTGGAACTCTGCATTCAAATGGGTATATCTTTCCTGTTCTCCTTTGCCTTTTCTTCTCTACCATGTGAGGTTAAAAAGAAGGCCGTCTAGGAAGTGGGCCCTTTCCAGACACTGAGTCTACTGGTTCCCTGATTCTGAACTTCCCACAGTCGAGAACCATGAGAAATAAAATTTGTTGTTAATGGGTCACCCAATATATGGTATTTTGGTTATAGCAGCTGAATGGAGTTAAAAGACTTTGAATTTAATTTTTTTTTCCCGCTGTAATGTTTTTAATTTCTACTGTTCCCCCCTCCCCGAATATCTCTCTCTTTCTTTTTTTGAATATCTCTCTTTAAATAAAAGTAAAATTTCCTGGTTTTGTTTCAGGGTTGAACTATTTTATCTCTAAGGATAATATTTCTTTTGAAATATTGCCTACATAGTGTCTTTCTTCCAACTTGCCTTTTTAAGTTTATTTTCTTTGGTTTCTATCTTCTGTGCTAGAAGATTACTTCAGGTATCTGAGAATCCTTTGTTGCCTCAGGGACCAAAAAGCCAACTTGAATTTTTGAGCAGGACTCTTCTGCTGTGCATGTCAATGTCAGGTGATCTGACTTGGTTTTTGTGTTGGAGAACCCATGGTGTCAGTTATTTAGCTCCTTCCTCTTGGAAAGATTATATTCTGTAGATAAAATTCATCTCCTTGAGGTTCAAGATTTGACGGCACGTTAAATAAGGGAAGAAGTCTGGAGTTGTCATGTATTCACTTAATGCCCCTTCTTTCCAGTACTGAACCCTAGCCTTCAAATAACCTGTCCTGGAGATTTTTTGGTTTGCCCCTTTCAAGGAAAATCTTTAGTATTACCCAAGGTGAGGGGAGGGGTAGTTATCCTGATCTGTACCTTAGGGCAGGGCTTTGGGCTGTCTAATGGCTCAGTTCTCCACATTTCAGCCTGTCTTTATCCTCACTTTCAAAGATGATTGATAAATCAGATTGATTTTGGCTTTCTCCACTGCTGGTAGCTCAGATGGTAAAGGATCTGCTTGCAGTGCGGGAGACCCCAGTTTGATCCCTGTATCAGAAGATCCCCTGGAGAAGGGAATGGCAACCCACTCCAGTATTCTTGCCTAGAGAATTCCATGGGCAGAGGAGCCTGGTGGGCCATAGTCCATGGGGTAGCAAAGAGTCTGACATGACTGAATGACTCAAGCTTCACACTTCACTGCTGGTATTATTTTTCTCGAGTTTGCTAAGAAATTACTTGTCTTTCTTTTTCCTAGTTTCCCTAATTTTCTTGTATTATTTTTGCAACAACTAGTTTTTCTCTTCCTTAAGGTTCATAGTTTTCTTAAAAAAATTTTTTTTTTCACCTTAATTATTGAAATAAAATTTCAGGAGGGAATTAAAGGTTGTTGCATGTGTTCAGTTGGCCACCTTTATCCCAGAGGTAAACTTTAATTCATCTGTTAATTATTACTGTATAATGATACTGGAATCCAGCTATGTCATAGATTCAATAGGGCCTTCATAGTGAAGAAAGCAGCAAATTTAACCGTCATTTATAATGTTATGTGTAGACATATTTAGAGATCTGTAACTTCAGTGTACAAATTATGTTCTTATTTGTAAGATGGTAAAATATCAAATAGTTGCATGTTTTTCTCATCCTATTAGATTACTTTTTTCCAGGAGAATGAATATATGCTTCAGGTGCTTAGCACTGCTGCAAATCCATACTCCAGGTACAAGTTATAGTTCATTGTTCATTTCCAAGGCAAAAGGGAGGATGTCCTAAGGAACTTTACAGAGTCATCTAGTAAAACCCTTCATTTTTCAGATGATGAACTCAGTGTCCAGAGTGATCTACTTGCTCCTAGTTCTCTGGAGTGTTCAGTGAAACTGGTACCCACATCTACTGTAAAGTTTATGATAAATTATTATAGCAGTTCTCAAATTTTTTGGCATCAGGACTACTTTACATTCCTAGAGAATCCACCTGCCAATGTAAGAGACACAAGTTCGATCCTGGATCAGAAGCAGTCCCCTGGAGAGAGGAATGGCTATTCACTGTAGTATTTTTGCATGGAAAATCCATGGACAGAGGAATCTGGTGGGATGCAGTCCACAGGGTTGCAAAGAGTTGGACATGACTGAGCATGCAAGCACATGGGCTTTTTTAAGTGTTGTTTATGTGTGCTATATGTATATTGATGTTTATTAGAATTTGAAGCTGAGAAATTTTTAAAATATTTATTTGAAAATGATAATAAACCCTTTGCGTGTCAGCATAACATTTTAAAAATGAAAAATGTATTTTTCAAAACAGGACAGCTTTGAAGAGTGGAGTATAGTATACGCCACTATATACTATTTTCAAGTATACTTTTGAAAATCTCTGATGTAGGCATAATAGAGGGTACCTGAATTCCATAGCGGCTTCTCATTCAATCTGTTGCCACATGTTGTTTTGGTTGAAACATTAGAAGTAAATCTGGCCTCACAAAATATGTAGTTAAAAGATTGGGGAACTTTTTAGGTAATTTGCTACTACACCAAAACTTTTAACAGGTGATAGTTTCTTAAAGATTAGTTTGCAGTGTGGAATCTGAAAGCCTATCAGTGGACCTTTCATGCTCTGTTACATAATGTATATTGGTCTGTCTAGAACTTTGGATCTTTTATCCATGCCTAATTTTGTGACATGCATTATCATTTGCAAAATATTGGTTTAGTGAGTTAAGCACATCTTCCAGGTGTTGACACACTTCATTATACAATATTAAACAAATTTGTTAATAATATCAGCACCAGTATAATCAGGAAAGCCTTTTTAAGTATTGGAACACTGTCAAGTTCACAGCGGCCGAAATGTGTTTTCCAGAGTTCTGATTGTTTTTTTTGAAAGTTCAAATTTTGTCATTGGCAATAAATCTTATTGGTTATTTTCTTAAAGTGACAGACTCTTATTTAAAAAAAAACAAAACTGCTATATTGTCAAGTTCAAATGACTATAACTTGTCATGTTCTTTCCAGTAAAAATGGTGTTCCATGATAACTGTGTAAGAGCTTTTCTTTGATACAATCTCTTACTTTGGTAAGCAGAGGAAGTGTTTACATATGCTTCCTGTTTATCAAATAGAATATTAAAAAGATGTACTCAAGAGATTGAAATTTAATTAGGTATATCAGGACCAGCCCTAGGATGAAATGACTGAGGCACATAGGGTACAAAACTTAAGGTACTATCTGAAAGTACCTCGTTAAATTTTGCACCCTACATGCCTCACTTGCACTTTGGTCCTTGCCCTGAGATTAATAATTTTTACTGTCTCCATCAAAGACTTGTTAAGTTAAAGTGCATGAAAATGAAGAATACGCTGTTTTGCTAGGGACCACTATCTTGATTTGTGCTGAAACTATAGTTCTGCCCTTTTCCTCTTTACACTGTTGTTTTGCATCATCATTGGAAATGTCAACACAATGAAAAAAAACTTTTAGTATTATTACAAAAGTAACTTTAACATTGGGCTTCCCTGGTGGTTCAGTGATAAAGAATCTGCCTGCCAGTGCAGGAGACACAGCTTCAATTCCTGGGTCAGGAAGATCCCCAGAGAGGGAAATGACAACCCATACCAGTTTCCTTGCCTGAAAAAGTCCGTGGGCAGAGGAGCCTGGCGGCCTGCAGTCCAGAGGGTCACAAAAGCATCAGACATGACTTAAAGACTAAACAAAAACAACAACTTTAATGTCACAGACTCCTGGGTTCTCAGACCATCTTTGAGAACTGTTGTATGTTCTGCTTTATTGTAATATTTTGATAAATGTTTCTCATTGATTTATTTGTTTTGGTACATGAAAGTGTTAGTTGCTCAGTTGTGTCTGACTCTGTGACTCCCACGGACTGTAGCCCTCCAGGTTCCTCTGTTCGGTTTTCTAGGCAAGAATACTGGAGTGGGTTGCCGTTTCCTTCTCCAGGGGATTTTTCCCAATCCAGGGATCAATCCTGTGTCTCCTGTGTCTGCTGCATTGTGGATAGATTCTTTACCCACGTGAGCCATTGGGGAAGGTACATGAAACTTTAAAAACCAAATGTTACCGAACTTATAATAAGCTAGGGGGATTAGTAAAATTCTGAAAACTGCTTCTTTATATCTTCCACAGGATTTGACCATCAACATTTAAGCTCCTTAAAAATGATACAGAGGTAGTTCTCATCCTCCTTGCACACTGAAATCATCTGGAGTCCTTTAAAACCACTGTGTAGGTCCCACTCTTAGAATTTAATTAGTTTGGGATGCTGATTGGACATTAGGATTTTCAAAAGCTCTCCAATTTATACTGATATGCAGCCAAGGTTGAGAACAGCTGCTTTACAGGGGATAAACATTCTTGATCAGCTGTTTACTCAAGTGCTTTCTAGCTTATTTAAATCAAGTGTAATTTTAAAAAATGGTTTTTGAACTTCCCTGGTGGTCCAGTGGTTAAGACTCTGCAAAGAGTCTTAACAAAAAATCATAGAATCAAAGAATCATAGAATCAAAAAATCAAAGAATCTGTCCACAATGCAGCAGACACAGGAGACACAGGTTTGATCCCTGGATTGGGAAAAATCCCCTGGAGAAGGAAATGGCAACCCACTCCAGTATTCTTGCCTAGAAAACCCCATGAACAGAGGAACCTGGTGGGCTACAGTCCGTGGGAGTCACAGTGTAACAAAAAGTTACACTGCAAAGGGTGCGGGTTTGATCTGTGGTTGGAGGACTGAGATCACCCTGTAAGCCATGCAGAGCAGCCAAAAAAAAAAAATAGTCTTGACACTGCTCCTGGGACAAAGATTAGATTATGATGCCAAGTGGTTTAAAAACAACTTGAAAAATAGCTTAGAGTTCTGTGGAAAAGTTTATATAGGGATAAATATATTAGCGATTTTTTTTTTTAATGAGTCTGATAATTCTGATTGTATTATTGTGGCCTGTGATGGGTGGGTCACTTACTAAATTCTCAGAAGTTCAATTTATAGTTACTATTTAAATATTCACTGCATAGAAGACATTATATTAGTAATTGAGTAGAATAATATGACCATTTTTTAGAAAATGAAGTATAAAGGACTTTAAGTACATTTTCCAGGTGCTAATATTTTTGTTTGATTTTTTTTCTTAGAAGTAACAGTTAAATATAAATATGGTATTATTCAAAAGATTTTTCTCTTTGTTTCTTTTAGAATTAAAGTTGGGAGAACTGCTTCATGATAAGCTGTAAGTATTTGTATCCTTTGAAGTAGTGTAGTGTAATATTTCTACTTTGTCTTGTGTGCAGTAGTATTCCTTGAAGTCTGAGTAAATTTACCTTTCAAAGCTGTAAGTATAACACTAATTATGTATTTTTTAACCTTGGTGAGCTCTTTTGAGACAGCTGACTTTAGTTGTGATGGGAAGTGGTTGTACCTAGTGAAACTGTGACTTTTGGTCCTTTCCTTGAGAGTAGATGTACAGGATGTGAAATTTATTGAGAAAAGCTGTTGGTTGCATTCACAACAAACTGTGGAAAATTCTTAAAGAGATTGGAATACCAGACCACCTTACCTGCCTCCTGAGAAATCTGAATGCAGATCAAGAAGCAACAGTTAGAACTGGACATGGAGCAACAGACTGCTTCCAAATTGGGAAAGGAGTACGTCAAGGCTGTATATTGCCACCCTGCTTATTTAACTTATATGCTGTGTACATCATGAGAAATGCTGGACTGGATGAAGCATAAGCTGGAATCAAGATTGCCGGGAGAAATATCAATAACCTCAGATATGCAGATGACACCACTCTTTTGGCAGAAAGCGAAAAAGAACTAAATAGGCTTTTGATGAAAGTGAAAGAGGAGAGTGAAAAAGTTGACTTAAAGCTCAACATTCAGAAAACTTAGGATCATGGCATCCGGTCCCATCATTTCATGGCAAATAGATGGGGAAACAATGGAAATAGTGGCAGACTTTATTTTGGGGGGCTCCAAAATCACTGCAGATGTTGAGTGCAGCCATGAAATTAAAAGACGCTTGCTCCTTGGAAGAAAAGTTATGACTAACCTAGACAGCATATTAAAAAGCAGAGACATTACTTTGCCAACAAAGGTCCATCTACTCAAAGCTATGGTTTTTCCAGTAGTCATGTGTGGATATGAGAGTTGGACTATAAAGAAAGCTGAACGCCAAAGAATTGATGCTTTTGAACTGTGGTGTTGGAGCAGACTCTTGAGAGTCCCTTGGACAGCAAGGAGATCCAACCAGTCCATCCTAAAGGAAATCAGTACTGAATAGTCATTGGAAGGACTGATGCCGAAGCTGGAACTCCAATACTCTGGCCACTTGATGCGAAGAACTAACTCATTGGAAAAGACCCTGATGCTGGGAAAGATTGAAGATGGGAGAAGAAGGGGATGTTAGAGGATGAGATGTTTGGATGGCATCACTGACTCAATGGACATGAGTTTGAGTAAACTCTGGGAGTTGGTGATGGATGGGGAGAGCTGGCATGCTGCAGTCCCTGGGGTCGCAAAGAGTCAGACACAAAGTGACTGAATTGAACTGATTGGTTGCATATGTGACAGGCTGGTTGATGACCAGAAACAGATGAGTAAATGCCTAGATAAAAGTAGATTGAGAATCCCTAGGTAAATGAAAGGAAATGCTTAATTATATGTATACTCCCGTAGCCGCTGTTTCATATGCTATGGCCAGACTCAATTTTCAAGATTGGAGGTATGAAATTTTAAATTAGTAAGTGGACAAGATTGGATATTTGGTTAGGAGAAGTAGAATTTGAAATTTAGTTCTTCTAAGACTTGAGTGATATCAGTGTCATCTGAAAGAGTTTTTAAAACATAGTTTGCTGGGACCCGCTCCCAGAGTTCCTTATTTAGTAGGTCTGGTATGGGATCACAGAAGTTGCATTTCTGACAAGTTCCCAGGTGAGATTGATGCTGCTGATCTAGGGACCACACTTTGAGAACATCATTATTTGATGCCACTGGCAGTTATAGGAAGGATGTAATGAAATCAAACCGTAAGCTAGTTCAGGAAGGAATGTGACTGCTGACTGTGGAATAGCATTTGAGAAGGATCACAAGAGGAACATAATCCTTTTCGTTTCTCTAGGGTTTTAGTCATTGAGCCCAGGGATCATGATTACCAGCAGCCTACCATGACCATCTCTTAAAATTGTATCCTTTTAATCCATATCTTCTTTTAAGTGTCATTTCCACCCCCTAGCATGTACAGTCTTCTAGCCTTCTATGTAACCTACCTATGTAATTTAGTTTCTTGTCCATTTCCTGCCACTAGAATGTGAGCTTCAGGAAGTGGTCAGATTTGTTTTCCTCCCTCATGTATCTCAAGTGCCTAGAACAGTGCCTTGCAGGTAGTAATAGGCACTGAGCATTTGTTGAATGAATGGAATAGCTAACTTGTTGCTATTATAGTTTCTATGGCAGTGTTACTAATTAGACAAATATCTTATTGATCTAGGGTTTTAATTGTGCCCATAACAACTTTTCTTTAGTTGTTTTCATATAGTAATAAATGGATACTTTGTATTTTAACAGATTTAAACATTAGGGATGAAGCAAAACTTCCCATGATACCTTTTCCCCCACACAGTCTCTGCTCCTTGTCTGGATAGTCATTGTTATAAAACTAGTTAGTTGCAAATGGGGATATACGGAGCAGTATTCAACTATGCAGTTTTATGTAAAGGGCTCCAGCATCTGCCAAGGTGTCTGGAGCCAATCCACTGTGGATAGAAGGGGTCGACTGTATTGTACTGCAGATTTCTTTCCCATTCACTACATCCTAGAGTTCTTTCCATTTTAGTATGTAATAGTTCTACCTTGTTCATTTTAAAATTGCTTTTTATTTTATAAAATGACTATCATAATTTGTTCATGGTATCCCTATTAATGGACTTTCAGATTGCAGCATTTATTGGTAGCGTGGGAAAATTGAAAAATTAAGTGTAAATTTAGTTTATTCAACTGCTTTATACATAAATATGTGCAGATAATTTTGAAGACAGAAGCCTAGAAATCAAATGAATGGATTTTAATGGAGTCAGCCAAATTTCCCTCACAAAAGGCTTTATCAGTTTACACACCAACAGTATATGAGAGTATGCTTGCTTTTTAAAATTTTCCTTACTCCTCCCCCCAAAAAACCATCATTTTGTTTTGCATTACTTGATTACATTTTAATTTTTATTCATATTAATAGTTTATATTTTCTCTTTTAATTGTTCATTTATGTCCTTTGCCTACTTTTCTTCTGATTATTTGCCTTTTCATATTTTTATGAGTTGGGCTTCCCATGTGGCTCAGTGGTAAAGAATCCACCAGCCAATGTAGAAGATACAAGTTCGATCCCTGGGTCAGCAAGACCCACTGGAGAAAGAAATGGCAACGCACTTCTGTATTCTTGCCTGGGAAATCTCATAGACAGAAGAGCCTGGCAGGTTGTAGTTGATGGGGTTGCAGAAGAATCGAACATGACTTAGTAACTAAAACAACAACAAACATTTGTATGAATTAGTTGTATTTTCTGTATACTAACTTTTTCAAAATAGCCTGTATTAAAAGTATTTCCCCCAGATAATTGTCTGTATTTTAACTGACAAGTTTATTGTTGCATGTAATTTTTTAATATTTTACACAGCTGGAGTAACCCAACTTTTTTCTTCATAGCTTTGTAAATTATTGAAAAATTTTTGTTCATTTGTTTGTCTTAGGTTTAGAACGTAAATCTGCCTGGGGTTTGTTTTTAATTGTGTAAATCAAAGATTTCACTTTTTCATGATAGTTAACCACTTATCTTAATAGTATTGATTGACTAATGCCCTGATTTTCCACTAATTGAAATTCCATCTTTATCATCTGTAATTCTTACATGGAATTACATGGATTACATAAATCTGCATGGATTTAGATTGTTTTCTCTTGATCTGTGTATGCTAGAATGCCTTTAATTAATACAGGTTTATAGTATCTGATCGGAGAAGACAATGGCACCCCATTCCAGTACTCTTGCCTGGAAAATCCCATGGACAGAGGAGCCTGCTAGGCTGCAGTCCATGGGGTCGCTAGGAGTCGGACACGACTGAGTGACTTCCCTTTCACTTTCCACTTTCATGCATTGGAGAAGGAAATGGCAACCCACTCCAATGTTCTTGCCTGGAGAATCCCGGGGACGGAGGAGCCTGGTGGGCTGCCGTCTATGGGGTCTCACAGAGTCGGACACGACTTACATGCCTTAGCAGTAATCCATTGTATTAGGTTGGTGAAAAAGTAATTGCAGTTTCAGACCATGAATTTTAAAGCATTATAACTCGGTTCAAACATATCTTTACTCATGAAAATAGAAACCATTACAATCAACACATTTTTGCCAATGAGAAATAAGTTTATTTCTGTAGCATAAAAATCCGTGCTTTGGGACTCAGCAAAATTTGGAAAGCCTCCTGCTGGTTGCAGAAGCATTTTCCCTGCAAAAAGTTGTAGAGATGCTTGAAGAAGTGGTAGTCAATTGGCAAAAGGTCAAATGAATATGGTGGATGAGGCAAAACTTTGTAGCCCGGTTCCTTCAACTTGTGAAACATTGGTTGTATGATGTGTGGTCAGGCATTGTGGAGAAAAAGTGGCCCCATTCTGTTGACTAGTGCTGGCTGCAGGTGTTGCAGTTTTTGGTGCATCTCATCAGTTGGTTGAGCATACTTCACAGATGTAATGGTTTCACTGGGATTCAGGAAGCGCTCGTGGATCAGACTGGCAGCAGACTGCCAAACAGTGACGGTGACCTTTTTTTGGTACAGATTTGGCTTTGCAAAGTACTTTGGAGCTTCTTCTCAACCACTGAGCTGGTCATCATTGGAAGTTGTATACAGTCGACTTTTTGTAGCACATCACAATCCGATCGTTGTTGTTGCACAGAATAAAAGGAGATAACACTTAAGAATGCTGATTTTTTTTATTTTTGGTCAGCTCCTGAGACACCCACTTATCGAGCTTTTTCACCTTCCCAGTTTGCTTCAAATGCCAAACCACCATAGCATGGTCGACGTTGAGTTCTTCAGCAACTTCTCGTATAATTGTAAGAGAATCAGCTTCGATGATGCTCTCAGTTGCTAGCTGTCAACTTCCAACTGCCAGCCACTGTGCTTCTCAACCTCAAGGCTCTCATCTCCTTTGCAAAACTTCTTGAACCACCACTGTACTGTACATCTGTTATCAGTTCATGGGCCAACTGCGTTGTCGATGTTGCAAGTTGTCTCCTCTGCTTTACCACCCATTTTGAACTCAAATAAGAAAATAGCTCAGATTTTCTTTATGTCTTAACATCATTTCCCTAGTCTAAATTACATATAAAATAAACATCAAGTAATAAGTCATTAGCAAAAAAATGCAAAGTGAGAAGTGTGCATTAAAATGATGTATAACATAATCACATTTATTTAAGAATATTTTCTAGTATCAGCAAATTTCAATAGCATCAGTTCAGTTCAGTTCAGTCGCTTAGTTACATCCGACTCTTTGTGACTTCATGAACTGCAGCGTACCAGGCTTCCCTGTTCATCACTAGTTCCTGGAGTTTACTCAAACTCATGTCCATTGAGTCGGTGATGCCATCCAACCATCTCATTCTCTGTTGTCCCCTTCTCCTACTGCCTTCAATCTTTCCCAGCATCAGGGTCTTTTCCAGTGAGTCAGTTTTTCCCATTAGGTGGCCAAAGTATTGGAGTTTCAGCTTCAGCATCAGTCCTTCCAATGACTATTCAGGACTGTTTTCCTTTAGGATGGACTGGTTGGATCTCCTTGCAGTCCAAGGGACTCTCAAGAGTCTGCTCCAACACCACAGTTCAAAAGCATCAATTCTTCGGCGCTCAGCTTTCTTCCCAGTCCAACTCTCATATCCATGCATGACCACTGGAAAAACAATAGCCTTGACTAGACGGACCTTTGTTGGCAAAGTAGTGTTTCTGTTTTTTAATATGCTGTTGAACTTTAAACAGGAAAGTTCAGCAATGCAAAACCACAGTTACTTTTCCACCAAGCTAATATATGTACCACATGTTCTTTATTCATTTATCTGTCAGTAAATATGTAGGCTGTTTCCATATCTTGGCTATTGTGACTAGTGCTGCTGTGAATAAAGGGCTGCGTGTATCTTTGAATTAAAGTTTTGTCTGGATATATCCCAGGAGTGGGGTTGCTGGGTTATAGGGTAATTCTGCTTTTAGTTTTCTCAGTAACCTCCATACTGTTTTGCATATTTACATATTTATGTACCAACTTTCTTACATACTTGCTTACCATACTTAACGTACCAATTTACATTCCCACCAACACTGCAGGAAGGTTCCTTTTGTTTTATAGCCTCTATAGCATTTGTTGTTTGTAGAGTTTTTAATGATGGCCATTCTGACTGGTGTGAGGTGATATCTTGTAGTTTTCATTTGAAAATCACTAGTTAGCAGTGTTGAGCATCTCTTTCATGTGCCTATGGGCCATTTGTATTTCTTCTTTGTAGAAATGTTTAAGTAGGTCTTCTGCCCGTTTTTCAGTTGGATAGTTTTTATTGTTGTTGAGATGTATAAGCTATTTGTGTTTTGGAAATTAAGCCCTTTTTGGTTGCATCATTTGCAAATATTATTTCCCATTCGGTAGGTTGTCTTTTTGTTTTGTTGATGTTTTGTTTCATTTTGTTTTTGGTTTCCTTTGCTGTGCAAAAGCTTGTAAGTTTGATTGGATCCCATTTATTTTTCTTAATATCTTACTGCTGCTGCTTTTCTGAGAGAAATGATGTAGTGTAACATATATAGATCTCTTTTATTTTCCTAGTAATCTATTGGCTTAGACTAAGCAAATTAGAAAGGCAATAGCTTGATGGCCAATCATACTTTCTTTTAGGTTCTTCATTTTTCATATCTCAATTAAAGATATACTAACTGTTCAGGCCATACTGTATCACAGTTAATAAGCCACTAATACCAGACCATCAGGATTTCTTTTTTTTTTTCCTTATGTAATTGCCAAAACTTTGGGCATTATAGATGGTGATGTGCCAGATTTTTAGACTTTCAAGATGTAAAGAAAATGAAAAATACCTGCAAGTTATATTTGATAATGATTATTCCAAACATACCTTTCTAAGTGTTAAATAAAGAAGGCAAAATGAAATCCATTGCTGATCAGTTGATCTCTTTTTTCCCCAAAATCTTCTAATGTGCAGAGTTTTTGAAGGAAGAATGAAAAACAGCTTTTCTTTTAATTCTTTTCCTATAGTGCATGTAAAATGATTTGAGTGACAAGCACATGGAAGGAATTTTATGTTGAAGGAGGATTATTTAATTGAAATAGAAGTGATAGCAAGTTGTGGAGACTAAATACCTAGAATAGGGTAGTTATTTGAAGTATTCAATACTGTAATGATTTTTGTACCATTGTGGGAATCTGGATAAGCTTATTCGTTCAAATATAATTTGTAGAGTCAATTTTTTTTTATTGCAGATTTGGTCTTTTTGAAGCCATGTCTGCCATTGAAATGATGGATCCCAAGATGGATGCTGGCATGATTGGAAACCAAGTTAATCGAAAAGTTCTCAATTTTGAACAAGCTATCAAGGTTGTTACCATTGTGCCTTTTGTGTTTTATTATTTGTTATTCATATGTTAAAACATTTTGATTAATAATGGAAATCAAACTTAGTATATCAAATTTTCCTAAATGCATCTCGGCTATGTAAACAAGTTAGTTATCTGTCTGTGGAAGTTTTAACAAAGGTCTCATTAAAAGCTTGTTCTAAATTTGTATATGCATGCATTTTTTTAATTAATATTTGAAAGTGTTTTGAGTATAAATACCAAGGTAATTGATTAAGGATTAAATTTTAACTATAAATATATTAAGTAAAATGCTTGTAGTGAACTAGAAATTTACTCAATGAGAATTGATTTAGAAGTTCATTCATAGTTGCCTCAGAGTTTAATTTTGCATATTTTTTGAAGAAAGATATGTTAAATAAGTGGAAACTGTTAAAAAATTTATGACATACATCATTTTAAGGAAAATGAAAAAAAATTTTTTTTCTTTGTAAATAGTTTCAGTTCATTAAAATGCTTCATATTTATTAAAGTTCAAAACTAATTTTAACTGTGCTTTTTAAATATTTGTTAGTTTGACTCATTTTTTTATAAAGGCCTTTATTCTATTTCATATTAGGCTTTTATTTTTAGTATTGACTTACTTAAGATACATTATTTTTAAGAATACAGAGTTAATTTGGCCCCTTAGTTTTATCAGATGATGAGATAGAGTTTTCTTAGAATTTATACTTTAAAATATTTACTGTACATAATAACCATACATTTTTAAAAAGCTTATATGTCATATTTCCCCTTTCTTTTAGGATGGCACCATAAAAATTAAAGACCTCACCTTGCCTGAATTGATAGGGATAATGGATACATGCTTTTGCTGTTTGGTAAGAGTTAAGATAGCACTATTTGTTAATTTTAGAGCTGTGGCTTACTTGAATTTCAGTTTGAAAGTATATACACCATCACTGAATATGAAATATATATAATTCTTGGCCTAGTAAGATGTATGTAAGATTATTAGGCTAAGTTATGCTCTAGGAAGCAGCTATTTTATCTTTTCATCTGGGTGATTTTACGTTCTCATCTTCTGGAAGGATATTTTCTTTCCAAGAAAGATAATAATATACAGCCATTATCCAAAGTACCTTTTCTATTCTCACGGTACCCAGGAAAACAAATCTGTAATTTAAAGGTTCTGTAAGTAAGCATGATATTTAACCAAAGAGAGTTTTGGATTGGCTTTGAAGAAATTTTTTTCCTATTCTAGGGAAAATTGAAGTAAACCGACCATTTTATACTATGAGGAATTTTATTTATTTATTTATATATGTGTACTGGATAGATTGTCTTCCTAGACAATGTGGTTTAATTGTGGGAAAACTCTCATGTGTACTGCTCTTCTCCCCCACCCCACCCCCACTTTCTGAGTGTCCCTTTCTTTTGTAAAGTTGATATTAAATCATTATCTTTAGACATAATGTAAAATGTCTTCATTTGTGTGTCTGGTAAAATATTCATTGATTACCAGTGTGTATGAAGTATTTCTGTTATGTGTTTTATGTGTATATTTTTTACTTTGGTCTTTTACATCAGCTCTGTGAGCGCTCTGGTATCATTCTTACCTATTTGCCTACTATTTGCCTGGAAGGGGCATAGTGAGAATCCTGATCCTTCTTCCTCCAAAGCTCTTTCCCTCAGAAATATTTTTATTACCCTTTGGCCATTTGTAATTGTAGTAGAATAGGCTAAAAGGGGGCAAGATGGAGGATTTGTGTCAAAGTTGAGGAACAGTTCTATGAGAGTATTGGGGCTGTATCTAAGTTTGGACTTTAATAGGCAGACAGTTTTTAGTCTGGAGAGTCTTCTGCACACTAGTAATACAAAATATGCATTTTAATTAGAGCAGTTTTCATGTGCATTTCTCATTTTATAATGTAGTAGTTTTCTTGCTCTATTGCAGAATTCTTAGACTAAGTAGAAATTAGAATAAACACGGGCAAATTGCTTATGCTATTTCTTTATATGTAAGATGAGAAAAACACCACCTTTCTCAAAGTGTTAGGGAAAAAATGAGATAAGATACATGCAAAATACCTAGCATAGTACTCAAATATCATAGATTACTCAGTTTTGGTTGCAGTTCTTCTGGCTTCTAGCTCAGGGTACTTGGCCCATGGTAGTCACTCAGTAGAATAGTATTGCATGATTATTTTTGTGCTTTAGAATGATCCTTCTTATTGGGAGTATTGAAGTAGAGGTGGGAGGCAGGAAAAAAGTTGGCTAGTTTCTTGTGGTAATCTAGGTGTGATATGAATCTCTTGACTGGATTAGTAGTAGTTCGGATGAAAAAGAAGAGTTGAATGAATGGCTTAAGAACCTGGTTGGCTCTAAAATTGTGAATTCCTTAATTTCATGGGTTTTTATTTACTACATTGTAATAGAATTAATAGTGTTTGGATATGAAGTAAGGAGGGACTCTAATTTCATTAATTTCTAAATATTTTGCAAACTGAATTATATAATAAAAGAATGCTTTCCATATCTATAACTTTTGGGTAATCATATTTTTAATTCTTGGAAGACTTTGGTCAATGAAAGTGGATTCAGACGCTTTTCTTTTCTGATCTTCCTTTTAATCCTCTTTTAAATCTTGTGACTAATCATATTTATTTGGGCCTGTGTCTGGCCTTTGTTGAATCAGACTTTTCAGACTTGTGCATTCTTTTATTTCTTTATAGATAACATGGTTAGAAGGCCATTCCTTGGCACAGACAGTATTTACGTGCCTTTACATTCATAATCCAGATTTTATAGAAGATCCTGCCATGAAAGCTTTTGCTCTGGGTATCTTGAAAATCTGTGACATTGCAAGGGAAAAAGTAAATAAAGCTGCTGTTTTTGAAGAGGTAAGATTTTGTTATTTAAGAATTCCTGAAACTCATTGGCCACCTTCATCTTAATATGTATTCTGTCAGTACCATTCATTGAATATTCATTATGTACAGAGATACTTATTCTGGATGTTGTGGGGATTCACAAAGAAAATAGAAGAGATAAGCTTGTCCCTTAAGTCTCTTATAAATTATAAAAGTTAATTTCAGTCTTTGGAGGAAGGGAAAGGAAAACAAAAGTTATGAAGAATAGTTTAGAGTATAAACATTTTCTTCCACTTAGTACCTCAAACTGAGGAAGTGTTTTACGTTTTAGTCATAGAAAGATTTTTCCATTTATCATTAAAAAAAAAGATTATAGACTCTGTGTATTTTAAGGGGAGATGTGATAGCATTTGAAACTAAGTTAATTTTGTTTCTTTCATTTGTTGAAACCGTTAAATTTCTTTTTCACACTGTTACTGATCCAGAATAAATATCTTAGGCTCCAGCAATGGTTCAGGGTGTAAAGCTTTTCTAAATTTACATTATATATGTGAGAATAATAGCTAAGTATACGCCTAATGTGAGTTCCACATTTAAATGTGTGGCTTATGAGTTGTTTATGAAATACTAGGTATTTCTTAAACACTCATTGGTTATTCAGCTATATATTTGAGCTGATACAGGTAGAAAATCTTTAACATTTGGATGGAATTTTTTAAAAGATTAGTTTGAGTTAAAAAATGAGAAGAGACACACAAATTATTTTAAGTATTCCCAAAAGGACATTAAAAATCAGTGGGACAGAGAAAGGGTTTATTTACCAAATAGTTCTGGAATAATTGGTTGGCACCCTTGAAACTTACTTGATCAGCATTTTACATCTGCCTTGGTCCATTTATGTTGCCATAACAGAAGACCATAGCCTGGGATGGCTTACGAACAATTATTTATCTCTCATAGTTCTGGAGGCTGAGAAATCTAGGATCAAGGCATCAGCAGATTTGGTGCCTGGTGAGGGCCTGCTTCCTGGTTCCTCTTTTAACTATGGCCTCACAAGGCAGAAGGAGGGATGGGGAGTTCTCTGGAGTCTCTTTTATAAGGACACTAAGCTCAGCATTCAGAAAACTAAGATCATGGCATCTGGTTCCATCACTTCATGGGAAATAGATGGGGAAACAGTGAAAACAGTGTCAGATTTTATTTTTGGGGGCTCCCAAATCACTGCAGATGGTGATTGCAGCCATGAAATTAAAAGACGCTTACTCCTTGGAAGTAAAGTTATGACCAGCGTAGATAGCATATTCAAAAGCAGAGATATTACTTTGCCAACAAAGGTCCGTCTAGTCAAGGCTATGGTTTTTCCAGTGGTCATGTATGGATGTGAGAGTTGGACTGTGAAGAAAGCTGAGTGCTAAAGAATTGATGCTCTTGAACTGTGGTGTTGGAGAAGACTCTTGAGAGTCCCTTGGACTGCAAGGAGATCCAACCAGTCCATTCTAAAGGAGATCAGTCCTGGGTGTTCTTTGGAAGGAATGATGCTAAAGCTGAAACTCCAGTACTTTGGCCACCTCATGTGAAGAGTTGACTCATTGGAAAAGACTCTGATACTGGGAGGGATTGGGGGCAGAAGGAGAAGGGGACGACAGAGGATGAGATGGCTAGATGGCATCACCGACTCAATGGACGTGAGTTTGAGTGAACTCTGGGAGTTTTTGATGGACAGGGAGGCCTGGCGTGCTGCAGTTCATGGGGTCGCAAAGAGTCGGACATGACTGAGTGACTGACTGAATCTCATTTATGAGGGTCCCACCCTCATGGACCTTCTAAAGGATCCATCACCCAGCACTATCATGTTGGAGGTTGTTTCAACATAAATTTTGAGGGCACCCAGTCAGTCTATTGCAGTTGGTTGATATGTCTTAAGTCTCAGTCTGTAGGTTCCCTCTCTTTTTTATTTTTTTAAGCCTTGCAACTCGTTGTTAAAGAACTCTCCCAAAGGCTCCACCTCCAATTGCTATCACATTGGGCATTAGAACTTCATATATTAATTTGGGAGTGGGAGGGGGGCACAAACATTCAGTTTATAACAACATCAAAGTAAATTGTAGAGAGAGAAAATATTTTAGATATAAAATTTGCTTAAAAATCAGAAGGCAGTTTATAGAAATAAAATGGCCATTAAGTGTAAGATGTTTAACCTCATGTTAGAAACGCAAATTAAAACTGTGAGATACCATTTTTTTTTACCTATAATAGGCACTGACATGCTAGGGGGATGTGTGTGTGGGGGGGATATGAATAGTCATTGTTTTCCTTTTTTTTTTTAACTTTAAAAAATTTTAGTTGATTTGGAAATGTTTTCCAAATAACAGCAGTTAACAGCGATAGCACCAAGAACACTCAGATTCAGTTGCTGTTAACCTATCATGTCATTTTTCACTTTTTCTTTCATGTATGTATGTATATATGTATCTTTTTCTGAACTATTGGCGAGTGAGCTGTGTACATTTTGATCTTCTCTGAGGCTTCCCTGGTGGCTGAGAGATTAAAGCGTCTGCCTGCAATGCGGGAGACCCTGGTTCGATCCCTGGGTCAGGAAGATCCCCTGGAGAAGGAAATGGCAATCCACTCCAGTATTCTTGCCTAGAGAATCCCATGGAGGGAGGAGCCTGGTAGGCTACAGGCCACGGGGTTGCAAAGAGTCGGACACGACTGAGCTACTTCACTTCACTGAGACACGTCAATAAGCACCTCGTAAGGAAAAGGACACGCTCATACACAGCTACAGTGCAATGATCTACCTCAGCAAATCTATGATACCAGTCCACTACCTACCCATATTCTCTGTCAGTTGACTTAGTAACGTCCTTAGTGTTTTTTCCCTACAGTGTGGGATCCAGTCTAGGATCATGTCCTACGTCTAGTTGCATATCTCTTTAGTGTCCTTTAGTTTACAACAGTTCCTCATCCTTTGTCTCTAATGACATTGGTATTTTTGGAAAACACAGCCCTCTCCTGCTTTCCTTATTTAATAGAATGTTCCTTACTTGGGGCTTGTCTACTCTTTCCTCATGATTAGATTTATATTATGCAGTCCTGGCTGGAATATGATATGAGTAATAATGTGTCCTTTTTATGGTTTCATATCTGAGACATAGAGTGTCCATTTGTCCCTCCATGGTAATGTGACTTTTTCACCCCATCAAGGTGCTTTCTGTTACCATATGGTTACTTTAAAAAAAAAAATTATTGATGTGTAGTTTATTTACATTGCTGTGTCAGTTTCTGCTACACATCATAGTGATGCATTTATACAGTTATACATGTATATACACATTCTTTTTCATATTATTTTCTTTTATGGTTTATCACAGGATATTGAATATAGTTCCCTGTGCTAGACAATAGGACTTTGTTGTTTATCTGTCCTGTGTATAATAGTTTGCATCTGCTAATCCCACAGTCCCAGTCCATCCCTCCCCTGCCCTCCTTGGTAACCATGAAACTGTTTTCTATGTCTGTGAGTCTGTTTATCTTTCATATATAAGTTCATTTGTGTCATATCTTAGATTTCACTTATAAGTGACATCATTTGGTATTTGTCTTTTCTGATTTACTTCACTTGGTTAGATAATCTCTAGGTCCATGCATATTGTTGCAAATGGTATTCCATTCTTTTTTATGGCTGAATCTTATTCCATTGTGCATATATATGTGTGTATGTGTGTATATATACACAGACATACACACACACTGCATCTTCTTTATCCATTCCTCTGTCAATGGATATTTATGTTGTTTCCTTGTCTTGGCCATTGTAAATAGTGCTGCAGTGAGCATTGGGGTGCCTGTGTGTTTTGAATTATAGTTTTGTCTAGATATATGGCCAGGAGTGGGATAGCAGGATCACATGGCAACTCTGCTTTTAGTTATTTTGAGACGCTTCCATACTGTTTTCCATAGGGCCTGCACCAGTTCACATTTTCATGGTTACTGTTTTTAATCTTGTGTATATAGTAAGCAATATGTAGGGAAACTCTTTAAGATCACGTAAATATCCTGCTTATTAAAAATCTCTCCATATATATATATATATATATATATATATATATATATATATAGTATCCATTCCCAGTACTTGCTTGGACTAATCTTAGTGTGTTGACTTTAAAATGATGATTTTGAATTCCAGCACTCTTTCCACATTTATTAGTTAGGACAGGATTGTACTATAAACAAAGATTCATGCATTTTTGATGGGAGTGTAAATTCTACAACTTTTTAAAAGGGTAGTTTGGTACTATCTATGATTTAAAATGCTTGTCTTGTTTCATCAGTTTCAGTTTTAGGAATTTAGCCTATAAATATATTCAAGCTTATCGCCAAAGATCTATGTTCAAGGACATTAGTTGTAGTGTTTGTATTAACTAAAGTCTGGAAACTAATGTCCATCAGTACAAGACGTTAAATGACACTACCCTCACTTACTGCCAAGTAAGTGTTTTGCGCCCTTTACAAAGGAGGGGGTAGGCTTACTTAAACAAATTAGATCTCCAAATTAATGTAAAATATGTTTGGTATAGAAAAGCATGTGTAGCTTGCTACCATTTTTGTTCTTTTTTTAAGAAGAGGTAGTTAGTTAAATCATCATACACAAGAAAATAACTAAGGTATTGAGGATCAAAGTATATACTTGTTTGTATTGTAATTTTTATTATATACCTGTATTACTTTCTAAGTAAACAAAAAATTTTTATAATTTTTTCAGTTCAAATTTCTGCATACTCTCTGGATGAAGGACTTAGTAAGAAATGAAAGAAATCCTAAAGAAAAGGACTAACAGGAAAAAAGCTGATAGAAAAAATTCTTAGGAAAAGTACAAAAAAAAATCAGTTTTGGTGTATTAAAATCCCATTCAAATAAAGATGAGAGTAAAACCCAAATGAATAAATGGTAGTAAAATAAATAGCTTATTCATAGAGGAAGGTTATCAAATGATCATAACATTTAAAAAATTTAGGCTCAGTGTAATCCAAGAAAATCTAATAATTAGTTCACTTTTCATCTACACAGTATTTAAAATAAGAATATATATTTTACTAGTGAGAGTATGCATTAACATAGCTGCTTTGGAAAACAATTTAGCAGTGTATATATCAAAAGTTTTAAACTTATTGATAACCATTTAAACTAGTTAGTTCACCTTTAGAACTCAGCCTTAAAGAAATTATTAGGCATATGGACACTTAATGCCCAAATACATTAATCAGAGTTTTTAATAGTGAAAATTGGTGTTGATCAAAAGACGACCATTAGGGTTATGGTTGAAATAAACTGTGCTTACTGTATCATATATAATAATGATTATGTGTAATGAATATAGAGAGATGACAGTATCTACTATCATGGGAAAATGCATACTTTAAAAGATTAAGAAGGCAGCACACAGTGTAACCAATGATATAAAACTAAAACAGGAGAAACAAAAGTTAGTTCCTAGGCTGGAAAGATATTTTTCTTGTTTTGTTAAACTTTTCAGATAGTTCAGATGAATTTGTCTCAGTTTGGTAATTTAAAAAAAGTTAATTGCCTAGTAAAATCCTTTAGAGGCCTGGTAATGAATAAATAATGAATGACTTAAAATCAACAAATAATTTGTTTGAAATGGATGCTTCTGAAGTTCCTAATGATTATGTATTATGTCTCTGCTTTGTTTTTACTCCTAAACTGAAGACATTCTCATTTGCCCAAAGAAATTTCTTTTAATATGTTGCTCATGTGCAAAATGGGAACCACAGTTCCCCTATCAAATGGCTTTTCCTCTGTCTTGCAAAATGATGTCTTTAGTGTTATCTTTGATTACTTTTTTTTTTTTTTTTTAACCTCCTACATCCAGATTCTTTTACCTTGCAAATGTCTGAATCTGGCCACTGTTTTTTCTTCTCTATAGCCCACAAAGTGTATAATGAAAAATTACAGTGCTTTCCTCTTTCTTTATCCATTCATAATAATCAATTCTTTTAGCTTTTTCCTACAGTTGCCATATTTCTGTATAATAGGCTAATATTCTAGTTTCTAGGTTTAAGAATTTATCAACCTTTAGGTAGTGTATAGCATCAAATTTTTAGTGTATACTTAGCATTCATATATTACTTTCTCCCTCACTCCAAATAATAATTCAGTTTATGTTAAATTATTCACTACAGATATTATTGTGACTGTATAAATATTAATGACAGATGAGCCAGAGTAGTGTATGCTTCTTTTACTCATACAAATTTTTTTTCCTTAAAGGCAGTAACTACTATTTCTTTTGAGTTTGCTTAGTTTTCTGTGTCCTTCTCCTTCCTTTCCCATTATTATTAAACTATCAGATAATCTGTATATTTTATCATGTATATATACATCCAGTAATATACAGTTCTTTTTTAATATTCTTCTTTGTTCTCTAGCTGGCTCATTTGCTTTCTAGCCCCCCTGCGTAGCTGTCATCCCAGGTTTCTCTGCATTGTTCTTCTGGAAATTCCATTTCCCTCTCTTTTTCTTAGATCCCTAGTTACCTGGATCTTATGCCTGTATTGTTCGTAGTTTATAACCTTGCTTGTTCAGTACCTCCAGTTTCTTTGGGGAGACAGGGGATTTTTCTTTGAGACCTTGTATGTCTGAAAATGTTTTCCCTGCCCTTTCACCTGGTCGATGGTTTGGCTATAGTAGACTTCTAGGCTGGAAAATAATTTTCCTCTGAATTTTGAAGGCATTGTTCCACTGATTTAGAATTCCAGTGTTAACATCCTGATTCTTGACTCCTGTTTTCTCTTAGGAAACATTTAGGGTTTATCTTTTTAGTGACCATACCTTAGACTTAGTCCTTGTCACCCCTTATGATCTTTGAAGCATGCCACCACCTTTGTTTCTAAATTATTTGTGTTCTGATTCCTGCGGTTCTTCACTCCTACTTGGAATAATGGAATGGATAGGAGTGCCTTTTAGGAATGTGGTAAACACTATGAAAGTTCGTATTTACACGTGTACAATTTGAGAATCCTATTTGATGTCCAAATAGAGATAAGAGTATAAGCTTCATCCAGAAGCTACGTTTATAGCTCTGTAATACAACCTGAGACTGAAAAGACCCAGTCTCGTGAGGCATACAATTCTACTGAGTTCTTTTGAGACTGGGATATTTGTTTGTACTTCATTCTCTTTGTAAGGTTTAGTGTTTGACATGAATTGCAGGCTTACTGATGTTTTTGTTGAGTCTGGAAATTTCTCTACAGTTCTGGCCACTGCTGTGAATGTCTATTATTCCATTATATTAGACTTTTTTTATACATTTTATAAGAATTGTAATATGGCAGAAACACTCCTGTATTAAAGCTTTTAACTTCTTAGCCAAAATCAGCCAGATGATCTTAAACTCTTCATAGTGGATCCAGCAAACAACTTAATTTGCTAATATCTCAGCAGTGTTTTAAATTATCTTGAGAGTGGGAACCCATATTTGAATCATTTTTTTCTTTACAGTGGGTTGAAGTGGGAATGTAGTTCTGCTGGCACTTTGAGTAATTCTGTTTGAAAAGCTTAACTTTTGTAGCCTAACAGTGTGTGAAAAGATGCATAAGTTTTGAAGAATCTTGTCTAAATTTTGCAACCTTGTCATCAAACAGTTGAAATTAAGAGGATAGAGATAGCATTAGAATGTGGTGTTTTCATGGTATGACTATAAAGAAAGTTGGGTGAATGATAGCGATATTGAGGTGACATTCTATTACCATTTCCTTTTAGCAAATAGTGATTTTGTAAGAGAAAAATGATAAAAGGTTTTGCTGCTATTCAAGGGTCTAATTATTGCTTTTCTATATAGGAAGATTTTCAGTCAATGACTTATGGATTTAAAATGGCTAACAGTGTGACAGATCTTCGAGTTACAGGTAAAACCATTTATAAAGGTAATTCACAAGTTTTACATTTGAATTTGTTTCCTCTTAAAATCATTGTCTCTATTTCTAGGCATGCTAAAAGATGTGGAGGATGACATGCAAAGAAGAGTAAAGGTATATTTTCTTTCTCTTTTCTTTAGTATAGGATATTTATATTCTTCTAAATGTCAGGTTAACTTTAGCTAATTACAAATAACTAGTAAGCAAATTAAAAATAGCTAGGTAAGACTACCAGGTTCCTTTATGTATGCTATACCTTTTTTTTGGTAATGAGTTTGAAGACTACTGGAGTGGTTGCTGATGAATTAATATTCCTTTCAAGTACTCAAAATTTAACCATTTAAAATTTTTTCAATTTTTTGCCACTGTTTTAGAATTTTAGTATGCTGTTTTAAGAATAGCATAAGATGCTAGAGTTTTAAATTCCTCAAAGGTAAGGATTATCTCTTTCACCTTTGTATTTTTAATGGTTAGGACAGTGTCTAGAACATAGTAGAAGAGTGGGATAAATAGTAGTTTCTCAAATCTGGTAAAAACCTAAGAGCGACAGACACCCTTTGGCCAGATGACCAGGATGATTTTGTTCTGATAGAGATTGAAAATGAAAAATTATATTTCTATTATTTTTTTTACACTTATATATCACAGCATGGTTGTCAAAACAGTTTTGCATTATTGTCTTATTTGATATTTACAGTTATTCAGTGTATTAGGCAATAAACTACACTTTCAAATGAAGAAAATAGAGCTCAAAAACAGCAAGTAACCTGTCTTCAGTCTTCTTAAGGGCATGCCATTATTAAGTGTCAGTTCCAGGTCTAGAACCCAGATCTACCGGATCTTCGTGTGGTATTGCCTTCAGGTTTTGCCCGAATACTCAACCATATGTAACATATGTATTAAGATTTTGGTGTTAGTATAGAACTGATCAGTGTTTACCATGTGACTTTATGATGTGATTCTGTAAAGATCGTATGATGTGATTCTGGGAAGATCGCATTTCTTTTCTCTGGGTTAGTTTTGAGAACATCAGGAACTTCAGTTAATAGATCTTTTAAAAGAAAGAAGTACTGTGTACCATGTGCTTTTGCTTATATTATTCATTGTTTTGCTTTTGCTGTTTTTAAGACCTTTTCCTTTGTGTGATCTTTATATCAAAATGAACTAAGTATATATAGTACTATTAGGTAAATAAATAATTGATACAGCGTTTTCCTTCCAAATATTTGCTCCAAATAGATTATAGTGTATACTCAATAAATTAATTTATTCCTTTACCTTGTGTAATCATAATTTATGCTTTTATAGGCTTGTGTTTGTTTTAATTCACCTTTTTTAAAATTTTAGAGTACTCGAAGTCGACAAGGAGAAGAAAGAGACCCAGAAGTTGAACTAGAAGTAATTGAACTTATTTTCTGGTAGATAATATCAGAGAAGTCTGCCTCTTAATGTTGTAGTTTTATGAACTGCGTTATAATTTATGGAAGCCCTTTTTAAGGTATTTCTTTAAAAATTGGACATTACAAGGGAGTTTATGTCCCTTGTATTTAGTTTGATAGAATTATAATACAACTCTTTCAGATACATGATTTCAGAGTTCTTCAATATTCCTATGAGGTACGTAGGAAGAAAAAATGATTTTTTTTTTTTTTCCAGATGATCCACCAAAACTTGGCAGAAGTCAAGAACTTACATAATATCAAAATTTGTCAAACCTTTGTTGAGATCCTAAATTTTCTGTCTCTGCTTAAAGCATGTTTCTATCAGTCCTCTTAAAAATACTAATTAAATCAGTTTTGAAATAATAGTGTAACTCCTGACTTGGGAAAAAATCAGTCCTTGTGATACAGAACCTTTGTTATATATTTCTGTTTCAGTAAAATAGGCTTCATTTTATTGTGTTTTATGCAGCTTATTTTCAGATATTTAAAAGCCTTTAAGTGAAGTTATTTGTAAGGTATTAACACTGAGATTTAGAACTTAATATACTGTATTTTAAAATGAAGTTTCTTTCACAAGGCTTTGCATCTTTTAACTTTTAGTCCTTTCTAATTTTTTTAGCACCAACAATGTTTAGCAGTATTCAGCAGAGTGAAATTTACTCGAGTGTTACTGACAGTGCTTATAGCCTTTACTAAGAAAGAGGTAAGGATATTTAATCTGTTCATTGTTTTTGTTTTTGATGGAATGCTTGATTTTGGTAGTTCTGAGACTTTTCTATTGGAATGTATATGCACACATACAAAGCACTCAGCATTTGGTGTGTTTATGTCAGGATATCCCTGATGATTTCTCCGAAAGCACATGAATTTTACATTGTGCCCTTAACATATCCATGACTGTTGTTGATATAAAAATAATGTATTGCTTATTAGTGGATATATAGTAGAAGCTGAAATTGCTTCTTTGAAGTTAATTTGAGAAATTAAAAATGAGAATTTTAGGTAGGCTCTTCTTTCATTCAGTTAAATAATTAACTTAGATTTGTATAGAACCTAAAACAGCCCTTAGATGGTGAATATTTGTGTGTGTGTGTGTGTGTGTGTGTGTGTGTGTATTGTGTTAACTCAAGTAAATTACAGGCTAATTTGTGAATAGTTAATTTTGAGTACAGATCCAGCCCATACAAACTTCTGTAATTCTCTTCTTTTTTTAAAATTTCACCTTGATGAATGACTTAGTAGGAATGTTGCAGTTTCTCATTTTCTAGTTGACTACATGTCTTTAGAAAAAAAAAAAAAAAACCATGAGATTGGTAGAATAAACCAGAATGTTTCCTATTGTTTTTTAGTGGTTCCTACAAAGTATTGATATGAGTAAAAAAATTATTTCTATCCTAACAGGATCTGGGCATCCTGTATTAAGTGAATAGTTTGTGAAAACCAATGTCATTACAACAAGCATTTAATAATTTCATTATTGTTTATAGGATTTTCCTATTTAATGTATATCTTTCAGTGAAAGAATATGTAAGAATGTTTTTGGTGATTTATTTGCTAGACCAGTGCTGTTGCAGAAGCTCAAAAATTGATGGTTCAAGCAGCAGATCTTCTTTCTGCCATTCATAATTCATTGCATCATGGTATCCAGGCCCAGAATGATACTACAAAAGGAGGTAATTGTCTGTTTTGTTCCTCCTCTTTTTGTTGTTGTTTTTTCCCATCCATGGTATATAGTGTTTGGTTTGTTCTAAAATATTATTTGTCAGTCTATCCAAAACATTCTAACTTTGGGTTGTTTTGCTACATAGGCTTTTATATAGAGTGTTTATGGTCCCTTCTTTATGGTCATCCTTTTTCTTTAATCACCTCTCCACTTTACTGCTTTGAGAGGTCATCACCTCGATTTCAGTCTTCCCTGACTCTACCAAGCAGGCCTGGGTATTTTCTGTGGCCTCATTGTACTCACACATGCCTCTATTACATTTTTTTAGTATATCATATTATAGTTTACCTTGTAATTCCATGAGATTTTTAATACTTCTGTGCCAGAGTCTCTTTTTTGTGTAATCCTGCAGTGCTTGGCACATTGTTGACACTCAGTATACTGATTTTATTCATGAACTATACCTTAAAAATAAAAGAGACAGTGTACCTTTATTATGAAAACTCCAACCAAGTTAACACTTTAGTAATGTGCCGCAATTTTGGTTATCCTTAAAATTCATTAAAATGAGATAACATTTATGTTTTTAAAATTAGTTTTTCACAGTTGTTGGTCTTCTGACTAGAAAGTCTAGTTTTTATTGATTCATATTCCTTTGCTTTTTTGCCTCCTTTCCTCCTTTTTCGAGAATAAGTTGTGGTATTCCCCTTCCCATGAATTTTTTCCTTACTCATACATTAGGTAGTGAAACAGTCCAAAGATAATTTGGCTTAGGCAATCAATATATGGATATCTTTATGGATAATAATTATTCTGAGCTTATAAATTCATTATTAATTCATGAAAATTTTATCATTTTCTACAGAAAAGGGAAAGATTAGGTGATTGTTAGATGACTGACTAGGAGGAGGCATTCTGTAATTAACTATGGGACATTAAAAAGAAAAAGTTTTTATGCATAGCAAGCTATCTAGTACATGTTTACAGAGAGGTTACCATTTTTACAACTCTTCAATACTTTGAAATCAAGTATATTTTTGAGAATACTTTATGAAAACCACTGTAAAATACATTGCTTCCAATTAGTTTGGTTGATTATGTATCAACAAGGTATTATGATGCAGATCAAGAGTCAAATGACTTGATTCTGAGGCTTCTTTTTTTGCCATATCTTTACTACATGATTCGTTCTGGTCTATAATTGAGGATAATAATTGCCATGGGATCATTAGTTGCCCACATGTTTTGTGGCTTCCCTGTAGTTCAGATCAGTCAGCAGTTAAAACAAAAACATATGTGTGTATTCTCAACTATTTCTCTGGTTTTATAGGCTGTTTATGAGTAAGCTTCTGGAAGATGGGTTGCATAAAGTTCATTTGAAATAACTAAGCAAGTGAAGTTTTAAATTTAGGGATTACTCTGTTCTTTGTTTTTTTTGCTAAACACTTTTTACTCTCACTCAACTTTGTAATTATCCAGCTTAAGCATGATGCTAAACAGTTCTATAATAAAAAAGTGAAAACCTTCCCAGTAATGTTTATTCTAAGAAAATGGTGATATAGCTATTAGTGTAGATTAATTTGGGTCTCAGATTATTCATTTTGCCTTCTTAATGTTATTAGAATGCATCTAGTGACAAAATGACCGTAAAGCTTGAAATTGCTGAGCATTGATTTTATCTTCTTATTGAAAAAAATGTATAGTAAGTGGGAACTTGAAAACTGGTGTTAAGGGAGAAAGTAGGAAGACTCAAACTTGGTTCAAGGATTGCTTGCTGGTTGGTTTACTCAGTGGATATGATGGCTTGACAATGAAGGAGGTGGAAGTGGTTTGGGGACAGGAGATGCTCAAGGAAGGCAGCTTGGGATTTTTGATGCAGTTAAATGGAGCAGACCACTAACCAAGTAAATATTTTGCTCTGGAAAATAAATGGAAGAAGGTTTTGGAGTTATTTTCATGTTAAGTGCTAATTGAAATAGAAGAAGTAAATGTGGTTAATCAGGGCTTTCTGAATTCAAGACCTTGAGTTGACCTTTCGTGAAAAAACAAGGGAAGCAGAGGATTCAGTGAAGCACATTGTTGCTCTTTGTATTTGCTTGTGCTGTTTTACTGCTTGAGAATTCTGTACTGCTTTTTATATGTCTGTGGGCTTCTTCAAAATAATGTTCAGATTATTTCCTCCAGTGAGACTTTTCATGTTCTACTTGTCAAAGTTTATTTTTCTCTCCCATATTCTTTTCCATTTATCTGTGGATTAGGTTTGATTTACTCTTTCGAATGCAGGCATTGTTAACAGTTGCTAGTAGAAATTAAAAATTTAATCAAACTTAGGTTTTCTGAAATTGTGAGGTACTTTGGAAGTGTATCTCCAACTCTGACATTCAGTGTCAAGAGTCCTTGGGGAATTCCCTGGCAGTCCAGTGGTTAGGACTCTGCACTTTCACATGGGTTCAGTCCCTCGGGAAACTAAGATCCCACAAGCTGCGTGGCATGACTGAAAAAGCGAAAACAACAAAAAAGAAGCCTTGTCATCCTTTTGAAAAGAGGTGTATGATTCAAATGGTATATTAATCACATGCATTTACCTTCTGAAACCTTAATGACAATGAAGAAGCGTTTGGGTTTTTAGCAAATAGATATAATTAATAAAGGGACATCCCAGGTGGCACAGTGTTAAAGAATTCTCCTGCCAACACAGGAGACACAAGAGACTCATGTTCAATCCTGGATCAGAAAGATCCCCTAGGAGTAGGAAATGGCAACCCCTCTTCAGTATTCTTGCCTGGAAAATTCCATGGACAGAGGAGCCTGGCAGGCTACAGTCCATGTGGTTGCAAAGAGTCAGACACTACTGAGCACACATAATAAAGAAGGAAAAGACAGGGAAAGAAGACAGTAGCAACAAAATTTTAGAAGCTGGAAAACAGAAAGATGTTGAGCTGTCTGTTCAAGTAACTGAATTCTTAGCTATTGATAAAGTCAAGATATAGTCCAGATTTATACTGCAGATCCTCTGAAGGGCCTCCTTTTTAGGATATCAGCTACCTCTGAAAATGAGGATGAGAATTATGTTGATGAGATCTGGTTGAAAGTCTGTTTAGAAGCAGAGAGATTTCCCTCCCATTTTCTCCATGATAACATTCCTGAGCCTCAGAATACTAGAAGTTTATTCTCTTGAATAGCAGAACAGAGAGATTCTGGACTGAGCAGATACCAGGCACTGTTGAATGGTACACATTATGGGGGAGATAAATGGTAATTTAGATACTTACTTTTGTAACATCTGTCCTTCCTTTTCCCACACACCAAGCTCAGTTGGGTACCCCCACCCCTCACCCCCACTCCCAGCTTCCAGAACAGTGCAGTCTAGCTCTTGTATTACACTTAAGAATTTGGAACACTCTTAGGGAAATCTGGCAAGCCCAAGAGATAGAGAAAAACATCAGCAAAATCTAAATTTATTGGTAATAGCAGTTCTCCTGATCAAATAGTTTGGTACAAAAACCTTGCCTATATTGATAGAGCTCTTAATGAGGTTTTTTGTCCTTTAGTTTCAAGCCTAGGTATATAGTTATGGGTGGAAATCTCTAGCCTATAAGAAAAGACCAAAACAGACAAGCAAAGACAATACCTCTTAAAAATGGAAAAAAAAAATTCTGTATGTAAAATAATAGGATGTTATAAAAAAGAGAAAAAATATATTCTTTGACATTCACAATTTTAAGAGCAGAATCATTAATAGAAAATAGAGAATGCAAATTTGAGAAAATCTTAGAGAAAGTAGAGTAAAAATGAACAGGTTGAAAGTAAAGAGAAAAAAGGAAAGAATATCTTAGACTCGGTCCAGTTCCATTATTTAATAAAGATAAATAATAAGATAAATGAAGGTAAACTAATAAAAGATTTTCCAGAAATAAAGTTCAAAAAATAAATGTCAAAAAAGAAAAAGTCTTGTAATCACTTAAGATTTCCTGGAATCAATGAAGCAAATACCTAGGGTAAGAGTGCCAGTAAAGAGCTACTCAGCATAACCAGGGTGAAAGTAAACTTCTACCAAGGCATATGATCATGAAATTTCAGAACAGTCGGGGAAAATAGAAGATCCTAAGAGATTTGAAAGAGAAAAAGAGGTTGCACACACAGAATGAAGACAGAATGTCAGCAGAGTTTTAAACAACAAGAAAGGAAGCTAGAAATCAGTGGAACAAAGAACAAAGTTGCAGTAGTCACACTTCCTGATTTTAAAACTTAGCACCATGCTACATTAATCAAGAGAATTTAGAATTAGTATAAAGATAGTCAAATTAATATAAAGATAGTGGAATAAATCCAAAAATGATCCTTTATGGTCAGTTGGTATTTGAAATAAGTGCAAAGACAGTTAAGTGGGGAAAGAAAAGTATTTTCAACAAGTAACAGTGGAACAACTAGATAACCACAGCAAAAGGATAAAGTTCAGCACCTTCCCCACCCCTCCTCACATCATAAACAAAAATAAACTCAAAATGGATTACTACTGAGCCATGGATCAGTGACATAAATCTAAGAACTGAAAATATGAAACTCTAGAACCTGGGAATAAACCTTAAGAATCAGTAAAAAGAAAAATTAAGTCAGTGAAAAAACAGGCAAGGGATCTAAGTTAGACATTTCTCTGAATATGATTTACAAATGACCAGTAAACATCTGAAAAGATAGATATGCCATGGGAAATGCAAATCAAAATGAAAAGATTCCACTTCATAACAAGTGTTGAGGTTATGAAGACACTGGAACCTTTATACACTACTGGTGGTGATGTAAAATAAGCGGCTACTTTGGAAAATAATTTTATAGTGTCTCAAAAGACATAATGTTAGATTTATCACATGACCCAGCCACTCTAATTCTAGGTCTGTATATATACCCAGGAGAAATGGATATATATGTCTACACAAAAAGCTGTACAGTAATGCTCACAGCACTTTTATTCATAATAGCCAAAAGGTAGAAACAACCCAGGTGTCCCTCAGCAGATGAACAGATAAGTAAAATGTTGTATATACATGCAGTGGAGTGGCATTTGGCAATTAAATATCTGCTGCAACATGGATGGACTTTGAAAACATGCTAAGTGGGAAAAGTCACAACAGATCATATATGATTTTCATTTATATAAAACGTGCAAAATAGGCAAATCCATGGAGATAGAAAGTTGACCAGTGGTAGCCTTGGGCTGGAAGAGAGTGGGAAGAAAGGGGAATGCTAATGTATATGGGATTTCTTCTTGGGGTGAAAAAAGTGTCCTATTTTTCTTGTGGTGGTGGTTTTACAACTGTGAATATACTAAAAGAAACTATGCTATTATATGTTTAATAGATAAATTATACAGTATGTTAATTATATCTGCGAGTTGTGATTAAAAGAAAATCAGTGGACCAGTGTTTTCAGAATTTGGGGGGGAAGTGATTTCACATCTTGAGTCCTTTTCCGAAACTATCATCTAATTGTGAAGAAAGATAATGTCAGGTTTTTAAAGTCTCAACAAAATTAATCTCCCAGAAGGTTTACAAGACTACTGGAATGTGCTTCATTAAAACAGGAGAGTAAATTAAGTAAAGGAAAGCATGGAGTTTAAGGATATAAAAATCCAGCATGAAAGAAAAATGAAGGAAATCCCAGGGTCATAGTATAACAAGAACCTAATACATTGTCTCAGGGTTATACATTGAAGACAAGTCCAGATTGAAGAAAAGTCACAAGGCTCTAAGTAGATACAATATCTGTTGTCACCAATGAAATTGATATAATAGCTGTTTTCCTTAATGTAGAAAGAAGAGATTTAAAGAATTGGCAGAGGAGGATTCCATGGACAGAGGAGCCTGGCAGGGGACAGAGGAGCCAGTCCATGGGGTCTCAAAGAGGCAGACAAGACTGAGTGACTTTCACTTTCACTTGGGGTTGAATTAAAGTGTTAAGTACATACAAGGTGAACAAAAAGTAAGACTTTTTAACCTCAGAATATATATGAAAGTAAAATTTATTTCTGTGTTTGCAGAAGTTATTCATGGCCCAAATGTGAAGTGTAATTTACTTAATAGTGCTAAACATTGATGATAATAAAATTTTGATCTAACTGTATTGGAGATAAGAGGATCAAAGTGCATATATACATGTGATTTATATGTGCTTATAGTGCTACTTTATATTATTTTCAGTGTCTCTTTTTACATTTATCTCTTTTAGACATTGAAGTAAGTTAGATAACGTGTAAAACTGAAAAACAATATGAAATAAAGTAGCACAGTAAGCTTGTTATTTGGTGATATGGAGGTAGATACAGAAAGAAAGAGCTAAGAGGATGTGGAAGACATTGCTTCTGGGAAGAAGCAAATAAATGGAATTGGAGGGAGAAGATTTATAAATAAGAACCTTGTTTGGCTATTTGACTTTTTTTTTAATTTTTAAAATTTAAAGTAATGTATTTTTTTTAGTTGGAAGCTAATTACTTTACAATATTATAGTGGCTTTCGCCATATGTTGACACTGATCAGCCATGGGTATACGTGTGTCGCCCATCCTGAACCCCCCTCCCACCTGGCTATTTGATTCTTGAGTGGCATGTATTTATGACTAAGTAAAAGAAACTCAGTTAAAAGTTAATGTGGATTAAAATATAAAATTAGTAGTTTAGAATTATGATGGTTTATTGTCTGGTAATATTGTACTTTAACCTCCTGAGAGCTGCTGCTGGTGTTTAGTCGCTAAGTCATGTCTGACTGTTCTGTGACCCCATGGACTGTAGCCTGCCAGGCTCTTCTCTCTCTGGGATTTCCCAGGCAAGAATACTGGAGTGAGTTGCCATTTTCTTCTCCAGGGGATCTTCCCAAACCAGGGACCAAACCTGGGTCTCCCACATTGGCAGGTGGATTCTGTTACCACTTAGCCACCTGGGAAGCCCTCCTGAGGGCTGTACTTGATGCTGAAGCAAAATTGTGCTGCGTCAACCAATCAGCTTCATTTGTGGTTTGGCAGTATACAGGAGAGGTGGGAGCTGACTTCATTTTAAAACAACCATGCATTAGAGAGGTATATGCCATGATGTGCTAGTACCAGGAACTTGAGATGGTAATCTCTGTCAATAAAGGAAGTAGGTAATTTCTCTTGAATACTTAGAGGCATATCACATGTGGCTTAACTGTAAGTCATTGAGGCTTCCTAATAGTCTGGAGTGTTACTCTAACACCACACCCAAATAACTGGCTCAGAAAGCATTCACTGAATGATTTAACAATAAAGAAACTGCACAGTTTTTACACATATTCCAGGAAATTAATGAACAAAAACAAAATGCAGAAGACAGATGAAAAACAGATCAGAAACATTTTTCAAATTTTCAAAAAATTCATTAAGCAATGAAATGACCCCTGTAAAGCAAAACAGAAATATTAGGACCAAAGGAGGAAATAATAACAGTACAAGTAAACAGGCAGAGTTCAGGAAAGAAGAAAGAAAAATCCTGAAAGTGAAGAGCAAAAGGTATGCTGGTCATTGTTGAAAAGTTGAAAAGAATGTGGAGCTCAGGACTAAGGTGGAGGTGGGTTTCAATGATTGATAACCCCAAAGGTATCAAGATCCAGTTCTCAGAACCTGTAATTGTTACTTTATTTTTGAAAAAATAAGATCTTTCCACATGTGATTAAGTAAGAATCTTTTGATGAGATAATCTTGGATTGTATGGATGGGCCCTAAATATCATCCTAAGTGTCCTTTTCAGAGGCAGAGGGAGAGTGGACACACACAGCAGATGAGAAGGTGATGTGACGACAGAAATAGAAATCAGCATAATTGAACTGTAAGCCAAAGAATTCCAATAGCCTCAAGAACCTAGAAGAGGAAAGGAATAGATTTTCTCTTAGAGCCTTCAAGAGTTCAACCCACCTAAAAATTTAATTTCAGCTAAGGGAAACTGATGTTAAACTTCTGGCCTCCATAACTGTGAGAGAATAAACGTCTGTCTTAAAACACACAATTTGTGATCATTTGTTACAGAAGACCTAGAAACTGATACAAAGATTGCTTGCACTCAGTGGAATTGATCATATATATAAATGTATTGATAATTATGCTTTGCTACTTTCCTCAGGCTTGAAGAGCCAACTTAGACTAATTTCTAGAAAGGGAGAAAACTAGATTGAACTCTGTGGTGTTGGATTAAAATTAGAGGTATGGGTTTAAGTTCATAGTTTCTAATATATATGTATATATGTATAGATTGATGTATTGATAGAAATGTACATGTAAATATGCATATGTTTGAATGTGCATGTATGTAAACATACTTGTATATCCATATAGCAGTAAGCACACTTAGCATCTGAGTTTTGCTTACTAAAGACTATTGTTTGCTAAAAGGAACTGGAGAAGACATGGGAAGCCCCTAAGTACCCCTTCCTCACATGGTCACACCAAATATATAGCTATACATGGAGCAGTTTCCCCTAAAAGAGATCCAGAAACTAGTTGAGCAACTTACACACATTGGACAGTTGAGGAAATAGCCACATCAGAGTGGGTAGGAAAGACTGAGACACACTTGTCATAAACCCCACCCCTGATGCAACATCATACAATTGGGAGAGAATCCCCAACTGTCAGGTTCTATCTGAGGAGTGAAGTATGTTTTGACACTACATCTAACACTCCAGCTTTGAGATTCCTTCCAGTGGGGTAGGCTTCCAAAACGTCTAGCTCTGAGAGTCAGTGGGGCTTGTGTCCATAAGACTATGACAACTGAGGGGAATGCAGTCATTTGCTATGACTGTGCCTGTAGGGATCAGCTCAGAGGAAGCTGACAAAATGCCCATCTCCCAGTCTTTCCTTGAAAGATCTATCCGTATACTGTAAAAACTGCCCTGAGGGCCAAACTTGTAATTTAACAAGCACTAGGGACTGGCTGAAACCCTCACCAGAGGCCAGTAAAGCTGGAGGACACCTTGCCTTACTTCTACCTCTAACCCATTCCATGTCACTGCTGCGGGCCTGGAGAAAGTTTGTATGTACATTTGAACCCCAACTTTTGTGATTGCTGCCTAAAGCAAGGGACCCAAATTTCCCGGCTTTTATAGCAAAAGGGATTTCCATTCATGAGACCCAGAAGACTATAGCAAAGGATTCCTTAACTGGCTCTACTCCTCAGGGCTCAGCACACAGGGAACAAGCAGAATTAGCCATTTTCCAGTCTTCCCCTGAAATAGGTTTATTTCTGTACTTTAATATCTACTGCCTGCATGCCAAGCTTCTAATCTAGCAGGCATTTAGGGAACACCGGAGAACTTCCCCAGAGACAGGGGAGGCCAACGGGCATCTCTCCTACCTTCTTCCCTTTAGCCCACTCCAATAATAAAACCCAGTTGACAGCATCTCCCCAGAAGGAGCTTGTACTCACATTTAGTGCCCAAGCTTTTTCAACTGCTGTCTAAGGGATGAAGCCCCAGGTCATCTGGTTCTAATAGCCATTGGGGCTTGCATTCAAGAGTTACAGGGCTGTATCAAACAAATAGTTGTTAATGGGTTTGGGGGTATCTTTCCCCATGGCTGTACTCCAAGATCCAACAAAGAAGCATTAGGCAAAAACAACCTTCTCCCAGTTTCTCCCTGGAAGAAGTTTAACTACATAGTTTACCAGCTGCTGTTCCCTGAAGGTCCAACTTCTAATGAGTGTACATATAGGTTCTGAATGTGATCCTTTCCTTTGGGACATTGTTGGATCTTGGCACACCCTCAACTCCTGGGAGCCACTAAGTGCAAGGAAGGAGGCTTGGTTGGTCACAAAACTTTGAGAGAAACCTAGGAGTTTGGGCTGGACTGATTGATTAGGTCCATCTCACATATAGCAAGATTTATCTCCTACATGAGACCACTCTGTCAAGACTGGAAGATGTGATTATTTTATCTAATGCACAGAAACCACAGAGAGTCAAGAAATGAAGACTCATAGGAATACATTTCAAACAAAAGAACAAGGTAAATATCCAGAAACAGATCTTAGTGACTTACATTAAGTAGTTTATCTGATTGAGAGTTTAAACAACAGTTACTAAAGATGCTCGCTGAGGTTAGGAAGCAAGCATATGAACAGAGAGAATTTCAACGAGGAAATATATAAAAAGAGAAATCAAGAGCTGAAGAATTAAAAAATAACGGAAAAAATTAAATGGATTCAGTAGCAGACTACATTCGCTGGAAGAAAGTCAGTAAACTTGACAGGGCAGTGGAATTTATTTAAACAGAAAGGAAAAAATGAAGAGCTGGTTTATGGAATTCGTGGGACAAAATCAAGCAGACTATATGTGGTGGGAGTTCCAGAAGAGAGAAGCAAGGCAGAAAGCATATTCAAAAAAATAATGGCTGGAAACTTCCTTAACCGGGGAAAGAAACAGACAGTCCACGTCCAGGAAGCTCAGAGAGTTTGAAAGAAGTTGAATCCTAAGAGATTCACGCAAACACATTGCAATTAGACTGTGAAAGATTAAAGACAAGAAGAGAATCTTAAAAGCAGCAAAAGGAAAGCAACTTGGTTTGCATATTGAAAATACTTGGGGAATACCAAAAAGCTGCTAACCAAGAACTAGTGACAAAGTTGTCCTAAATAACCAAGGAAGAAAGAAAAAATTTACAGACAAAAGCTGGAACAGTTCATCACCACTGACCTCACAACAAATGTTAAAGGGAGTTCTTCAAGTTGAAACAAAAGGACGCTAGTTAGTAACAGGAAAACATGAAAGTATAAAACTCACTGGCAAAGGTAAATTTATAGCTACATTTAAAATACTCTAATATTGTAATGGTGGTGGATAAACCATTTATATCTCTGATACAAGTGTTAAAATACATAAAGAAAACTATAATCATTTGTTAGTGGGTTAGTCAGTTCAGTCGTTCAGTCATGTCCGACTCTTTGTGACCCCACGGACTGCAGCATGCCAGGCCCCCATGTCCATCACCAGCTCCCAGAGTTTACTCAAAGTCATGTCCATTGAGTCAGTGATGCCATCCAACCATCTCATCCTCTGTCAGCCCTTTCTCCTCCTGCCCTCCATCTTTCCCAGCATCAGGGTCTTTTCCAATGAGTCAGCTCTTCACATCAGGTGGCCAAAGTATTGGAGTTTCAGCTTCAGCATCAGTCCTTCCAATGAATATTCAGGACTGATTTCCTTTAAGATGGACTGGTTGGATCTCCTTGCAGTCTAAGAGACTCTCAAGAGTCTTCTCCATCACCACAGTTCAAAAGCATCAATTCATCAGTGCTCAGCTTTCTTTATGGTCCAGCTCTTAACATCTGTACATGACTACTGGAAAAAACATAGCTTTGACTAGACAGACCTTTGTTGGCAAAGTAATGTCTCTGCTTTTTAATATGCTGTGTATGTTTGTCCTGGTTTTTCTTCCAAGGAGCAAGCGTCTTTTAATTTCATGGCTGCAGTCACCATCTGCCGTGATTTTGGAGCCCAAGAAAATAAAGTCTCTCACTATTTCCATTGTTTCCCCATCTATTTGCCATGAAGTAATGGGACCAGATGCCCCAATCTTCATTTTTTAAATGTTGAGTTTTAAACCAGCTTTTTCACTCACCTCTTTCACTTTCATCAAGAGGCTCTTTATGAGTGGATAAATAAGTGGTACATATACACAATGAAATATTACTCAGCCATAAAAAGGAATGCATTTGAGTCAGTTCTAATGAGGTGGATGAACCTCGAACCTATTATACAGAGTGAAGTAAGTCAGAAAGAGAAAGATAAATACTGTATTCTGGAATCTAGAAAAAATGGTACTGAAGAATTTATTTACAGGACAGCAGTGGAGAAACAGATATAGAGAATAGACTTATGGACATGGGGAAAGGGGAGGAGAGGGTGAGATGTATGGAAAGAGTAACGTGGAAACTCATATTACCATATGTAAAATAGATAGCCAGTGGGAATATGCTGTTTGTCACAGGAAACTCAACCGGGGCTCTGAATCAATCTAGAAGGGTAGGATTGGGAGGGAGGTTCTAAAGGGACGGGATATTTGTATCAGTTCAGTTCAGTTCAGTCACTCAGTCGTGTCCGACTCTTGCGACCCCATGAATCACAGCACGCCAGGCCTCCCTGTCCATCACCATCTCCCGGAGTTCACTCAAACTCAGTGTTCATCGAGTCGGTGATGCCATCCAGCCATCTCATCCTCTGTCGTCCCCTTCTCCTCCTGCCCCCAATCCCTCCCAGCATCAGGGTCTTTTCCAATGAGTCAGCTCTTCGCATGAGGTGGCCCAAGTACTGGAGTTTCAGCTTTAGCATCATTCCTTCCAAAGAAATCCCAGGGCTGATCTCCTTCAGAATGGACTGGTTGCATCTCCTTGCAGTCCAAGGGACTCTCAAGAGTCTTCTCCAACACCACAGTTCAAAACCATCAATTCTTCCGCACTCAGCTTTCTTCACAGTCCAACTCTCGCATCCATATATGACCACTGGAAAAATCATAGCTTTGACTAGATGGACCTTTGTTGGCAAAGTAATATCTCTGCTTTTCAATGTGCTGTCTAGGTTGGTCATAACTTTTCTTCCAAGGAGTAAGCGTCTTTTAATTTCATGACTGCAGTCACCATCTGCAGTGATTTTGGAGCCCCCAAAAATAAAGTCTGGCATTGTTTCCACTCTTTCCCCATCTATTTGCCATGAAGTGGTGGGACCAGGTGCCATGATCTTCGTTTTTTGAATGTTGAGCTTTAAGCCAGCTTTTTCACTCTCCTCTTTCACTTTCATCAAGAGGCTTTTTAGTTCCTCTTCATTTTCTGCCATAATGGTGGTGTCATCTGTATATCTGAGACTATTGATATTTCTCCTGGCAGTCTTGATTCCAGTTTGTGCTTCATCCAGCCTGGTGTTTCTCATAATGTACTGTGCATAAAAATGAAATAAGCAGGGCGACAATACATAGCTTTAATTTACTCCTTTCCCAATTTTGAATCAGTCTATTTTTCCATGTCTAGTTCTAACTTGCTTCTTGACCTGCATACAGATTTCTCAGGAGGCAGATCAGGTGGTCTGGTATTCCCATTTCTTGAAGAATTTTCCACAGTTAGTTGTGATTCACACAGTCAAAGGCTTTAGCATAGTCAATAAAGCAGAAGTAGATGTTTTTCTGGAATTCTCTTGCTTTTTCTGTGATCCAGTGGATACTGGCAGTTTGATCTCTGGTTGCTCTGCCTTTCCTAAATCCAGCTTGAACAACTGGAAGTTCTCGGTTCATGTACTGTTGAAGCCTGGCTTGGAGAATTTGAGCATTACTTTGCTGGTGTGTGAGATGAGTGCAATTTAAGGCCTGTTTGTTAGGCCTCAGACAACTATTTTGCCGTTTTGCATTTCTTTTTCTTGGGGATGGTTTTGATCACTTCCTCCTGTACAGTGTTATGAACTTCTGTCCATAGTTCTTCAGGCACTCTCTGTCACATCTAATCCCTTGAATGTATTTGTCACTTTCACTGTATAATCGTAAGGGATTTGGTTTAGGTCATATATGAATGGGCTAGTGGTTTTCTCTACTTTTTTCCATTTAAGTCTGACTTTTGCAATAAGGAGTTCATGATCCGAGCCCAGTGGGTTTTTTTGCTGCCCGTATAGAACTTCTCGAATTTTAACTGCAAAAAATATAATCTGTCTAATTTCTTTCTGTATTGACCATCTGGTGATGGCTATGTATAGAGTTATCTCTTGTGTTGTTGAAAGAGGGTATTTGCTGTGACCAGTGCATTCTTTTTGGCAAAACTCTGATAGCCTTTGCCCTGCTTCATTTTGTACTCCAAGGCCAAACTTGCCTGTTACTCCAGGTATTTCTTTACTTCCTACTTTTGCATTCCAGTCCCTAGAAGGTCTTGTAGGTCATCATAGAAACGTTCAACTTCAGCTTTTTTGGCATTAGTGCTTGGGGCATAGACTTGGATTACTGTGATATTGAATGGCTTTCCTTGGAAATGAACAGAGATCATTCTGTCGAAATTGTACCCAAGTACCGCATTTCAGACTCTTTTGTTGTCTATGAGGGCTACTCCATTTCTTCTAAGGGATTGCCCACAGTAGTAGAGTTAATAGTCATCTGAATTAAATGGCCCATTCTGGTCTATTTTAGTTCACGGATTCTTAAAATGTCAATGTTCACTCTTGCCATCTCCTGTTTGCCCACTTCCGATTTACCTTGATTCATTGACCTAGCATTCCAGGTTCCTATGCAATATTCATCTTTACAGTGGATTCACAGCTTAAAAAGATGCAAATTTTGAAGTCAAAACCATAAATAAGAGAGAAAGAACTTTTTGTATGCATTTGAAGTTACTTGTAGCTTCAAATACACTATAATAAATATATTTTATCCATGTCTCATTATTACTGCAGAGCAAAAGCCTATAGTAGATGTACAAAAGGTAAAAGAGAAGGGAAATATACCACTGCAGAAAATCAAATAACAAAGAGAGCATGAGAAGGAAAAACAGAATAAAGCGATTGCAAAACAACCAGAAAACAGTTAAGCTAAAAATGCTAAGTCCATACCATTTATATCAATACTATCATTGATATGCCATTTATATATATATACACACAGCACACACCGTTTATTACCATACTATCAATAATTATGTTAAATGTAAATGGGCTGAATTTGCCAATCAAAAGACAAAGTGTAGATAAAGTTTTTTCAATTTTATCTTTTTAAAAAATTAGCTCTTAGTTTTGTTGTTCTTTTCTTGTGTTTTTTTCTATCTATTATTTCCACTCTGATCTTTATTTCCTTCCTTTTGCTGACTTGAGCATAACTTATTCTTCTAGATCTTGAGGTGTAAAATTAGATTGTTATTTGACATCTAGTTTCCTAGTATATACATTTATTGCTATAAAATTCCCTCTCAGAACAGCATTTGCAGTATCCTGTAGCTTTCTGTTTGTTTCATTTTTTTTTTTTTTTCCCATTTGTTTCAGGACTTAAAAAAATATTTTTCTAGTTGTCTTCTTTGACCAGTTGCTTGTTCAGGAGTGTGCTGTTTACTTTCCACATATTTGTAGGTATTCCAACTTTCATGTTCTAGTTTCACACCATTGTCATCAGAAAGGATAGTTGGTATGATTTCAGTCTTTAATTTATTAAGACTTGTTTTCTGTCCTGTCATACCCTTCCCTATTTTGGGGAATGTTCAGTGTGCCTTTGAGAACAACATGTATCGTATTGCTCTTGGATGAAACATTCTGTGTATGTCTGTTAGGTCCTTTTTGAATAATGTGTAGTTTAATTCCAATTTTTTTTAAACTCATTTTCTGTCTGAATGGTCTATCCATTGTTGAAAATGGTGTATTGAAGTCTCCTGGTATTATTGTATTGTTGTTTCCCTTTTTAGAGTTCTTCCTATGTACTTTATGTAACAGATGCTTCTATGTTGCATTATAAATACTCAAATTTATTATATCTTCTTGATGAATTGGGTACTTTATTATATAATAACTTTATTTGTCTTTTGTTATATTCTTTGTCATAAAATTTGTGTAGTCTGGTATAGGTTTAGCTGCTTCTAAATGTCTTTTGGTTTCCCTTAGCAATCTTTTTCAATCAATGCTTTTTCTACCTTTATTCACTATAAAACTAAGGTATGGAAACAACCTAAGTGCCCATTGATGGATGAGTGGATAAATAAAATAAAATATATATACAATGGAATATTAGTCAGCCTCAACAGAGTGAAATACTGTCATTTGTGACAACATGGACGAACCTGGAGGGCATTATGCTAAGTGAAATAAGCCAGATCGAGAAAAATAAATACTGCATGGTATCTAAACTTACATGTGGAATTTAAAAAAAGAAAAAGTAGAATTTATAGAAACAGTAGAAAAATGATTGCTGGAAGCTGAGGGAAATAAGGATCCTGAGTTCGGTAAAGGGTACAAACATTCAGTTAGCATATGAGTAAGATCTGAATATCTGTTGTATGAAACAGTGACTCTAGTTGATCACACTTAACTGTATAGTTGAAAGTTGCTAGAAGAGTAGAACTTACATGTTCTCATCAAACAAAAAAATAAATATTCAAGGTGATGTATGTGTTAAATTAACTCTTGGGGGAATCCTTTCAAAATGTATACATCTATCAGATTATCACGTTGTACACTTTAAATATCTTTACAATTTTATTATTAATTATACCTCAATAAAACTGGAAAAAAAATAGAAAAGGAACTAGTTCATCTTGGAGGAATAGGTGATACCAGGACTAAGGTAGAGCTAGACGAATGAGTCTGGAGTGTCTAATTAGCCAGAAATGGATAAATGTTCAAAGAATGTTGGGACCTGTCAGTTGTACCCAAAAGAGCTTGAAGGGTCTTTCATACAAAGTTGGGGACAACTTGAGCATCAAAATAAATAATGCTGATCATATACAATTGTGTAAAAGGATAAGCCATGTTTCCATACTGATATAAATAGATGAATTAATGAGTGGATAGTTTGATGTTAATGAGCATATTTAGTTGTCTTTCCCCAGACCTCTACATGTTTATTAACTACAAAGGCAAAAGGTAACTGTAGTGACGAGGCCTGTCAGACACCAACTTAATCAAGTGATCACAGTAAACATTACAAGAAGTGAGTCTAAACCTCCACTTTGTTGATGGGTTACAATGAGAACAATAATAATGTCACTTCTTTTATACTCCTAAGAGTAATAGTTTAAATTGAATCACAAGGAGACAAGAAAACCACACTGAAGGGCAGTATACAAAATTATTGGTGAGTTAGTCTTCAGAGTTGTCATTCATAGAAGCCAAGGAAGTGCTGAAGAACTGCTCTAAATTGCAGGAGACTAAGAGACAATGAAATTAAATACAACTTGTGATACTAATGTAGATGTGAAGTATGTTATTGGTACAGTGTGCAAAACTTGAATGAGGTCTAAGTATTAGATGACCAATAATGATTATGATAGAATGTTCATTGAAACCGTGCTTTTTGAGTTTAACAATTGTTAAATACCTTTTCATGACTTTTTTTGTGTTGAAATAACATGAAATTTGCCATTTTAACATTTTATGTACAATTTTATGTGCAATTCAGTGGCATTAAGTAGATTTACATTGTTGTGCAGCTGTCAACCACCGTCCATATCCAGAAGTTTTTATCTTATCAACCCAAAACTCCATACTCATGAAATAATAAATCTTCATTTCCCCCTGTTTCAGCCCCAGACAACCACCATTCTACTTCCTGTCTCTATGAGTTTGACTACTCTGGGTACCTCAGATAAGCAGACTCATACAATATTTGTCCTTTTGTGTTTCACATAGCATAATGTTATGATTTCATAAAGGGTAGTCAAGTAGCCAAGAAGTACAGTACAATAATAACCTCAGCAGCTTTTGCATTGTTTTCTAGAATTATTTTCAACTTCAGGGCATGGAAAACTTACTTCTGTAAGCCTGACTGTAAATTGCCAGTATAACTCGGGAGAGATACGTTGTCCAAAAATGATGTAACATCTCTATCTCTTTTCACTTACACACTTCCAGATCTTTGATTTTGGCATCTAATTATTTTTAAAATAACCTTTTAAGTTAAATCACAGCACATCGTTACTGTAAATCTTTTATCCACAGACCTTGTGTTATTTGTAATACTTTTATGCTATTGATAATGAAGGTCAATTTTCTAGCAAGAACTTTAGCAACTAAAACACTCTAAACCAATGTGCCATAATGTTTTGAATATAGTAAGTATACTTTATTATTTTATCCTTAAAAGAGTCCTGGTGTAAAGGGAAGTGATTTGACTGAAAACCAAGGTAATTTTTGTACACCTACAGACTTGTAAAATCAGAAGAGACTCTAGAAGTTGACTTGTCAGATCTGTATCTAGTTTAATTCAGGAAATCTTTACTGAGCATAGTACACATTGAATAGAAAGTGATGTGAATTTGCTTCTTTTCTGGGTTCATTTAATAAGGGTTAGCCAGGCTATTTTAGTGGGAAGCGTTTAATGGGAAAATGTTATAGCAGTTTATTCTGGGATATCAGGGTTGGGTGTGGTAAAACTTTTTTAAACTTTCTGTAGTTTGTGTTGTCATGAAGTCAGACACAAACTCCTGCTTGGTTTTTATTCCTTCTCCTCCTTCACTGTAGTATACATTGAATAAAGACTTTGATCTCTTATTACATCTCAGTTCTTATGCTCTTTTCTAGTTAGGCAAATTACTGTGTGTTGTATAGGATAGTTACAGAGTCCCTGGGCATGAGATTCACCAAACAGCTGAGACTTAAAAATAGCTACTAGGAACTACTTTAACACTTAACTATTAACAAGGACTATGTCCAAAAACATGTGGTGGGGAGGAGAGGATTTAAATGTGTGTAGAGAATAAAGAGAAGCATGCAGATCTGAATTCTGTGCCTAGGGATTTTGTCCCCAACTCTATTTATATGTATCTATTTTTACTTCTGAGTTCCAATAAGTTATCACTTGGGAAAATTGTAGCTCCCTAAGGGAAAAAGAAAAGGAGCCATTTTATCTCTCCTCCATGCCTTTAATATGCTTGGAATACTTTGTGCTGATTAATATTTGTCCTTTGTTAGCTCTTTTCTTATACTTCTGTGAAATCGTTCATCAAATTTTTACAAGGATAAGATGCTCCTATTACATTCTGAGTTTATTTTCACTAAATTATAGTTGCTATATATGTTCCTCTAGACCAGTGTTTTTCAACTGGGGCTTCCCAGGGACATCTGGCAATGACTGGATCCTTTTCACAATTAGGAGGCTATGGTTTTTCCAGTGGTCATATATGGATGTGAGAGTTGGATGGACTATAAAGAAAGCTGAGCGCCAAAGAATTGATGCTTTTGAACTGTGGTGTTGGAGAAGACTCTTGAGAGTCCCTTGACCTGCAAGGAGATCGAACCAGTCCATCCTCAAGATCAGTCCTGGGTGTTCATTGGAAGGACTGATGCTGAAGCTATAACTCCAATACTTTGGCCCCCTGATGCAAAGAGCTGATTCATTGGAAAAGACCCTGATGCTGGGAAAGATTGAGGGCAAGAGGAGAAGGGGACGACAGAGGATGAGATGGTTGGATGACATCACTGACTCAATGGACATGGGTTTGGGTGGACTCCGGGAATTGGTGATGGACAGGGAGGCCTGGGGTGCTGCAGTTCATGGGGTCGCAAAGAGTCGGATACGACTGAGCAACTGAACTGAACTGGTATGCAAAGGGTAGAGTCAGGGATGCTGCTCAGCATCATCTGTGCAGGACAGCTTAGTTTCAAAAGTTAATACTGTTTTACATTGCACTTTTTTGTTTGTATAAAATTGAATTCAGAATATATCATGTTTGTTATCCATTTCCTGTTAATATTTACTTCTTTCCATATAAATTTTCATGAGTGGCTATTATCTATTTATCTTCTGTTTGTGGTTTAAGCCTAAAAATAAATGTTTTAAGAATAAAGGCATATTCCTGGGTAATCATTTTAGGTGCATATGAGAATACTTTGAGAGAAAATAAGTAATATAGCATTTAAGTATCTGGATTCTGTGCATGTATCATTAAAGTCTGAAATTATTCATATTTATATGGTAAAGAAGCTTCTTAACAGCATCATTCCTACTGCTTTTACCTTAGTTCTCAATGAAATAGTATAAATCAGAAGTTCAAACTGTTATAATGGTAGCAGCCTTTTATTTTATTTTGAGCATGTATATCTTGTCATTCAGCAAACAAGTATCCAGTGTCTGTTATGAGCCAGGTATTTGGTGTTTGGAATCCAACCCTCTTCTTGCTTTCAAAAGAACTCGGACAAATGCTATAATCCCAAATAGACAGTATAATAGTGTACATACAAGGAACTGTGTGTGTGTGTATATATATATATTATATATACATCATTGGAGGGACCAATGATGAGAGAGAATTCAGGCTATATCAAGTTCAGGTTAGGAAGAAAGGGGTAGGTTTTACAGTAGAATAATTTGTATAAGTAAAGAGGCACAAAAGAATATGACACAATGCTTGCTTATATCGTATATTGCTTAGGAAATGGGGAGGTTTAAAAGATGATTTTCAGGGGGTTCCCATATGGTTCAGTGGGTAAAGAATCTGCTTGCAATTTGGGAAGAGATGATTTTCAAACAAAGATAAAACCATGATTCTCATACAGATAAAAAAAGTGAATGTGGGTTAAGGATTTTGTTTTAAAACACATTTTTATGGAGTAGTGGAATACTGAAATCAATTATAAATAGGTAAAACTTTTTTCTGTAGAGTGAAACAGAATTTCATATTTATCAGTTACCTACAATTTCTAGCTGTGTAAAATAACTCCCATAGAATCAGTCTGATTGGAGTACAAATTTTTTTTCTATGAAAGTGGCAGGAAATTTCAAGCTAAAGACTTAATTTGGAGCTTTGTACTAGTGTGAAAAGTGGAATCACCAGAGGACAAAGAGTGGGAAAGAGAAAGTTACCCGTAGGTCTCTTGTGATATGTTATTTTCATTGTGAATTTATGGAATTGCATCTCAGTGCCAAATGCATTCCAGACTCATGGGGATGAAGTGTGACTGTTCTCTACTGCTTTGCATTGCTATGTAGTCCAGTGTGAATTGATTCTGCAGTTTAGAAATTGAAAGGAAGACAAGCCTCCATTTGTGTTCCCATTTGAAACTTTTCTTCACAGTCTCATGGTTAATACACCATTGCCCTTTTATTTTATTTATTTTGAGAGAATATGTTAACTCGTTTTATCCCACTCTTGGCTTGGAGTTAATTTTGAGGTAGAAACCTTTCTCTGTCACCAGTACCACCACCATGTAGGAAGGAAGTATAATTTTAGGTTGTTAAATCTGCTTATTTCCTTTAAAAAAACAAGTGTAAAGTTACATTAATTGTAAATTATAAAATCCATTTAGAGGATACTGTGATAAGAATTTAGAGATGCTTTGAAACGCATTTTTCTTTATGTATTTAAGCAGTATTTGAGGTTAAAATTCATAGAAATGTTGAAAATGTTAACTTTTTTCCTTTGTAGATCATCCCATTATGATGGGTTTTGAGCCACTTGTTAACCAGAGACTACTTCCACCCACCTTCCCTCGATATGCAAAAATAATAAAAAGAGAAGAAATGGTCAACTATTTTGCAAGACTGATAGATAGAATAAAAACTGTCTGTGAGGTGGTCAATTTAACAAATTTACATTGTATCTTGGTAAGTACAAATCAAGTCTCTATTCTGGAATATAGCTTTGATTTAATAGCAGAATAGTTTATTATGTTTTAGAGACCCTTGCAAGGGTAAATAATGCTCCTCACCTATTATCTGTGATATCTGGAGAATTAAGTGTTTGTGTGTATTATTTTTCTTTCTATATTTAATCCTCATAAGGATTTTATACTACCCATTCTAGAGATTAAGAACCTAAAATGTGGAGAAGTTAGGTAATTCACTCAAGCTTTAAAAATGTCCGTTTGAACCCTCAATTCTATGCTAAACCTTTCATATAAATAAATGTTTGTTAATGTGTACATATATACATATATATGCATATGTATGTTTTTTCATTAAAAAATTGATAATAACTTACTTTTTCATCAGTAATCTCTGTATCTTGAATATGTTTTCATGTCAATAAATAATATACAAATAACAGATACCAAAATATTAATTACAACTACTTACAAATAGTAGAAAGCTATATGATAGTTTGTTTTTTGCATTTTTTCTGCATTTTCAGTGTTTTTTGGTATTTTGCAGATAGGGCAGAAACAATGGTAAGGGAGAGAATAGTGATATTAGTGAAGGAAAGTTCATGTATTAGAAACCCATATGATGATACTTTTGATTGACAGCTATGGAGTAATAAGATATACCTAGTTTAAATGAGGTGAGTAATGGACTATATAGAATATATCCTGTTCGAATAAAAAACTGAGTACAAACTGTAATAGTGAGTATACACACGTTCATACATACATACATTCAGCCAATGTGCTTTATTTTGTGCTAGTATATACAGTGATGAGCAAAAGTATATCATCCATTTTGTCATGGGGCTGTAATGTGCTATAGAAATTGATCAAATCACATAAATGTTTATAAAATTACAAACCAATATAAGCAGTATGAAGGAAAGGAACTGGGAACTACAACATATAGCATATAATGAAGGAATTGACCTAAATGATCAGAGAAGGCTTTTTTAAAGAAGTGACGGTGAAGCTAAGATCTGACAGGTGCATTTCATGCAGGGATAGCATGATAAAGGACAGAAATGTAAAGACCTGACAGAAGCAGAAGAATTTAAAAAGGTGGCAGGAATACACAGAAGAACTGTACAAGAAAGATCTTAATCACACAGATAGCCACGATGCTGTGGTCACTCACCCACCTACAGTCTAAAATCCTAGAGTCTGAAGTCAAGTTAGCCATAGGAAGCATTGCCACAAACAAGGCTAGTGGGGTAATGGAGTTCCAGCTGAGCTACTCAGATCCTAAAAGATTATAGTGTTAAAGTGCTCCAGCCAATATAAGGACTGGAAAAGGTCAGTTTTCATTCTGATCCCAAAGAAGGACAGTGCCAAAGAATGTGCAAGCTACCATACAGTTGTGGTCATTTCACATACTAGTATGGTTATGCTTAAAATCCAAGCTAGGCTTCAGCAGTACATGAACCAGGAACTTCCAGATGTCCAAGCTGAGTTTAGAAAAGGGAGAGGAACCATAGATGAAATTGCCATCATTGATAGGATCATAAAGCAAAGGGAATTCCAGAAAAACATCTAATTCTGCTTCACTGACTACACTAAAACCTTTGACTGTGTGGATCATGACAACTATGGAAAATTCTTAGAGATGGTAATACCAGACCACCTTACCTGTCTCCTGAGAAATCTGTATGCAGGTCAAGAAGCAACAGTTAGAACCTTATATGGAATGATGGACTGGTTCAAAATTGGGAAAGGAGTACAAGTGAAAGGAGTACAAGAAGACTGCATATTGTACTCTGTTCATTTAACTTCTGTGCAGAGTACTTCATTTAGAATGCCGGCCTGAGTGAAAGGAGTACAAGAAGACTGCATATTGTACTCTGTTCATTTAACTTCTGTGCAGAGTACTTCATTTAGAATGCCGGCCTGAGTGAGTTACAAGCTGGAATCAAGATTGCCAGGAGAAATATCAACAACCTCAGTTAATACAGATGATGCCACCCTAATGGCAAAAAGTGAGGAGGAACTAAAGAGCCTCTTGATGAGGGTGAAAGAGGGCAGTGAAAAAGCTGCCTTAAAATTCAACATTCCAAAAACTAAGATCATGGCATCTGGTCCCATCACTTCATGGCAAATAGATGGGGGGAAAGTGGAAGCACTGACAGATTTTATTTTCTTGGGCTCCAAAATCACTGTGAACAGTGACTGCAACCATGAAATTAAAAAACGCTTTCTCTGTGCAAGGAAAGCTATAGTGAGCCTAGGCCACATATTACAAAGCAGAGACATCTCTTGGCTGACAAAGGTCCGTATAATCGAAGTTAGGGTTTTTCCAGTAGTCATGTATGGATGTGAGAGTTGGACCATGAAGAAGGCTGCACTTTGAAGAATTGATGCCTTCGAATTGTGGTGCTGGGGAAGTCTCTTGAGAGTCTCTTAGACTGCAAGGAGATCAAACCAGTCAATCCTAAAGGAAATCACCCCTGAATATTCATTGGAAGGACTGTTGCTGAAGCTGAAGCTCCAATATTTTGGCCACCTGATGCAAAGAGTGGACTCATTGGAAAAGACCCTGATGCTGGGAAAGATTGAAGGCAAAAGGAGAAGAGCGCAGCAGAGGATGAGGTGGTTAGATAGCATCACCGACTCAGTGGACATGAATCTGAGTAAACTCTGAGAGGTAGTGAAAGACAGGGAAGCCTGGTGTGCTGCAGTCCAGTGGGTCACAAAGAGACAGACGGAACTTAGCTACTGAACAACAGCAGAGTAAACACAGATAAATAAGGAAACCATTACCACAGTCCAAGGTAGAAAGGATTGTAACTTGGACTGGAAGGATGGCAGGGAGATGATGAGATCGTCAGTGTTACAGCTATGTGTGAGCTAAAAGGCTTCCCTGATAGCTCAGTTGATAAAGAATCTGCCTACAATGCAGGAGACACTGGTTCAATTCCTGTGTCGGGAAAATCTGCTGGAGTAGGGATAGGCTACCCATTCCAGTATTCTTGGGCTTCCCTTATGGCTCAACTGGTAAAGAATCCACCTGCAATGCAGGAGACCTGGGTCCAGTCCCTGGGTTGGGAAGATCCCCTGGAGAAGGGAAAGGCTACCCACTCCAGTATTCTGGCCTGGAGAATTCCAAGGACCGTGTAGTCCATAGCGAGCTAAAGTTGGTAGAATATTGGTTGATGAGTTAAATATGGGGCATGAAAGAGCTCTCAGGAAGTTTTCTAGGCTTCTGCCTTGCAAGTCTACATGCATATTTGGTGCTGTTCACTCAAAGGGGGAAATTCTCTAAGGAACTTGAGAGTCAAATGGGGGTCTTAGGGAAGTAAAGTTTGAGGTACACTTAAAATATTTAAGTAGAGATATTGAACAGATAATGACTTATGGGTAGAATTTAGAGATTTGTGCTTAGAATTAAAATTTTAGAATTATTACAGTACAGATAGTAATTGAAGCATGAGTGTTTATGTTTTAATATTTGTGAGGAGAAGAGTATATAGATTAAGAAAAGAAGGTTGTCCGAAACTAAACTTTGAACCTACAGAACAAACTGAGAAGTACCCAGAGGAATAAACATGTGAAAGTCATTTAAAGATTTTTCAAGGAGGAAGTCATGCTGTTGAATACTTGAATGAAAGAGACACAAACTCAGTGTCCAACTTTAAAGTTGGTAATGGGGGACAGGTGGTGCCTAGAGCAAAGAGGCAGGTTACATGTGTTGAAGAGGAGTAGAGACAGTGGGTCCAGCCAACTTCTTCAGAAAGTTTGGCTTAGAAGACAGCAATTGAGAGGAAAATGTGGGATCATGCGATAATCTTTTCTTTTTAAAGATGAGAGAAGTGAGTATTTAAATGAAAATGGGAATGATCTGGTAAAGCGGAAGAATTTTAATATCTAGGAGAGCAAAGTATGGATAGTTGACAGTGTGTGATGATTGTGAAAAAGCCAAAGGAATGGGATCCTTTTATACAGGTGTAGGATATCTGTTGTTAAAGTAGACAACTAAAGGATCTGGGTACAGTTGTGTATAGAGTTAGTTTAGAGGCTAAAGTTGAGGAATTTTCTGTGGTATAAATTATTTTAATTTTCTTTGTAATATAAAACAGTAGCATCTCTAGTGGAGAATGTCCACTTTGAGGAGTGTGTGCAAGGTGTAAAAATTAATTGTGAGAAAAGTGAATGAATTCAGTTATCTTGATTACTTGGTATTTATTTCTGTGAAGTAAGAAATAAACCTCTGTCTTTAGTTAGTAAATTAGTATTGATACTATTATTTTCTTTTTTTTTATACTATTATTTTCATGATATAAAAATTTAATGTTGGTATCTACATAATACTGTTATTCATCAGTTTGTTAAAATAATTTTTTAGGCTCTTAAATTATCCATTGTTCCATTCCTGTTGTTGTTGTTGTTTAGTTGCTAAGTCATATCCAACTGTTTTGCAGCCACATGGACTGTAGCCCAACCAGGCTTTGTCCATGGGATTTCCCAGACAAGAATACTGGAATGGGTTGCCATTCTTTATTCAGTGGGTCTTCCCGATGCAGGGATCAAACTTCCATCTCCTACACTGGCAGGCAGATTCTTAACTACCGGACCGCGAAGGCAGTCCCAAGCTGGGCAGCATTTTGATACAAAACGAACTCTTCCTTTACCTGACAGAATCCCAGTCTCTCAAGAGCCTCAGTACATCATGTTCCTAATATCTTTTGTTGTTGTTGTTTAGTCACTAAGTCATGTCCAACTCTTTGTGACTCCATGGACTGTAGGTTGCCAGGCTCCTCTGTCCATGGGATTTTCCAGGCCAGAATACTGTAGTTGGTTGCCATTTGTTTCTCCGGGGGCTCTTCTGGACCCAGGGGTCAAACTCCCGTCTTCTGCTTTGGCAGGTGGCTTCTTTGCATCCAAACCACCAGGGAAGCCCATTCCATTCATACAAATAGACAATTCTTATAGAAATGATCTTTAGTAATCTGTCTTATTTTAATTTTGATAGTGTATCATTCCCAGAAGATCTAGTAAAAATTACACTCTATATGCAAGCATTTTCAACTTTTATTTAATCTGTTAATGACATTACTTTTCTTCTGTGTATCTTTTAGGATTTTTTCTGTGAATTTAGTGAACAATCACCTTGTGTTCTTTCGAGATCTCTATTACAAGTAAGTTCCACTTATTATCAAAATAGTTCTTTAAACAGCAAATAATGTGTATTGACATTGTTTTATTTATTATGGAATAAAAGGTGGATGCTTCTAAAGGGTATTCCATGGTTAGTGTTATATTTTTGGAATAGAAGTATTGAGTTACAGTGTTAGACATTCATTAAGATCATAGTCTGGGCCAGAAAACAAAACTTAGTGAGTAAAAAAAAAAATTGAAATCATAGAAAGTATGCTCTCTGACTATTTTGGAATTAAACTAGTAATCAGTAACACATGTATCTGGAAAATTTTCCAAATGTTTGAAAATTAACACATTTCTAAAGAACCTGTGAGTCAAAGAGGAAGTGTTGATGGTAATTAGAAATTATTTTGAACTGAATGAAAATGAAAATATATCAGATTTTGTGGGATACAGTTAAAGCAGTACTTAGAGAGTATAGAACTAGATGTTTATATGAAAGAAAGGTCAGAAATTATAATTTAAGCTTCTACTTTAATATAGAAAAAGAAGAGCAAATCAAACTAGAAACAAGCAGAAGGAAATAAAGAGCAGAAATGTATAAAATGGGAAAGAGACAAATAAGAGAAAATCATTACAGCCAAGAGCTGGTTCTAAAATTGATGAATCTCTATCAAAACAGACCAAGAATAAAAAAAGATACAGATAAATAATATTAGGAATTATTATATATCCTAAACAAATTAAAAGGATAATATAGAATATTCTAAATAACTCTATATCCTAAATGAAAAACTTAAGTGAAATGGACCAGTTCAGTGAGGGACACTACCAGCACCCCTTCAAGAAGTAGACAATTTGAATAATCCTGTATCAATCTGAGAAATTGTGTTCATAGTTAAAAGTTTTTAAACAAAACTCCAGGCCACTTCTACACACAGGTTCTTCCAGAAAATAGAGGAGGCAAGAACACATCATATGAGGCCTGCATTGCCTCAATACCAAAACCAGACAAAGACATTTCAGGCTTAGAAAACTATAGACCCATATCCCTTAAAAACATAAGAATAAAAGTATTACCAGATCAAATCTACCAATATATAAAAAAAGAAAATACATTATAATCAAGTGCATTTTATCACAGGAATGCAAGCTTGGCTCAATGTTTAAAGTATAATTTACCATATAATATAAAGTCTCAATAGATTCAGGAAATCTATTTGATAGAATCAGCATCCATTCATGATGTTGCAAAACTCGCAGCAAACTAGGAAGAGAACTTCTTTAATTTGATAAAGAGCATGTGCAAAAAACTTAGAGCTAACATCACACTTAATGATGAAAGAGTAAATTTTTTTTCTCATTTGGGAAGAAAGCAAGGATGTCCAGTCTCATCACTCCACTTTTACTCAGTGTGGTACTGGAAGGCTTAGCCAATGAAAAAAGGCATGAAAAGAAATAAAAGACATACAGTTGAGAAAGTAAGAAATAATATTTCTTTATAGACAACATGATTATCTATGTAGAGTACCAAGGAATCTGCAAAGAAGTTCCTAGACCTGATAGATGAGTTTGACAAAATCACAGGATATACCACCAATGTACAGAAAGCAGTTGTATTTCTATATACTTGCAATGAACAATGCAAACCAAAAACTTTAAAGCAGTACTATTTACATTCAGCATCAAGAATGAAGTACGTAGAGGTAAGTGCAGCACCTGTTTGGAGAACCTGTATACTAAAAAACTGCAAAGTAATAATAAAAGACATCAAAGGAGGCTTAAATAAATAGGTGTCCTGTTTGTGAGTTGGAAGAATTGATGTTTTTTTAAGATGTCAGTTCTCCCCCCAAATTAATCTACAGATTCAAAGCAGTCTCAAAATTATAGCAGAAGTTTTTGTAGATGTCAACAAACTACTTCTGAAATTTATATGGAAAGGCAAAGGAACTAGTACAGCCAAAACAAATTATTATTACTGTATTTTCAATTGAATGAAAATATATCAGACTTCGTGGGATTTATTATTGTAAATAACAATGTATTTTAATTTAATAATTCATTATTTTAGATATATTTCTTTCAGTTTCAGAAAGTTTTTATGTATTCCAAAGTTTTTATTTGAGATAGGTTATCAACTGGCTTGATATTAATAACCATTAAATATTTCATAATTTATGAAACCTTTTCTTGTATGTTGGCTCATTTGACATATTCAGACATGTCATTTCATTTTTCACTAGTTCAATATTACTACCCTTGACTTGAAAGATTTTTTTCCTGCACATTTCTTCTCCTGCATCAAAATACTCTTAAATAGGGATTAAGTAGTACCCGTCATGGAAGCAGTGATTTATAAAAATTTTCTACCAGCTTTTTACATTTTAATGTCTTGTATTCTGTGACATTTAAAAGAAGTATGCTTATGTCACAGTAATGAAAAATACATGTACAATATGTCAAAATTGTGACAGCATTACTAATATATATAACATTTGTTTTAAGACCACTTTCCTGGTGGATAACAAAAAGGTCTTTGGAATTCATCTCATGCAAGACATGGTGAAAGATGCTCTTCGGTCTTTTGTCAGTCCTCCGGTGCTCTCCCCAAAGTAAGTATCATAAGATACTGTATAGCCTGTATGTTTCTTAAAAGCCCAAATTCTCTGTGCTCCTTTATGGCAAAGATATAAAAACTGTTGGATTCAAGTCTCCATGTAAAAAAAATAACTCTTATCGTTAAAATTAATTGATTTCTGCCACATATTATTTAAATGTAAATTGAGGTTGTCTGAAGTTGATACTGGGTCCAGTATGAGAAGAAAAGCTTACAAGGACTTGTCAGAAATTCAGCAAGTTGTATTAACCCTTATTGTGTGCAAAGCACTGTGCTAAGTAGACACTTTGGGAAATAATTATAAAAAGATAAGATTTCCTCTCGATAATCTTGAGTCTAGATAGAAATAGAAAATGCTGATAATTGATCCTTAATTATATTCTGGTAGAGTCATTTCCCCAAAATTATGCTGCCATAAAAAGCTGGAAAGGATCATTTGAATTGGCCTTTTGGAAAAGAACGCCAATTTTTATTGACCTTTCCCTTGAGAAAAGAAGAAAGGAGATGTTATTTCTTAGGAAAGAAACCAGCATTTGTTAAGATATAGTGTATGAAATCACATATTTTAAAGAAAGTTAGTGGTTCAGCATTCTATTCGTTGAATAAATCATGCCGCATTTCATGTAAAACTCTGGTAGCGTCCTGTCTTAGGTTGGTTCTCCAGAAGCTGATCCTGACACAAAGATTCATGCCAGTGTAATTTAGAAAGTAATTCCAGGAGAGCTTTCAGGTTTGTAGGTAGGTGGGACATGAAAAGGAAGAAAGCCACGTAGTGGTGTGCTTCACAGTTGGTTGTTGCTGTTCAGTCACGGAGTCTGTTTGACTCTTCGCGACACGATGGACTGTAGCACGCCTAGCTCCTCTACCCTCCATTATCTCTCGGAGTTTGCTCAGATTCATGTCCATTGAATCAGTGATGCTATCTAACCATCTCATCCTTTGCCGTCCCCTTCTCCCTTTGCCTTCAGCCTTTCCCAGCATCAGGGTCTTTTCCAGTGAGGCAGCTCTTCGCATCAAGTGGCCAAAGTATTAGAGCTTCAGTTTCAGCAGCAGTCCTTCCAGTGCATATTCAGAGTTGATTTCCATAAGGATTGACAACTTTTATCTCCTTGCAGTCCAAGGGACTCTCAGGAGTCTTCTCCAGCACCACAATTGAAAGCATCAGACTTCTTTATGGTCCAGTTCTCACATCTGTATATGACTACTGGTAAAAAAAAACCATAGCTTCGATTATATGGACCTTTGTCAGCAAGTGATATGTCTGCTTTTTAGTGCGCCGTCTAGGTTTTTCATAGCTTTCTCTTACAAGGATCATGCGTCTATTCATTTCATGGCTGTCGCCGTTGGCAGTGATTTTGGAGCCCAAGAAAATCGGTCACTGTTTCCACTCTTCCTCCTTTTATTTGCCATGAAGTGATGGGACTGGACGCCATGATCTTAGGTTTTTAATGTTGAGTTTTACACCAGCCTTTTCACTCTCCTCTTGCACTTTCATCCAGAGGCTCTTTAGTTTCTCTTCACTTTCTACCATTTAAGTGATATTACCTGCATATTTGAGGTTGTTGATATTTCTCCCAGCAATCTTGATACCAGTTTTATGATTTATCCAGCCCAGTGAAGTACTCTGCATATAAGTTAAATAAGTAGGGTGACCCTGTACGACCTTGTACTTCTTTTCCAATTTTGAACCAGTCCGTTGTTCCTTGTTTGGTTTTAACTGTTGCTTTTTGACCCTCATACTGGTTTCTCAGGAGACAGGTAAGGTGGTCTGGTATCCCCATCTCTTTAAGAATTTTCCACAGTTTATTGTTATCCACACAGTCAAAGGTTTTAGTGTAATCAATAAAGAAAAAGTAGTTGTTGTTCTGGAGTCTCCTTGCTTTCTTTATGATCCTACAAATGTTGGCAATATAATCTCTAGTTCCTCTGCTTTTTCTAAACCCAGCTTGTATGTGTAGAAGTTCTCAGTTCATGTACTGCTGAAGCCTCCTAGCTTGAAGGATTTTAAGCATTACCTTGCTAGCATGTGAAATGAATGCAATACATTTCACATGCTAGCAAGTATGTGAAAGTACAGTACAGTACAGTAGTGTGAACATTCTTTGGCATTGCCCTTCTTTAGGATTGGAATGAAAACCAACTTTTCCAATCCTGTGACCACTGCTGAGTTTTCCAAATTTGCTGATATATTGAGTGCCTCACTTTGACAGCATCATTTTTTAGGATTTTAAATAACTTAACTGGAACTCATTTTGATGACCATCATCATGGTTATCTTTGTGTATAAGATATATACATATATGATTTTATATATATATGGGATTACCTTAAACAGTCTATTTTTTATCATGAATGTTTAATTATTTTTAATGGATTTTTTAAATCAAAAGTTTAATTTTAAAATGTATTTATAATTTTTCTACTCAAAAGTAATCATAACTTTATATCTCAAAGTACATAGTTCTTTTTAATGGCTGCCAAATGTTTCATAATAGGCATGTGTTTTATAGAGTGAGATTACTGGGTGGGGGGGACATGTATAATTTTAATTTTGATATATATATATTAGATTGTATTCTGAAAGATTTAACAATTTATATTTCTACTGGGAATATAAGAGAGTACAATTTTCCTTTATCCTGACCAGCAGTAGTAGGTGTTATCATTCTTTAATTTCTTCCAGTGTGTGTCAATGAGAAGTGATATCTCATTGTCAGTTTAATTTGAGCACTTAATATGATGTTCATTGGACATTTGGAATGGTTTTTCTGTGAATTGTCTTTCTTTTATCCTTTACCCATGGACTTTTATTAAATGGTTTACTTTTTCAGAAAGTTTGTAACAAATCCTTGTGTATTATGAAAGGTTAATCCTTTGTGATAGACATTGAAGATTTTTTCCTTAATCTTTTGTCACATCAAAATGTGTAAAATGCTGTTTGAATTTTGATAAGAATTACATTGAATCTGTACATCACTTTAAGTAGTTTGGCTATTTTAACTATTAATTCTTCCAGTTCATGTGCCTAGAATACCTTTCCATTTATTTTTATCTTCTTCAGTGTCTTTTATCAATACCTTATAGCTTTCAGTGTGCAGGTCTTTCACCTCCTTGGTTGAATTTATTCCTAGATATTTTACTCTATTTAATGCTACTGTAAATGGAATCATTTTCTTAGTTTCTCTTTCTGATAGTTCAGTGTGAGTTTTGTATATTGAGTTTGTATCCTGCAACTTTACAGAATTCTTGTGTTAGTTCTAACAGGTTTTTTTTTTTGTAGAATCTTTAGAGTTTTCAAATGTAATATGGTGTGCTTTGCATATAGAGGTCATTAAAAATTATTTTTAAATTTCTGTGATTAAATGTATCATATATTTAGAATATGAATTGACAGACACCTGTACCACCATCCATTTTAAGCAAAGTTTTTATTAATTTTGTTTTTATAAATTCTATTACTGATAAGGTCATTGGTAAAATTAAGTATTTCATAACCACTCAATGTATTACTCAATGTATGAAGTACTCATATATTACACCCAATGTATGAATTATTGATACATTATTACACTCATACAAACACAGTATATGAAGTAGTAAATTTTATTAATTCCCTTATTTGGTATCTAATGTTGTCAGACACCTTTCTGCGTTCTAGAGAAAAGGACACAGCTGGTGACAAGGAGCTTACCTTCTAATGGGAAAGACTAAATTGTGAACAAATATATAATGTCAGGTCATAAGTACTGTATAGAAAGATAAAAGATGAGATGGTTCTCATAAATGGGATAGTTGTGAAAAGGCTCTTGGAAGTGGTGATATATGTGAATATACTGAGAATGAGCTACACAAAATCAAAGGATGAAGCTTCCTGATAGTAAACAATAACTGCAAGGTCTCAGGAGTAAGGCTGAGCTTTAGGCATCAAGGAGGCATCAAGCCTTTAATGGATTTAGGCATCAAGCTTTAATGGATTCATTTACTAGAGATACATGTAAGGTAGCAGTTCTCAACTGTTTTTTGTCTTTACATTCTTAAAAGAGTTAAGGACCCAAATAGCTTTTGTTTATATGGATCCTATTTATTGATACCTACTATTTTAGAAACTAAAACAATACTTTAAAAATGTTTATTCTTTTTGAAAAACAGTAAACTCATTACATGTTAATAAACATATATAACATTTATAAATCACATATTGACAAATATTTTATGGGAAATAACTTTTTAATTAAAATTAATGAGAAAAGTGGAATTGTTTTATATTTTTGCAAGTATCTTTCAAGTCTGTCTTAGTAGAATATTAACTGAATTATTTTAACCTGCTTCTGTTTTCAGTCTGTTGTAGTACTGCTTGCCATGTAGCCTCCAGAAAAGCCATTGTACACTTATGAGAGAATGAGTGCTTTTGGGAAATAACATGTTAATATTATTATGAAAGTAGTTTTAACCTTGTGTTCCCCTCAAAAGCATCTCACCAGGGAAACCTAGGCTACATTGAGAACTGATGACTATAATTTCAAATTCCCCTCCCTCACCCCATCCTTCCTTTACAATCTGGTCCTAGAGGTGACCACTACATTACAGTTTATGTGTCTCACTTTTATGAATACTTGTACACTTTACCCAAATATATGTGTCCATAAATAACATCAGCTTATTTTATGGTTTTAAACTCCACATAAACTTTGTCACAGTGTGTATGTCTGTATAGATATAGATACATATATATCCTTTTGCAACATGACTTTTTCCTTCAACATTAAAATGTTGAAATTGACCAAGTTTATCCAACAAATTTATTTTATTTGTTAAAATCCATACTTTGTACTGAAGTTTATTTTGTTGATTCTCTGCAGTTGAAAATTTACCTTATTTCTAATTTATCACCATTGAAATCAGTGCTGTAGTAAACATCTTTGAATTATGACTCCTTTTGCACATAAAAAATAAAATTAATTGATTATCATAGGCAAATGCATATTCAGCTTTACTAGTTTTGTGAAATTGCTTTCAAAAATAATTCAATGAATTATGTATGCCAGCCAACAGTGTATAAGGATTCCAGGTACCCCATAGTCTAGTCATTATCAGACTTTTTAATTTTTGACAATAAAATATATGTGAAATGTGTCTACATCTTAATTTGCGTTTTGTCTTCTCTATTTAATAATCTTTAACACTTAGATTCCACATTGTCGCGCTTACTATTGTCCATTTAGATTTAATTATACAGTATGATCCTCATTATTTGCAGATTTTATATTTGTTAATATGCCTACTTGCTAGAATATATTTGTTAACCTTTAAATCATTACTCACTCTGCTCTTGCCATCTTCATGGACATGTGCAAAGTAGCAAAATATTCAAGTCACGCAACACTGAAGTCAAACAAGACAACTGTCTACCTTCTCGTGCGTTATAGTGTAAACTCTATTTGCCCCTGTTTTTATGCTTTTTGTTGGTGATTTTGTAGTTTCATGGCCTCTGAGTTGCAGTGATATGCTGTTTAGTGTTCCTGGCACAAGAAGGCTATGGTGTGCCTTACAGAAAGATTGTGTGTTAAATAAGATTTGCTCAGGCATAAGTTCTTTGCTAATCAATCAGCAGTGTACTTTCTATATAGTGTCTTTAAAAAGAAACACACATAAACCAATGTTAAACATTGATCACTTGATTAAAACCTTGGGACCAGAGGCTGGAGGAACCTAATCCTGTATTTTGTCCTAACAGCAGTGTTTCAGTATTCTCTATTTCAGCATCCACAGCAAGTTTATAGAACATAATTAACACAAATACTGAGAATCAACTGTGTGTATAGCAGAGTTTATTACAAGGTAGTCATCTGTTTCTTGTTTGTTCTTTTAAAAGAGCTCTTTTGCGTACTCTGTCTTGTAGATTTTTTCCTCTGTATTCCTCATGACATCTCTCTTATTTTTGCTGTGTTGTAAGAAAGTTATTCTCTTGATCCTCAAGGCTATTGTGAGCATCCTTTCACATACTAACTTTTTTAACTTGAAAAATCCTAATTTTTCAGATCCGGAAAGTCCGCTTTTTTAAAGTACTTTATTTTTGTCATCTTAAGCAATTTTCTTACCTTGAATCTTCCAGCACTTCTCTTTTGCTGCCACCTGTTTCAGGTGTCCTGCCTTTTCTTTCTTCTGGCTGCTGCCTGCTCTGTCATTTTCTATCACATGATCATGATTCTGTTTTATTCTGAGGTTCTGGTCAGATTGCTCAGTTATGGCAAAAACTTAGGAATAGCAAATTGTCAGCTCCTTTCTGTTCACCAAGAAAAGTGTTTACTTCTTCCTGTCTCCTTAGGAGCAAAGGCTTCTGTCCTCCTACCTCAGGAAAAGGGGAAAAAAAACACTTTCCATCTCTTCAGCTCTTGTATTTTCTCCAGGGCCAGGCAGGTAACAGATCCTCCAAGACTAAATAGGAAAGCCTTTCTCAGTTGAGTGATGCTTTTAACCGAGAGAAGGAGCACCACAAGGATGCTGGTTTGTGAGGATAGACAATGAGGTGCTGGCAGGATGTCTAGGTGATGATTTGGGCCAGTGATTGGAAATGTAGGTATATCTTGAAAACAGTCAGATTCTATACAGTATTTTTTAAATAATTACTATTGTAAGTACAGTTCACAAGGGTACCACCTGTAGGAAAATAACGAATATTAGAGTAGGATTAGAAAAAGTAGAGCTTTAGAATTTTCCCTCTTTGTTGATCTTATTGGATCCAGCACTTAATTGTCCAAGTACAGAACTAAAGGAATTGGAAATATTGTACATTTATTATGTGGATAACAAATAGTGAAATACTTCCTAAATTTAATGCTAGCACTCTTCAACTTCATGATATATTTGTGTCCATTTTCTCATTTTTCCACCTTCCCTATGTGTTGGTAGCACCTACAGTGCTTCTTTTTGTAGGCGAAATAAATTTAATTTGAATAACAAGAGTATTATCTTACAGGTGCTGCCTATATAATAATCACCAGGCTAAGGACTGTATTGACTCTTTTGTTACTCACTGTGTTCGGGTAAGAGCTACAGTTTGGATCATTGTGGTGGATACTTAAAAATTGTGGCATGCAGAATCTTCAGTAGCATTAATTTGTGCTGTTTTTTCATCTAATATTTCTTATTCATTTTCCCTGAATAAGTAGGAAATTGTTGTCTCCTCTTAAACTCAAAGCGGATAGCTTCATAACCTGTAGTCTTCCTCTGAGATTGTTAGATACCGAGGCACCTTCTGATGCCCTCTCACCATACCCTTGTGGACAACAGAAACAGAATTAGCTATGACCCCCCATCTAAAAAGTTTACTTTTCTTTTTTAAAAAGGACATAAAAACTCTTCTTACTTTTGACCTTATAAATAACGAATATGGGTAACATCCCCAGGCGTTTATGTTTATACTGCTTTAATGAGCAGGATTATGTACTGTGCTTAGCCGCTCAGATGTGCCCAACTCTTTGTGACCCATGGACTGTAGCCCATCAGGCTCTTCTGTACATGGGGTTTCTCCAGGCAAGAACACTGGAGCGGGTTGCCATGCCCTCCTCCAGGGTATCTTCCCAATCCAGGGATGGAACCCAGGTCTCCCACATTGCAGGCCTGTGCTTTACTGTCTAAGCTACCAAGGAAGCCCAAGAATATTGGAGTGGGTAGCCTCTTCCTTCTACAGGGAATCTTCCCACCCAGGAATCAGACCAAGGTCTCCTGCATTGCAGATGGATTCTTTACCAGCTGAACTACCCAGGAGCAGGACTATAGTAAAATTAAAATTATTAATTTTAGATGAGATTGTGAACTTTTTTCAAATCTCAAATAACTTGAAAAAAATTAAAGCTTCATTGTTGATCAAATTCATTATAAATAATTCTTAATTATAAGCTTTTTATAGATCTTTTTTGCCCAATTCTATTTACCAAATGTGTGTTTGTGTATAAAGAGGAAGTGGGATAAGACAGCATGGTATGATGCAAGGAAAATCAATAAAGACCAGATTTTATTTTTATTAACTACCATTTTATCATTATCAGGCAGATCACTTTACTTTTTTATAAACTTGCCAATCTTTAAAAAATGAAATGTTAATACTGCTTTGATACCTCTTATAGGCTACTTATTGATTAAATGAGATGATAGCTGTTGAAGTATACAAATGTAATATCATTACTATCCTTAGAGAATCTTAAAATGCATATTTCTTAAATCAGAGCATTCCTGTCTGTTGTCTGATTCATAAACTGTTACAGTATTTTATATGAGAATACCGAATAGATAAAAACAGTGATAAAGAACCTTAGTGAACAAGTGTTGGTCACACAATCGTGTCTGACTCTTTGCGACCCCATGAACTGTAGCCCACAAGGCTTGTCTGTCCATGGAATTCTCCAGGCAAGAATACTGCAGTGGATTGCCATTCCCTCCTCCAAGGGATCTTCTCAACCCAGGGATTGAACACAGGTTTCCTGCATTGCGGGCAGTTCTGTACTGTGGTTTTCTGGGTTTTAGCCATTACCTAATTATTAGGCATTCTGGTATATTTAAAGCAGCACACAGAAGTGTCCGGCTTGAACAGTAGCTTTTAGCTTGAAACAAGCAGAAAAGAAACTGCTCTTGAATATGTGGAAACATATCTAAAGATTGAAGGAATTATTTTTGCCATAGGGGAGCAAGTTTTGTAAACAACAACTTTCCTCTGGCTATTAATAATTTCTAGTATTGAGTTCCTTTAAAAGAAACACCTTTGTAATAAGTACGTATAGGCATTATTGTTATATACAACATTTTTTCCCTTAAACCTGATTTTGAAAATTTGGAATGTGAATTTTCTTTAGTATCAGCAGATTTCATATTGACAGTTAACAAATTATACTGTTAACAAATACAGTTAACAATTGTATTGTGTATTACAGCCATTCTGTAGTCTTATTCAGATCCATGGACATAACAGGGCTCGGCAGAGAGATAAACTCGGTCATATTCTTGAGGAATTTGCTACCTTGCAGGATGAGGTAAGAGCCAAAAAGAAGCCCTCCCTTCCGAAATAAGCAACCTTGACTAGATTTTTAGAAACAATTCTTTAGAACAATAATTTGACTACTTAATTTTTTAATATGGTGAATTTTCTTTTCCATTGAAGTGTAACAGTTACATATACCAAAGAAATGTTTACAGAAAGAAATAGAACAGTAATCTAAATCAAAAACATCTTAAATTATTATTTTATAATTAATGAATTATAAAATAGGTGTAGAGCTATAGATGTAATTAGAGTAAGTTTACATTGTAATAAAAATATATTAGTCTTCATTTAAATGTGAGCAACAGCAACATTGATAATGTAACTAAAGATCTGAAGCCAGTTATTTTTATACTGTAAAGTCTTTTTAATCTAGGAAGTATTTAGATAAATATTATCCTTTCAGAAATGAAAGGTTTGAATGTAGATCTAACCAAAGGTGCATTTGAAAGTATGAATTCTTTAAATGGTGCGAGTTACATTATCTGCTTATGTGCTATTTTTAGCTGTTACATTTTTTGTAATTCTTTCATTACCTTGTCAAGTTGATATTAATGACATTTTGTTGTGATAGGCAGAGAAGGTTGATGCAGCCCTTCATACTATGCTGTTGAAACAGGAGCCCCACAGGCAGCATTTGGCCTGTTTAGGTACCTGGGTCCTTTACCATAACCTTCGGATTATGATACAGTATCTCCTAAGTGGCTTCGAATTGGAGCTCTACAGCATGCACGAGTATTATTACATATATTGGTAAGAGAATGATTGGAGTTAAAATTGATGGTGGGTGGGATAGATAAGATCTGTGAGAGTATCTGTAGAGTGTAATTTTAGAGGTTTTTTAAATTTACTGTATTTGAGTTTTACTTGTGGGACAGTTGAAGAATATCTATTGAAAATTAGAGCTAGATCATCTTAAAAATTTTGTCTTAATAGTGTACAAATACATTTTTTATGCCATTTGAATTGTTATTTTAAAATTACTAATAAAAGTAAATTGATTAATGAACTTTTATCTGTTTCCAAAGAGAAAAATTAACATACATTTTGCCCCGACATCAGTGACGCTAGGTACTAGCTGTGGAATGTACTTAATTAAAGTTCAAAATATGAACCAGATCTTCCTTCTGAGAAGAAATTATGGCTAAGATTATCATTGGGAGTATAACTGTTGCAAACTGGCCCTGAGGATTTGTCTCAGTAGCTTTGAAGAAGTTTATAAGAGGTAATCTTCAGCAGAGTAGTTCTTTACTTTCACTTGGGGATGAGATATATCTAGTAAGAGGATGCTTGAGAGTATTTTAGACATGAAAAACCTGCCACAGAATAAAGTAAGAAAATTAAGATCTAAAATGAATTCAGCTGTCTTGCATCTTTTTTTTAGTCTAGCAAAGTATAGTAATTTAGTTGTAATTTAAAATAGAAATGACCTATTGTTACCCATCACAGCTAAGTTTAGTATATTATTAGATCTAATTATAGTTATTCTTTTCAATTCATTTTTAAATTATTTAACTTAAAATTAAAAATATTGTGTATTCCCTGAAGTCACTGCTGTGGAGGCTCGAAAATAATTATTTTCCACACCATTAACAGCATCCATGTTAGAGATGGGAATACCAGAACACCTTACCTGCCTCCTGAGAAACCTGTGTGCAGGTCAAGAAGCAACAGTTAGAACCAGACATGGAACAATAGACTGGTTCCAAATTGGGGAAGGAATACATCAAGGCTGTATATTGTCACCCTGTTTATTTAACTGTATGCAGAGTACATCATGCGAAATGCCAGACTGGATAAATTACAAGCTGGAATCCAGGTGGCCGAGAGATATCAATAATCTCAGATATGCAGATGATACCACCCTAATGACAGAAAGTGGAGGAGGAACTAAAGAGCCTCTTGATGAGGGTGAAAAAGGAGAGTGAAAAACCTGGCTTAAAACTCAACATTAGAAAAATGAAGATCTTGAGAGCTGGTCCCATCACTTCATGGATTACAGATGGGGGAAAAAAATGGAAACAATGGCACTTTTCTTTCTTGGGCTCTAAAATCACTGAGGATGGTGACTGCAGCCAAAAAATTAAAAGATGCTTGCTTCTTTTAAAAAAAGCTATGACAAATCTAGACAGCATATTAAAAAGCAGAGACATCCCTTTGCTGACAGAGGCGTGTAGAATCAAAGTTATGGTTTTTCCAGTAGTCATGTACAGATACGAGAGTTGGACCATAAAGAAGGCTGAAGAGCTGAAGAATTGATGCTTTCGAACTGTGGTGTTGGGAAAGACTCTTGAGAATCCCTTGGACTGCAGGGAGATAAATCCAGTCAATCCTAAAGGAAATCAACCCTGAATATTCATTGGAAGGACTGATGCTGAAACTAAAGCTCCAATGCTTTGGCCACCTGATGAAAAGAGCTGACTCACTGGAAAACTTTGATACTGGGAAAGATTGAGGGAAAGAGAAGAAGGGGACAACAGAGAATGAGATGGTTGGATAGCATCACCAAATCAATGGACATGAGTTTGAGCAAACTCCGTGAGATAGTGAAGGACAGAGTAGCCTGGTGTGCTGCAGTCCATGGTGTCTCAAAGAGTTGAACAGAACTTACCAAATGAACAACAGCAGCATTGAACTTTACTTTCACCACCTGCACATCCACAACTGAGCATTGTTTCAGCATCAGAAAGTAATTCCAGTGCTGTAAAGAACAATATTGCATAGGAACCAGGAATGTTAGGTCCATGAATTAAAGTAATTGGAAGTGGTCATGCAGGAGATGTCAAGAGTGAACATCGACATCTTAGAGATCAGTAAACTAAAATGGATGGGAATGGATGAGTTTAATTCAGAGGACCATTATATCTACTACTATGGGCAAGAACCCCTTGGAAGAATTGGAGTAGCCCTCACAGTCAATAAGAGTCCAAAATAGAGTACTTGGGTGCAGTCTCAAAAACGACAGGATGATTTCAGTTCATTTCCAAGGCAAACCATTCAACATCACAGTAATCCAAGTCTATGCCCCAACCACTAATGCCAAAGAAGCTAAAATTGAACAATTCTATAAAAACCTACAAGACCTTGTAGAACTAATTCCATAATAGATAGATAAATAAATGTCCTTTTCATATAGGGCATTGGAATGCAAAAGTAGGAAGTCAAGAGATAACTGGAGTAAGAGGCAGTTTTGGCCTTGGAGTACAAATGAAGCAGGGCAAAGGCTAACAGTTTTGTCAAGAGAACACACTGCTCATGGGAAGCACCCTCTTCCAACAGCACAAGAGATACACATGGACATCACCAGATAGTCAGTACTGAAATCAGATTGATTATATTCTTAGCAGCTGAAGATTAGAAAGTTCTATACAGTCAACAAAAACAAGACCTGTAGCTGACTGGGGTGAAGATCATGAGCTGCTTATTACAAAATTCAGACTCAAATTGAAGAAAGTAGGGAAAACCACTAGACCATTCAGGTATGACCTAAATCAGTGCTTTATGGTTATACAGTGGAGGTAACAAATAGATTCAGGGAATTAGATCTGGTCGACAGAGTGCCTGAAGAATTGTGGATGGTGGTTCATAGCATTGTACAGTAGGTGGTGACCAAAACCATCCCAAAGAAAAAGAAATGTAAGAAGGCAGAGTGATTGTCTGAGGAGACTTTACAAATAGCTGAGGAAAGAAGAGAAGTGAAAAGCAAAAGAGAAAGACATACCCAGCTGAATACAAATTTCCAGAGAGTAGCAAGGAGAGATAAGAAAGCCTTCCTAAGTGACCAATGCAAAGAAATAAAGGAAAACAATAGAGTGGAAAAGATTAGGGATCTCTTCAAGAAAATTGGAGATATCAAGGGGACGTTTCATGCAAAGATGGGCACAGTAAAGGTCAGACACAGTAAGTAACTAACAGAAGCAGAAGACACTAAGAAGAGGTGGCAAGAATATATGGAAGAACTATACCAAAAAAGATCTTAATGACCTAGATAACCATGATAGTGTGGTCACTCACCTAGAGCCATATATCCTGGACTGTGAAATCACGTGGGCCTTAGGAAGCATTACTACAAACAAAGCTGCTGGAGGTAATAAAATTCCAGATAATCTTTTTAAAATTCTAAAAGATATTGCTGTTCAAGTGCCTCACTCAGTGTTAGCAAATTTGGAAAACTTAGCAGTGGCCAAAGGACTAGAAAAGCTCAATAGTTCTTCCAATCCCAAAGAAGGGCAATGCCAAAGAACGTTCAAACTACCATACAATTGCACTCATTTTACATGCTAGCAAGGTGATGCTCAAATCCTTCAAGCCAGGCTTCAGCAGTACCTGAACTGAGAACTTTTAAATGTACAAGCTAGATTTTGAAGAGGTAGCAGCACCAAAGACCAAATTGCCAAGATTTGTTGGGTGATGGAAAAAGCAAAAGAATTCCAGAAAAACAACTATGCTTCATTCATTATGCTAAAGCCTTTCATTGTGTGAATCACAACAAACTGGAAAATTCATAAACAGGTGGGACTACCTTACCTATCTCCTGAGAACCCTGTATGCAGTCAAAAAGCAACAATTAGAACCAGACAAGGAACAATGGACTGATTCAAAATTGGAAAAGGAGAATGTCAAGACTGTATACTGTCACCCTGCTAATTTAATTTATATGCAGAGTGAATCAAGTGAAATGCCCGGCTGGATGAATCACAAGCTGGAATTAAGATTGCTAGGAGAAGTGTCTGCAGATGATACCACTCTAATGGCAAAAAGTGAAGAGGAACTAAAGAGCCTCTTGATGAAGGTGAAAAAGGAGAGTGAAAAAGCTGCCTTAAAACTCAGCATTCAAAAAACTAAGATCATGGCATCCGGTCCTGTTACTTCATGGCTAAAGAAGGGGAAAACGTGAAAACAGGGACAGATTTTATTTTCCTGGGCTCCAAACTCACTGAGGATGGTGACTACAGCCATGAAATTTGAAGATGCTTTCTCCTTGGAAGGAAAGCTACGACAAACCTAGACAACATATTAAAAACCAGAGACATCACTTTGCCAACAAAGGTCCGTATAGTCAAAGCTATGGTTTTTCCAGTAGTCACGTATGAATCTCAGAGTTGGACATCCATAAAGAACGCAGACCACAAGCGAACGATGCTGGAAAATACTCTTGAGACTCCCTTGGACTGCAAGGAGATAAATCCAGTCAATCCTAAAGGAAATCAACCCTGAATATTTATTGGAAGGATTGATACTGAAACTGAAGCTTCAGTATTTTGGCCACTTGATGCCAAGAGCTGACTCATTGGAAAGACCCTGATGCTGGGAAAGATGGAGAGCAGGAGGAAAAAGAGGTGATGGAGGATGACATGGTTAGATAGCATCACTGACTCAATGGACAGGTGTTTAAGCAAACCGTGGGAGATAGTGAAGGACAGGGAAGGAAGCCTGGTGTGCTGTAGTCCATAGGGTCACAGAGTCAGACATGACTTAGCAGCTGAACAACATAACCATTAAGATGGTTTTGTTGTTATGGTTGCTAGGGCTCTTAGCAGGTAATTCTTGGTTATGAAAATGAATTGGAGCATCAATATAGTTATGTGAGAAAAATATTATTTTGTATATTCTCCAACATTTATGTAGGTAACAGCTCTTACCAACAGGTGTTATAGCTACTTGGGATTTTTTTTTTCATTAATTCATACTGGACACTCCTGTTCAAATAAGGCATTTTGTAGAGGATTGTGCTCAAGTTTTGTTGTTTGAGGCAGCTGATTGGAAGCTTTTGTGCTCTTGATTGCTCAAAATACAATTTTTATATGCTCTTTGACACAAAGAATTGGCAGATGAATTATATTCAGATAAATACTTGAATAGAAATTTACCTATATATTTGAGCAGATTCATTTCTTGCTAACAAAATAAATTTTATTTCTGCTTATAAGTATCCTGGTCTACTTTGATGTTAGTTTTAACTGCTGTTTAGTTTTAGTATTACAGATTGGGCTCCAGCATTTTTTTTTTTTAATTTTATTTTATTTAACTTTACAATATTGTATTGGTTTTGCCATATATCAAAATGAATCTGCCACAGGTATACATGTGTTCCCCATCCTGAACCCTCCTCCCTTCTCCCTCCCCATACCATCCCTCTGGGTCGTCCCAGTGCTCCAGCCCCAAGCATCCAGTATCGTGCATCGAACCTGGACTGGTGACTCGTTTCATATATGATATTATACATAATTTCAATGCCATTCTCCCAAATCATCCCACCCTCTGCCTCTCCCACAGAGTCCAAAAGACTGTTCTATACATCAGTGTCTCTTTTGCTGTCTCGTATACAGGGTTATTGTTACCATCTTTCTAAATTCCATATATATGTGTTAGTATACTGTATTGGTGTTTTTCTTTCTGGCTTACTTCACTCTGTATAATAGGCTCCAGTTTCATCCACCTCATTAGAACTGATTCAAATGTATTCTTTTTAGTGGCTGAGTAATAGTCTATTGTGTATATGTACCACAGCTTTCTTATCCATTCATCTGCTGATGGACATCTAGGTTGCTTCCATGTCCTGGCTATTATAAACAGTGCTGCGATGAACATTGGGGTACACATGTCTCTTTCCCTTCTGGTTTCCTCAGTGTGTATGCCCAGCAGTGGGATTGCTGGATCATAAGGCAGTTCTGTTTCCAGTTTTTTAAGGAATCTCCACACTGTTCTTCATAGTGCCTGTACTAGTTTGCATTCCCACCAACAGTGTAAGAGGGTTCCCTTTTCTCCACACCCTCTCCAGCATTTATTACTTGTAGACTTTTGGATCGCAGCCATTCTGACTGGTGTGAAATGGTACCTCATAGTGGTTTTGATTTGCATTTCCCTGATAATGAGTGATGTTGAGCATCTTTTCATGTGTTTGTTAGCCATCTGTATGTCTTCTTTGGAGAACTGTCTATTTAGTTCATTGGCCCATTTTTTGATTGGGTCATTTATTTTTCTGGAATTGAGCTGTAGTGGGCTCCAGCATTTTTATAAAATACATATTGTTGATCTTTCTGAATGTGATCCCTAAAGCATGTGGACCCTAAAAATCGGTTTTAAAAAAAAAATTCTTAAATTTAACATGCATCATAATAACTTGGAAAGCAACTTGTTGGGCTCTGTTGTTCTGGCGTTCCTGGTTTAGTAGGCCTAGGGTAGGACCCCCCCCCTCCCCGCCCCACCAAGTCATTCGCATTTATAACTGCTTTGCTGGTGAGACTTCTGCTGGTCCTGAGATCACAGTTGAGAACTGGTATAGAATATTAGCTCTTTGACTCTCTTTAGATAAAATTGTATATTAATTTTGATAAAGCAGTTAGTAAAAAGCTTGTTGGTAGATCTGATAAATGAAAGGCCTGAATTATGCCAGCTCTCCCCTTTACTCATCTGTCCTTGGGTTAGGTAGTCAGAAGGTAGAATGTAGCATTAGTTCTCTATAGAAATCGTCTCTTTGAGTTAAGGTAGGTTACACATCCTCATTTTATAGTGTGATGGGGGGAAAATTCATTTTTATTTTTTACAAGGATTTTATAATAAGTGCTTTTCTTAAATTCATTGCCAGGAATTCTTTTCTCTCCACATAAAACATACTTTTTCTAATCAGATAGAATTGTACTTTCTATATACTTTTTCTACTCAGATTTCCTGGTTTGCTTTAGGTGCCAGGAGGCATAGTGCTCAGTTTAGCATTAAAATAAAGTGCCTAAGTCATTCCAGGTGTATCTTTTCATTTGTTTTGCCTTTTTTTTTTCTGGCTGTGCTATATGACTTGCGGAATTTTAGTTCCCTCACCAGGGATTGAACACGGGCCATGCAGTAAAAGCACCCAAGTCCTAACCACCAGACTGCCAGGGAGTTCTCTTCCTTTGCTTTGAAATGTTTTTTTTTAACATGTTTTAATAGTATAACCTGCCTTATAACTGTTTGAGAAATTTTCAGAATGTGTCATACAAACTTGATCATGAAATTTCTTACAGATCTTTGATTTTCATTTAATATAGTAGTGGTCCTTAATCAAGGAATATATATTTATATCCTAGATTTGAACTATTTTTCTGGCCTAAGAGAAAGTATTATTTGCCATTTTAAACTTACAAGAATTTAGTACCTGGTGAGATAATCTGTCTCACATTTCTTTATTGAATAAACTCAAGTAGATTATATGCTTGCATGTTTTTAATGTTTTAGAATCATTCTGTCTAATGCATGTAATTTTTGTTCTGTATTTGTTTCCTTTTGTAATTAATAAGAAAATAAGAAATTCGTTAATGGGTTTAGGTGAAATGTGACCTATATTGATACAGTAAAAACAATTTGCTGGACATTCATTTGATTTACTGATATATGTAATTACCAAGAAGTCTTTTTTAATTGAAGTATAGTTGATTTACAGTATTGTGTTAGTTTCAAGTGTATAGCATAATGATTCAGTACTTTTGCAGATTATATTTAATTGTAGGTCATTACATGATAATAAGTGTAATTCCCTGTGCTATACAGTAAATCCTTGTTGGTTATTTTATGTATAGTAGTTTGTATCTGTTATCCTATACCCCTGATTTGTACCCCCTCCAAAAACCTTTTGAAAAGTTGTAAAACTCATATCATTGTAGTATATTTTCCATATTGTGTGGCAACAAGAAAATTTCCATATTGTATGGCAACAGGATAGGGAAAGTTAATTATTTGTAATGGTCATTTTTTAAAGATCTAACCTATCAATTATCTATTTGAATAATCTTGTTTTAAAACAAAAAACTTTTAAAACATTATTTAAAAAAATATCTCTTTATTAGTACTAGTGCATGTGTTGACCAGGCTCTCATTTAGACATCTATCATTAACTAACATTTTCTTTCCATTAAGGTATCTCTCTGAATTTCTTTATGCCTGGTTGATGTCGACATTAAGTCGTGCCGATGGCTCTCAGATGGCAGAGGAAAGGATAATGGAAGAGCAGCAGAAAGGCCGTAGTAGTAAAAAAACAAAAAAAAAGAAGAAAGGTGATGGGAATTGTTTTTAAACTTAAGAAATAAGTAACACTGGAATGTACTTTAATTTCATCAAATAATGGATGAATTAGTCATTATATTTTTATTTTCACCATCTTTTCCCCGGTGGCTCAGCTGGTAAAGAATCCGCCTGCAGTGCGGAATCCCTGGGTTGGGAAGATCCCCTGGAGAAGGGAATGGCCACCCATTTCAGTATTCTGGCTGAGAATTCCATGGACAGAAGAGCCTGGCAGGCTATAATCAATGTGGTCTTGGAGTCAGACACAGCTCAGCAAATTTCACTCACTCACTCACCTTCCCTTCAGAAGATACTGGGGTAGAAACTGAGTCACAGTATTAGTGGTAGAATCCTTTTGGTTTCTTTCCTTGCTTTTCTTTTACTTCATTCCTATTTCATGTGTCAAAAGACAAGAAGTAGTAACCACATGGAATAAGATGAGGAACAAGACAGCAGGAGACTTTTGATACTCTTTTTGACAGAAGGCTGACAGCTCAGGAAGGAAGGAAATCTGGAGTGGTGCTATAACAGTCAAACAAAAAGATGACCATACACTGCCCAAGGACCATGAGAAGAAAGAAGTGTTTCCAGGGGACTACCCTATTAATCACTCATGGGCTGGTACAGATAGACTACAGTCATTACAAAATAGTGCTTTGTGTTCCCTTCAGATTCAACAGTTTGAGTGTGGGTCATTAAATGACTGTACTCATGGCTTTCCTGTAATAAGAAATTGTCTCTGTATTGTGACTTGAGAAAAAATTACAGTTAATTTATACTGAAATCTTACAGTTTGGGGAACACAATTACTGTCTAACCTTAGCTCTATTTTATTATTTGTAGATTTGAGCTGTAAAATTTAGCCTGTGGGAACAAACTTTTTAATATTTTAGTTTGGTAAACAAGATAGAAGATTTTTTTTTAATATAGATTTCTTCTGCAGTAATGCAAGAGGAGGAGGGAAAAGAATTTGGATAATTTTCTTTCTAATTATAGTTCGCCCATTGAGCCGAGAGATCACAATGAGCCAGGCATATCAGAACATGTGTGCTGGAATGTTTAAAGTAAGTTACTACATTGCTATTTTATTATTAAACTAAAATGAACTCTCCTGTGATTCTAGTTTCTAATTTAACCTTCATTTTTACTGTCTGCTTAAAAATGACCTTTTATCCAAGTCCAGTGGTTTTATTAATTTAACAAATACTGAACATTTGTCATATGTCAGATGTCTTGTACTAGGTGCATTGCGAGATACCAAGTCTAATCTGATGTGATCCTTGTCTCAAGTGCCTAGTTAATGTTAGACCAGATGACATATATGTGGCATAGATATTAAGAGAGGGAAGCGTTGACTTCTGATTGATGATCAGAAAAGGTTTCTTGGAAGAGATGGGTTCCAGAGTTTTTTAGAAGTATGTTAGTTAGGAAAGGGGCAAGCTCCATAATGAAAGGCTTAATTTAAGCAAAGCAGACATTTTCAGGAGATAGTAACTCGAGGAAACATACTAAAATACATAAAATAGAACATGGAATTCTGTTTGGAAAACAGGATCAGTGCTTTTCTTAGAGAAATGATATATTACTTTTTCTTCAGGAGCTTTTACTTGAAGTTTTCTAAGCTGTTACAAGAGCCTTAAGAAGAAGAATATGCATGCGGTACAGTTTCACTGGGGAAATTAAAATATTAGACACTGAAACATGAACATTTTTCATATAAAAGATTGTGCAGAATATAAAAATGAATATTAAAGCGTTTTTCTCTTCCTGTTTTTGATTTCTGGGCCTTGTTTTGATTAACTGTGTATAAATAGCTGTTTCTTATTTTCTGCTCTCTATTAATGAAGATGTTCACATTTTCATACTGTTATCATCTTTCTCTCTCTCTCTTTGTACTGTAGACCATGGTAGCTTTTGACATGGATGGCAAAGTACGAAAACCCAAGTTTGAGCTTGATAGTGAACAAGTGCGATATGAGCACAGATTTGCTCCATTCAACAGTGTAATGACACCACCACCAGTGCACTATCTGCAGTTCAAGGTGAACCTGCTGCTGAGAATAATTGCACAGTTTTAGTCTTAGACCCTCTTGGAGATGTGCTATTTGTACCTAGCCATTTTGCTGAAATAGTCAAGTGAAACTGTTATTGGACCAGTGAGATAAAGGGATGAAATAGCAGTTTTAAATAGTATGAATATTATTTGACTTTGTTGGGTATACTCATCATATTAACAGTTATTTAAATATGAGAATAATATGAAGTATGGTATATAAAGGTTAAAAATTGAATAGGAAAAAACCAGGACATGCAGAGTGTTTGCTCTAGTGTCCATATGTGAATGGATAATCAATATAGAATTCTTTAATTTAAAAAGGTATTTTAGAGTTTTTTCACATTAAACATATTTTAAATAATAGTATTTCTTCCTTTTTAGGAAATGTCTGACCTCAATAAATATAGCCCTCCTCCTCAGTCTCCAGAACTGTATGTGGCAGCTAGTAAGCACTTTCAGCAGGCAAAAATGATACTGGAAAATATCCCAAACCCAGACCATGAGGTAAAACTGCAGTCACGGTTATTCTACAGGAAGTTTGTCAGGAAGTACATCACTTACTACTGGATAACAGTTTAATTATAAAATGAACTTATAGTATTAATAAATGAAGACTATCATGCTTCTGCTAAGGATTTCAATCACTTTGCTAACCTGACCTTGTCAGACTTAAAATTATATGATAAAAGAAGTGATACTAATATCTCCTTTGTGTAAATTTAGAAATCAGTGCAAAGAGAAATTAAGACTTAGAACCATAAAGCTGAAAGAATAGAAATAAGACCCAGATTGATCTACAGCTCAGTAATGTTAACATTAAATTAAAAAATTTTTAATCTGTAGTTTATTAAAATATAATTATATAAATCTTAAATCTAAAAAATGATCTGGTCAGTTATCACAGGAAGTAAAAACAACCTTATTCTATTTGACCATTTAAAATAAAGCCTATTGTTTTGAAGACTATTTTGAGTATCATTCTACAGAGCTTAGAACTTGCAAAATACAAAATATTGTTTCAGCCTCTTATGAATTTCATTAATTTACTATATAACCTAATTTTATTGAAATGTATTTATTCTGTAAATGAGAATTACCTGTAACACACTGACCATTTTGGGGGGTATATCTTGATATAGCCTCCATGAAAGGTATTTTAGCAATCTGTCAAAAATCACAGGTGCCTAGGCCCCGAAATTCTGCTTCTTGGGATTTACCTTACAGATACCTGTGTACATGTGGGAATTGATGAATATACAGATATTGTCGAGTGTGTACTATGTCCTAAGTACTCTGGTATATTCTAGCAGGGGGGGGAAAAACAGAAATCTGGACCCTTCTAGGGGCGGGGGGTGGGGGGCAGGCAGTAAAATAGTCTATTAGAAGATCAGAAGTACTATGAAGAAAAACCTTAAAAGAGATTTTTCTTCTGAGAATAGAGATAGTGAATGCTCCCGGAGGTATGGAAGTGGAAGGGATTAGACATTTTTAAATAAGTTGGCCTCTGAGCAAATCTTGGAAGAAGGTAGAGAAGCAAGTCATATGACCACCCAGGAATGGAGCCTTCTAGGCAGAGGGATCCATACGTGTAAAGGTACAGAGGCAGGAGTGTGCCTGGAGTATTTGAATAACAGCCCAGGGCTGTGTGCTGGAGTGAGGTGAGCACAGGGTTGAGCTGTTGGAGTTTTAATGTGACCAGATCTGACTTTTGTTCTAAAGGATCACCATGCTGGCCACTGTGTTGGTAAAATAGACTGGTGAAACCAAGGATAGAATCCAGGGAGCCAGTTAGAGGCCATGGCTATGATCCAGATGAAAGATGGTAGTGCCAGTGTACCAGAAGTGATTGCATTCTCTATAAATTTTAAGGTCTAGCCAGTGGGATTGACTGATGGATTGGAGGTGGAGTTAGAGAAAAATAGGAGTCAAGGGTGGTTTTGAGGTTTTTGGCCTGAGCACCATCTGGTTGGATTGAGTTGTAGGGGGAAGACTGAGGATGGAACTCGTTGGGAGGCAGGGCTGGGAAGGTTAGGAGCTCAGTTTTGAACATGACTTTTGGATGCCCGAACGGAGTAGTTATGTAGGTGAGTGGGTATGTGATATGGAGCTGGGGGCAGCAGTTCCTGAACTTGAGGTGATGTGTCAAGTGAGGTCAGTAAGAAGCAGGCAATTTTTTTTTTTCTTCAAGTTACCCATTACTCCCTCTTAAAGAGAAGTGAGTATTCCATTCCATTGTTTCATATTTTCAGGGGAAACGTTTTGGACAAATGGTTGTCAGAAATACCAGTTAAAGGACACTTACTGCCTGCTAGGCGTGAGTTTCAGTTCATAATATGTGTTAACTCAGTCCTCACAAATCTTTGCGGGATAGGTAAATTATATCCCCGTTTTTACAAATGAAGGAAGTGAGGACAGAGAGGTTAGAAAACTTGCAGAGGTTTCATAGCTGCTGCTGCTGCTGCTGCTAAGTCGCTTCAGTCATGTCCGACTCTGTGCGACCCCAGAGACGGCAGCCCACCAGGCTCCCCTGTCCCTGGGATTCTCCAGGCAAGAACACTGGAGTGGGTTGCCATTTCCTTCTCCAATGCATGAAAGTGAAAAGTGAAAGTGAAGTCGCTCAGTCGCGTCCGACTCTTAGCGACCCCATGGACTGCAGCCCACCAGGCTCCTCCATCCATGGGATTTTCCAGGCAAGAGTACTGGAGTGGGGTGCCATTGCCTTCTCTGGTTTCATAGCTAATAAGTGGCAAAAGTGGACTTTGAAACTAGACGGCTTAACTCTAGATTCTGTGCCCTAAACATGTTGTACTGTCTTTACAGGACTTCACAATGTAATGCTTTTTTGTTTTAATGAAAACAAGATACAGTAGTCCTTTCAAGTTTTCATGATAGTAAACTGGAGTTCTTTGTTACTAAAAGATACATGGTGGTACTCATATTTTGAAGTTGCTTTCATTTTAATAAAATACACTTATTTTGTGCCACATTCCTATTGGTATCTATAAGTCAATATATTTTGACTATGAATTTTATGTTTTGATAGCTTAATGTTGTTCATTATTTAGGTCAATAGAATTTTAAAGGTTGCCAAACCCAACTTTGTGGTTATGAAGTTACTGGCAGGAGGACACAAAAAGGAATCCAAGGTAAAATATATTGTTATTCAATTGTTATAAACTTCATTTTTTTTTAGTAAGATGAATAAATACTACAAAAAAGTCAAAATGCCCACAAAGATGATTCTAAAAGAGATTCAGTGGCAGAAAATAAATTGGAGCTTGCCATTTTGCCTTGAAACTTACAGATTTTGTTGACTTAAAATCTCTAAAGTTTGCTCTGCCCTTCCACATAAATTACTGAATGACTTGAGGTAACAAAAGAAAATGTGTGAAAACCAATTTATGGGAATTATTTAAAAAGTCATCCACTTTTAGAAAAGTGAATGCTTCAAAAAATAAATAATGGCTTGGGAGATGGAAGATTTTGTAAGCCTCCCTTGGTTGGTGTTTCATTGGTGCTGTATCAACATTGGGTGCAGAAGTAAGAGGCCAACCATTGAGCCATTTCTGGTGGCATCTGTCCATTATATAATACATACCTCTATTTGTTTGCTCCCACTGCTTTTCTGTTATCCCTCTTTCTTATCGCCTCTGCTTTACCAGTGACTCATTTCATTGCTCAGAAGTAGCAGCTACCATAGGACTAAAAGAAAGCGCTGACCCATGACCTTTTCCTGTAATTTAAGTCTGTTTTCATTAAGTATTCTCTAAAAATAGAAAACCGTTGGTCAGCATGTTTTCTAATGACCTTCACAGATGCAGAGATAAGCTAAATCATTTTCATTTCCTTGTTTCTAAACACAAGAGTCTAAAATTAAAAGTCTTTATTTTGTTTACTGTCTAAATATGTATAAGATACATTGACTTTGTTTTCACAGGTTCCTCCTGAATTTGATTTCTCTGCTCACAAATATTTTCCTGTTGTGAAACTTGTTTGAGAGAAAGACTGAAAAGGTGACCAAAAGGGTGGAGTCTACTTTCAGATTCTGTTCTTAGAGGATCTGTCCGTCAGTCTTACCACATAACGTGAAGTGAAATGGATTTCTTGGATAACAACCCATTATAAGGAATACTTTTAATTTGATAGCCTTATATGACGTGAATGAAAACTGCTGTTTTAAAGTGGTTTATTATGTTCCATGGATGAAACTAGTCTTATCGAATGCATTGATGAATGTTATATGGTTTTATTACAGATTTAATCATAAATCATTTTTTATGAGTGAAAATAGTGTTTGTAAAGGTTAATAAATTTCTTGACAAAAAAATGCACTATTGGAGATGAAAAACAATAGCACTTTGTTGATACGTGTTAAGAATTGAAGGTGTTTACTCTTAATATTTGAGCAGTTCAAACAAATTAAAAGTTTCAAATCAAGGGATTTAGTAAACACTCACTTGGGATTTGGGCTAAATACACTTAAGGGAGGTTTGGGGGGACCTCCTAGCTATATAGCGATATTAAGTCACGCAGGGATTGTGATTTTGTGTGTCACAGTATCTTAAATTATATACCAGAATTTTTTTTTTAATCCTTTTAACTGTTAGTTTTGGCAGTTTTTTAAAAAAAGATTACACATCATGTTTGCTAGTGATATTATAGGGTTAGGTTTAAACATGACATGCTGCTTTTTATTACCACTTAGTTTAACCCATGAAACATTTTCAAGTGGGGCCTTTCCAGCATCCTCTGGCTCTGCAAATTGACTTAAATTCACCTGTACCTACAAGTGCCCAGTGCCAATGGCCCCAGCATTCTTCCTTTGCTGCTAGTTCCTCCCCCGTCTGCTCTGCTGTTCTGTGCCATATTGCCGTGATCTCTGGGGGCCTTTCCTTTGGTCCTACTATTAACAAGACAGTGTTGTTAGCAGGAGTTACACTGAGCCTTTGGCTTGGCTTAAAACCAGCAAGTGTTTTGTATTTCCTTTATGGTTAAAAGGGTTCTGAGTTTCAAGTATCTGAATTCCTATTTGACACCTTTCTTGCAGATGTCTTATTGAAACTTTATTTCTGGAAATATCTTAAAGCAGCTAACCTGCATAAATCTTGCCTACTATAGTAGAGCCGACTGTAGAGTAAGAATATTCGTGACTTCCTCTCTTATCAGCTCCTGAGGCAGACAGGCTCTCTTTTACCAAGAGTGGTGATAAACGTGTTATCTAGGAACAGCCAGTAGACATTGAAATCTCAGAATCCAGAAGTCTTTAAAAAAAAAACAGTAGTCTGTACAAAAGAAATGAGCTATAAAGAGATAAAGAATATATCTGTTGCCTTCTATTTGGTTAGTTTTCTGAGAAAGAAAACAGTTTCTGGCTGGTAATTTCTGATTACTTTAAACAAGAAAAATGGTAGAAAGAGGCAACAGAAGAAAGAATTCAAAACGCAAAGAGGCTAAATGAGGCAGCAAGATCTGGCGGACAGCCAAGAGCCTGAGGTGAGCTATAAGAATGTGGATCAGTGCCAACAGGAACCATGGATTAAGAGGGTGTGCTGGCATTTTTAAACTGATGTCTAATTAGGTCATCTGAAAATGTACATTTAAGTTATTGAGCAAGGGTTCTGCCTAATTATAGAGTACCTAAGGCTGTTTTTTCAGGAGTGGCTCTTCTCCCTAAGAGCAAAGCGTGTTCCTAAGTTTCAGCTGCAGGTTTCTAATCAGAAAAGCTGAAAGTTGCCTTTTTTGGAACTTTTTAGAAATCTACCTACCATGCAAGGTGCAAAAAAAAAAAAAAAAAAGATGGGGGAAATAAGACTGCCTCTCCCCTCACAGATCTAACAACCATAAGAATGCAGAAAAACCAACAAGTCTTTATCATGCCCTAGGGAAAAGGCAGTGTGCTGGTGTAGGAGACCCACCTCACATGATTTATGGAGAAAGTCACCATCTCATCCAGGTCCCAAAGGTTAACGATGGGCACTAGCTGAGTCCCTTGACGGGGACACAGATTGGGCACAGGCCTGTGGTGAGAAGGTGGCAGTTGACTAAAGTATAGAGCAGGATAAGGAACTAGAGAGGAGCTGGAAGTAAGGGGAGACTGTTGACTGATGGTGGATACCGCTGGAACATTTGAATCAGGTAAACAGCAGGATCAAATCAGATCCGCTTGCTCATGATTACTGGTTCAAAAAGCTGTAGGCAGGGAAGCTTGTGAGGTGAGAAGAAATGATGGTTGGTCTCAAGGTAGTGGCAGAGGGAAGAGATGAATGGAATCAAGAGGTACAGGACTTGGGTGAGTTTGTGGGAATCAAGGGTGATGATTCATAGGTTTTAGGGCTTTGCAACTAGATAGGTGTGGTGCTATTTGCTTATATAGGCAAAATAGGAGACAAGGTTCAGGGATAAAGATTGTTTTAGATGTTAAGATGTCGTTTTTTTCTTTTGGGCTGTGCAGCTTGCAAGGTCATAGTTCCCTGACAGGAGATTAAACTCAGGCCCCTGGCAGTGGAAGTATGGAATCCTAACCACGGGACCACCAGAAAATGCCTTCTTGAGCTGTCTTTGAAAAACATCCTAGTGAAAGTGGCAAGTAGTTTGGTGTGGAGCTGAAAGCAGCATTCTTGGGTAGACATGAACTGAAGACTAAGTGGCTGCAGAAATGAACTGTAAATTGAGGCCTGCACTGGGGGTTGCCGGAGAAGGCAATGGCACCCCACTCCAGTACTCCTGCCTGGAAAATCCCACAGGATGGAGGAGCCTGGTGGGCTGCCATCTATGGGGTCGCACAGAGTCGGACATGACTAAAGCGACTTAGTAGCAGCAGCAGCTGGGGGGTTGCAATTGCTCAGGGAACATGTAGAAGAGCCTGAGATTGGTCCCAAGAAGAGTCAGGATAACCAAATTCTAAGAGTGGACCAGGGCAGAGGTGGGAGAAAGGAGCAGGTAGGAGATGAAACAAAAGTGAGCGCCTTAAAATCATGCCATGCCACCCTCTGACCAAGTTTCTGTCACTCGTTTCCTAAGACTCTGGCCTTCTAAGAAATCACCTTAATTACTGGTCAAAAAAGCCACCCATTTAGAAAAGTGTAGGAGAGTTTTTCTCTGGCATGAAAAGATTTAGCCAGAAAATAGGCAGTGCAGGGCCACATACAGCTAATAGGCCTAAGATAAGGACCAAAATGGGCCCACTGGATCTGACAGGTTGCTGGCGACAACAGTAAGAACCTTCTTGAAGAGGTAGGGCAGAATCAGTACATTGAAGTGTTAGTGAGTGGGGTGTGAAATAATGGAATCATTCATTAGAACTGATTTCTCCACATTCATCCTTACCCCACCCTGTTCTTGGAGGAGCTGGTATGATCATAAAAGATCAACTATTCTCTGGTTAATGATAGTCTTCACTAAGTGACACCTGGTTTGGCCACTTCATTTCTGCTCTCTCCCCTGGGTGCCTCAAGCTGCATCTTATATTGCCTTTCCTCTGACCAGCCAACCTCTTCTCTTGGACAGCTTCTGTTTATCCTTCAAGTTTCTGAAACATGAGATCTTCAGAGAATGCTCCTGTATCTCCTCGTTTAGGCCAAACCATTTAAAAGTGCTTGGCATTTTCAGTTCAGTTGCTCAGTCGTGTCCAACTCTTTGCAACCCAATGAACCGCAGAACTGCAGAACGCCAGGCTTCCCTGTCCTTCAGCAACTCCCGGAGTTTACCCAGACTCAAGTCCATTGAGTTGGTGATGCCATCCAACCATCTCATCCTCTGTCATCCCCTTCTCCTCCTGCCCTCAATCTTTCCCAGCATCAGGGTCTTTTCAAATGAGTCAGCTCTTTGCATCAGGTGGCCAAATATTGGAGTTTCAGCTTCAACATCAGTCCTTCCAATGAACACCCAGGACTGATCTCCTTTAGGATGGACTGTTTGGATCTCCTTGCAGTCCAAGGGACTCTGAAGAGTCTTCTCCAACACCACAGTTCAAAAGCATCAATTCTTTGGTGCTCAGCTTTCTTTATAGTCCAACTCTCACATCCATACATGACCACTGGAAAACTCATAGCCCTGACTAGATGGACCTTTGCTGACAAAGTAATGTCTCTGCTTTTTAATATGCTGTCTAGGTTGGTCACAGCTTTTCTTCCACGGAGCAAGAGTCTTTTAATTTCATGGCTGCAATCACCATCTGCAGTGATTTTGGAGCCCCCCAAAATAAAGTCTGTCACTGTTTTCACTGTTTCCCCATCTCTTTGCCATGAAGTGATGGGACTGGATGCCATGATCTTAGTTTTCTGAATGTTGAGCTATAAGCCAACTTTTTAGCATTTTCAGTTGTAGTTAATTTTTTTTTTAATCTTCCCAGCTGTAGTATAAACTTGAGAAAAACACCTTCATCTTTGCAGAACTGTTCACTCAGTTAATGGGATGTGGATCTTTTAAAAATATAAAAGACATCCTGGAGGCAGTTAGTTGGAAAACTGAATGAAGGTTAAAATCAAGGCCTCCAGAGCAGTAGGAAGGCTCAATTTGAGACACTAAATGGTGAGAACACAGGACACTAAGAATGCCAGGGGAGTTTTGAAGTAGGAACCAGGAGGTGGTAAGTTGGAGTCTGGTAGCCTTGCCCCTAAACGGTTTGTATCAGCCGAAGAAATTGGTTGCATTCACTTAGAATTTTTTCTGTAGTCCTCTGCTAACAATGCCTTCTATTCTTTCCATTTAAAAAGAATGTATCAGCTTTTGGAGGACCACATAAAGTTATTATGCAACACTCTGAATTTCTAAACTACTGATAAGGTAAAGATGCAGTATCTACAACCATCTGTGTAGAATTCAAACATTTTAGGCCAAACCTTTAAGCCAAGCTTAAAGGAAAGTGTGGTGCTTTGTTTTGATAAGAGATTTGTCATCCGTTGACTTCCAGAATAACTTTTGAAAGAACCCATCTCAAAAAGCCAGAGCAAGGATGTTATAGCAGAATTGTCCTTCACAGGGAAAAAGCTGGCAGCTGTAGACTGCTGGTTAAGGTCACAGAATTACTCTTTTAAATGATAATTCAGATGTGAAATAATAATGTGGCTGCTTTTTTGATGTGAGTTAAGACATTCAGGTGAAGGTTTGAGTTCTGGATAAAGGCAAACGTTACATCGTACTGAAGTTCCACTGTCATTGTACTACAACTTGAAGACAGCCAAATTAGTAAAAAGCAAGCTCGAACATCAGGAGCTGCTCCACAAAGACTCTGGCTTCTTAAAGCCTGAGTTTTCATCCTCATTCTTACATGTCTATTAACACTCATTCTAAAAATGCATTTGTTCACCTAAATCTGTTTATGAAGGTTCTAAAAGACAAAACTTCAGTTATATGAAAAATCAGGTTGCCTAGGGCCACATCTCTGATCACTCAGTCTTTATTTGAACTTTAGTCAAATTTACCAAGCACCCCTCGCAATATTAGAACCTCTGTAGGGATATGAAGTATAAGCCTGTGTCACTCAACTCAGGATTTTTATTCTACATTAGAACATTTAATTTTCTTCTAAGGAGTAAGGATTTAAAAAACAAACAAAACAGGTATTTGTCTCAAGGTCTTGGTTTATAAAAAAAAAAAAGTCATTAAGTTTATATATAGTTTACAGATGAGAATGTTTCAAGTCATGTCTCCTTCCCAGAGATGAGTTTCACAGGCACATCAACAAGCACAGTGCATGGGAAGAGACCTACTTCTGAGAAATCCTTCAGTGTGCACATTACCAGAACCTTACAGATCAGTTACGAACAGTGGCCTAGTTAGTACCCCTAAGAAAGTGTTGCCCTCTGAGCTGAAATAGAACACAAACATTTAAATACACAAGATAAGCCATTTCCCCAACTTTCTAATACTAATATTTTCAAAATCTAAAATGACAATGTGAACCAAATATTAGTATAACTCAGAGTTAATGGAAACATATTTCAAACTCATTTCAAAGGCAAGTGTTAGAAGTGGGCTGAGTGTCCTATAAACTATCCTTAATCTATAATCATTAATAAAGATTACCATTTCTATTAATGATTAATTATTATTAATCATTAATAAAGATTACCTTATAATCTTTTAAGCTAAAATACATAATGAGAATAGACCAGTTCCCCCCTGGACCTTAAAAGACTCTGAAATTACAATTCTCTTCCACCATTCCAAGTTCTGTTATGAATAGATAACCACCAATTACCAAGTAAAACAATTACGCCAGTTCTCAACCTAATTATTTAATGATACCACATTGACTTAATCAGGGAATGTTTTTTCAAATTCCATCACACAAAGGTATGCTAGGTGCAATGATTATTCATGAAATCTAATCCAAAGCTGCTATGGCAATCTTCATCTGCAGAAAAAAAGATCAAATTAATCATCACTCCTTGTCTACACACCATTTGAGAATATAGAGGAGGGTGTGAATCAAACAGTTTATTAAAAATTGGATTAGCTGCTGCTTTTAGATGAACCCAAAAGACCACATTGTTTGATAATCTATCTGATGCTTATTACACAGGTTTTATTTTTTAAATAAATAGCTGTGGCATCTCTAGATTGTTCCTTGGAATAGTTGATCCCAAGGGAAGCCAACAGCAATAAAGCATGACTGCTTGAAGAAACACCTAAAGTACATACCTCCTGAACAAACAGCTTTCAGGTGCCTCTGTACAGGGAGATTAAATCATGATTATTTTTTATTTATATCAGCATCTCATTCCACAGAAAGGTTTAATTAATAAGGCAAACAACCATCCTTAATCCACAGTTTACAAGCTGATTCCTTAGGGTTTCAACAGCAGATGAAGGGAAAACTGAAAGCAGTTTTAAAACATGAACAGAGTTTCATTTCTCAGCAACTCGAGGCACACTGATAAAACATGAGATGAATAAAGGCTACTATGCAAGACATCAACCCTAAGATTGATTAAGACTTAGACACAGGAGGAGGCTGGACAAGGACCTAGATGAGTATCTTATAAAGCTACTTTCACACCCTTCAGTTGCCTTTTCTGGGTGGACAGTTATAATCTTAATGATTAGGTAGGAAAATACCACACAGCATTCAAGTTGGCGATCATAACCTGAATGCAGACCAGGCCCCGCCCCTCAGTGACAGCAGGGGCACCAGGAGTCCGCAGCTGACTTCGAGGCAGGCACGCTGGCTGGGCCTGGAGAAGCTTCAGAAGTCCTCTGGGCCCCCGTCTCATCTCTGTTAACAGGGGGTTGTGTCACATGACCTGAAGCCCCTGTATCTCAAGCCCTATGACTCAGAATGTTGATTTAATAAACATCACCACCCACTTAACCCTGTAGGGAGCCTTTCTAAAGGTCACTAATGTGTGAAGTCTGACAAGAGCCTGTTTATTTGCAAGAACCAACTCAAACCTGATGTCACTATTAAGCAAATTATGATTAGTCATTTTCAAATTAAATTTTGGTTTTTAAATCAGTTTGTGATATGGTCCTTTACCACAAGGTACATGTGTAAACTGAAAAAGACAACTACTGCATTTGACTTTCTAAACTTTCCAAATCTGTATGCTGTGTATCTCCTTCATCATCAAATTTCTCTTCTCTTCTAGCAGTGAAGTAGGCAGTGTCCGCAGCACAACCACCCACAGTGCGGTACTACCTTCTGTGCCACACGTGCCCAAGGTCAGCCCTGCTTTGGCCCCTGTTGTGTCAGAAGTCTAATCCGAATGTGGCTTTTCTTGGTCATGCTTTGCCCACACATACTAAGCAAGGCAAGTATAGATCACAGGTACTCAAATTACAAGTCACTTGAAAGCATTTTGTACATTAATGACAAGGGTTATTGTACAAGTAGCAGTCTTTTAAAAAATCCTCACAGAAAACACCTCTGTGTTTAGACTTGTTTAACACCGTTGCTAGTGATGTTTATGTTAACAGTCAGTGCTCTAGGCCACTGATTGTCAGAACCAGAAGTGAGCACGGAAGAATAAACCAAAAATCACTCAGTGCCGACTGCAGGGCTGGTTCCTGTCTCAGCGCAGCACATGGCGAAGAGTGACTCCAGAGGGACCTGAAGACAAGGAGCTCTGCGAGTATGGGAGTCCCCTTCACAGCGAAGGTTACACTTCACAACATGAATCCTGCTGTTGTCGTACTTGAAGGAGGACCTGTGTTCTATTTCTGGTGTTGATCTTCTTATGAAATACCTATTAGCCAACAAATTTCAACAATTTTGACATCTCAATATAAACACTTCAAAAATACCTCTAAAACACTGTCTCAAAGACAATCTCATTTTCCTACATTGTAAATACAAACTAAAACTCCACAATAATCATCTTTAGATATTTTACTTAGTACATTATTCACAGTATTCAATCCCTTGTGACTAGTGTAGTGATCTCTGTTCGATTCTGACACACAAGAATGGGATTCCAGTTTGATTCAGAGTGTGTGATTCCTCTTTTCATGCTGATCAAGTAAATTTATTGTGTCTCCTTCCTGATTTTCAGCGTTAAGAACTAAAAAGGAAAGAAAGAAAACAAAATGTTCTAGTATTAAGCATTTTGAGAAACCAGCCCAGGCAGGTCCCATTTGACTTAAGTGTCTATAGAGAGGACTGTCTCCCAGGGTAACATTTTAATGTGGAACTTCATTGCTAATCAAGGACAAGAGAGCAAAAGAGTCCATATGTATAGCCAACAAGGTACCATGAACTGTGAAATAGTGAAATGATGTTTTACAAAATGGATGGTATGAAATGTACTCATAGAATTTTTGACATGATCATGGCCCTCATGCGCTGCATGAATCTGTTAACTGCACCTCCAGCAGGAAGCACACTGCCTCCTAAAAGCCGTTTGCAACTTAGGTTAGCTTTTGTGACTCCAAAGCTCTTCTTTACAGAATTGATGTCGATATGTGGCTTCCACCCTCTTTATCCTACGACACCCAAAGGATGTAAAAAGACACATCACAAATATAACCTAAACCCAAGATCCTCATTTACAACTACTGCACATTTTAATGATTTTATAAATGACTGTCTTAAGTTCTCTAATAAAGTTGGAACTAATGCCTTTTTCTTCTAATTTCCCTGGAGAAAAGCAGGCTCTGAAACCATCTTGATGACATAATTTTAAAATGACATTTCTTCAACTTAAAATTCTTTCTTAAAAGAGCTGGCAGAACCATTGCTCTACTTCGCTTACCTCCTCAATTTGTTTGAAAGCCTTAGCAGGTACAAGGTCAAATCCTTAGACGGACACCTGGGTGTAAGGGATGAAAGATCCCAAGGCTTCATTGCACAGTCACACATCTAACTTGTATTTGCTTAAAATTCTGACTCCTAACATGTTCATCTTTTGCATTAAAAATAATTAGCTAAAAAGTCTATAAAAATAATTTAAAAATGAACTTAAGACTTTCAATTTTAGAAACCCCAAGCAACTCTGCCAATTGTAGTAAGTGACATGCTGGATAAAATACAAAAGATTTTTTAAGGATGCACTGCTGAATCAAACTCAACTTTCTACCAAACAATCGGCCGAAACACTTTAAAAATTATCAGTGCTATAAGTGATAAAGACAGAGGGTTCCAGATTAAAAGACACTAAAGAGATATGATGATAAATGCAGTGTATGATCCTGGATTAGATCTTGAATCAGAAAGCAGTTATTAGTTGGACAATTCAAGAAATCTGAATAATGTCTATACATAATAGAATTATGTGAATATTAAATGTTTTCATTTTGATAACTGTACTATGGTTACATAAGATGTTAACACTTGGGGTACCTGGATGAAGGTTTGTGGAAATTCTTACTAGTTTTGTTTAAATTATTTCAAAATGAAAAGTGAAAAAAAAATAAAACATTAAAATGCAACAACACTAACAGGAAGATCAAAAATGAAGTGGAAATATTAACAACTGAAGGTAATAAGCATCAATGCCAGCTTTTGTCCTAAGGACTTCTGCTGAAGCCTTAAGACTCCGAGCTCCCCTCACAGCTTCAAAAGGCCGTAAACACAAGGCCTCCCCTCAAGGTGGGGAGTGAAGAAAGGGATGCCCATATAAATGTGAACCCTGAAGTTTCACATCCTTGACTTAAAGGCAACAGAAAATAAACCTGCAATGAAAAGTATTGTGTGGACTAGAGCATTCTTAACCACATGAGATGATCGTGCAGGTGCATAATTCAAACTCATTTTTCCATGTGATCCCAAAAAACCCTAAAGGTGACAACCTACTTTATTAAAGGAGTTTTGAGTTTGCAGTACCCTCCTTGAGACTGGCAGAGGCAAACAACCTTCTCTCTCTAACTCTCAAATACTTCCCACAGATAAAGTTCCATGGAAAGTAGTAGTTCACAGTTAAGAAGCACAAAACACACAAGGAAACAATTGTATCGTGAGGACAATCTGCAGAAACAAAATGAAACACTGTAAGTTTTCAGATACTACAACTGGAAGACAAGGCGTATAATATAATGTTGACAGAGAAATAAAAGATGTTTGAAAACATGAGCAAGGAATAAGGACCCATAAAGAATGGCCAAGTAAAAAGTTTAGAAATTAAAAATACAACAGAGCAAAGAAGGCATAGATGAAAGAAAAATTTTTGAATTGGAGGATGTTTCTGAGGAAATTATTCTCAACACAGATCAGAGAAGCAGAAATGCAAAATATGAAAAAGAGGACACAAGACATGAATAGATTGAAAAGATCTAACACACTTCTAATCTGAATTCAAGGAGGAGCCAAAAAGGAAAGAAGCATTATTCAAAGGATGTTGGCTTGAATTTTCCAGAGAAAGTAGACTGGCTAGATTTAAGGAAAAAAAAAAAAAAAGGCTGCTATACTTAGAACAATGTGGTACACTGTGAATCAAGAGAGAAACCAATAGAACAGAAATAGAAAATCCAAAAATCAGAACCAAGTACATACGAAAATCCAGTGTTTGATGATGGTAGCACCTCAACTCACTATGAGATGGTGATTTGAGATGGTGATTTTAGATGGTGTTGGGCCAGCTGCAAACACCTTTGGAAAAAGAAAACTGGGCCCATATCTCATGCCCATACACTTGAAAACATTTAAAGTGAGTCAAATGAATCAACAGATGGTGTAAGTTACGAAAATAGAGGATTCTGGAAAGATGGCAGAAACAGTGGCACAGTTTTTGAACCTCTCAGAATCCTTACATAAACCAACTACTAAATTTAAGAACTCAAAAACTAGAGACCATTTACAGCAAAACTAACTGAGCAGGAGTCCTGCAGACCCCAAAATACAAGCAGTCAAAAATAATCCATGGACAGCAAACCATAGACTCGCAGAGTCTGGAAAGAAAACAGGGAAGCAATGGAGCTTCTGATGGACCCGGGAACAACAGAAATCCTAACAACCAACAGGTTACAGCAGAAAGCACCTGGGCCAGTGAGAGAGCTGCAGCTGGAAGGGGGCAGTCTCTGCTACTCCCACAGCAGATGACCACAGAGTGCCCATGGAAGACGAAGGAGCTGGTGGAGGTCCATGAAACACACTGGCAGCGACTCCTCTTTGTGTTCTTCTCAGGTAAAGCCTCTCACAGAGAAAAGGCACTGTGTGGAGTGAAGCAGTGGCTAAGCAGGACAAGAGACAAAGGAACCAATGGTTCAGAGAGAAGTGGGGAAAACCTCCCTGGCCAAAGAAGGTGAGACGATGTGAACTTCAAAAAAGATTATAAATGCAACTGAATGAAACCCATCAAAAAGGTTTAAAAGTTTATATTTTCAAATGGTCACCTTCAAAAGGTCAAAGGAAATAATTCCTTATTGTGAAAACTGGTAAAGAGAAAGAAGCATTTATCCTGCCTATGCTGTATGAACAATACCATGACTTGTCTATTTACAAAATATTTCAATTAACATGAAATAGGAATGGCTGAATTAAAATACCACCTCCAGGTATCAGCTGGTGATCTGCATGAAATAGGGAGGAAAGAAGAACACACTAAACCAAACCATAAACAGAACCATGAAATACACAATCAACACTCTCCAGACTGTGGTCAAACAGCAATGGCTGGCTGGCTGAATGAATGGAAGGAAGGAAGGGAGAGAAGACTTGTAAATTGAGACTTAAACACATATCAAATATAAGAAAACGGGCAAGACTAAATAAACTATGGCATCCAGGGATGCCCACTTGGGTGATAAGCCCATAAAGAAATTCAAGAAAATGCCGAATGGAAAGGTGAGGACAGGTATTTCAGTACAGGGAGGGAAGGTGCTAGGACAGGAAGGGCAACAAAGAAGGAACTTCCTGAAGCCAAGTTCTGTTTCTTGAATCAGGAAGGCAGGGTGCGGTTAAAAAATGTTCAACTTCTAACAACTCGTTTGTTTTGTGTGCTTTTCTCAATCTGACTTAACTTCATAAAACCAAAAGAAAAATCTGAAAGTATACTGAACAAAAAAAAAAAAAAAAAAAAAATGGGTGAATTCAACTCTAAATGAGAAAACTATGACTCCATATCTGTAGGCAAAAAAAAGATATAAAAATTTTTGAAACTTTTACATGGCAAAAAACCATAATCAAAATCAAGATAAACTGAGAAAGAAACACCACGAGTTTGATGGAAAAATGAACTTTAAGAAAGGAAACCTTGAGTCTACAGTGAAACTAAAACAAGGGAGAGAGAGTATGTGTGCCTGTGTGTGTGTGCAAATGTATACACACTGGGGGTGAGGGAGTCCTCAAAGAATGACAGCTGATCAATGTGCGGAATGACCATCCAGACAACGGTTTTCAATGGACAGCAAAGTCACACCATTGCACAGCATCCCCCTCTGTAAGACATGTTAGTTACACAGGGAAAATGGGCCTTTGCAGCAGAGAGACCTCGTGGGTACCACCTTAACCAAGGGTCAGCCGCCATCCTGTGCCTCCTGGTGAAGCTAGAACACCACAGCTGCAGCTATTAAAAAAAAGTTCAACCAGAATTCAGTCACCAGGAGACGAATCCAGAATCAGAGCATCCCACAGGCCTGGACTCGTCAAAAGTTCAAAATAACGGTTAATACAAAGTAACACAGAGTGCTACTATAAAAACTTGCCTGTGTACACATCACAGCATTTCGACTAGTGCTGTGAAATGATCATGCGGTGACCTACCATTTTGAAGGGAAATTCCTAAACTTCACTGAAGCATATCCGCACTGACCCCTGAGGGGCTGATGCTCAAGTTCATGTATGCAGACTTTCTGAAAGGTCCTCGTTGTGGCCTCCTGAAACTGTCACCTCTCTCCACTGCCCCTACACTCCAAGGCTTCCGGAGAAAGCAGTCTTCTAATTAGGGATTACTTACAACATTATTGTTAGGATTCAGTATGCAGTCATACCAAAAGTGAAGGACCACAAATCAGACACGAAAGGTGACCCCCCCCCCCAAACCACCACCACCACTGTTAATTACCATTTCTGTTTTTGTCATTCCCTGCAAGGGCTGCCTGCTTGTCTGTTTCAGATTCTGCCTCATTCTCATCCATGTTGTAGTCATCATCAGCTCCCAGTTTCTGCTGATTTCTCCCTGAAAAATTAGCAGAGCCACAAAACATAAGCTACATCATTTCTCTCTCGATGCCATGGGAACACCAGAGCCCGGGCGCTAGGGTTATCCCAACCCTGGTTTAACAATCAGCTCTTTCTGCTTCCTCTCAGGAAATGACAGGGACTCGTGTGCTTGCTCCCAGTGCCAAGACCATGCAGGATTCCTCTACTTATGTATGCCCCACTCCAACTTTGAATCTATTTAAAATATGGCCCTAAATAAAGAGCTCCATTCCAGGCTGGAATCAGGGTAACTAGTTCACCAAACCAAAATTCCAGTTTTTTAAAGAGATAATCAACGTTAAAGGAAGGCATCGCTATTTGCAAACAGGTTTCTGGTTAATGGAGGCATCTGCTTAAAATGGTTCACTGCCCTGAGAGAAGGAAATGGAGTGGCTATTGTGAGTCAAAGGGTAAAATTTTTCCATCAGACATACAGAATTAGCTCATTTATCACTGCATTCATCCCCAGGGAGAAGAGCAACCAGAAAAGATCAGGACAGGATGCAATCAAGAGACATACTCAGAGGGTTACTGTTAACATTTCATATCTGTATAAACAAGATCTTTTGTTTAAAAAGCATGTCTGGAAAAGTCAGCTTTAGTTCTATACCCCTGCACTAACTGCCTGAAGAGGAAACAAAGCCCAGACCTGTGTGCCGTGCAGCTTTATCCTACTAATCAGACCATTACAGCTGACCTGGAACAAGGTGTGACACACAGGCCCCCGCAGTAGCGCCGGCCTACTGGCAGCTGCTACAGCCTGCGGCCAACCGCTGAGTGAGCTGAAACTTGGCTGCCACTCTGATGAGCCCCCCAGAGTGTCCTTTTTTTTTTTCCTCCCCAATTATTTAACAGAAAACTTGTGAGAACACACTCTTCAGAAAATCGGGGTAACTTCTGCCAGTAAGTACTATCCCCACCTGTCACTTTATCAGGCTCAGCACACAGGTGTCTTCTAAGCGCCCCTGGCTTAGCTAGGATTAAAATGTTTTCCGGGACCAAGATACATCCCAGAATACTCTGCTCATCTCAGTTTCCCACACTTTTCTTTAAAAAAGAGAAGTCAACCAAACCAGAAAGGTGAGATTCCCATGTCACTTTTCTGCAACGCTCAAACACGCATGACCCTCCATCTATCCGATCCTTCCATCTGTCCTTCCTTCCTCCTTCGGTTCACCAGGCACTGCCTGCCAGTGACACGGCAGGAAGAGATGAAGTGACAAGGAAAATGTGTGGGCTCTGCCCGCCAGGAGACCTATGTGGACGCTGTGCTCAGCTCCCACCCAAGGTCTTCCACCTGGAAAGCCCCCTAGGCTCCCTGTGAATATGATTTCTACAAGTTCCAAGTGCTAAGAGTGCCTGGCCCTTCTGTCTTGTCTCATGCCTGACAATGGAAACAAACAAACAGAACGAACTACCAAATGGCGCCCTGCCGGTTGGTCATCTTCATGGGTGTCCGTTCTGCACCGGGAAGGACATGGAAGGGGCTAGTGCCTGGTGCAGAGGAGTGAGCGGGCAGTCCAGGGAGCCTCTCACCCACCTTCCTCGTTGGCATCCTGCCCCTCCTCCTGTCCGTCGCGGATGACGAGCTGGTCCCGTTCAGGGCCCTCCGCCTCTTGATTCTCCTGGCTGGCCAGCAGGGCGGCTGGGACCTGTGGGATTTGGCCCAGCTCTCCGGGTTCTCCATTGCCTTTTCCGCCCACTTGTCTGTCTCCTTCCACCTCCTGTTCTCGGCCTGGCTCCTTCGGCAGTGCCAGGCTGTCCCTCTGAAGCTCCTCCTCGCTGACGACCTGAATTTCCTTGGTTTCCTCTGTGCATAGGACACAGTTTGCTGTGACCGCACCATACAAAACAGAAATCCTCAGACCACTCAATTCCCAGAGCCTTCCCAAGGACTGTGGATGGACGGGGTAGCCGATCATATATACCGTGGCCTAGCAGATGGCATCACTGACTCAATGGACATGAGTTTGAGCAAACTCTGGGAGATGGTGAAAGACAGAGAAGCCTGTTGTTCAACAGTCCATGGGGTTGCAAAGAATTGGACAAAACTGAGCAACTTAACAGCACCAGACTCCAAGCCTCTCTGTGCCTGGAGTATATCTTCAGAACCACGAGAAAGAGGAAACGGTTTAGAAAACAAATCCAGACCAAGTCATCTGGATTGAGCACATCCTGCAAGTGGAGGAGGCTGTAATGCCAGGCTTATCTGATCACCTTACTTGAGACCCAGAATCTGGGAGCCAGTGACAGCCACCCAGGACTCAGCCACGTCCCCTTAACTAAACAGTCCCGCCACTGTCCTGAATAAAGGCACACCTAGACCTTCCTTTACCAAGCTGCCAAAGAACAAGGAAGTTTACAAGGGTGAGACATCAGGAAGGCAGATAAAAGCCCTGTGGCCCCGAGTCCAGGTGCCCAGAGAGATACTCACTACCACCTGCAACCCGACTACTGGCTCCCCACAAGCAGTGAGCTCTGCGTATCTATATGGACTGGGGGGCAGGAGCTGCTGCTGTGTTTTTTTGTTGGCACAGGGCCCTGAAGACAGCATGTCACTGGCAAGCTTCACTTACCTTTCTCACCTTGTCTCTTCAAATCAAGCGCCACCTCAGAGCTAGGGGCTGGTGTCTGGGGCTCACCGTGGCTGGGCACGTTTCCTCTTGCTTCCGGCATCTCTGCCTGGGGTGGGCCTGCCTCCTGCGGCCTGGGCTGGGGCTCACTGGGGGCTCGGGGCTGAAACAGGAACACAGGTGGTCAGGGCAGCAGCTCCGTGACCGTGAACCTTCAACAACCCTGAGCAATGCAATGGACCACTGCATCCTTCTGATGAACAAGCACATGGAAACCCTGACTAATGCCATACCCTACCCTGGTTGTGCCCTACCACCTGGCATAAAGCAGAGACCTGAGCTTGGGCCCATATCTCCCAGAAAAAAAACTTTCAATAATGGATTAACAGGTAGGCAGAAGATCAACAAGGAAAGAGAAGGCTTGAACAACATGCCAAACCACCCAAGCAGACATCTATAGAGACCCAACCCAACAAGGGCAACACACACTCAAGTGTGGTCTTCTCAAGTGCACATGGACTGCCCTCCAGGCAGACAGATGCTCGGCCACAAAACGAACCTCAACAAATGTTAAATGACTGAAATCACACCATATATGGTCACCAATCACAATGGAATGAAATTATAAATCAGTAACAGAATGAGGTTTTTTGAGAAATTCACAAATATTTGGAAATTAGACAACACACTCCTAAATAACCAGTGGGTGAAAGAAATCACAAGGAAAACGAGAAAATACCTTGAGAAAAATTAAAATGAAAACACAACACACCAAACTTCTGGAAGGCAACTAGAGCAGTGCTTAAAGGGATTTTCAGGCCTGTCTCAAGAAAAAAGACAGATCTCAAATCAATAACCTAATCTCCCACCTTAAGACACTTGAAAAAAGAAGAAAAAACTAAACCTAAAGCAAGGAAGGATATTGTAAAGATTAGAACAGGAATTAATGACATATGTAAAAGAAAAACAATAAAGAAAATCAACAAAACCAAAAGTTAGTTCCTTGAAAGATGAACAAATCTGACAAGCATTAGCTAGATTAAAAACAATTTCAAATTACTAACATCAAAAAGAGGATAACACTACCAACTCTTACACAAATAAAAAAACTGTATTATAAGAAAATACTAATAACTGTTTGCCAACAAGTTTGATAACTTACCTAAAACAGACAAGTTCCTAGGAAGACACATACTACCAAAAGTCATTCAAGAAGTAGAAAATCTGAGCAGATTGTAACAAGAGACTGAAGTATTAATTTACAAATTTCCCCCTAAAAAAGCCCAGTTTCAAATGGCACCCATGGTAAATTCTATCAAACATTTAATACTACATCTTCCCAAACTCTTCCAAAAACAGCCTAGAAAGGAATACTCCCCAACTCATTCTATGAGCCCAATAATGACCCTGATACCTAAGCCTGACAAAGACATTACAAGAAACTAAACCTGTAGAACTAATACGAATATAGACCCCCAAATCATCAACAAAATACTAGTAAATTAAATCAAGTGACATACAAAAGGATTATACACCATGGCCAAGTAGGATTTTCCCCACCAATACCAAGGTTTAACATCAAAAGTCAATTCATATAATACTATGTCAGTAGTGTAAAGGATAAAAAACACACCATCATCCTAGTGGATGCAGAAAAAACACTGGCAAAATTCAACAGCTTTTCTTCATAAAAACACTCAACAAATTATGAAGAGGGGAACTTCCTCAACCTGATAATGTGCATCTATGAAAAATACACAGGCATACCATGAATATATCACAGGTTCAGTTTCAAACCACTGCAATGAGGCGAATATCACAATAAAGTGATCACACCAATTTCCTGGTTTCCCAGTACATATAAAAGCTGCTGCTGCTGCTGCTAAGTCACTTCAGTCGTGTCCGACTCTGTGCGACCCCAGAGACGGCAGCCCACCAGGCTCCCCCGTCCCTGGGATTCTCCAGGCAAAAACACTGGAGTGGGTTGCCATTTCCGTCTCCAATGCGTGAAAGTGAAGTCGCTCAGTCGTGTCTGACTCTTCACGACCCCATGGACTGCAGCCTACCAGGCTCCTCCATCCATGGGATTCTCCAGGCAAGAGTACTGGAGTGGGGTACCATCGCCTTCTCTGATATAAAAGCTATGTTTACACTATTCTGTAGTCTATCATAATAGCACTATGTTAAAAAATGTACTACCTTAATTAAAAAATACTTTATTTTCTAAAAATGCCAAAACATTACAAGAGTAACATCAAGACCCTTGATCACAGATTTCTATAACAAATATAATAATAATGAAAAAGTCCGAAATATTTTAAGAATTACCAAAATGTGACAAAGAGACACGAAGTGAGCAAATGCTGTTGGAAAAAAAGGAAGCCAATATACTTGCTCAACACACAGTTGCCACAATCCTTCAATGTGTAAAAAACACAAACATCTGTAAAGCACAATAAAATGAGGTATGCTTGCACAGTTAACATCAGACTTAAGAGTGAAAGAGTTAAAAGCTTTCCCCCTATGATCAAAAAGAAGACAAGGATGTCTGTCCTCACCACTTACATTTAACATTATACTGGAGGTTCTAGCTAGGGCTATTAGATGATAAAAAGAAATAAAAGGTATCCAGATTGGAAAAGAAGATGAGAAACTACCTCTATTTTTAGATGACATAATCTTGTATTCAGAAAATCCTAAGGAATCACAAAAAATACTACTTGAACTAATAAACAAGTTCAGAAAGGCTGATACAAGATCATTATAAAAAATGAATTATCTACACACTAGAAATAAACAGTTGAAAATGAAATTAAGAAAACAATTCCATTTATAACAGCATCAAAAATACTTAGAAATAAACTGAACAAAAGAAGTGCAAGAATTCTGAAAACTACAAAACATAATTGAAAAGATTTTTAAAGGACTTAAAGAAATGGAAAGAAATCCCACATTCACACGTCAGAAGACAGGATGTTAAGATGACAACACTTGCCAAGGGACTCGCAGACTAGGATCTCTGTCCAATCCCGCCTGGCTCGAAGACACTGATAAGCAGATCCGAAAATTCATCTAAAAAGTCATCCAGTGCAGAATAGCCAAAATAATCTTGAAAAAGGACAAAGATGGAGCAGTCAAAGCTGCTGATTTCAAAGTTTATTACAAAAATACAGTAATCCAGACTGTGTACTGTGGACATGAGGATAGAAAAAGAGATCAAAGGAACAGACGGAGAGTCCAAAAACAGACCCTCATCTTTATAGTAAACTGATTTTTCTGACAAGGATGTCAAGGCAACTCAGTGGGGAAAAGAATCATTTTTTTTTTCCCCCCAACAAATGGTGTTGAGACAACTGGATAGCCACATGCAAAATAGTAAAGTTGAACCACTACCTCACATCATATGCAAAATTAACAATATGAATCACAGGACTAAAAGAAGAACTAAATGCTAAGAACTTTACAAGTCACAGAAGAAAAAACAGGAGTAAATCTTCATGATGCTAGGTTAGGCAAAGCAGTTTTAGATATGACACCCCATAGAAAAAACAACAAAAGAAATAGATAAACTAGACTTAAAATTAGTAACTTCTCTACTTCAATGAACACCATCAAGAAAGTGAAATGATAACTCAAAGAATGGGAAAAAATATTTGCAAATCATACACCCAATATCTCTGTATGAATATATAAAGAACTCTAACAACTCAATAATAAAAATAACTCAATTTCAAAATGGACAAAGGATACAATTTACAATTTCTCCAAAGAGAAATTACAAACAGCCAACAAAGCATACATAAAAAAATACTCAATATCATCAACTATTGGGAAATGCAAATCGAAGCCATAATGAGATAGCACTGCACACCTACTAGAATGGTTATAATGAAAACGACAAATGTAATGACAAGAGCTGGCAAGGATGTGGCAAAACTGGTACCCTCATAAACTGTTGGTAGGAATGCAGAAGGGTATGATTACTTTCCGAAACAGTGTGATAGTTTCTCAATACACTGTGGAGAGTTACCACACGATCTAACAATTCCACTCCTAGGTATATACCTACAAGTAATGAAAGCCTATGTTCACACAAAAATGTGTGCATGAGCATTCACAGCAGCATTATTCATAGTAGCCAAAAAGTGGAAATAACCCAAATGCCCATCAAATGACAAAAAATAAACACAATACAGTACAAACAGTGGACTATTATTCAGCCATATAAAGGAAGGAAGCACTCATACATGCTGCAACACGGATGAATCCTGAAAGTTACATGAAAATCACTGATAAATGTTATTGTCCGTCATAAATAAATGTCCAGCTAAGGCAAATCTGTAAGACAGAAGATAGATCACAGGTCACCTAAGCCTCCAGGAACTGGAAGTAAAAGGCGAGTGCGCTGATGGGTAAGGCCTTTCTTTGGGGAGTTATGAAAAGGCTCTAGCAGTGTCTGTGACGATGGCTGCGTCACGGCGTGGTGACGGTGACTCCCCACCTGCGAGCGCACTAAAACCGCCCAACTGTAAGTGCTACACAGCTGACTCTATGGGAGGTGAAACGCGTCTCAATAAAATGGCTACAGGTAAAACACAGATCCCCCAGAAGGCTCTGAACGGCACTTCATAGGCTGTGCTTACACAGGAGGCAGCCTGACAGCATGGCTCCATCACTGACCAGGCGCACTGACCTTGGGGCAGTATTTGACCACCTCCACCGGCCTCAGCGCCCTCAGAACACGAAAACAAAGACAACTCTCTCCCACGGTGGCTGTGAGCTTTAAATGAAGCAATCTCCATACAGGCTGGGGCACAGAGGCTGGGTTCAGAGGCCACCATACTGAGTCAGAGACCCTACACCCTGGGACCAGACTGTTGTGTCTCAGGGAACCAGAGCAAACCAGACAGCAGATAAAGGAACAGGATGCCTGAAGAGAGGGCAGGAAGACCTTTGGGAGATTCCTGGCAGAAAAAGCTCAGGATTACCTGCTGGCTTTGGTCCTTCTGTTCATTTAGATCGTGTGAAGGCACGGCCTCATTTCCCTTCCTGGTGACTTCTTCTATTCTCTCTTCACACTGCTCCTTCACCTCTTTCATCTGACTGATGCACTGGTTCCTGTGAAGGTGGAAGAAAGCAAAAGAAAAGGACAGCTGTTCAGAGACACTATTTAAGTTTGGCCCTGCTGTGACGGTGAAATCCAATTCCCAGACAGACACAGCTCATCTCTTTCTTGCTTCCTGTACTTCATCTGAAAAAGTCACTAAGGCAGGGCAACAGTATGTTTCAGTTATTAAATGACATGAAAACTGGAGTCAACTGAAACTTCCAAAAAATATGTCATATTGTTCTAAAATAAATGAACTTAACTGGTTAAAAAAAATTTTTTTTAATATAATCTGTGGCATAATAAAAAAAAATGTGATCTTTGTCCCCAGCTATCGGCAGAGCTCCTACAAACCCTTGGAATTTCCTGAGTAACAGTGTCTTCTGCTATACATAATGAGCCCCTGCACACCATACCTGAGTTTATGCTAAGGAGCTGACTTACTGAGAGGAGCCTACACAGCTTCAGGATGGGGGCTGGTGGCCATGGGAGCCAACTGCATAACGAGAGGGTTGGAGCTTACAGCCCCATTTTCTAGGAAGGAGGGAGAGACTGGAGATTTAGTTCAATCATATGCCCACTCAACGAGTCACACCCATGTAATAAAACCTCAGATAAGCACCCTAGATCATAAGGCTCGGCAAGCTTCCCATTTGGTGAACATCTCTGTGAACCAGTAAGGAGGCAACCCAACTCTAACAGAAGCTCCTGCCTAACCCCTGCTTCCACCCTAGGCCTTGCCTCATGAGCCCCTACCGTTCAGCGCTTGCTAAGTTGTATCCTTTATAATAAAACTGCAATTGTAAACACAGAGCTTTCCTGAGTTCTAGAGAATTATTGATCCTGAGGGGGTTGTGGGAAGCCCTGAATCTGTAGTTAGCCAGGCAAAAAGTGCATGTGGCCTGGGCCCACCAAGAACTTACGGCTAGCATCCAAAGGAGGGGTAGTCTTGCGGGACTGAGCCCTGTAATGTGGGGTTTGTGCTAACTCTTGGTGGTGTCAAAACTGAATTGGATTTGGGGAAGACAGAATAGATATATTTTTCACTATTCCTCCACTAAGCACAGCTAGAACTCTGGACATTATATTTTCAACAAACAGAAGAAGACTCTGAAAGATGGAGTGATGAAGACAGACTGGTTAGGGACCTCAGGATCTAGAACAACACAGTGGTGTACCTGGAGAGTACATGGAAAGTCTGCATGTCCACCCCACTCTGACACTAACAAGGTTCCCCTCCCTCTCCCCAGGCAGTGGTGGCATGTCAGTGAAGAGCCAGGCTTTCACCCCCAACTGCTTAGAGGTGTCAAAGATCATTCATCATATCAAGAACCAGGAAGATCTTAAATTGAACGAAGAGAGACAACCAACAGATATCAAACCAACATAACAGAGAAGTTGAAATGATCTGACAAAGATTTTAAAGCAGTCACTTCATTAGATATGTTTCAATGAGTAATTAAAACATGCTTGGAACAAATGAAAAATTTAATAGTTTCATCAAAGAAATAGTTTCAGCAAAGAAGAGAAGATATAAAGAAGAACCAAATGGAAACTTAATGCAATAATTAAAATTTTAAAACTCAGAGTAGGTAAAGAACCAATGAACTGGAAGATACAAAAATAGGCATCACCTAATCTAAACACAGAGAGGAAACAGACTTAGGGAAGAAAAAGGACAAAGCTTCATGGACCTACATGACAATTACAAAGGACCTAACATTCACATCATCAGAACCTGTGGAAAAGGTTTTCTCAGCAGGTCCACATAACTAGTCACTTTCACACTGGTCCTCAAGACACTACTCTTAACTTGCTACCCTCCATGACTATATGATACTATCTGCCCTGCCCAGGTCACTCTGAGCTCGCCAGGATCTTTCTCTCCTAAATTATCTCATCTTCCTTTTCAGCTCCTTATTGCTTAGGACTCAATTCTAAATAGCCTCTCCTAAGAAGTCTTTTTTGGAGGGGTAACAAATAAGCATTGATGAAAATGATCTAGGTTAAAAAATAATATTTAAGAGACAGGCACCTTCAAAAAGTATGTAAGTTAGCTTCAGGTTTGGCTAGGTGAAACAAAAAGGCCAAAAGATAGCAGTTTATATTTTCCTCACATAAAAGTAGATCAGAGTTAGTATGGCAGCTTGGAGTCATCACAAATTCAAGTTTCTCTTTCAGTTTTAAAATCCTAGCATTGGTTTCTACCCCCCATGATTACCTCATGACCCAGGATGGCTACAAGTAGTCCAGCCATCTTGTGTGAAGCCCAGGCAACAGGAAGCAAGGAGGAGAAAAGGCAAAGAAAAGGGATGTGCACTGAACTATCCTCATATTCAGAAGTTCTCCTGTAAGCCCCACCCCACAATTTCCTTTCCCCACTGGCCAGAATTTAGTCACCTGGCCATAACTAACTGCAAGCAGGTACTAGAAATGTAGTATTTTTCTGGTAAAAAGATAAGTGGATGGATAAGCACTGACCAGTCTTTGCCACTGAGAGCTTCAAAATGTTTTGAGTTACAAAACATTGATAAAATAATTGAAGAGTGTCCCAGGTTAAGAACACAACCAATTACATACCATTATGTTAATTTACATGGATTAGAGTTGAAGACAGCAGTACAAATTTATGTTTAATTTAAATACAGATAGACAGATACAGAAATATTTACCAATGTATAACACAGTTAGTATACACACATATATGTCTCTTTGCTCCATCATCTGAGAGGACCTAGTAGCAACGATATCCTAGTAGCAAAAAGCACACCTGGTACCCAGCTCTGGTTTCTTAAACACCATTCTCCAATAAAGACAGCAAGGACTCCTTGGAGAAATGGCTGACTGGATGATTCTAGGACTGGGCCAAGAAATACATGAAAATAAGTCCGAAGCATCTTTTGGTGCCAGATTATAAAAAAGTAATTTAAAAGGGGGGTGAGAAGACAAACCCACAATATCACAAGTATGTCAGCTGGATAAAGGAACTAACTGAAAAAGTTGCCAGTGGCCAAAGCCGGAAAATTTTAAGAAAAATAAATAAATTAGTATTGGATTATAACCTAAAAGTATAAAATAAACATCCACTAATCCATACTGATATCAATCATTAGACAAACAAGAAGAGTCACATCTCCTGTGCAGGAAAATTCCAGACAGCTTCATGCAGACACTCCACCCTTAGGGAAGTGGAGCATAATTTCCCAATCTTTAAGCATAGTGAATTTCTTCCAAAGATTACAGCATAAAAGGAGAAAAAGCAGAGTAGGTTTACAATGAAAAAAATCTGATAAACATTACCTCAATCAGATGCTCAACAGTGGTAAGTCATACCGATGCATCTACCCTTGATGTGAAGCCATGAGAATGGCATTTCACCTCTGTGGCCTTCCCCACAAAAATGGGTTGCCCTTGTTTCACCACGAGAAAAAATATGAGATACGTCCCAATTGAAGGACATTCTACAAAATGCCTGGACAGCACTCCTCAAAACTATCAAGATCATTAAAAAATAAGTAAAGCCTGATAAAACATGATAAATACAGCATAATTACCACACTCTCTGCCTGGCATATAAGAAAAAAACCTATAAATGAACCATGATCTGTGTGCCTTATTATTAGTGAATCTCAGTTTTCATGCTGACATGTTAGACTCCTTTTGTATTATGTAAATCCAGGAAGTAATTATATAAGCTTGGATTAAAACAACTATGCAATTTGTTAAGTTGTATAAGACTTGTGGACTTTGCTAATTTAATAATGCCACTTGTACAGTTAGGTTACACCTAATTAAACAAATAAATTCTTGAAAGTTAAAAAAAAGTAAAGCCTGAGAAACTATCACTGCCAAAAGAAGCCTAGGGAAACATAACAGATCAATGTAATGTATACCTGGAACAGGAAAAGGACAAAACTAGGGAAAAACTGAAGAAACACTGAGTAGAGATGAACTTGAAGATAAAAATAAGGCATATATATTGGGTAATCAATCGTGACAGGTCAGATCAGATCAGATCAGTTGCTCAGTCGTGTCCGACTCTTTGCAACCCCATGAATCGCAGCACGCCAGGCCTCCCTGTCCATCATCAACTCCCGGAGTTCACTCAGACTCACGTCCATCGAGTCAGTGATGCCATCCAGCCATCTCATCCTCTGTCGTCCCCTTCTCCTCCTGCCCCCAATCCCTCCCAGCATCAGGGTCTTTTCCAATGAGTCAACTCTTCGCATGAGGTGGCCCAAGTACTGGAGTTTCAGCTTTAGCATCATTCCTTCCAAAGAAATCCCAGGGCTGATCTCCTTCAGAATGGACTGGTTGCATCTCCTTGCAGTCCAACGGACTCTCAAGAGTCTTCTCCAACAGTTCAAAAGCATCAATTCTTTGGCGCTCAGCCTTCTTCACAGTCCAACTCTCACATCCATACATGACCACTGGAAAAACCATAGCCTTGACTAGATGGACCTTTGTTGGCAAAGTAATATCTCTGCTTTTGAATATGCTATCTAGGTTGGTCATAATTTTCTTTCCAAGGAGTAAGCGTCTTTTAATTTCATGGCTGCAGTCAGCATCTGCAGTGATTTTGGAGCCCAGAAAAATAAAATCCGACACTGTTTCCACTGTTTTCCCATCTATTTCCCATGAAGTGATGGGACCAGATGCCATGATCTTTGTTTTCTGAATGCTGAGCTTTGAGCCAACTTTTTTACTCTCCACTTTCACTTTCATCAAGAGGCTTTTGAGTTCCTCTTCACTTTCTGCCATAAGGGTGGTGTCATCTGCATATCTGAGGTTATTGATATTTCTCCCTGCAATCTTGATTCCAGCTTGTGCTTCATTCAGTCCAGCGTTTCTCATGATGTACTCTGCATAGAAGTTAAATAAGTAGGGTGATAATATACAGCCTTGACATACTCCTTTTCCTATTTGGAACCAGTCTGTTGTGCCATGTCCAGTTCTAACTGTTGCTTCCTGAGCTGCATACGAATTTCTCAAGAGGCAGATCAGGTGGTCTGGTATTCCCATCTCTTTCAGAATTTTCCACAGTTTATTGTGATCCACACAGTCATAGTCAATAAAGCAGAAATAGATGTTTTTCTGGAACTCTCTTGCTTTTTCCATGATCCAGCGGATGTTTGCAATTTGATTTCTGGTTCCTCTGCCTTTTCTAAAACCAGCTTGAACCTCAGGAAGTTCACGGTTCACATATTGCTGAAGCCTGGCTTGGAGAACTTTGAGCATTACTTTACTAGCGTGTGAGATGAGTGCAATTGTGCGGTAGTTTGAGCATTCTTTGGCATTGCCTTTCTTTGGGATTGGAATGAAAACTGACCTTTTCCAGTCCTGTGGCCACTGCTGAGTTTTCCAAATTTGCTGATACTTCATACTAATGCAAAATGTGAACAACAGGAATCTGGTGTGGGTTGTACAGGAACTTCCTGTACTGTCTCGACAATAAGACTGTAAACCTAAAGCTGTTCAAAAATTTTAAATTTATTTTTAAAAATTAAAAACTAAAAAAAAAATAAAATAAAATAAAAAATAAAAATTAAAAACTGAATTGGAGAACATCCGACTGGTGTCAGAAAGTTATTATTGGTACATACAATCTAATTCAGCCTGAACTCCCAATTAGATATTTCAAGACATCGCTTCAGCTTCCTGCCTGGAACTTATTTTATGAATATTTCAAGTGTCAGAGCTATGAAGTAATTGAATTACCCACTTGTACAAATAAGAAGGCCAGAAATAACCAATGTAGGTGAGGGTGTGGAGAAAAAGGAACCCTTGTGCCCTATTGGAGAAGGAAATGGCAACGCACTCCAGTATTCTTGCTTGGAGAATCCCATAGTCAAAGAGCCTGGTGGGCTACAGTCCACGGGGTCACAAAGAGTCAGATATGACTGAGTGACTAACACTCGTACCCTATTGGTGAGAATATAAATTGATACAACCACTACAGAAAATAGTATGGTGGTTTCTCAAAAAACTAAAAAGAGAACTACCATATGACCAATTTTACAGAAAAAAACAAAACCATTAATTCAAAAAGACACATGCACCCCAATGCTCACAGCAGCATTATTTACAATTGCCAAGATATGGAAGCAACCTGCTGCCGCTGCTAAGTCACTTCAGTCGTGTCCGACTCTGTGCGACCCCAGAGACGGCAGCCCACCAGGCTCCCCCGTCCCTGGGATTCTCCAGGCAAGAACACTGGAGTGGGTTGCCATTTCCTTCTCCAATGCATGAAAGTGAAAAGTGAAAGTGAAATCGCTCAGTCGTGTCTGACTCCTAGCGACCCCATGGACTGCAGCCCACCAGGCTCCTCCGTCCATGGGATTTTCCAGGCAAGAGTACTGGAGTGGGGTGCCATTGCCTTCTCTGATCTCACACGCTAGTAATGCTCAAAATTCTCAAAAGGCAGGCAATACGTGAACTGTGAACTTCCAGATGTTCAAGCTGGTTTTAGAAAAGGCAGAGGAACCAGAGATCAAACTGGAGTGGGTTGCGCCATTGCCTTCTCCGATGGAAGCAACCTAAGTGTCCATAAACAGATGAATAGATAAAAAGTGTGATACATATATGTGTGTGTGTACACACATAGGAATACTACTCAGTAAAAAAAAATGAAATGTTATCATCTTCAGCATATGGATGGACTTGGAGGGCATGATGCTAACTGAAATAAGTCAGAGAAAGACAAATACTGTATGATACCACTTCTACATTGAATTTAAAAAATACAACAGGCTACTGAATACAAAATAAAAAAGAAGACTCAAAGATATAAACTAGTTACCAGTGGGGAGAGGGAAAGGCAGAGGGGAAATATAGGAGAAATATAGTGGGGAGAGAGTCATACAAACTACTGGGTATAGATAGATATATACTGTACAACACAGGGAATCTAGCCATTATTTTGTAATAACTATAAATGGAAACAGTATTGGGTTATAATCCAGTTCTACAATTATAAAAATTGTATAATTTTTTTTAATTTAAAATTATTCCCAATATAAAAATACAGAAAATACCAAAGAGAAAGATAAGAACGCAAGGATTCCAGGAGTAGTTTTGTTATATATTTGTTTGGAGTTTCAGACAGAGAAGCAAAGGAGAATGGGGTCAAAAAGCACTGTAAGACAGAATGGCTGGAAATTATTTAGAATTAATAAAAAAGAACAAAAGAGCTCAACAGACTTGAAAAAATAAATATTTCCCCCCAAAAAGAAATAGCAATTAAATAAATACATATACACATACATACATACAAATAAGGAAGCTAGGAGGTGATCAGCCCGACACTGACCAGGGTCACAGAGACAGAAAGAGGTAAGGCTGAATCCAGAAACCAGACTGGGCAGGGCTCTCTCTATCCCCTGGCTGCCTCTTTGGAGCTGCAGGTATTTCAGAGCCAAGTGTAACTGTACTCAGCCTCTCACTCTTGTAACAAACCTTTAGTTCAAAGGACTTGCTGGGTCTCAGAGTACCACACACAGAAGGGCATCAGAACTGCAGAAAAAAAGGGAAGACAGAGCATCTGACCTTGGACAGCAATATAGAGATCAAGGAAAGACCTGGTGAAACATTCATGGAAATAAAATTCTCATGAACATACAAGCCACAGGAGGTGGACAAGTGCACAGTAGCCTAAATGGAGCAAACAAAAAGATGTGTGTCAGGAAAGAACAAAATGTGTGCAATTCATTGTGATCAAACAACTTCCCAGAAGCTCAGGATTGGCAATGAGCAGGTGCACAGCCATTTCCAAACTTGTAAATCTACAAAAGGGAAATACTGTTTTCACTTGCTCTCAGCCCTTCCAAAAGCAAGTACAAAGAGCCTTGCATAAGATCATGGCATCCGCTCCCAGTACTTCATGGCAAACAGAAGGGAAAACACAGAAGCAGTGCTGGGCTTCCAGAATCACTGAGGACGGTGACTGCAGCCATGAAATAAAAAGACGCTTGCTTCTCAGAAGGAAAGCTACGGCAAACCTAGACAATGTATTAAAAAGATCAACATCACTTTGCCGACAAAGTTCTGTATAGTCAAAGCTATGGTTTTTCCAGTGGTCATGCACGGATGTAAGTCAGACCACTGAAGAATGTTGAGCACCGAAGAACGGACACTTTCAAACTGTGGTGCTGGAGAAGACTCTTGAGAGCTCCCTGGACTGCAAGGAGAGCAAACCAGTCAATCCTAAAGGAAATCAACCCTGACTATGCATTGGAAGTTCTGTTGCTGAAGCTGAAGCTCCAATACTTTGGACCTAATGCGAAGAGCTGACTCATTAGAAAAGACCCTGATGCTGGGAAAGATTAAAGGCAAAAGGAGAAGGGAGCGGCAGAGGATGAGATGGTTGGACAGTATCACTAACTCAGTGGACATGAAATTGGAGCAAACTCTGGGAGACAGCAGAGGACAGAGGAGCCTAGAATGCTACAGTCTATGAGGTCACGAAGAATCAGACACAACTTATCGAACTGAACAATAACAATACATCAAAGAAAAAAGAGGGCTGGGGTCATGGGCAGCTGGTTGTCTCTGAATCCCAAATTTCCTGTGTCTGGAGTATACTCTTTCTATGAAGGAAAAGGGAGAGAAAAATAAACAGACTACAACTTTATTCTCTACCCTCTAAATTGGTTTTTACTATCTTACTAAGGGGTTTAGCCAAACTTTTTAAATGTTTATTCTTTTGACCACAAAAGTACTCTGATATGTATAAGTACAGAGTTTTTGTATGCTACTAAAGTCATTAGCTTAAAACAGACTGTCCTAACTATATGCTGGAGATCTAATCTACGGCATGGTGACTACCATTAACAATAATGCATTTTATACCTGCAATTTGCTAGATCTTAAGTGTTCTCAGCATACACATAAAGGTAAAGACAGGGGATTATGGATGGACATGGGCGTCATTTCACAATGTATAGGTACATCAAAATACCATGCTTTTATGTCTTAGATACACACAATGATTATTTGTCAATCCTAACTCTAGAAAGTTAAAAAAAAAACTCCATTCTCACTGCAAAAATTTGGAAAGACACTTAAAAGCCTCAAGAAAACAAAATGTCCACAATACCAATGCCAAGTGATAAATTACATGAATATTATACCAAACTCCTTAAAGTCTATGACTTTGACTTAGGTCACATCTGAGCACTTTTGGAACACATTTTTAAAGGCTTTCGATTACTGATTTAAGTAGTACACCTGCACTTTACAGAGTTCTCAGTTATGTATTTTTCGGTAGATGGAGTTAGTCATTTCCTGCTAAGGAGAACTGCCCTCTTGCATGATGGCTAACAGCCCCTTAGCGGCACACACGCGACGCGGACAAACTTACAGGTCGTAGGAGAACTTCCTCTCCAGGTTGGTCTGGTTCTTCTGAAACTGGAGGACATCCTGTTGCAGCCTGCCATAACTCTTCTGCAGGGCCTTTAACTGGTCTAAACCAAGAGGAGGACACGAAATGACTGGGGTCACCGGCACGGCCATCCAGAGCACAGCAGACACACCAACACCCACCATGGGGACACAAGGGGCTGGGGCACCAAGAGAACAAGGGGGGAAAGAGGAAGCGATGAGGTCAGGGCCCCACCCCAGGAACTTCCCCACCCTGATCTGGGAAGCAGCGCAGAAGGTGTGTGATCCTATAGGAACCAGCACCTGGATTCCTTCCCACACGTTTCTCCCAAATGTCCTTTTGATCTCCAACCCTTACAACGCATCAGGAGGTCCTATCGCCTGTTTCCCTCCTAGACATCACACACCCTGAACTGCTCACAATGCTGCTCTCAGCAGCTCCGTATCCTTCAGTCTGAAAAATCGATTTCAACACCTGGTCAGAGAAGCAGCCTCCATCCCCCATCCTCAGCCCCCAGGCTACCTGCCAGTATCCTTCTCCTGTTATTTGCTCACAGCCCAGTTATTCTCTGAGGCCCCCTGTGCACTCAGTCACCCGACCCTCCTGTTTGGGAAACCACAGCTTTCTCTGAGGAAGTCCACCTGCCCATGGCTGCAGCCCTGGCTCGTGAAAGCTCTGCAGAAAAGCAGCAGCCCACTGACCAACAACCAGGTTTGGGGCAGAAGGAAGAAGTGCCACAAAGGTGACACCAGAATGGGCGGAGGGCAGCGACCAGGGCCTGGGACACAGCCCTGGACAGACCCGAGCTTCCCTGAGGCCTGTCATCCAGTTCTAGACCTATGAGGCTCTTGGGGCAGTGGGGAGAGGGGAGACGGGTGTGCTGGGGGGAGTGGTTTAAAATTTTTAAAAAGTGAAAGACACCCTGAACTGCTGATACACACTGCAACATGGATCCATCTCAAAAGCATTTATTTATATGACATGCTTGAAAAGACAAAACTACGGGAGTAGAGAATGTTTCACTGCGTGCCTGAGGCTGAAGTGAGGGCAGCGGGGAGGAATTCCTGGAGTGGGACATGAGCTACGTCTTGACTTTATGTCAAAATACACTGAAAGGTACACTACAAGGGTGAACTTCATTGTGTATAAATTATACTTCAATAAACCTAACCTAAAAAAAATAAATTTCATAGCAAACCAAACCCAGGATGGTGGAATACTACTCAGCAATAAAAAAGGAATGGACTATTTACTGCAGCCCCAGCCGCGTGGATGGATTTCAAGATAATTATGCTGAGTGAAAGAAGGTTCACAAAAAAGGGTATATGCCATCTGATTCCATATATACAAAATCATAAAAATTACAGACTAGAGGGACAGAAAGCAGATCAGACAGGGCCTGGGGAGGACTATCAAGGGGCACAAAGAAGCTTCTTGGGGTGATAGACATGTTGTTCATTGTGTTGATACTGTGGTGGTTTCCTGAAGAGCCACTCATGTCAAAACTAGGGGGACTGCACTTTAAATACATGCAGGGGACCTCCCTGGCGGTCCAGTGGTTAAGAATCCACCTTCCAATGCAGGGGACGCAGGTTCGATCTCTAGTTGAGGAGCTAAGATACCACACGCCACGGGGCAACTAAGTCCATGTACCACAACTAGAGAAACCCTGCATGCTATACCAAAGACCCAGTGCAGCCAAAATAATTAAGTACGTGTAGTTTATTACATGTAAATCACACCTGATTAAGGCTGTTTAAAATACTAAGTATAAGAAAGGCACCTGTGGCGGATTCATTTTGATATTTGGCAAAACTAATACAGTTATGTAAAGTTTAAAAATAAAATAAAATTTAAAAAAAAAAAAAGAAAGAAAGAAAGGCTGCAGGCTGTATGCCATACCTGAGGACAGACCAGCAGGTCATCAGCTCTGAGAAACCCCGGCAGTCAACTGACCCATTTAACTTAGTGTAACTCGGTGTTTCCCCTATTAATATTCTTAGAAGCTGGTTTGGAATTAGAATTCTAGACCAGCACTGCTGAAAAGGACTGTAATTAATATAAGCCACACAGATCATTTAAAATTCCCTAGAACCACATTTTTTAAAAGTAAATAAAACCAGGTGAAATTAATTTTAATAATATATTTCATTTAACCCAACAGATACAAAATATGATCATGGCAACATAGAATTAATGTAAAAAAAAAGAATGAGACATTTTATACTCTTTTTTTTTAATACTAAGTCTTTGAAACCTGGTGTGTATTTTACAGGTGTAGCACATCTCAATTCAGATGTTAAAGAGGAATTGGGACTTCTTGATCTGAATTTAGATTTCATAATATATACAATTAAAATAATACTGGTATAAGCGAGTTGTCCCAAAGATACTTAAGCTTCCCAATAACTGAGACAAGTATCAGTTTTAATTTTAAATTGCAGAAAAGTAAACAAAAATTAAAACTCCAGTTCTTCTGTCCCATGAGCCACATCACAAATGTTTACTGCCCAAACGAGTCCCACATAGTGGGTCTCAGGGCTACTATTCTGAAGCCCAGTCTAGACTGACCTTCCCATCTTAGAAGTGGAAACTGAGGCAAGGCGCTGAGTTTCCTAACTAAGGGCACAGGCGAGATCAGGGTCAGGTCAAGGATCACAGGACCCAGTGCTCCCTTCACCAGGTAGTAAGGCTGCAGTGGACCCTCTGGCCCCTCTGGTCACACCACACAGAGGGGCTCACCCCATCTCCACCTTCTCCACTGCTGCGGAAGGGCCCAAAGAAAAACAAACTCTGGCTGCCAAACTGAGTGAGAGCAGCAAAGATATGCAATTAAATAGGGCTGAATCACTTCTATATAAATTTCATGAAGAAAATCTGAATTCAGGATGACCCAATGAAAAGAGAGCATACGTATATCATATATACATAATATGTATATATATAAAACAAACGACACACGTATCATATATATATTTCTTAATGTATCACAAAATAAGAATCTGAAATCTCCTCATAACAGCTTGCACTGTATTCAGTAACACTGTAAAAAGGTAAAGACATACAGTTGGCAAAAAGAATAAAGATTACTCAATTACTCCAACACTGCCCATCATTAGGGCTTCCCTGGTGGCTCAGTCAGTAAAGAATGTGCCTGCAATGGAGGAGGCCTGGGTTCAATCCCTAGGTCAGCAAAATCCCCTAGAGAAGGGAATGGCTACCCATTCCAGTATTCTTGCCTGTAGAATCCCATGGACACAGGAGCCTGGCGGGCTACAGTCCATGGCGTTGTGAAGAGTCGGACATGATTAAGCAACTAACACTTTCACTTTCTACCCATCATCATATTTTGATAAGAGACCCCAGAATAGGATGGAGCAAAGTTGGGTTTTTCCCAACAAACCTGACATCTGGTGTAAAGTGGGGAGTGGAACTTACCTTGCAAGGTTCTGATGAGCCTCTCGCCTGTGGTGATATTATTCACTAAAACGGCCTGCAAAGAAGATAAACATATAAAATGAAACACTGACAACCCAACAACTTAGAAAAGCCCTGACGGGACATGACTGTGGGAGAAAGGCTGGGGAGTAGCCCCTGCCCCAGCCCCCCGGTATGAACTTGGATGCCTGGGGAGGAGTAGTATCGGTGTCCCACCACCAGCCTGCAGCCCAGGCAAGGGCGGGCGGCTCCTCTGGCTGTCTCCACTCCATGCCTGCAGAAACAGCAACCCCACAGTAACTGCGGTCTCTCTCTGGGGAAACCCAGGTACAGTCCGTCTCAACCAGAAGTTAAAACTGGCTAGGGGTGGGTGTTCAGCAACCGCTCCACCTGCCTGACAGTCAAAGCTATGGTTTTTTCCAGTAGTCATGTATGGATGTGAGAGTTGTACCATGAAGGAGGCTAAGTGGCAAGGAACTGATGCTTTTGAACTGTGGTGTTGGAGAAGACTCTTGACAGTCCCTGGACTGCAAGGAGATGAAACCAGTCAATCCTAAAGGAAATCAACCCTGAAATACTCATCGGAAGGACTGATGCCTGAAGCTCCAATACTTTGGCCACCTGATATGAAGAGCTGACTCACTGGAAAAGACTCTGATGCTGGGAAAGACTGAAGACAAAAGGAGAAGAAGGCAGCAGAGGATAAGATAGTCGGATAGCATCACCAACTCAATGGACACGAATTGAGCCAACTCCGGGAGATAGAGAAGGACAGGGAGGCCTGGCGTGCTACAGTCCATGAGATTGCAAAGAATCAGATATGACTGAGCAACTGAACAACCGCCACCTGTGAAGCCTCCTGATCCTTTCTAACTTCCAACATTCCTCCTTCCATCCAGACTGCAAGCTCAGGGGATGGAGGGGGTCACCCCCAGCTAGCTACATGTTGGGAATGCCCACAACAGAGGATAAAGCAACGGAGGCCTCAGGAAAACAAAGAAAAACACAAAAAAGTAAGAATGTGATCGTGGGGCTCAGTGTAACCAGCAGCCTGTACATAGGCACAGAGTCACCACCAGGTGCCAGGTGGCCCCAGGGCGCTCCACACCCTCAGCCCTGTAACCCTCACACAGCTGTGTGAGGAGGCAAAACACAATCCCACTGTGGGGGAAAGGAAACTGAGGCACAGGTGGCTTTAGAGACTTGATTTCACGTGGCCTTCTCAACAGCAAACAGGCAGAGCCCAAGTCCGAGCCTGACAGGCCTGCCCCAGAGATGAAGCTCCTCCTCACTGCACGCCTGCCAAACGGGGATCTGACCCCAGCAGGACTGCGATCCAGTGACAAATGGGGATCCAAACCCCAGTAGGACAGTGATCTAGTGACTGTACCTGGTGCTGTACCCTGAAGGAGAGGTGACATCAAACAGCAGTCTGCATCACACAGGTAAGTGATCTTTTGTACACAGAGCTAAGTAGGCCACAACATGAAGTTTCTTACTGTGTCACAATCAACAAAGTTTGTCGACCGGCTGGCTGTTACCTGAAAACCGGCTTCTGCCCCCTTCCTGGGTAAAGGAGGACAACGCCGCCCTCCCGGCACCCTTCTGTGCTTCCACTTCCTGTTGGATCTCTCTGTCCAGCCCTCAGTCTTTCTTTGTCCTGGACTGGGCTTTCTAGAGGAAGGTGTTTATGAATACAAGGATGCACACCTAGAAACAAAATCTGGCCAAACGATTCTGGTGTTTATTCCCGGAGGTCTGGCACAACAGGAAACAAGTCACAGTGATACCATCTGTACAAGTAATCTCTCAGGGAGGGAACATCACAACCGTGGCCCATGACCTTCCATGTGGGCCAGCGGGGAGTCATATTCACACAGCTCATAGCTCCTGCTACTCTCAGAAAAGGCTTGCACATGTTCTATTAAAATGGCAAAAGATGGCCCCAAGACCCAGCAGTCCCACTTTGAGATATATACTCGGAAGAATACAAAGCAGGATCTTCAAGAGATATCTGCATCCATGTTCACAGCAGCACCACGAACAGAAGCAACCTAGGATCCCTCAATGGATGAATGGATAAAGGAAATGCAACATATACGAACAATGGAACAGTACACAGCCTTTAAAAAGAAAGAACGTCACATGCTACAACACGTGCGAACCTTTGAGGACATGCTAAGCCCATGACTAAGTACAGACACTATGGAGAACAGCATGGAAATTTCTTTAAAAACTAGAAATAGAAATACCATACAACCTAGCAATCCCATTCATGGGCATGTATCTGGAGAAAACTATAATTCAAAAAGATATACGCACTCCATTACACACTGTAGCACTATTTACCTTAGCAGGACATGGAAGCAACCTAAATGTCTATAAACAGAGGAATGGATAAAAAAGATGTGATACATACACACAATGTAGTATCACTCAGCAATAAAAGAGAACAAAGTAATGCCATTTGCAGCAACCTGGATGGACCCAGAGATTGATATTGAGTGAAGTAAATCACACAAAGAACGACAAATATTATATGATATGGCTTATATGTAGAATCTAAAAAAAGAGGTGCTGTTTTTCAGTTGCTGAGTCATGTCTGACTCCTTGTGACCCAACGGACGCAGCACACCAGGTTCCCCTTCTCCCAGTCCTTCACTACCGCCCAGAGTTTGCTGAGATTCACGTCCATTGCATCAGTGATGCTATCCAACCACTTCATTCTCTGCCACCCCTTTTCCAATTGCCTTCAATCTTTCCCAGCTTCAAGGTCTTTTCCAGTGAGCCAGCTCTTCACATCAGGTGGCCAAAAGCATTGGGAGGGATAAACTGGGAGACTGGGACTGACATATATACACTACTGTATATAAAATAGATAATAAGAACCTGCTCTACAGCCTAGGGAACTCCACTCAATACTCTGTAATGACTTATGTGGAAAAAACTTTAAAAAAGAGGGGATATATGTATATGTATAACTGATTCACATTACTGTACACCTAAAACTAACACTATATCGTAAATTTAAAAAAAAAAATTTAAAGAAAAAAACGAAACTGTGGCACATACATACAATGGAATAGTACACTACACAACCTTTAAAAAGAATGTTACATGTCAAAATGTAGGTGAACCTTGAGGACATCATGCTAAGCTAATCAAAAAAGGGCAAGCACTCTATGATTCTATTATATGCACAGTGTCTAAAGTAGACAAAATCATGAAAACATAAAGCAGAAAGGTGGCTGCCAAGGGCAAGGGGTGGGGTAGGTTGCACAGACTAGTGTTTACTGGGCATACTCAGCGCTGCAAGGTGAAAAAGTTGCAGATATTTCCTGCACAACAATGTGCATATATTTAACACAGTTGAACTGCACCCTTAAATCTCTACCTTGCAGAGGTAACAAACCACCTTCCCTCTGAATATCAGTGATGAAAGAGGACAGAAAAAGAAAAGGGGCGCTTAAATAATTATATGCTGATAATCTCAAAAGCCAACCTCCTGGGCAAATCATTTCTACAACAATTACGGCAGTCTGACTTGTCCCTCCTCCACTCATTACCCTTCGGTTCAGTTCAGTCGCTCAGTCTTGTCCGACTCTTTGCGACCCCATGAATTGAAGCATACGAGGACTGGAAAAGGTCAGTTTTCATTCCAATCCCAAAGAAAGGCAATGCCAAAGAATGCTCAAACTACTGCACAATAGCACTCATCTCACACGCTAGTAAAGTAATGCTCAAAATTCTCCAAGCCAGGCTTCAGCAATATGTGAACCGTGAACTTCCTGAGGTTCAAGCTGGTTTTAGAAAAGGCAGAGGAACCAGGGATCAAACTGCCAACATCCGCTGGATCATGGAAAAAGCAAGAGTTCCAGAAAAACATCTATTTCTGCTTTATTGACTATGCCAAAGCCTTTGACTGTGTGGATCACAATAAACTGGAAAATTCTAAAAGAGATGGGAATACCAGACCACCTGACCTGCCTCTTGAGAAACCTATATGCAGGTCAGGAAGCAACAGTTAGAACTGGACATGGAACAACAGACTGGTTCCAAATAGGAAAAGGAGTATGTCAAGGCTGTATATTGTCACCCTGCTTATTTAACTTCTATGCAGAGTACACCATGAGAAATGCTGGGCTGGAAGAAGCACAAGCTGGAATCAAGATTGCCGGGAGAAATCTCAATAACCTCAGATATGCAGATGACACCACCCTTATGGCAGAAAGTGAAGAGGAACACAAAAGCCTCTTGATGAAAGTGAAAGAGGAGAGTGAAAAAGTTGGCTTAAAGCTCAACATTCAGAAAACGAAGATCATGGCATCTGGTCCCATCACTTCATGGGAAATAGATGGGGAAACAGTGGAAACGGTGTCAGACTCTATTTTTGGGGGCTCCAAAATCACTGCAGATGGTGAGTGCAGCCATGAAATTAAAAGACACTTACTCCTTGGAAGGAAAGTTATGACCAACCTAGATAGCATATTCAAAAGCAGAGACATTACTTTGCCAACAAAGGTCTGTCTAGTCAAGGCTATGGTTTTTCCAGTGGTCATGTATGGATGTGAGAGTTGGACTGTGAAGAAGGCTGAGTGTCGAAGAATTGATGCTTTTGAACTGTGGTGTTGGAGAAGACTCTTGAGAGTCCCTTGGACTGCAAGGAGATCCAACCAGTCCATTCTAAAGGAGATCAGCCCTGGGATTTCTTTGGAAGGAATGATGCTAAAGCTCAAACTCCAGTATTTTGGCCACCTCATGCAAATAGTTGACTCATTGGAAAAGACTCTGATGCTGGGAGGGATTGGGGGCAGGAGGAGAAGGGGACGACAGAGGATGAGATGGCTGGATGGCATCACTGACGCTATGGACGTGAGTCTGGGTGAACTCTGGGAGTTTTTGATGGACAGGGAGGCCTGGCGTGCTGAGATTCATGGGGTCACAAAGAGTCGGACACGACTGAGAGACTGAACTGAACTGAGGCCTCCCTGTCCATCACCAACTCCGGGAGTTTACCCAAATTCATGTCCATCAAGTAGATGATGCCATCCAACCATCTCATCTTCTGTTGTCCCTTTCTCCTCCTGCCCCCAATCCCTCCCAGCATCAGACTCTTTTCCAATGAGTCAACTCTTCGCATAAGGTGGCCAAAGTACTGGAGTTTCAGCTTTAGCATCATTCCTTCCAATGAACACCCAGGACTGATCTCCTTTAGGATGGACTGGTTAGATCTCCTTGCAGTCCAAGGGACTCTCAAAGAGTCTTCTCCAACACCACAGTTCAAAAGCATCAATTCTTTGGTGCTCAGCTTTCTTCACAGTCCAACTCTCACATCCATACATGACCACTGGAAAAACCATAGCCTTGACTAGACGGACCTTTGTTGGCAAAGTAATGTCTCTGCTTTTGAATATGCTATCTAGGTTGGTAATAACGTTTCTTCCAAGAAGTAAGCGTCTTTTAATTTCATGGCGCCATCACCATCTGCAGTGATTTTGGAGCTCCCAAAAATAAAGTCTGACACTGTTTCCACTGTTTCCCCATCTATTTCCCATGAAGTGATGGGACCAGATGCCATGATCTTCGTTTTCTGAATGCTGAGCTTTAAGCCAACTTTTTCATCTCCTCTTTCACTTTCATCAAGAGGCTTTTTAGTTCCTCTTCACTTTCTGCCATAAGGGTGGTGTCATCTGCATATCTGAGGTGATTGAGATTTCTCCCGGCAATCTTGATTCCAGCTTGTGCTTCTTCCAGTCCAGCATTTCTCATGATGTACTCTGTATAGAAGTTAAATAAGCAGGGTGACAATATACAGCCTTGATGTACTCCTTTTCCTATTTGGAACCAGTCTGTTGTTCCATGTCCAGTTCTAACTGTTGCTTCCTGACCTGCATATAGGTTTCTCAAGAGGCAGGTCAGGTGGTCTGGTATTGCCATCTCTTTCAGAATTTTCCAGTTTATTGTGATCCACACAGTCAAAGGCTTTGGCATAGTCAATAAAGCAGAAATAGATGTTTTTCTGGAACTCTCTTGCTTTTCGATGATCCAGTGGATGTTTGCAATTTGATTTCTGGTTCCTCTGCCTTTTCTAAAACCAGCTTGAACATCTGGAAGTTCATGGTTGACGTATTGCTGAAGTCCATCCGAAAAAAAAGTCCTTATTAGAGTTTGCAACTGCCTGAGGGTTTAGGAATTGCTGCAACTTGATATATCTGAAGATATTTCTGTCTCCCGTAGGACTTTGTTCTTCCAAAGAAAACATATTTTAGTTATCTCCCCCAACCTACTTCCTGATGCATGGAAAAGCAGTCTCCATTTAAGTAAATGAGAAAACTCCACTGAGAGCTTTATGTACACAGTTTTATATTTACTGAAAATCTTGTTGAATCATTTTCAGGGAAACTATTAAAATGCTTTTAGTTTTTTGAGGGGTTCAAAATAAAGGAAAAAAATCACCAGCATTAAACAAAATTATGTTTAAATTAATTACATATTGCACCCTAAACAGCCCAGATGATTTTCGCATTTGGTAAAGAGTGATTTTAGGGGAGCTGGACTTCCTGGTCTGTGTGACCTGTTTACTGCGAATTCTCAGCAGCAGACAAGGAAGCAGTAAGTGCCACCAAAATTCAATTAGACACTAGCTCAGAAGGCCTTGGAATGAATCGCCCATAAATGAATGTATCATAGCCATTCTATTCCAGAAGCAGGTATAATTGATCAACCTGTTTCTCCATTAGATTCCTAAGAAAATAACCTCAACATTCCACAGTAAATTTTCAAAGCAATAAGTCTGCAACAGCTTACCACGTTCCGAAAACCTGAAACACACACACCAGGATGGTGCCAATTTAAAGAATCAAACAAAAGGGAAATAACAAGCATTGACAAGGGTGTGGAGAAACTGAAAACCTCCCAGCCAGATGATGAGAATGTAAAACGGTGAAGTCGCTGCAGAAAACAATTTGGCAGCTCCTCACAAAGCTAAACAGGGAATTCCCCGGTGGCTCAGCGGTAACAAACCCACCTGCAATGCAGGAGACTTGGCAAGAGATGCGAGTATGATTTCTGGGTTGGGAAGATTCCCTGAAGAAGGGAATCGCTGCCCCCTCCACTATTCTTGTCTGCAGAATCCCATGGACAGAGGAGCCTGGTGTATGACACAAAGAGTCATACATGACTGAGCACAGCACACAGCTGCAACTAGAGAAAAGCCTGCACAACAGTGAAGACCCAGCACAAACAAAAATAAATAAATAAAACTAAGAGGAAAAAAGCTAAATACTTATTATACAACCCAGAAATTCTACTCCTAGGTATATGACCCTAGGTAGACTGTCCACGGAATTCTCCAGGCAAGAATACTGTAGTGGGTTGCCATTCCCTTCTCCAGGGAATCTTCCTGACTCGGGGATCGAACCTGGGTCTCCTGATTGCAGGCAGATTCTTTACCACCATCTGAGCCACCAGGGAAGCCCAGGTATATACCCAAGAGAACTGAAAACACATGTCTACACAGAAATTGTCCACAAATGTTCACAGCAGAATTGTTCTTAACAGCCAAAAAAGTGGCAACAACCCAAATGTCCAAGTGATGAATTAATAAATAAAAGTAGTCTATCCATATAATGGAATATTTTTCACTCATAAAAAGAAACGAAGGAACTTCCTTGGTGGGCCAGTGGCTAAGACTTGCACTCCCAATGCAGGGGGCCTGGGTTCACTCCCTGGTCAGGTAACTAGATCCCACATGCCACACGTAAAGATCCTGCATGCCACAACTAAGGGCCGGCACAGCCAAGTAAATAAACAAATAGATAGTTTTAAAAAGAAAGAAAGAAGTTCTGACACACTATAAAATGTTATGTGCCCAGAAGAGGCACACCCACAGAGGAAGAAGGTAGATGAGCGGCTCCTGGGGGCTGGAAGGAGGGAGGGGAGGAGTAAGAGTCCACAGGCCCACACTCCTTCTTGGGGCGATGAAAACATTCTGCAATTAGAGAGTCTGCACAAAATAAGTATGCTTGCACAACACTGTGCGTATACCAAAATCCACTGACCTATACACTTTAAAATGATTAAAAGGTATGTGCTTTATGTTATGTGAATCTACCCCATTTAAAAGAAATCAGATCAGATCAGTCGCTCAGTCGTGTCCGACTCTTTGCGACCCCTTGAATCGCAGCACACCAGGCCTCCCTGTCCATCACCAACTCCCGGAGTTCACTCAGATTCACGTCCATAGAGTCAGTGATGCCATCCACACATCTCATCCTCTGTTGTCCACTTCTCCTCCTGCCCCCAATCCTTCCCAGCATCAGAGTCTTTTCCAATGAGTCAGCTCTTCCCATGAGGTGGCCAAAGTACTGGAGTTTCAGCTTTAGCATCAGTCCTTCCAAAGAAATCCCAGGGCTGATCTCTTTCAGAATGGACTGGTTGGATCTCCTTGCAGTCCAAGGGACTCTCAAGAGTCTTCTCCAACACCACAGTTCAAAAGCATCAATTCTTCGGCGCTCAGCCTTCTTCACAGTCCAACTCTCACATCCATACATGACCACAGGAAAAACCATAGCCTTGACTAGACAAACCTTTGTTGGCAAAGTAATGTCTCTGCTTTTGAATATTCTATCTAGGTTGGTCATAACTTTCCTTCCAAGGAGTAAGCGTCTTTTAATCTCATGGCTGCAGTCACCATCTGTAGTGATTTTGGAGCCCAGAAAAATAAAGTCTGACACTGTTTCCCCATCTATTTCCCATGAAATAGATGAAATTAAATATTAACATTTAATCTAAATATAGCCAAAATGTCATTTCAAGATGTAATCAACGTAACAGTATTAATGAGATATTTTACTTTTTTTCTTTCACTCTAACACATTTTTACGCTTAAAGTGCATCTCAATTGGGACTTCTCAGTTCTCAGCAGCCACCTGTCCATGGAGACAGCACAGTCCATGAGCAATAAGAGGGGAGGAGAGAGTGTACCAGCATCAGGTAAATGCCAGTCAGTTATTATTTATTTATGGCATCTTGATAGGATTACACACTCACACCGGCACCATTCACCACAACAGACAAGCTACCGCCCAGATGCTTCAAGATTATGGTGCCTGGGGGCCATATGCTGGTCCTCTGAACACGCATGTTCTCAGAGAAACCACGGCACAAGCAGTAAGGCGACGTGTCCAGTCCAAAACCCTACAGCTGACATAAGTCATTGTTGTGACTTAAAGTATCACGTGCAGAAATGTGAACACTGGCTGGATATCTGATACTAAGAAATTATTGGGAGTTTTGGTTAGAGTAGTTACGAGAAAGAGATGATCCCACATTTTAGAGATACACATTGAAACAAGAATGATTCAAACAGCATGAGGTATAGTCACTGAGTTTTGATGTTGGACACTGAGGGTTCATTAGATCACTCTACTTTTTCATGTTTAAACTTTCTATGATTAGTCTACACACTAAGATTAGTCACTAAGTCGTGTCCAGCTCTTTGGGACCCCGTGGACTGCTGCAGCTCAGGCTTCCCTGTTCTTCACTATTTCCCATATTTGCTCAAACTCATGTCCATTGAGTCAGTGATGCTATCTAACCATCTCGTCCTCTGTCGCCCCCTTCTCCTGCCTGCAATCTTTCCTAGCATCAGGGTCTTTTCCAATGAGTCTGTTCTTCTCATCAGGTGGCCAAAGTATTGGAGTTTCAGCTTCAGCATCAGCCCTTCTTGTGGCACTGCCAATAACTAAAACTGAAAAGCAAAGTTAAGAACAAATCCTTTTTCAAACTTTTTAAGTACGAGGCTGGTTTTAGTGGAAAAGAAAGATGAGTTAGATAATGGTGAGATGAAATTAACTTTTTTTTTTTTTTTGCCACGCCTCACAGCTTGCAGCATCTCAGTTCTCTGACCAGAGATCCAACTCAGGCCATCACAGTGGAAGTTCCCAGTTCTAACTACTGGACAATCAGAGAATCCTGGAACTTTTGTTTTCTGAGTGGAATCTAGAGAGGTTCAAGACCTTTCAGAGGTATAGATACTTCCTGTTTGTTACTTCTTACCTGTGGCCCCCTGTATCCGAGGGTGCCATACCCGCAATTGGTTGAACCCAGGACGTGAGGGCTGGCTGCATGCAGCCACTCGATACGTATAGCCTGAGCACTGCGGAGGTTGGCACCCACAGGGCGTGTGGGAACCAAACCCCCATGGACACCCAGGGACAAATCAAATTTCACTCCCCCAACTGAGCTGTCTTATCACAGTATATATAGCTCCGCCAACAATTTATCAGCTATCATAAGGGTTACTGAGGCACATAAAGGGATAAAAGAGAGGAACAAGAAAGAAATAAGTAGAGAGATTGAGAGCAACAGAAAGAAGATGGGGGAGGGTGGTAATTTTTTTGAAGAAAATAAAAAGACGTGGAAGGAGATGGAAGGTTCTGTGGATTCGGGTTTCAGCTTTATCTTTGGCCACCTCACGTAACTTCTCCTGGCCCCAGCTTCCAACTGGAACCTACCAGATGGACCTGCGACATTTAATGGGGGCACACCATGTACACGTGAAGGTGGGGCATTCTTTACTTTACAGGCTCTCCACATGGCAGCATGTTCAGCAGCCCTGCTCCCCTCACCCCTTCCCAAACCGGCAGCACCCTCACCCCTGCAATGTGCATCACCACCAAAAAGAGCCCTGCCCCCTACATTTCCCAATGGCCCAGGGCAGAGGCCAGAGGGTTCACCAGTGAAGCAGAAGAAATCCTCCACAGCCAGGCCCATGTGAAAAGGGAGTGGCTCAGCCTACCCAGACCCCACCTCTCCACCACAGGCCTCTGCCGAAAACCATAGCCCAGAGAGGCTAAATGACAGCGGGCAGGAAGCAAGCACCAGCAGGAAGATGCGCTTCCCACTGAGCGAGGCATGAAGAGAAGCTGCCCAGAGAACTGCTGACTAACTAAGGGAGATGGATACTCACCCACAGCTCACGCACATCCAGAGGAGGCAGGGCCACTGAAAAGCAGGCTGTCTTCCCGCCCAGGGGCCACTGAAGGACCCCAGGACTCAGCACACCTGATCCGCCTGCGCAACGTGGGGTCTGCACACCACTGCCCCGGCTCCCCCATCAGTGGGGACAAGGCCAAGCAGGGCCCCCAAAAAAGACGTGAGGGAGACGGGGAGAGGTATGCAGGGGCAGGTGGGCAGCAGAAGGAGGCCGAGTCCAGACCACAGGGAGGAGCTGAGAGACAGATGGGCACAAGCGTTGAGGTCAAGACCTACTCTTGGGAGTTTAAGAGACCCAGGACATTACACAGTATGAGAACTTGGGTTATTCAAGGTCCAGAAATGGTTTAAGGGCACATGAGTAAGAGATTAGTGAGTGTACATGTGTGCATGTGGGAGAAGTGGTATAAGAACGTGAGTGTGCTGAGTGAAGTAAGCCAGACACCAAGGCACAAACACTGTGAGATCCTGCTGAGTGGGCGCTGTGAGCAGTCAAGTCCACAGACACAGAAGGCAGGACCACAGACGCCACACGGGAAGGGGGGTGGGGAGGGGGAGGACACAGAGGCAGTGCCTCACATGGACAGAACTTCCAGTGGGAAGATGAGAAAGCTCTGGACTGGGATGTGGAGACAGTCGCATAATGATGTGAATGTATTTGATGCCAATGAACTGCATGCTGAAAAATCGTTAACATGGTTCTTCTTATATTAAGTACATGGCAACCCACTCCAGTACCTTGCCTGGGAAATCCCAAGGACAGAGGAGCCTGGCAGGCTACAGTCCACAGGGGTCCAAAGAGTTGGACAAGACTGAGCAATGAATACTTTCACTTTTTTTTTTAAAGCAGGACAAATGGCTAGACTGCTTGACATTTGTTTTGTTGCCTCCTTTTCAAGAGACAGAATCTTCCACAGGAAGCAACTCATAGAAACCACCGCTGCTATGATTGAAGGGAGCAGCCCTCACCTCAGGTCCAAACACCACACAGGAACAGGAGCCACACGGCCTGGGGCTCTTACCACCCAACGAAAACCTCTGCTATGCATCACTCACGACAGGAAAGTCCTAGAAATGCAGGATATTTTCATGCCACCTGCCTCAAATAATGCTTTCCAGAGCCTCCTCAGGCCCCACATCACCCTGTCACAGAGGATAAACCTGCGGCTCAGAGGCCACCTCGACAGGTTCACAGATCACACAGGTGAGTGACAACATGGGGCCGAGGCACGTGGAACAGGACCCGCCTCCCTCCACCTTCTACTGCCTCTTCTATTGAAGCTTTTCTCTTCCTGGACACAGAACAGTTCACGTGTTGCCAAGTCCCCTCTCCCATCATTCCACTTCACTTCTTTGTTAGGTCAGGAATGACACAGGAAGTGTATTTCCACCACAAAGGAAAGAAACATTACTCAAACAATTTTCTTTGCACTATAGTGGGTTAGTCGCTCAGTCATGTCCTACTCTGTGACTCTCTGGACTGTAGCCTGCCAGGCTCCTCTGTCCACAGAATTCTCCAGGCAAGAAAACTGGAGTGGGTAGTGATTCCCTTCTCCAGGGGATCGTCCAGTGTCCATTTTCATATTTTAACAAATTAGTGAAAAATCTCAACATGTCATAGCAGATACATGACTGCAAGAAACCAACCTAGAAAGAATGTCACAGACAAAACTATGGAAAAGGAAACCACTTCTGACTCTCACTTTTGGCAAGTAAAAATGGACACAGTGGCAGGAAGCTCAACCTTCCCTGAACAAAGTGCTACTCGGTAATTCAGGGCCTTCCAGACTCTTCCTCCAACCATCTCAGATATCAGGAAATTAGTACCTCAACTGCCTTTAGGATCACCACGTGGCTATGGGGCAACAACTAGTCAGGAGACCACCCAAGTTCTCGGTAAGTCTTCAGACTCACAAACATTAACTGGCTTTCTGACAAAATAAAAGAATGAACTGAGCCACTCCGTGCCATTCTCAAAGGAGTTGACACAGATCTTTACAACAGAATCTCTGTTAGCTTTTGCCAAAACTAACTAAAACCTGAGGCTCCGTTTCCAGGGAGGCCCCTTAAAAATCTGTTTTATATGTACACATATATACATCTGTACAAAGAAGACAGTATTTCACTGGGTGCTTGTGTGAGGATTATCTGTACCCAGACAAATGTGGTGGTTTAAAAATAACCCCTCAAGTTCCTGACATCACCCCCCTAGAATGGAGTCTAACTTCTACCCCTTCCACCTGGTCTCGCCTTAGTGACTTGCTCCTAACAAATGTACAGGAAGTGACCCTGCGCACTTCTGAGGCCTGGCCAGTGAAAGGTGTAGGGGGTTAGTGTAACCCCGAATTTATGTCCACCCAGAACATGGCAATGAACCTGTTAACAACCTCGTTTAGAATCAGGGTCTGAACAGATGTAAGTTAGTTGTAATAATGTCGGAGGGAGCGGGGGGAGCAGGGTGGGGGTGTGGGCCCCAAATCAGAATGACTAAAGAGGTGAAGAGACACAGACACAGAGGGAAGATGGAGGCAGAGACTGGAGTAGTGTGTCTGCAGGTCAAGAGATGCCAAAATCTGCCAGCAAACAAGAAGCTACAAGCACCAAGGCTCCATAGAGCCTTCGAGGGACCATGGCCCTGCTGACACCCTGATTTTGGACCTGGAGCCTCCAGAACAATGAAGGAATACATTTTCATTTTAAGGCGTCCAGTTCATGGTATTTGTCTTGGCAGCTCTGGGAAACTCCTGCAAAAGATTATAGCTTCCTCCCCTTCATTGTTGGGATCCTCACCCTGGGAGCCCAGCCTCCATGCTTCAAGGAAGCCCCCAGCCATGTGGAAAGTCACGTGTAGGTGCCGTGGCCTCACAAGACCTCTCTGAAGTCTCAGTTCCCTGACCGCAACACATGAGCGAGGGAACATTCAGGCAACTCCACCCCAAGCCTTCAGAGCACCCCGGATGTGGAGTGTGCAGTAGAACAAGCTGTTCCCTCTAGGCCCTCCCAAAGTGCAGGTTGTGAACAAAATAAATGTCTGTCATGGTTTTAAACCACTGTGTTTGGAGGCAATTTGTTATCCAACAATAAAAAACAGGACAACACATATACGTATAATCCTGTTCATCTGACTCAAATACAGATCTTCAAAACATGGTCCCTTATGCCAATCAGATGCCAAGGCATTCTACAAAGGTCCCTTTCAGCAAATATTTATGAAGAATCCTCTTATCTGGAAGTACACCCCTGCCTTCCTTCCGAGGGGAAGGTCACCTCAACATCCCTAAGATAACAATGCAGAATAAGCCAAGAGTTCCTGGGTCCCTTTAAATGGTGTGCAAAAACTAGGAGTGTTCAAACATGTTTACTGTTTAAAGAAGCCACCTTATCTACAATTTTCATGGCACATTACATTAATAAAAGTTTGAACAATCATAATATAAATACTACAAATAGATGGGGAAAAGGTGGAAACAGTGTCAGACCTTATTTTTCTGGGCTCCAAAATCACTACGGATGGTGACTGCAGCCATGAAATTAAAAGACGCTTACTCCTTGGAAGGAAAGTTATGACCAACCTAGATAGCATATTCAAAAGCAGAGACATTACTTTGCCAACAAAGGTCCGTCTAGCCAAGGCTATGGTTTTTCCAGTGGTCATGTATGGATGTGAGAGTTGGACTGTGAAGAAGGCTGAGCGCTGAAGAATTGATGCTTTTGAACTGTGGTGTTGAAGACTCTTGAGAGTCCCTTGGACTGTAAGGAAATTCAACCAGTCAATCCTAAAGGAAATCAGTCCTGAATATTCACTGGCAGGACTGATGTTGAAGCTGAAACTCCAGTACTTGGCCACCTGATGCAAAGAACTGACTCATTTGAAGAGACCCTGATGCTGGGAAAGACTGAAGGCGGAAAGAGAAGGGATGACAAAGGATGAGATGGTTGGATGGGATTACCAACTCAATGGACATGAGTCTGAGCAGGCTCCGGGAGTTGGTGATGGACAGGAAGGCCTGGCATGCTGCAGTCCATGGGGTCGCAAAGAGTCGGACACGACTGAGTGACTGAACTGAACTGAACTGAAAGTGTAGTATTTTTTTTAAAGGTTCTCAGTGGTTAATCTCCAAATGATGGAATTACAGGTGATTTTTATTTTTATATTTTCATAATTGTCTTTTAAAATATTTTTTATATTTTCATAATTCCCAACCCAAGGATTGAACCCTGCTCTCCTGCACTGCAGGCAGGTTCTTCACTGCTGAGCCACCAGGGAAACCTAATTGTCTATAATAAAAATATTTTGATAATTAAGAAAAAGACAACTTCTTTGAAAGTTACTGAAGGCTGACATATGCAATCATTTCTTGTTTTAAAACAAAGCTGAATATCCCTACTAATAATATACAACTCAGGAAATGAGCTTCTACCCAGTTATATAAATACACATGAACTTGTGTAATTGCATTTATGCAATCAAACTGAATTAACCATACCTATTCATGCAACAGGAATGCAGAAAAGAAAGAAAATGAAAATGACAATCCAATCTCAAAGGATCAGCTGAAGTCTCATTGGAAGTATTTACCATCAACCAATCAGAGTCTGTGGGATTTGGTTCAAATCATCAAGACAGAGAACCTGACTGACCAGCTGCAGCTCTGGGAATGGGCACACTTCACTGACCCAGGCTTCTCCCTGCTTCCAACAGGCTATGGCTCACGAAAATGGAACCAGCCAGGAAAGCACAAAAAAGAAAAAGTAACAGCACCACACTGGTGAGCAAGGTGGAAACAGATAATAAAAATGTAATAACACCATCCAGCAATTCAGCTTTTAAGTTTACCTCTAAAACTCTTTCGATCCACAATGACAAATTTGATACAGTGCAAACATTCACATATGTATTATCTTTAATATATACACTGACACAATGGTTTCACCAAAGAATATTAAACAATATAATAATACTCTAATATTTTAAAATTTTTTATGTGATTCATAACCAGCAAATTATTACTCCCAGCTCATTAATGGGTCCCCAAACTGTAGTCAGAAATGTACTGCAAGCTTAGAGAAACTCACACGCGTCAAGGGAGCCCTGCAGAAGCAGCTAGTTCTCTGCAACAGCCAACACTAGAAACAACTGATGGGCCCAGTGCAGAGGGTGGGTAAACTGCGGCACATTTATGCAAAGAAACAGGGCACAGTGGTGATAATGGACAAACTAGATCTATATACCAAGAGCCCCTTCATGGATCACAGCCATGTCACACTGCAGGCGCTTACATAACTCAACGAAGCCATAAGCCATGCCATGCAGGGCCACCAAGATGGACAGGTTACAGTGGAGAGTTTGGACAAAACGTGGCCCACTGGAGGAGGGAATGGCAAACCACTCAGGTATTCCTGCTTCAAGAACTCCATGAATAGTATGAGAAGGCAAAAAGATATGACACTGGAAGATGAGCCCCCAGGTCAGAAGGTGTCCAGTATGCTACTGGGGCAGAGTGGAAAGCGACTTACTAATAGCTCCAGAAAGAATGAAGTAGCTGGGTCAAAAAGGAAACATCCGCACATTCAATTGTGGATGTGTCTGGTGGTGAAAGTCAAGACTGAAGCTGTAAAGAACAATATTGCAGAGGAACCTGGAACGTTAGGTCCATGAAACAAGGTAAATTAGACATGATCAAGCAAGAGACAGCAAGAGTGAACATTGACATCTTAGGGATCAGTGAACTAAAATGGATGGAAATAGGCGAATTTAATTCAATTGACCATTATTATCTATTAGTGTGGGTAAAAATCCCTTAGAAGAAATGGAGTAGCCCTCATAATCAATAAAAGAGTCTGAAATGCAGTACTTGAGTACAATGTCAAAAATGACAGAATGATCTCAGTTCATTTCCAAGGCAAACCATTCAACATCACAGTAATCCAAATCTATGCCCCAACCATTAATGCAAAAGAAGCTGAAGTTGACTGGTTCCATGAAGAACTGCAAGACCTCTTGGAACTAACACCAAAAAAAGATGTCCCTTTCATTACAGGAGATTGGAATGCAAAAATAGAAGAGATACTTGGAGTTACAAGCAAGTTTGGCATGGAATACAAAATGAAGCAGGGCAACAACTAACAGAGTTTTGCCAAGAGAACATACTGGTCACAGCAAACATACAACAAAAGAGATGACACTACACGTGGATATCACCAAAATCAGATTGATTATACTCTTTGCAGCCAAAGATGGAGAAGCTCTATAAAGTAAACAAAAACAAGACCTGGAGCTGACTGTGGCTCAGATCATGAGCTCCTTATTGCAAAATTCAGACTTAAATTGAACAAAGAAGGGAAAGCCACTAGACCATTCAGGTATGACCTAAAGCAAATTTTTTGTAATTATACAATGTAAGTGACAAATTGATCCAAGGTATTAGATCTGGTAGACAGAGTGCTTGAGGAACTATGGATGGAAGTTTGTTAACACTGTAGAGGAGGTGGTGACCAAAACCATCCCTAAGGAAAAGAAAAGCAAGAAGGCAAAGTGGTTATCTAAGGAAGCTTTACAAATAGCGGAGGAAAGAAGATAAGTGAAAAGCAAGGGAGAAAGGCAAAGATATACCCAACTGAATACAGAGTTCCAGAGAATGGCAAGGAGAGATAAGAAGGCCTTCTTAAGTGAACATTGAATAGATAGAGGAAAACAACAGAACGGAGAGACCAGAGATTTCTTCAAAAATACCAGCAATATCAAGGAAACATTTCATATAAGGACATGCACAATAGAAGACAGAAACAGTAAGAACCTAACAAGCAGAAGAGAGTAAGAAGAAGTGGCAAGAATACACAGAAGAACTATATAAAAAAATGTCTTAATGACCCAGATAACCACAATGGTGTGGTCACTCACCTACAGCTAGACATACTACAGTGCAGACCTTAGGAAGCATTGCTATCAACAAAGCTAGTGGAGGTCACAGAATTCCAGCTGAGTTTTTAAAATCCTAAAAGATGACGCTGTATGAAAGTGCTGCACTCAATATGCCAGCAAATCTGGAAGACTCAGCACTGGCCACAGGACTGGAAAAGGTCCGTTTTCATTCCAATCCCAAAGAAGGGCAATACCAAAGAATGTTCAAAAAGGAAAAAAAAATTAAAAACAGAATATAGAAAGGCCAGAGGCTCAGAGTAAAAGGCAATTCTTCCTAAGGAAAAAAAAAGTCAGATTTTCAGGTAATAACAGATACACACAGGGGTGGAGAGGCAGGCAGAAAGACAACACAAAACATTCTTTTTCCTCCCTCCCTGTAGAAGGGAAACCTTGCTCTGGCTGCCATTTCTAGACAGGGCCTCAGACTTTTCCTATGTGACTGGTTTGAAGGGTGAGAAATACTTTTTTTTAAAAAATCTGAAGAGTACTTTCTCATAGTCACAAATGTCTGTTTCTTCTATGAATTGTTCCAGTTTTTATGCTGCTGTAGGAAGGTGCTGCCTGGGTGACACTGTGTGTGCTCCCGAAATCCTCTTCAGCTACGTAGAATAGGACCTTGCTATTTCTCACATGCTTAACCTCTTGAAGTACATTTTGGGAGGAAATAGGGTTTATTCTTAAGGGATGAAGTTGGCAGAAGCTCCACGTGGGATTTGGCTCATGCTAATCCATGTGCCTCTCTCTGTGAAATGCTTGATTTACTGGAAAGCAGTCATATCTTGGGATGCATTATCTTGAAAGCGGACTTGATTTTAGTAGAAACTAGCAGCCAAGTCTTCAAGAAAATAAATGTTCATGAGCCTGATGTACTTTAGAAAAGAAGATATTACTAATTCAGACCATTACACAGTCTAACAAACAGGAAAGTGGAGTCACACAGTCCCAAGCAAGCCAGAAAAAGCAAGACACAGAAAGCTGCTCTCATTAGCAGGAAGTCCCTTCTAAAAGCTGTGTAGGTCTAGTATTTTTTAAACATAAAACCCAGCACTTTCAGGTCCCCTACTTTCTCAGTGCGTATTTAGTAGGAGGTCTACATCTCCTCTCCCTGTGGGATACTCATGGTCACAATGCTGTCCCTTTGTGAGATACAAGCACCCAGCTCACACCTGGCACAGAGGAGGTACTCAACGCAAATTTGTAAAAGAAAACAAGGTTAACAGGAGGATGAACCTGATGCTTAGATAGTTCTTTGGCATTTCCCCCTTTTATCACCACTTCAAAAGGTTTTCCAACAAGCTCACCCAGGGACCACTGGCAAGATGGGGAAACGCCCAAAGCTTGAGCAAGAGGCTCATTCCACACCTGAACAGCCATGTTCTTTCACATGCAGTTCTGCACATGCAGTTTCTTTGCCCTTCCCATCTGTTCTGTTTCCAATTCCAGCTCATCCTTGAACACTCTACTTAATTTCGCTTCTTGCTGGTGACCCCTCCCCACCCCAGTCAATAGAATTCACTCCTTCCGAGGGCTTCCCTGGTGACTCAGTGGTAAAGAACCTGCCTGCCAATGCAGAAGGGTTCCATCTCTGGGTCAGGAAGATCCCCTGGAGAAGGAATTGGCAACTCACTCCAGTATTCTTGCTTGGGAAATCTCATGGACAGAGAAGCCTGGCGGGCTACAGTCCATGGGGTCGCCAAGAGTCGGACATGACTAAGTGACTAAACAACAACACACATAAACACGCAGCTGCTTATCCTCCCACTGAGGAGAATTCAACAGGGTATAAATGGCATTTAGAACAGAATTAAGAGGAAGTCAAGCAGGTCTTGCCTTTTCGTCCTGGTACAACTTGTTGACGCTCTCCATCTGAAAGTTGTGGCTGGACTGGATTTTGTCCAGCTGCTCCCGCTGCTTTTCCAGCTCCCCCTGGAACTCATTCTTCTTCATCTCCACGGCCCCTCGCTCCGCAGCCGCCCTGCGGACCCTGCCTTCCAGCTCCACAATCCGCGTCTGCAAGGACACAGCAGCGTAAGGACCACGTGAAGCTATCCTCAGACCAGGCCACCACGTTCCCTCAGCAAGACCACACCACAGCCCCCAGCTGGGGCCAAGTGTGTTCACAGCGGGTCCATTCACACATGGTGTGTCCCCAGGGCTTGGTCTTCTAGGTGAGTGGTGCAGATGTTCCCACAGGCTATTCTAGAGGCTATTCACTTCTCTGAGCATCTGTGTATCTACTGTGCGTCTTCATGGAAACACCATCACACCCCTCATAGGGACTTTGCCAGGTTGACTGAGGCAGGTATAGGCACACCTCATTTTATTGAGCTTCACAGGTATTGTATTTTTTAGAAATTGAAGGTATGTGGCAACCCTGCATGGAGCAAGTGCGTCAGCACCGTTTTTTCCAATACCATTTGCTCACTCCGTATCTCTGTATCACATTTTGGTAATTCTCATAATAGTTCAAATTTTTCATTATTATTATATTTGTTGTGATGATCTGAGATCATGATCTTTGAAGTTACTAAGGCTCCCTAAATACTTAGATGATGGTCAGCATTTTTTAGCAGTATTTTTAAGTTAAAGTATGTACTTTTTTTTTTTAGATATAACACTACTGAACATTTAATAGAGTACAGTATAGCATAAATATAACCTTTTATGCACTGATAAAACAAAAACTCACATGACTTGTTTTATTGCACTATTTGCTTTATTATAGCAGTCTGGAACTGAATCTGTAATATGGCCAAGGTCTGCCTGTACACAAAATGCTTTATGCGTTACCTGGTATGAGCTGGCGCTCAAATATTTAGTTCCTTTTCCTCACTAACACAGCACTTGAAAACTCTTTATAAGGCACAATTTCTGAAACAGATTGAGTTCTCTGGACACCAAAACCCCATCTGCCCAGAAAACAGGGGTCCAGGGGAAACTCAGACAAAAGCACTACCACTGTGTGGGGCAGGCACCGGAGGAGTTCAGAAACACTCCTAGGGGACGGGTTTCCTGAGGACTCAAGCCCTGCCACCAGAAAGACTGGCTTGGAGTCCCAGCTCCCCTCGTCCTTTCTCTGTGAAATGGGGTGGGGAACAAGATCCTAACCTGACAGAGTACAAAAGAAGGTAATGAATGCAACATACCCTTGAAGAAACATTATTTTGATACCTGTTAAAATGATAAGGAAAACTTGATTCAAGCTGCTGCAACAGGGGTCATGACTATGGCAGTTGAGAGAGAAACTGCTCTCAATTCTGAGTACCGCACAGACAGCTGAGGATTTACAGCCAAAGAGCAGAGACAAGGGGTTGGTAGATGGAAAAGTACTAAGAGGGTAGGGGGAGTCTTGCTAAAGGCAGGCCCATCAAAGATAATGCATGAGGAGCTTGCTTGGGCATCAGGGGTGGAGGAATGAGTTAGCAGGATTCTCTGCTGAGCCTGGGCTGGGCAAGCCAAAAACAGGATGGCCTTGACAAGACTGAGGCCTTGTCAAGAAGGGGGCTCCACAAAGCCTGACTAAACTGTGGTCAAGAAAGAGTCCTGGCTGTCGCTCAGTACTGCTGGCCCATGACAGGTGGCAATAAATAGGAAAGATAAAGTTATTACTATCAGTAAATGATACTGGTAAAGACTGGTACCTCTAAACACATTTGTCACACCCACTCTCTAAATACACTGCCCACACCACTCAGGTACTGAATGTGGACTGGAGGACCAGAATGGGCTGTGGGCAGGGTACTTGAGCTGTTTTCCCAGAACCAGCCCCAAAGGCCTGACTAAAAATTGTTCACTTACAGGAAGGGCAGACAGGCATGTCCTGGCAGCAAGCCTAAGAAGTCACAAGGGGGTCCTCTCCCACCCAAGAGCAGGGCTGGTGTGGAGCCAGGCCTGAGGCTGGGTGTTGGCCCTGCAGAACATGCATTACTGTGCACAAAGCCTTAGGTGCCGATAAACCACGAACTCCTCAGAATCCAGCACCCAGCAGCTCTAAATACTCTGTGACATCCACACAAACAGGACCAAGAGAACACCTGGAGATCCACGCTCCGGGAGCTGGCGATCCAGTAGTTGAAGCCCAGGACAATGATACAGGCCACCAGGGCAGCCAGCACGAGCGGTGGTGACTTCATGCTCCGACGTCCGTTTCCCAATCCCATCATCTCAAGGGCCAGGCTGAGAACCTGCCGAATAAGAACAGACACACAGGCCTCAGTACCAGGACTGCCGTGGCCCGGACATGCCACATCCATCATCACAACCAACAGGAAGGCGGCCTGCCTGAAACACAGGCTGGTGTTTTCTCCTTGAAACACGGAGCTGTCGGCAGAGAGGACTGTACATGGCACACCCGGGGCAGGTGATGTGTGCCCTGGGCAGTGCGGCTAGATCCCGGGGACAGGCCTGTGGGAGTGGGCACCGTCAGAGAAACCCATCACACACCGGCTCAACACCGTGGGCAGGTAATAATTTCTCTTATGCCTCAGTTTTCCCATCTGAAAAAATGGGGATAACTATAGTTTCTTACCTCCCAGTACAATTTGAGAAATCACCATCTCTGTAAGCAGTAATAGCAAATATTAGTGCTTCTACATCACATTAGAATGACTAGAACGACTCCAGGGGACTTGCCTGGTTGTCCAATGGGTGGGACTTCACCTTCCAATGCAAAGGGTGAGGGTTCAATCCCTGGTCAGGGAGCTAGAATCTCACATGCCTGACCATGAAAAAAACCAAGACATGGAACAGAAGCAAAAGACTTCAAAAAATCTTTTAAAAATGAAAGAAAGACTCCATTTCTCATTATTCCGCAAAGAAGTCTTTTTGATCTGATTCCTAACAAGGGGAGGGTTTTCTATTCTTTGATAAAATTGTCAGTGACACCCAATTATGATATCCCTTGAGCCAAGCAGGAAAGCCTCCTGGAGGCGTGCGAAGCCAGGACCGGAAGTGCCCCGACTGCCTCAGAAAGAGGCATTGGCCCAGCTTCCTTTGAACACTGTTCTCTCCCTTCTGAGCCTGTATCTGTGCAGCACAGCCAAGTCAGGAGACTTCAAGGGCTGCAGGGAGCATCAGACTTCTTGAAAGAAACAGAAATACAGCTGACAAGGAAGGAGCCATGTTTCTGCTCCTGGGCTCCGATCCCAAGCCCAGTCTGGCTGGATCCCAGCCCTGCTCCAGCAAGGGTAAGGTTAGTAAACAGTTCCAAACGGCTTTCACTGAGCCAGACAAACAGGACCTTATCAGAGGAAAGGCAATGCACACAATACACGTAATAAACGGTCTCCCTCACAATAGATATGCTTTTATGCCAAGTGAGGCCAGCAATGGAGGATGGGGAAGAGGTGGTGAGGGCGGAAGGGGAGAAGGAAACGGGGGAGGAGGGGAAGAGACACCACAAGGGACTCAGCTCTGAGGTGAAGTTCCTGCAGGTGAGGACACAGGAGAACTGAGAGCCAGCTCTCCCCCAATGGTACTTGTAGCTGAGTCGTGTCCCTGGGAGACATCCTCTCTCTCTAGGTACTGGTGTGGGAGCCGAGAAGGGGATGTAAGAGCAATCTAGTGGAAATCACATAAAACTAAGCACCCCCAGAATTCCCATGCATAGAACTGAGGGCTGAGTCCAGCCTCCATTGACTGGTGCCTTCTTCACCAGCTTCTGGTCTCTTGGGACAAAAGAGGAAAATAAGTTTTAAATTTAACTGTCAGTTGCTATCAGCTAGCATTGTATGTACTAACAGAGAGTGATGCTCAGAAATACTAAAGTTCCAGAAAATTCTATGGATCTGCTGAAAATGTGTCTCCACTGCTTTATCATGTTTTTGATCATGAAACAGTCTTTCTTTAAAAAAATATATATAGAAGATTACAAATACAATTGGGGAGAAAAATCACACACTTGAAGTGTAAAATTAAAAGTTCTCCTCTTCCTACTCCACTGTCTGTTCCTTCTATTCCAGCTGCTCTTAACCCTCAAAAGGCATCAAAATAACCCGGGACATTTCTTAAATTACCAACAAGTAGGCCCACTCCTCCTTTCTCTATGAAATCTTTTGCCCCTAATTTTTGGCTATTGTTGGTGTTTTCAAAATAACCTAATCTCATCACTCTTTCATTGTTTCTAGATTTTGCTTATATTTTGAAAGACATTTCCTACTCTAAGTTCAGATAGACATTTCCTACTCTAAGTTTAGATATACATTTACCCATATCTCCTCTCAACATACCTATGGGTTTCATATTTATATTTAAATATTTCATCCATTTGGAATTTTTTTGACCTAAGAAGTAAGGAAATACAAAGAAAAATTTTTTTTTTTTGGAATGGCCAGCCAGTTCTCTGAGCACTCTCTTATGGAATAATCTATTTTTACTCAGTTCTCTGAAAGGCCGTCTTTGTCACATGCCTAAACCCTTGACAATACGCTTTTAGATGGGATCCTTACTTGATCTTTTGTTATACCTACAGATATGAGTCAGGGTGGTGTACTGTAACTCTGAAAACAATGTAACTCAATTCTCACTTCAAGGAAGTTACAGATGATCATTTAACATTCTCCTTCCTTTAGCCAGTCAAAAAGTTTAGTGAACAGCTCTGACAGGACAGGTTGTCGTGCTAGCAACAGGAAGCCAGGGCAGCGTTAAGAGATCTAACTCAGAACCCAGTGGCCAGACTCAGACTTGGCTTCACCTCTTAAGAACCACAGAACCCTGGACTGTCTTCCTCAGAGGGCTTAAATGAGGAATACAGACCAGAAAAGATAAGAGAAGTGCTAGAACCACAACTGACACATAGTTTCAATGGCTCAGGGAATGCTGACTATCATATTAGAGGCTTCCCTGGTGACACAGGCAGTAGGAATCTGCCTGCAATGCAGGAGACCCAGGTTTGATCCCTGGATCAGGAAGATCCTCTGGAGAAGGGAATGGCACCCCCACTCCAGTATTCTTGCCTGGAGAATCCCATAGACAGAGGAGCCTGGTGGGCTACATTCCATGGGGTTGCAGAGTCGGACATGACTGAGCAACAGTAATCATTATTAGAGATGGAAAGATGAATAACAAATCATTTCCAGATCTGGCCTTTTCTGCACTTTATAAGAAAAAGGTGATGAATGTCTTCCCTCCTCAATTGTTCTACTTTATAGGAACCAGCCATTCCTAGGAACCAGCCATAGGAACCAGCTCCTCCCTCAACTCTGCTGTCCACTGAAGCAGCAGTCACTGCCATCACGTGGGCTGACTCACAGATGCTGCTTCTGCAGCAGACATCCTAGACTAGGACCCTAGTATGCAAGAGAGAGGTTCCAGGAAGCTGAGTACAGTCTCAGAGGCCCCTCGCCTGACCCAGCACTTGGCAGGTCAGTCGGCGTGCAGCTGCCCAGAGGGCACAATAAGGAGAGCCCCCGGCTCCCAATGGACGGAGGGCTGCCCAGGTAAGAAGATGACCATGACGGAGAAAGGGCCAACAGTGACCCTTCGTCCTGCAACGTGCCTCACCCAGGACTTCCAGGATTGCAGAAACACTGCTGCCCAAGACGAAGGGAGTCATGGCTGGGAAAATGCCAAAGCCTGACGAAGACTAAGGGCAGGCACTCAAAGTCAGGGTTGTCAAATGTTTCCTCCAAAGCTCTACTCTCCTCCACTTTAGAATTTATACAGACTGGGGGTGACAGAAGTGGGTCGGAGACAGTCTATGTCAGACAGATTAACAGTCATAATTTAGGCTTCAGAATGTGTTTTGTCTTATATTTGATTATAGTCACTTGACATACTGAAAAAGATTAACCTAAATCAACTAAACTCTGTGAAATTCCAGGTGTATCTGCATTAAATGTTTCTTGGCAAGTTGGAAGAGTCGTTTTTTAAAAAATGACTGGCTTAATTAATTTAAGCACTTCAATCTACTGGTTAAAATTATTGTTGCCTTTTAAGCAAAAACTTTAATAAGAGAACAGAGACTTTTTTGTTTTAAGAAAAAGCATAAGAAAATGGGCAACCGGTTAAATACATGAGCCCTTTGAACTTCTTAGTTAAATAATCTTTCCATTTCCTCATTTTCACAGAGGTTTTTAATCATATAGGCAAATACATAAGCAATCAAATCAGATTGACTTGTTTAACCAATGTCATCACTACAGGAACAACACAGCTTCTCCAAACAATACGGGAGCTGCACCTTTATTCCTTCTCAGAAGAAATGGCCTTACCAGGTGGGCGGAGGGCCAGAGCCGGAAGTGCCCTCAATGGAGCCGGAAGTGACCTGAATGGAGTTCGGAAGCCACGTCAGTGAGCAAACAGACCGGAGGATGCCCCACTTAGCGCTGAGGTCTCAGGAGTTCGTCACCAACATTTTTTCGGAGGGTTCAAAGATATTCCACCCCACCCCAAGAATGTCTCCAAGGCAGGAGTCAGCATACTGAGGCCTAGAGCCATTAGCAGCCCATTGTGTAAATACGGTTTTGGTGAACACAGCCACGCCCAGCCCTTGAAGTACTGCCCACAGCTGCTTTCTGCCTACCAGGCAGAGTTGAACAATTGACACGGGGATTTACTCAAAGGGTTAGAATGAAGACTGACGCAGTTAGATGTATTATTATCTGGCCCCTCTGGGGAAGTCTGTAAACTCCTGTCTAAACCATTAGGGTTAAATGACAAGTCCATTGAATTCTCCTTTTAAATTCTTAAATTCTTTTAAAAACTTACTAGGAAGTATACAATTCTCCTACTCCCACTTTCCCAACCCTCAATTTCCCCCCAATTCTAGAATCTAATAGTTTAGAAAGAAAAACCTTTAACAGCATGGTAACTACAATAATACCGTATCACATATCATAAAGTTGTAAGAGAGTAGATCTTAAAAATTCATCACAAGAAAAAAAATTTTGTAACTATGTGCAATGATGATAACTAGATTTACTGTGGTGAGCATTTCGCGAAGTATACAAATAATGGATCTTTACCCTGTATACCTGAAACTAATATGTGATGTCAATTATGCTCAATAAAATGTTTTAAAAAGAAAAAATGTCAAAATTCATGTGCATATTTAGGGCTATAGAGTGAAAATACCAAAGAGTGAGATGGATGAGTGAAAATGAATGAGAACCAATTCCATTGTGTTTCTTCCAGCACTTGACTTTCTGCAGAAGGGCCAACTCCCCTGTGGACGCCACAGCTACACAATAGCAAGTGTTCCCAAATTCCTCCTCTTGTTCGGGAGTCGGCAAGCTCCAGCTTCAGGGCAGAATCCTGCCAGCCACCTGTCTTCGTACACTGTCTAAAAGCTCAGGTTTCAAGCTTTTTAATTGAAAAAAAAAAAACAAAAGAATAATATTTTATGACACGAGAAGTACACGGAATTAAAATTTCACTGACATAAATAAAGGTCTGTTGGGACACAGCCATGACCATTCATTTACATATCGTCACGGCTGTCAGGCTATGAGAACTGTGTAGCTGTGACACAGCCCACTGGGCCTACAGAACCTAAAATACCATCTGGCTTTTTACAGAAAACGTTTGCCAACACCTGCTGTAGTTCACAGTTCTCAAAGTATGGACCCTGGACCAGCAGCATCAGCATCACATCATTATAAAGTTCTCCAGGTGATGCTGATACAGGTCAAGATTGAGAACTGTGCTCACCAGAGCTCACTGGACAGGTCTGACAAGTGCCTCTTGTTCTGGTCACACTCAATTATTTTTAAGAAGCAGAAAGGCATGTTGGAGAGGGTGCGTTGTTTATCTTTGGGGAAACATTTCTATACTGTTTAAACATTTGCGTACTGTTTAAAGGTTGAGTTTGGATTCCCCAAACTTCCTTGGCTTTTGGCTACAGTCCACCAGGCCCCTCTGTCCATGGGATTCTCCAGGCGAGAATACTGGAGTGGGTTGCCATTTCCTCCTCCAGGGGAGATCTTCCCAACCCAGGGATAGAACTTGGGTCTCCTGCATTGCGGGCAGATTTTTTTACTGCCTGAACCACCAGAGAAGCCCCAGTCAGAATGAAGTGATCACTAATTCCAGAGCAACATGGCTTCTACAGGACCCTCCCTCACTGATACAGAAAACAGAGAGGAAAGATAAGGTATCATCTACCTGCTGCATGGATATAAACGACAGAGAGCATTTTGATGGGCTAGACCCTCCAGTTCTGGCAGCATCGGAATCAGATAAATAGCTTAATTTTTTTTCTAAAATCATTAGTATATTAAAATTTTGTCCAAGAATTCACCAAGGCACTATTTTTAAAAACTAGTAATAGCAAATGAGCCATCTTGAAATTACAGCCCAGCTGATCCTCAAAAGACTACAGTCCAGTCAACCCACAGAACCAGAAGCAATAACTAAACGATGGTTTTAAGCTTGCAGCTGATCTGTTATGGAGCAACAGATGATCAAAACATAAACTGTTACATGAAAAAAGTTACAAAATAGTAATGCTCATATCCCATTTTTGTTGAAAATTTTTAAAAATATACTCAATAAATCAATCATCGTGAAGTCGCTCAGTTGTGTCCGACTCTTTGTGACCCTATGGACTGTAGCCCACCAGGCTCCTCCATCCATGGAATTTTCTAGGCAAGAGTACTGGAGTGGGTTGCCATTTTACATTTCTCTATAATAGAAAATGTGCAGCAAATGCTTATAAGGAAAGATATTTACAAGTTGGAGTAAGAGAGGAGGAGGTAGAGAGGAACAGAAAGAAGACAGGGCAGCCATTTCTGACCTGGTGACGCAGCGGTTCCTCATCTCCTCCCAACCTCCTGCGCTCCCCTGTAAAGGCTTATCCCTGTCTTCTAAGGCTAGTGTGAAAATTAAATGAGAGCATGTACTTGTCACCAAGCAAATACTAACTGAAAAGAACTGCTGTGGTATTGACCTTTTTTTTTTTTAATACAGTTGTTTATTTGGTTGCATCAGGCCTTTGTTGTATCATGTGGAATCTTTGGTTGTGGTACATGGACTCTCCAGTTGTGGCACATGGGCTTAGGAGTTGAGGCATATGGACTCAGTTGCTCCAAGGCATGTGCGATCTTTGTTCCCTGACCAGGGATTGAACTTGGGTCCCGTGCACCGCAAAGCAGATTCTTAACCACTGGACCACCAGGGAAGTCCCGGTATTAACCTTTTAAAGTCTCAGTTTACTCATTTAAAAAAAAAAAAATGGGGAGTGTGATCAATTATACCTGCATTCACAGGGTTCTTCTGAGAATCAAATGAAAGAATTACCTGAGACTGAAGTGAGAGAAACAGCTGTCTACCAGCAGGGCGTATGCACCCCAGAAGGTGTAAAAGATGCTCCATCTGGGCTGGGGGAAAAATCCTAGAAGTTACATTTATTTTTGTCCAAAAAGTAGAATAGCAACTACATTTAGTAATGTAAATATTACACCAACAAGTTAAATATATTATGTGTACACTAATTACTTTACACTGTGTTACACTATACTAATACTACCATGAAATACTAACAGTATTAGTAAAAGCAGGAACTGACTGCACTCTCACAAAGTCCCTTTGTCAAGGGTCACCTGTCACCAGCCCTCTGAGGTACCCGACACACTCCTCTGACTGGGCAAGCATACAATGAGATAGATGCACAGATTAAAACTAAACTCACAGAGGATATGAAGCTTTAAGGTTCCCATAAAAAGCACAGATTAAAGCTATACTAGTAAACGCAAGCACAGGTGAACAAAAGCCGGGGGTCAGGAATGCACTTCCCACCCTGAGTCAGCTTCATCTGTGCGACATCACCAAGTAAAAACAAGAATGTTGTACTCAGATCTAACAAGATCCAGACCAAAAAACCCTCAAAGTTCAAGGAGTATTTGAAAGAGGGTTTTACCTCCACAATGAATCCAGCCCTAAGTGTATACTGGATCTTGACCTACAACATTAGCACATGTACATTAATTCATAATTAAGTAACAAACACACATACAGAGGAGTACTAAAAACTGGTCTTAACTGAAATCCAACTGACATTATGCTGTACTAGTTAATTTTTTTTTTTTTACTAACAAGAATGAACAAAAAAGCTTGGAAACCACAGCAAACTATCTCATTATACAGTATTTTTACATATGTGTTCTTCCTGTCAGTACTAGTTAATCATCAAAAATCTTAGTGAGAGGAAGTTTTATTAATGCAGTCTTGAAAGAGAATAAGATCACAATGTAAAAATCCGAGAAGGCGTGCATTTTCTTTCCTGAAAGTGGGGGACATTTCTTTGTGAAGCAAAATAGGCTCTCTGGGAATTTTGGAAATAATCCTTAAACTTCAAGCCAAGCCTCTCTTTCAATGTAATTTCATCAGTAACTTGGAAAAGTCTAGAAAGCAGCCACACTCTAAGACCATCTTGGGGGAGCAAGAGAAATGCCATTCACACTTTGTTAAGGTGAAAGCCCCCATGGCGCAGCAGGCAAAGAATCTACCTGTCAGGAGATCCCTGGGGGAGAACACAACCCTCTGCAGTATTCTTGGAGTGGACAGAGGAGCCTGGCGAGTCAGACCGAGCGACTAAGCACAAGGGGATGTCAAGACCATTCCCTCTACCTTTGTGAAGTTTTAGAAAATAATGCTAACTGAGTTTTTCTTTTAAACAAAAAGAAAAGTGATTTTTTTTCTTATCCCAATTTCCCATTTCAAGTCATTAAAAAAGAAATCTTTTCCTAAAGCAACTATTTTTCCCCCCACAGAAAATAACAATAATACAACTGAATTAAAGCCCCAGGCACAGGGCCTCTCCTCCAGTCCCTGCCTCCCCTCACAGCCCCTCCTGGACTGTTTAAAAGTAGGGCCACACTACCTCATGTTCCCTTCCACTCCACTGCCAGTGATGGGATCCTACTCGCTGCCCAGCAAGTCAAGTTGAAAGCGACACCCCGCCTTCCAACTCTTCCCACACAAGCAGTTTCCCCAGGCTCTGTCTGGCTATCCTTTGTGCTTCACATGCAGAAAGCTGGCCTGCAACGTTCACAGGATCAGCAGTTCCCTCCTGGCTGGGGGAAGGTGGCCATACAAATGGACTGAAGCTGGCCCTGGGTCTGACACGGTCAACCATTCTCATTGCTGTTTCAGCCCCACCCCTGAAAAAAACAATATACATGCAAAATCTTTTCATTCCCCCATCAATAACTGGACCAGCAATTAGAAAACAAATGGCACCCTTACTTTCTAATAGCAATGCTCCCAAATGCTGACCTCCACCCCTCGCCCCCAGCATTCCTGCCTCTCATCCTCGGTTTTTCACTTCTGAGCAAAACCAATGGGGAGAAAAGGTGATATCTTCACAGGAGAGGAAAATATGTCTTGAAGTGTTGTCTTCTTTAAACATCCTAAGAATTCAATGTCTTTTCACCACTGACTCCTTAAAAATTGAGTTCTGACCTAAAAAACACAAGTCTTAGCAAGCTCCTGGTTTCTATTTACAAATAAACTTATTCTTCACAGTAGCCTGCGCTTAGCTTAATCTTCTCTAACACAGGGAGGAGGAGCTATGGATGGATGCTCTAGGAGACCCACAAGTACCAACAAGGGATTCAACTTCTCAGGCCCCACGCTACAAAAAAATTCAGGAATACTAAAACTGCCTAAATTTGAGTCAATCTCGTGTTCATGAGCCAAACAGAGTCACACTAAAGCTGTTAAATATGTAATCAGGTTACTGGACTATCTTACTCTGCCCCTAGGAATGTCCCTCAACATTTGCATTATTTAGGGCAATTGGACCTTGGAGACCACAAACCAGACAAAGGAAATCTCAAAGCCGTGAAAGTCACACAAGTTTGGTTTTGCAGATTTGGAAACGGGATATCTCAAGCCTCGGGATATCTCACCACGACTTGGCGAATACAATGATTCTAAAATTCCGCTAAAACGAATACTCATCGAAACAGGTATTTTGCCTATTTTGTTTTACCGAAAGACAATCATTAAAAATATTAAGTAGGGTGTGACATATAAAGAGTATGTAAACCCAGGAGGCTATTTTTACGGCGGAGCAGAAGTTTTGTGGATCCTCCACGCCGCCAAAGGTGGGAAATACAGGTACAGAAGGAACCCGGAGCATCCCTGAGACGGGATTCGGAAGAGCTCCGGCAGTTCGCAGACCGAGGACCCGGTGTCAAGCTCACCTGCCAGGACGCGACTGTTGCCAACGTGGGCACCGCGGCGGCCCGGGGCGGAGAGGGAAAGAGACGAGCGGCGCGGCCAGCCCGCCCTCCCCGTGTGCCAATCACGCCCGCACCGCTGCCACTAGCGCCACTTTGGGGATGCTCGCTTTATACTCTGGGTGCCGACGCGCGTGACACAGCTAAGAACAAAAAGAAAGGCCCCGCATCGCCCCAGACCGGCCTCCTCAGGGGAGCCCAGCAACGGAGCGGAGCCCGGGAGGCGGAACGCGGCGGGTCGGGGCGGCCCCGGGAAGAAGGCTCCAGCGCTGGGAGGTGCGGGGCCGGCCTCGAGCCCACTCCGGTAAAAGGCTGCGGCCTGGGCGCCAGCCGGGAGAGAGCGGGTGTTTCCGGGGCCCGGCGCGGGCCCCGAGCCGTGGAGGGACAAGGAGAGAGAAGGGGGCTGGGGCGACCGGGGGGAGGGCCGCCAGGCGTGCGCGCCGCCTACTCACCCCCTGCCGCGGCTCCGGCGGTTGCTCGGCGCTGCGGGGGCCCGGCTCCCTGCTCGCCCGGGCCGCTCTTCCACCGCCGCCGGCCTCGTGCTCCCGTCCGCCCCGGGCAGCGTCCAGCGCCGCCGCGTTCGCGGCCTCCGCAGCGGCGAGTCCCCGCCTCTGGCCAGCGCCCGCGGCGCGCGGAGAAGACGGCCTCGGGAGCGCGAGGAGGCGAGGCCGGGACCGCGCCCGGACTCCCGGCCCCGCGGTGCGCGCGCCCTGGCCCGCGGCCGCTGAGCGGCGGGAGCTGGAAAAGCCTGGTCGCGCCCCCTCTCAGCCTCCTCCCCAGCTCTTCACCCGAAGCTCCCGGCGCGCCTTCGGGACTGGGCTCCGACAGACCAGCAGAGCGGTCTCGATGCTTTTACAGGAGGTGAGAAGTGGCGACGGAGAGAAGGGCCCCGGGAGACCGCCCTCCCCTCCACCCCTCAACGTCCCCCACCTCCGGCCCGGAGGAATTTTCCGGAACCCAGAGCCGACCACACCCATTGTCTCACTCCTGGTCTTGCTCACTTCTCTGGTCTTGCTCACGTAGTCCTGGCCGAACTGCCCAGGATAGAGGGGTCAAGGAAAAACAGGTATTTGGGAGATCTTTACTCACAAATCTGTCCTTTTTCTTCCATCAGCCTTCCCGGGTGGGCTTGATCTCCCTAAAGCTATTATCTCTCAGCACTCATTTTGTTGAGAGTTGGGACACTCCCAACTGTGTGCAGCAGAGAAAATCCCAAGGCTCTTGGGTGCTGCCCAAGCGGGATCCTCTAGGACTTTCTCAGAATGGAGCCTGGAAATCTGAAATTTAAACAGCACCCAGGTGACCTTCAGGCACACGGAAGTTTGAGAAGCTCTGTTGAGCCACACCTACCTGAGAAGATGCCATAAAACTAGTGACATATAGAATAAGCATATGAGAAATGGAGTATTTCCTGCCATATCAGTAAATAAGACTGTCATTGTCATCAGCAGTTGCAGCCTGCCAACGTGAGCCTGTATTCTAAGGGAATACAGGAAAATGAATACCAGCAGACTTCAGACCCTCCCCACAGTGAGCCCAAGGGAACTTGGGATGTGAAAACACAGAATACTGGCCCCATAGCTGAGATGTATATAGAAGCAATTATTTCAGTGAGCTGAGACTCTTGCATTGTCTCATTCACAGAAAAGCACAAACTTTCTTAACTTGGGATATCTGCTTTCTTTAATTAACAATAATCTTCTGATGTTCCAACTAGCTGCCCTTTGTTGCAGAACTTCTATAAAACCTGGCTGTTCCTCTCACCTCCTCACAGCAGTTGTCTCAGAGTCACTTGAGATACTGTCTCCCAGACTTGAACTCCCCAAATTCCCACCAAATAAAACATAACTCTCAACTTTTAGGTTGTGAATATATTTTAAGTTGACCTGTACTAGGAAATTATAAAGCAATGATTCTTAACCCTGGTAGCATGAGCCAGACATTCAAATTATCTGGGAGATTTTAAAGTATTTAGATACCAGGGTCCCACCTCTAGAGTTCTGAGTCTGAACATTAGTATTTTTGTTTTAAAGCTTCTCAGATTGAACACGTGGCCAGAATTGAGAACAATTTTCCTAGAATCATCTCTTTTTGAACCTACCTAGCTCTAGTATCTGAGAAAAGAACCCCCTGGCTCATCCCTCCCAAACCCCAACTCCAAAAGACAAACTCCTGAAGGAACTCTCACAGTTAAAACTGGATTCAACCACAACAGACCCCTTCAAAAAGTTAAGGTTCCTTACTACCACCTGAGCATGGATCTCCTTAACGGCAGTTACGAGAGCTTTTATCAGTCAAAACCTGAGTCATGAGCTGACAATAATAACCCCTTTAGAGTAATATTCTAGTATATTCCAAAATGATGTTTTCATTGTCCATTGTTAGACTGCCACCTGGTCAAAATAAGTGTTCAAAAGCTGTGTGTGTGTTGACCATCAGCTCTGGCTTGTCCTTGGTCTTGACTTGCAACTCTTGCTTCTGATCCCCTACGAACCTTCAGTGACCATAGTCAGGGTTTTAGAACAGGCGCGGTATCTTCTGTTAATGCTCTTTTTGGCTCTCCTAGTAACACTTTGCCTTCTTAGACTGCGAACCATAACTTCCGTCTCATTTGCCTCTAAGTATGTTCCCATTAGTGTCTGTGATTTATCAGCGACTAATTAGTCAGTGACTAAGCCAGTGATTCTTAATCACTTTATAGAAGAGGTCCATATGTCTAGGTACAAGGGAAGCTGGCTAAATTAACTACATCTTTACTGAGAGGGAATCATCCTTTCCAAGTTTCATGGGGATCTTTATGGCAAAGTTTGGAATTAAAGAGTAGTTCTGAAAGTTCTTTTAAAATGCAGTATTTATATATGCAGTGTTGCATATGTGAATTTGGATTTACATTGCTTATAAAGTGCTCTTCTATTTCCTCAAGGCTTCTCATCCAGAATGTTTAACCTAATCAGTTGCTCGCCCTAAAAATTCAAATGGATAGATTTTGATTAAATAAGGGCTTCCCTGGTAGCTCAGATGGTAAAGAATCTGCATGCAATACAGGAGACCAGGGTCTCCAAGTCAGGAAGATCCCCTGGAGAAGGGAATGGCAACCCACTCCAGTATTCTTGCCTGTAGAATCCCACGGACACACCTTGAGGTCACAAAGAGTCAGACGGGAGTAAGCAACGAACACTTTCACTTTCAATGATTAAATAATGTGCGAGAGGCTGTTGTGGTTGATTGTAGTGCGCCCCTGTGTGCTGTCTGTTTAGCTCTCTTTCCTGCACTAGCTAATAGCACCCTATGTTCATACAGGAACCTACCTCCAACTCTCCAAGGGATACAGCCTTAGTTGGACTGTCAGTCAAAGTGATGTCCTCTCTAGCTCAAGGAATAGACCATTGTATCAGTTTTCTATTTGCTACCCTAACAAATTATCACAAACCTAGAGGGCTTCCCTGGTGGCTCATAGGTAAAGAATCTGCCTGCTAATGCAGGAGATGCAAGTTTGATACCTGGGTCAGGAAGATCTGGAAAAGGAAATGACAACCCACTCCAGTATTCTTGTCTGGGAAACCCCTGGGACAAAGGAGGCTGACAGGCTACAATCCATGGGGTTGAAAAGAGTTAGACACAATTTAGGAACAACTAGGTTGTTAACGACAACAACAGAGTTAAAATGACACAGTTCTGTTGATCAAAAAATCTCACTGAGCTTTCCGGAGACTCTTAGGAAGATCAATTGCATTGCTTTTTCCGGCTCTTAGAGATTGCTTGCATTCCCAGCGCGTAACCCCCTTCTTTCATTTTTACAAACAAGCAATCTTCAAAATCAGTAACATCTTTCTAATCCTGCTTCCATAGTCACATCTCTCAGATCCAGCTGGGAAGCTTTCTTTGTTTCTAAAAACGCTTGTGATTGCATGGGTCCCACCCAAATAATCCAAGATAATGTCTGGCTGGACTCTTAACTTAATCACATCTGCAAATTCTCTTCTGCCATTTAAGGTAACATTTACAGGTTTCAGGGATTAAGACGTGAACATCTTGAGAGGCCATTATTCTGTCTACTACAGACTCCTACCCTCAGCTGATTCATTACACTCTATTCTTGGGATAAGGAAAGCGATGACCCAAAGACGAAAAAGGATGCATGTGCACGTATGTCAGTGATGGTACCCATCATTTTTGGATGCAGATCTGTGGGGCTGGTTCCTATGCGCCTCAAAACCTGACTTTTCAGTTCATCCTGCAATTCTGAGGCTTTCCCCATACCTAGAACTTGCTAGAAATATATGTAATACATAACAGAACAGTGTAGAAGCATTTTCAGAGTTCTTGGTCACAAACAATAGAAAGAGCCTTTGTAAATCTTAAGGAAAAGGAGTTGATTGGACAAAGATCAGGGTCTCAGGGAGTCAATAGTGAGAATCAGTGAAATCATATAAATTGATTTTCAATCAGTTTGGAAAACCTAGATGCTGCAGAGGACTAAGCAGCAGAAATCACTGCAAAAATGACACAGCAGATAGAGTGAGTTTAGTATATATGCCACACTGCAGCATCTATAGGAAATATGCCCTCCAACTTACCCACTGGTTTGCAACATTGCTCAAGATACAAAGTGTCCAGAGGGAGCTTCCAGTTAGAGGGATTTGGTTCTATGCCGATTTACCAGGCTAACCGGGACAACTCTGGATGTGGCCACTAATTCCACAAAAGGAAATTGAGATAATGCCTGAAAAAGAGGATTCTGGCAGACAAATAATCAGCAAATGTCCCCCACAGATATCCTAAGAGAAATTCAAAGAGCTGTGGAGCAAGCAGAATTCATGTCTGTCTAGGAAAATCAGGAAAGACTGAACAGAAAATTGGTGTAGGACAGACTGGCCAACAGAAATAGATTTCAAACCACATATATAATTTAAAGTTTTCCAGTAACTGCATCTTTGGGGTCGCAGAGTTGGACACGACTAAGCGACTGAACTGAACTGAAGGGGACATTTTACATGTGGTAAAACATTTGACAGAAAATAAATACACCACTTCAGTTTTTTAAATTTTTATTTATTTATTTTTGACTACTCTGGGTCTTCGTTGCTGCCTGCCATTTTCTCATTGTGGTGGCTTCTCTTGTTGTAGAGGGCCGGCTCTAGTGCATGGGTTCTGTGTCTGTGGCATGCAGGATCTTCCCAGAGCAAGGATCATCCCATGTCCCCTGCGTTGGCAGGTGGATTTGTATCCACAGGACCATCAGGGAAGTCCACTTTTTTTTTTAATTTCAGTATAAAAGTAAACATAAAGAAGTCAGTTTCTCCTCGGCACCAGCCACATTTCAGCTCAATAGCTACATGTGGCTAGTGGCTACAACATTAGACAAGGAAGATGTAGAAGGATGGTGTATCCACTTGGATCTTACCTAGAGAGAGAAAAAGTACACAGTAATTTAAACAGGGTAAGTTTAAATATAAAGATTCTTTAACATAGCATCACAAGGGTCTGGCCAGTAAAAAGCAAAGGAAAGGGAAAGGGGAAGTCGCTCAGTCATGTCCGACTCTTTGCAACCCCATGGACTGCAGCCTACCAGGCTCCTCCGTCCATGGGATTTTCCAGGCAAGAGTACTGAAGTGGGGTGCCATCGCCGCCTCCAGGTAAAAAGCAAAGAGAACTATAAATAATATAGGAATGGGGCTTCCCTGGTGGTCCAGTGGTCAAAAGTCCACCTTTCAGTGCAGGGGACACTGGTTCAATCCCTGGTCCAGGATGATTCCACATGCAGCAGAGCAACTAGGCCCACGCGCCGCAGCTACTGAAACCTGCCCGCCTAGAACCTGTGCTCTGTGCAACAAGAGAAGCCACCGCAGTAAGTCTGCACCTAACATCAAAGAATAACCCCGCTCGCCACAACTAGAGAAAGCCCATGTGCAGCAACAAAGACTCACCACAGCAAAGAAATAAAAATCTAACTAAATAAACTTAAAAAAAAAGAATACAGGAATGGAAGGTATTCTGAGCCACTGTTATCATCTGCTTTCAGATCTTCCTGTCTCTCCACCAACCACAAGAATAAGATTGAGACCTCTGTGGAGAGGGTTGTGGCTCCCTAAGTGGCAGAGAAATTGCTGTGTTGTCAGTAGAACTTGCTGAAAATCTGCCCTCCAGAACTTTCTAGAAATCACCTTCTAAGCTGCCCAGGAAAGCTGTTCATGGGTTGGTTTCTCACTGGAGGTACTCTCTTACAAAACTGCTCCAGGTGCCCAGGGAAGCTGCAGTTGCTTGGTACTTGTGCTGCAGAGGCTAGGTGCTGCAGGAGACTGGCACAGGGCTGGAAGAATGGAGAAACACTCCAGCATGACGACAAGACTCAAAAGAGAAAAGAGTGAAGCAGAACAACAGGGGACTAGTTCAGATAGAGGAGTCATTGTAGATGGGAGGGCAGGATAGAAATGTAAGATACAAAGATAGACCCAGGGGTTCTACCTTAGATGCAACAAGCCATTCTATACAATATTGCAGTTTTTCCCAACTACCAGTCTGGTCACATCACCCCTCCCTTTAATAACTGCCCATGGCTTTTCCTGGCTTATGTAGAATCTTAGCATTCTAGGCTATGTGTCCAAATTTCCTCAAACCAAGCCAGGCTGCTATCCTGCGCTCCCCATAGACCAGCTCCCCATAGACTTTGCTATTCTGCCAAGAAGGTCCCGGTTCCCTTTCTTACAACTCAGCCTGAAAGTCCCAGTCAGAACAACTCTCATAGTACCCACCGCATTCTGCCCACCCCACAGTTGTCCTGTCCGTAAAGTTCCCAATGGAAGGGACTCTCCTTTGCTAGCGTGGTCTCCTCCCCAGCACTTACACAGTAGGTGCTAGATAAATACTCCAGACTGACCACAAGCTCCTATGGTAGCACAGTGCCCAGGACATCGGAAGCACTCTCCAAATACACATACATGAAATCAGTGGAATGGAATAGAATAGAAAGTCCTTGTAAGCCTCTTGCTGTGTTGGCATTTTAGCATCCATTTTTTCCTTCTTCAGGTACCTATTTCTCACAGACTTTTAATCCTAAATGCCTGTAGTAAACTGAAAACCCAAAGATGTATTTCTATGTCTTAACCCCAATAATCTATGAATATTGCTCGATATGGCAAAAGATGTGATTAAATAAAGATCTTGAAAGGAGGAGCTTATCTTGAACTATCCATTTGGGCCTGAAATGCCCAACTTGCATTTCAGGACAAGTGTCCTTATAAGGGAAAACCTGAGGGTGTTTGGACAGAAGAGAGAAAGAAGCTATATATGACCCACAGAGACAGAAACTGGAACGATGTGGCCACAAGCCGAGGAGTACCTGGAGCCACCAGAAGCTGGAAGAGGTAAGCAATGGGTTCTCCCCTAGAGTCTTTGGGGAGAGCATGACCTTACCTTCACGACCATGTCAGAATAAAATTCCTGTTGTTTGAAGCCAACCAGTTTTGGTACTTTGTTATGGCAGCCCCCGGGAATTAATACAATGTCCAATTCCACGGGGTATAGTGACTGGTTCATAGATGGGCACAAGATCCAATCAATGCAATGAGACTCTGTTCAGGACATCTGCTGGAGCTACTGGAAAACAAGGCTTTTTTCCATGAAGGCAACCCATACTAGGAAAAGATAAGCCTAGAGCTGCTTGCAGAGTTGGGCACGAGTGAAGCGCCTTAGCATGCATGCATGCATTGGAGAAGGAAATGGCAACCCGCTCCAGTATTCTTGCCTGGAGAATCCCAAGGACAGAGGAGCCTGGTGGGCTGCCGTCTATGGGTTCGTACAGAGTCAGATGACTGAATCGACTTAGCAGCAGCTGCAGCCGAGCTGCTTGGAGCCCCCACGTGGAGACACCTGCCTAAAATGTTGAAAAAGACAGAGGCAGGGTCTAGTGTTGATAATATCATTTGATCTTCTGGACCCAGCCATAGCTGATGCCAGTCCTATCCCTGGACTTTTCAGTTATATCAGCCAATTAATTCTCCACTTGACTTAAGCCAGTATGAGCTGGATTCCTGTCACAAGCAGCCCAAAGCATTCTGACTCACAGGGTCTTTGTTACCTGGGTAAGGTTGTCAGATATATATGAACTGTAGATAAACAATAGGTAGGTTTTTAGTGTAAGTGTGTCCTATATACTGAATGGGTATGATACCATGTGCATATATGTTTGTTATTTAACTGAAGCTTAATTTAACTTGGCATCCTGTTTTTTTGGTTTGGGGGGTTTTATCTTTTATAAAAGTCTGGCAATCCTGTGTTGGCAGAAGGGCTTTTATTGATCATCTGAAACCTCTGAAAGGCCAGCTTACTATCATACAAAAGAAGGTAGGGATAATCTTTATTCTAAGTGTGTTGTGCTTAGTCGCTCAGTTGTGTCCATCTCTATGCGACCCCATGGACTGTAGCCCACCAGGCTACTTTGTCCATGGGGATTCTCCAGGCAAGGTTACTGGAGTGGGTTGCCATGTCCTCCTCCAGGGGATCTTTCCAACCGAGGGATCAAACCCAGGTCTCCCAAAATGCAGGCAGATTCTTTACTGTTTGAGCCACCAGGGAAGCAGATGCCTCTTTTTTAATAACTGTCTGCAGTCTCCTGTATTGACTGGAGCTGTAAAAGACTGTGATTATAGCCTCATACTATCAAGAACTGTAATATGATTTGAAGTTGAGCAAGAAACATCAGTTTTTAATAGCCTGGGCAATACTGAGCAAAGTCGTGGAAAGATTCCTGAATGGGTTGAGAGCCCTACAACATACTTTAAAGCTGACGCGCTTCCAGGGCTCCTTTTATGGTTTCCTCTGCTTGGTGTGCAAACAGGTACACCTGTTAGGGTGTGGCCCCAATGCAAAGGATTATGGGAGACCCAGCTGGAGGGGCAGAGGAGGGGGCCAGGGAATGCCCACTGAGCAGATAAGAAGAAAAGTGCCCAAGCTAAGGGTATACTGAAATCTGGAGGCAGCCTGAAGGCATGAAGTCTGGCATATATAGAACAGCACTCTAGCCCAGCATATGCAGGAGTAGTGCTGTGTGTTTTTGGCACCAAGATGCAGTGTTCAAGGAAAGGAGGTTCTTCTGCTTCACTAATGCTTGCATGTCTTTGGTTCTCAAAAGCATTTTCAAAAGACTCCTGAGGTAGATTGGTTCTCTAACCTTGAGATGTATGTCTACAGTGAGAGACTGACAGTTTGTTTTAACTTTGCAGCAATGGTAAGAATACTTGAAAACTTACAAACTTGAGAAGCTGGCTCAATAACTCATCCACTACTGCTTGTTTTTCAATGATGTTGAGAAAGAAGGATATTTCTTGAAAATACAGTTTGAAATGTCAATTATATTTCAGTGATTTCTGCTTAAAAAAATTTTTTTTTAATTTACTTATTTGGTTGTGCCAGGTCTTAGTTGTGGCACATGGGATCTTTAATCTTTGTTGGGGCATACGGGATCTAGCTCCCCAACCAGGCATCAAACCCAGGCCCCATGCATTGGGAGCATGGAATCTTAGCCACCGAACCACCAGGGAAGTCACTCTGCCTTTTGTTTTCTGTGAATTCTTTTTTTTGCACACAAGTAGGTTCTTGAGCAGGGTTCTCCTGGTGGCACTAGTGGTAAAGAACCCACCTGCCAACACAGGAGATGTAAGGGATGTGGGTTTGATCCCTGGGTCAGAAAGATACTCTGGAGGAGGGCATGGCAACCTACTCCAGTATTCTTGCCTGGAGAATCCCCATGGACAGAGGAGCCTGGAGGGCTAAGTCCATGGAGTCGCAAAGAGACACGACTGAAGCAACTTAGCACAGCACACATATGTGCTTAAGCACTAGGGAAGACAAAACATGTATCCAGTCAATGACACCCCACTCCAGTACTCTTGCCTGGAAAATCCCATGGATGCAGGAGCCTGGTGGGCTGCAGTCCATGGGGTCACTAAGAGTCAGACACGACTGAGCGACTTCACTTTCAGTTTTCACTTTCATGCACTGGAGAAGGAAATGGCAACCCACTTCAGTGTTCTTGCCTGGAGAATCCCAGGGACTGGGGAGCCTGGTGGGCTGCCGTCTCTGGGGTCACACAGAGTCGGACACGACTGAAGCGACTTAGCAGCAGCAGCAGCAGCAGCAGCAGCAGCAGCAGTCCTGCTGTCTTAGTTTTGTTTATATCCCCACTGACTTACCACCTTACCAAGTCTGTCAAGTTCTCCACACCCAGCAAGATCTTCTCACAACTTGTGTTAAGAACCACTTTGTTTCCGCTAGGGTGACATAGTGGGGTCACACCCTTGTGGGTATGGGAAAGGTCCTGGGCAGTGCATCTACTCATGGGTGAGACTTCAAATTGCAGTTTGGAGGCTCTTGCTTAAAATTTCAGGCTGCAAAGTGACATCATCATCACTTTGTGCGCAAAAAGGCAGCTCTGGTTTTACTTTAACATTTTTACAACAGTATTTATTTTATCTTGCAATTCATAGAATTTCATCAAACCCCAGACAGCTGGCCAGGTCTCCAGGGGCTCAAGACTTCCAAGACCCACTCCTCTTACCTAAAGTGCTGCCTGATGAGCTGTGCTCAAGGGCAAGCATGGAAGCCAGGCAGTGTCCAGGCAGATCACAAGTAAGATCAGAGGACTGCTCTGCTGTTTCTGAAGCCTGAACAAGACTTCTTCCATTTTAATTTCCCTCACAGTGGGTCAGTCTCCTTGGTCTGGAGCAGTGGTTCTCAGTTGAGGGTAGTATCCTGCGTGGAGGGAGCATTTGGAAATGTAAGGAAACTTTTCTTGTGCTAAGTTATGTTTTACATACAACCTTGTGTCAATTTAACATGTGCAACATGTTAATATGATTCACTTGTGAATTGTAATATGATTTCCATTGTAGCAATTCTTAGCACCTCTAAGAATTAATGTTTTGTAATTATTGTTTCTTTTTAGTAGTTGAAATAATGAAGTTCAGTCTTTTAGCAACTTTGGTGATTGTAATCAGTTTTATTTATAATTCTGTTTTTAAACAATGACCAGGAGGGGTTGTGGAGAAGGCAATGGCACCCCACTCCAGTACTCTTGCCTGGACAATCCCATGGATGGAGGAGCCTAGTAGGCTGCAGTCCATGGGGTCACTAAGAGTCGGACACGACTGAGCGACTTCGCTTTCACTTTTCACTTTCATGGACTGGAGAAGGAAATGGCAACCCACTCCAGTGTTCTTGCCTGGAGAATCCCAGGGACGGGGGAGCCTGGTGGGCCGCCGTCTCTGGGGTCGCACAGAGTCGGACACGACTGAAGCGACTTAGCAGCAGCAGCAGCAGGAGGGGTTGGGGAGCCATCTGCTATTGACCTTTAGTTGAGGATCCTACCCAGCAAAAAATGATCTGCCTGCAATGCAGGAGATACCAGAGATATGAGTCCGATCCCTGGGTTGGGAAGCTTCCCTGGAGGAAAACATGGCAACCCACTCTGGTATTCTTTTTGGGAAAATCCCATAGATAGAGGAGCCTGGCAGGCTACAGTCCATAGGGTTGCAAAGAGTCGGACACGACTGAAGCAATTGAGCATGCGTGCATGCACAGTGCCAAAAGTGCACCCACCCTGGTCAACTGAGAAACACTGGTCTCTGATGATCCAGTGAGCAGTACAAGGCTAGTCACCTATGAAAGGAACTCCTGGAAAAAACCTTTTTTCCCTGTAAGGTTCCACTCTATGGAATGTGAAGTTTAAGCCCATAAAGGGAGCTTTGCTTTATCATTTTAGGATTAGGTTCAGCTGCTAGTGACAAGAAACCTGAATAATAGTGGCTTAAACCCACAAAGCTTTCTTCTCTCACAGGTAAGTCTCCAAGTAGATGGTCTTGGCTGAATTGACATGCCTGCAGAGTCTGAAGGGACTTGGGCTCCACTGCTCCTAAGTGTGGCCTTCATCCCAGGACAGCTGTTTAAGCTTAAGCTGTCACTTCCTCATCCATCCAGATGAAGGAGAAAAGGAGAAAGAAAAGCTTGTTCTTTTCCTTTGAGGATACCTCTCAAAAGTTGCATATAACATTTCTGATCACACTCCTTGGCCAGAACTTTGTCTCATGTCCATTGCTAGTAGCAAGGTAGCTGGGAAATAGAGGCTTCTATTCTGGTTAGCCGTGACCCCAGATGTAGGTACTGTTCCTAAAAAAGAAAAGGAAGAAGAGTTTAGCAATAGCAATCAATTCTTCCCTTCCTCCTAAGGTGGATTACCTACATCCATAAAGTGAAGCCCTAGTATGTTATTAAAGCTAGATTTCAGTGGTCCAGCCTTGACTAAGTAGGGAAAGAAAAAAGTATTGACTTGCTTTGGCCATAAAATTCCTTGATACTCTTCCCATTGAGACCGTAGGCTGTGTCTTCTTCCCTTAAAACTGGGTGGGGGTTATGACTGCTCCAGCAAATAGAGTACAGCACAGATGAGGTCATACAAGGTGACATAGCTGCCTCGGGGTCTCTCCAGGATGTTCACTGTTACACTCCAGCCGCACACGCTGTGGGGTAGCCCAGGCCACATGGAGAGGCCACATGTGGGTGTGTGGCTGCCAACCCCAGCTGTGGTCTCAGCTGACAGCTCCCAGCAATTGCCATGCACATGAGGGAGGAAGCTCTAATTGATTCCCCCTCGACTCCAGAGTCAACCGCTGCTGTGATCTGAACATGCTCCCGACTAGATACCTAACCCTCGAGGTGATGTTAGAAGGAGATGAGGCCATCAGGAGTGATGGCCTATGTATAAAGAGACTCTGGAAAGCTCCCTTCTCCTTCCACCGTTGGAGGACATGGTGAGAGGTCAGTGGTCTGCAGCCAGGAAGCGGGATCTCACCAGAACCTAACCATGTACGCCCCTGATCCTCTGACCTCCAGCACCCTGAGAAATAAATTCCTGTTGTCTGTAAGCCGCCCAGTCTGTGGTATTGTGTTACAGAGGCGCAAATGGACTAACACAGCCTTTGGCTTTTCCATCTGACTGTGACTGCAGGAGGGACCCTGCATGTCAGTCAGTCAGTTCAGTTGCTCAGTCATGTCCAACTCTTTGTGACCCCATGGACTGCAGCACGCCAGGCTTCCCTGTCCATCACTAACTCCAGAGTTTACTCAAACTCTTGTCCATTGGGTCAGTGATGCCATCCAACCATCTCATCATCTATCATCCCTTTCTCCTCCAGCCTTTAATCTTTCCCAGCATCAGGGTATCTTCAAATGAGTCAGTTCTTTGCATCAGGTGGCCAAAGTTTTGGAGTTTCAGCTTCAGCATCAGCCCTTCCAATGAATATTCAGGACTGATTTCCTTTAGGATGGACTGGTTGGATCTCCGTGCAGTCCAAGGGACTCTCAAGACCCTGCACAAGAAGTGTCCAATTGCATCCAGCCAGCACAGGGGCTTTTGGAAGGATCACAGAATGTTTATTGTCTCAAGCCCGGGCATTTGAGGTGGTTGGTTATGCAGCAATAGATAATCAGCACAGCCCATAGAACACTGACACTTTAGTATTGACTGGTTTTCCAGCACCTTCCTGAGGTTGGCAAGTGAAAATCAATCAGGAGAGACATCAAGGACACAGTAAATCAGGGCCTGGTGGGGCACAGTGGGGATAGAGGTGGAGATTGCAGGAAGAGAGGATGTCACTTACAAAGCAATGCAGCTGCTCTTCATCACCGAGGGCATCTTCTTCCACTGTCAGTTTTGGTGGTACTAGTTCATCACACAGTACATCCAGAGAAAACACAGGATGTGAATCAAAAAGTGAGGAAACTGGGAGCCAAAGAAAAGGAGGAAAATGCATTGTGTGCCAAGGGGCTATGACTCAAAGTAGAGAAAGATAGGAATCCAAAGAGCTAAATTATATTGTCCATTGTATATATTTACACCACATCTATTTTATCCATTCATCTATTGATAGCCATTTAGGTTCCTCTCATATTTTGGCTATTGTGAAAAAGGCTGCAATGAACATAGGGGTACATATATCTTTTTGAACTAGTATTTTTGTTTTCTTTGGAAAAATACTCAGAATTGCTGAATCTTACTGCTTTTCATACTGACTGCACCAATTTACACTCCCAGAAACAGTGCATGAGTGTTCCTTTTCTCTACATCCTTGCCAACATTTGTTACTTGTGGTGTTTTTGAAAATAACCATTCTGTGAAGTAGGCTTCACAGGACGGTCAGTGGTAAAGAATCCACCTGCCAATCAATGCAGGAGATTCGGAGACGTGGGTTCAATCTCTGGGTTGGAAAGATCCCCAGGAGGAGGACATGAAAACCCACTCCAGTATTTTTGCCTGAACAATCCCATGGACAGAGGAGCCTGGTGGGCTACAGTCCATGGGGTCACAAAGAGTTGGACATGAATGAGCAACTGAATTTGAATGCACGCATTCTGAGAAGTATGAGGTAATATCTCATTGTGGTTTTGATCTGGATTTCCCTAATCATGAATAATGTTGAACATCTTTTCATGTACCTTTTGGCCATCTGGGAAAATGTCTATTCAAATTCTTTATTTTTTAATCAGGTTGTTTGTTTTTTCTGAAGTTGAGTTATATGAAGTCTTGTATCTTTTGGATATTAACCCCTTATCAGATGTATCATTGCAAGTATCTTCTCCCATTCAGTAGCAGCCTTTCCACTTTGTTAATAGTTTCCTTTGCTGTGCAAAAGTTTTTTAGTTTGATGTAGTCCCATTTTATTTTTGATTTGTTTTTCTTACTTGAGACATATCCCAAAAAACTGTTGCTCAGACTAATGTCAAAGAGCCTACTACCTATGTTTTATTCTAATTTTATGGTTTCAGGTCTTGTATTCAAGTCTTTAATCCATCTTGAGTTTATTTCTGTACATTATGTGAGAAAGTAGCCCAGTTTGATTCTTCTGCATGTAGTTGTCCAGTTTTCCCAGCACCATTTATTGAAAAGAGTGTTTTTCCCCATTGTTTAATCTTGCCTCCTTTATCATAGATTAATTGACCATGTAAGTGTGGGTTCATTTTGGGGCTCTTTATTGATCTATATGTCTGTTTTTGTGCCAACGCCATGCTTTTTTGATTACTATAGTTTTGTAGTATAGCTTGAAATCAGATAGAATACCTCCAGCTTTGTTCTTCTTCCTGAAGAATTTTTTTGCTTATTCAGGCTCAGGACCACAAAATTTTCAGTAGATACACTTAAAAATTATGGATGACCCCGAAGAATTTTCCATCATGTGCGTTCTACTATAAATATTTTAGAAAATTTTAAAAAATTATTACTTTATTTAAAAACAATAAATTCATTACATGTTAATATAAATAACAAAGTACAACCCACTGTGTGTACAGTGTCACCTGGCGTTCTTCACATGACTTTGTGGGAAATGAGGTTCAGAGGACCAGCTTGAATGCTGATACCTCAGCCTACTGTTCTATCTGTGGCTTGCCAACTGTCCTTTGTCTCTGCCTCAGGAGTCTCCTGTTTTCTGTGAGCATCTGTAACACCATGACATGCTAACTTATACCCTTCCAAGAAGAGAAAAACAGTTCTTCATAGTTACTGACATAACCTCTAACTGAGACTCAGTGTGTTCTTTTAGTCACTGTCGTGCTTGACCCTTTTGTGACACCGTCAGCTGTAGCCTGCCAGGCTCTTCTGTCCGTGGATTTCCCAGGCAAGAATACTGGAGTGGATTGCCATTTCCTTCTCCAGGTGATCTTCCTCACCCAGTGGTTGAAGCCATGTCTCCTGCATTGGCAGGACTAAGCAATCAGGGAAGCCCTGAGACTCAGCATACTTTCCATTTTAATGTGGCAATAGACTTCACTATATTCACAGTACCCATGACTTTGTAACCAAGAGAAAATACAGATACTTTGACAACATATCATAATTGTATCAAATGTCTCTAAATAACATTTATGCATGACAACCCTTTGAAATCAAAGTACTTGATCTTGTTGATGCATTAAACAAGCACATATATTACTATATCATGTGTTATATTACTGCACATGTGTTTTTTAATATATTAACAACTATATTTTAATATGATTGCTTTTTTTTTTTCATTTTACTTTCATGCATTTAACATTTTTATTCTGAGAATGGGTCCATAGGCTCCCAATTTAGGCACTGTGTTTATTACCTGAGACTCTGTATAGCACAGGAAAACCAGAAATAAAAAACATTTCAATTATGGGTCTTTGAATTTCCCAAGCCCCAGCACTGGGATGAAATGGAAGGATGCATGCTTGTTGAAAGAGATGTGGAAGAAATGCCTTGAAAGAAGTAAAGCCTTTTAACCTGAACCTAGAAGGGAGCCTCCGGGTTGGGGGGAGGGGTTTGGACACAGGGGTGAGACTGATGAAGTCTGGATGGGGGTACAGGATCTGAAGGGGGGATTGTACCTCCAGAGGCCATCAGCTTTCTCTTGACATACAGGAGGCCTCCTGGGGGCTTCTTCAGGCCTGCAGCCCACGTGCTCTCCATCTGACTGATCCTCAGAACTGCCTCACCTCAGGCTACCTTCTCAGAGACTGGCTAGGGCCCCCTTCCTCCACAGCCAGAAGCTCCCATGCTGTACCTTTTCAGCCACCAAATTGTGTTCAGTTCCCAACAACCCACTTCTCCCTCTTTTGGTAGCCCAGGATGCAAGCCTGTGAGTGGTAGGGTGGAGCTAAGCCCTTACAGGGATGGTGCACTGTGGAACAGAAGGTCTCCTGACCTATATTTTGGGTCATCCCTATTTGGGTGAGGTGAAACCGAACCATCTTAAGATTTCCCTCTGGGTTAGAGAAAAGCCATCATTCACAAGAGAGGAAAGAGGTGTGGAGGTGAATAGTAATTTTCCCAAGAGTTACTATCTCCCTGTTTTTCAAGTCTATGAGCTGGGAAATGCAGAGTTGCCATTTTAGCCAGCCTGACGTGTCTGTGACCCAGATCCCTGGTTGTGTGCAAGCACATGATCTCCCTGCTTTGTTGGTGCTGATTTCAGCAGTGTGCTCCTATTGCTATGATAATAAGCCAGGGAAGCTTCGCAAGCTGGCCAGGAAGAGCAACCTTCATAAGAGAAAGGATAAATCAGGGCTGTGCTATGCTCAGTCTCTCAATGCATCTTACTCTGCGAATCCATGGACTGTAGCTCTCCAGGCTCCTCTGTCCATGGGGTTTCCTAGGCAAGAATATTGGAGTGGGTTGCCATTTCCTCCTCCAGGGGACCTTCCCTACCCAGGGATGGAACTCCAGTCTCGTGCGTCTCCTGCATTGGCACTGCGCCACCTGGATAGCAAATCAGGGCTGCAGTTTGACATTTGGAAAGGAGTAGAGTCAAGAGGTGAAAGTTTGAAATGATGATGGGAGAAATACAGCAATGGGACCAGCTTAACCCAGGGGAGGAGAAGGGGCACATTTTAGAAGGCTCGGAAACTTGTCCTACTCCCAACTGCCTCCCTGAAAAAGCCAAACTGTTCCAGACATCTAACTTGGCACCGTTTGTACTGTATCTCCTTGTGTGTTTACTTGGTCCTCTCTCTAATGTGTATGTATTTATTTTTTGCTTTGTTTTTGTTTCTTTGTTTGTACCACGTAGCAAGCAGAATCCTAGTTCCCTGACCAGTGATCGAACCAGTGCCCCATGCAGTGGAAGACACGGAGTCCCAACCATTGGACCATCAAGGAAGTTTCATATGTGTGTGCAAGTGAAAGTGTGAGTCGCTCAGTCACATCCAATTCTTTGCCACCCATGGACTGTAGCCCACCAGGCGCCTCTGTCCATGGAATTCTCCAGGCAAGACTATTGGAGTGGGTTGCCATTCCTTTCTCCAGGGAATCTTCCCAACCAAGTAATTGAACCTGCATTGCAGGCAGATTATTTAATGTCTGAGTCATGTATTTTTAAGCAAACTCACCAGAGATGAAAAATACATATATCAAGACAGTAAGATGTGAAAATTGAGTTTTTAAAAAAGATCTTTTTCTTTTCCACAACCAGAATGGAGTATCATTCACATATGGATGGAGCAGCTAGAAAGGTGCACATATGGCAAAGAAAGAAGTAGGGGAGAGAGTGAAGGGGGGGTTGCTGAAGATGGGCTTGCAAATTGCCTGAGATTCCAGGACAAGTGATAAAGGAAAAAAAATCACTGAGAACACTGACAACACCAAATGCTGACAATGTGGAGCAACAGGAACTCTCAGTCATTGCTGGAGGGAATGCAAAATGAACAACCACTTGGAAGACAGTTTGGTGGTTTCTTCAGTTCAGTTCAGTTGTTCAGTTGTGTCCGACTCTTTGCGACCCCATGAATCGCAGCACGCCAGGCCTCCCTGTCCATCACCAACTCCTGGAGTTCACTCAAACTCATGTCCATCAAGTCAGTGACTGCATCCAGCCATCTCATCCTCTGTCGTCCCCTTTTCCTCCTGCCCCCAATCCCTCTCAGCATCAGAGTCTTTTCCAATGAGTCAACTCTACATGGTGGTTTCTTACAAAACAATGTCTTTCCCATGGGATCCAGCCATCATGCTCCTTGGTATTTACTAAGAGAAGTTTAAAACTTATGATCACACAAAACTTGCACATGAATATTTACAGAAACTTTGTTCATAATTGCTAAAACTTGGCAGCAACCAAGATGCCCTTCCATTGTGAAATAGTGAGTGGACAAGGAATTTCCTGGTGGTTCAATGGTTAGGGCTCTGTGTTTCCACTGCAGAGGGCACAGGTTCTATCCCTGGTGGGGGAACCAAGATCCCACATGCTGTGTGGTGCAGCCAAACAAAAAGAAAGAAAATAGTAAGTAGATAAATAAACAGTGGTACATCCAGACAATGGAATATTATTCGGCAGTAAAAAGTAATGAGCTATCATGCCATGGAAAGACATGAAGAAAGCTTAAATGCCTATTACTAAATGAAATAAGCCAGTCTAAAAAAGGTTACATACTGTATGATTCCAACTGTGTGACATTCTGTGCAGCTATGGAGATAGTAAAAAAAAATCAGTGCTTGACAGGGATTGGGTTTGGGATAGGATTAATAGGTGGGAAATAGGATTTTTAGGGTAGTGAAAATATTCTGTAATGGTGGACACATGTCATTACACATTTTTTTTAAAAACCCATGGGATATTTAATACCCAGAGTGAACCCTAAGGTAAACTATGGACTTTAGATATGATGTGTCAATGTAGGTGCATCAGTTATAACAAATGTATCACACTTATGGGGCTTCAGTCCAGTTCAGTTCAGTCACTCAGTCCTGTCGGATTCTCTGCAACCCCATGAATCGCAGCACGCCAGGCCTCCCTGTCCATCACCAACTCCCAGAGTTCACTCAAACTCACATCCATTGAGTCGGTGATGCCATCCAGCCGTCTCATCCTCTGTCGTCCCCTTCTCTTCCTGCCCCCAATCCCTCCTAGCATCAGAGTCTTTTCCAATGAGTCAACTCTTTGCATGAGGTGGCCAAAGTACTGGAGTTTCAGCTTTAGCATCAGTCCTTCCAAAGAACACCCAGGGCTGATCTCCTTTAGAATGCACTGGTTGGATCTCCTTGCAGTCCAAGGGACTCTCAAGAGTCTTCTCCAACACCACAGTTCAAAAACATCAATTCTTTGGCGCTCAGCTTTCTTCACAGTCCAACTCTCACATCCATACATGACCACAGGAAAAACCATAGCCTTGACTAGACGCTTAACAGCCCATAGTCTCCCCATAGAGGAGACTATGCGTGGGTTGGGGTGGGGATGAGGAGGAAGCATATGGGAAACTTTGTTGTTGTTTAGTCACTAAATTGTGACCCCATGGACTATAGCCCACCAGGCTCATCTGTCCATGGAATTTTCCAGTCAAGAATATTAGAGTGAGATCTCCTTTCCTTCTCCAGGGGATCGTCCCAACCTAGGGACGGAACCCACGTCTCCTGCATTGGCAGGTGGATTCTTTGCCACTAAGCCACCAGGGAAGCTCCCACAGGAAACTTTACCTTCTTCTCAGTTTTACTGTGAACCTAAAACTGCTCTTTAAAACAAAGTCAAAAAATGATTTAAAAATGGTAGATTGTATTCTTGAAGTTAAGTTTACTTAACCATGCTTCATCTTGTAGAAATTATTAATCCACATGTGTATTAGTTTGTGAGCACTGCTGTAACAAAGTACGACAGACCAGGTGGCTTAAACGACAGAAGTTTATTTTGGAGGCTGGAAGTCTGAGCTCAAGTGTCAGCAAGGTTGGTTTCCCTGGAAGCCCCTCTTTGGCTTATAGATGCTGTCGTCTCCCTGTGTCCTCACACGCTCTTCCTTCTGTACCCTGACCTAATCTCCTGTTTTTTTAAGGACACCAGTGATACTGGATTAGGGCCCACCCAATAACCTGATTTTCACTTAATCACCACTTTCAAGATTGTCTTCAAATACAGTCACATTCTGAGATGCTTGTCATGAGGACTTCAACATAATGAATTCTGAGAGGATACAATTCAGACCATAGCATGTTTGCAAAATAAAGCTGTTTCGTTACTTGTAAGCAGTTTTCTTAAAACGGTTGTGGCAACACATAGAATTCAGTTCAGTCGCTCAGTCGTGTCTGACTCTGACCCCATGAATCGCAGCACACCAGGCCTCCCTGTCCATCACCAACTCCCAGAGTTCACTCAGACTCACGTCCATCGAGTCAGTGATACCATCCAGCCATCTCATCCTCTGTCGTCCCCTTCTCCTCCTGCCCCCAATCCCTCCCAGCATCAGAGTCTTTTCCAATGAGTCAACTCTTCCCATGAGGTGGCCAAAGTACTGGAGTTTCAGCTTTAGCATCATTCCTTCCAAAGAAATCCCAGGGCTGATCTCCTTCAGAATGGACTGGTTGGATCTCCTTGCAGTCCAAGGGACTCTCAAGAGTCTTCTCCAACACCACAGTTCAAGAGCATCAATTCTTCGGTGCTCAGCCTTCTTCACAGTCCAACTCTCACATCCATACATGACCACAGGAAAAACCATAGCCTTGACCAGACGGACCTTTGTTGGCAAAGTAATTAATGTCTCTGCTTTTGAATATGCTATCTAGGTTGGACATAACTTTTCTTCCAAGGAGTAAGTGTCTTTTAATTTCATGGCTGCAGTCACCATCTGCAGTGATTTTGGAATTAAATAGACACAATTCCTTCACTTCATACTAAAACAAGGAGTTGCTAGCTCTGGTCTTTTAAATAAATAGCAAAATTTTGAAAAGAACACAGACCTAGAAATCTGATAAATGCCAGCATAAACATCTGTGACAATAGCTAAAAATTTCCAGTGATTACTGTCTGTCATTCAGTTCAGTTCAGTCACTCAGTCGTGTCCAATTCTTTGCGACCCCATGAATCGCAGCACGCCAGGCCTCCCTGTCCATCACCAACTCCCGGAGTCTATCCAAACCCATGTCCATTGAGTTGGTGATGCCATCCAACCACCTCATCCTCTGTCGTCCCCTTCTCCTCTTGCCTTCAATCTTCCCCAGCATTAGGGTCTTTTCAAATGAGTCAGCTCTTCGCATCAGGTGGCCAAAGTATTGGAGTTTCAGCTTCAACATTAGTCCTTCCAATGAACACCCAGGACTGATCTCCTTTAGGATGGACTGTTTGGATCTCCTTGCAGTCATACCTTGAGTTAAATTTTTATTTACTCCCTGCAACAATTCCATGAAATTGATACTATTGTTATTCTATGTTACAAATGAGTGTGGGCTTGGAAGTGAAGTGACTGGCTCCAATCACAAAAGTGGGAGAGGGAGGTTGAACCCCAGGTGCCCCAGGCTAGTGGCCACTGTGCATTCCTGCATGTGGTTCACACTCTGACGGTGCTCCAGGTTCACAGACACCAGCAAGAGCCTTTCTGACCAAGGTCTCTTGGTGACCAGAAAGCATGAATTCAGGTCAGGTCTGTGCTTCCTAATACAAGCCTGGACCACCATTCCACAGCATGATATTCTTTTCCTATGTGCCAAAAAGTAGTGTTTTCGTGAGGTAGAAATGAAGCTTTGGTAGATCAATTTCTTGTGTGGAACAATTCAGTACAGTGAAATGCACAGACACTTCCTGGGTTAACAAAAACATTTAACTCTATAACCACAGACCCTGTTAAGATATAGAATATTACTGTCAGGACTTCCATGGTTGTCCAGTGGTTAAGAATCCACCTTCCAATGCAGGGCACAGAGGTTTGATACCTGATTGGGGAGCTAAGATCCCACATGCTGCAGGGCAACTAAGCTGGCACGCTCTCCGCAGCCTGTGTATCACAACTACAGAGCCTGTGTGCCACAACTAAAGAGAATCCCATGTGTCACAATGAATAACCCGAGCTCCGCAACTAAGATGACACAACCAAATAAACAAACAAAAAAAGGTATCAGTTCAGTTCAGACGCTCAGTCATGTCTGACTCTTTGCGACCCCATGAACTGCAGCACACCAGGCCTCCCTGTCCATCACCAACTCCCAGAGTTCACCCAGATTCATGTCCAACGAGTCAGTGATGCTATCCAGCCATCTCATCCTCTGTGGTCCCCTTCTCCTCTTGCCCCCAATCCCTCCCAGCATCAGAGTCTTTTCCAATGAGTCAACTCTTCCCATGAGGTAGCCAAAGTACTGGAGTTTCAGTTTTAGCATCATTCCTTCCAAAGAAATCCCAGGGCTGATCTCCTTCAGAATGGACTGGTTGGATCTCCTTGCAGTCCAAGGGACTCTCAAGAGTCTTCTCCAACACCACAGTTCAAAAGCATCAATTCTTCGGTGCTCAGCCTTCTTCACAGTCCAACTCTCACATCCATACATGACCACTGGAAAAACCATAGCCTTGACTAGACGGACCTTTGTTGGCAAAGTAATGTCTCTGCTTTTGAATATGCTATCTAGGTTGGTCATAACTTTCCTTCCAAGGAGTAAGCGTCTTTTAATTTCATGGCTGCAGTCAGCATCTGCAGTGATTTTGGAGCCCAGAAAAATAATGTCTGACACTGTTTCCACTGTTTCCCCATCTATTTCCCATGAAGTGATGGGACCAGATGCGGTACCTCAAAAATAAATACATAAATAAAGTTATCCATAACTAAAAACTGACCATTCTCCCCACCAAAAGAAAGATATAGAATATTACTGCCACAGAAATTTCCCTCATGTAACCCCTGCCCATAGCAGTCAGAGAACCGCAGCTCTTATTTTTGTTTGCACTTGGGTTTTTTTCCCCCGCCACGGGCCTTTAAGTCATTTGTCAATATCATCAAACTCCTTCAAAGTTTAGTGGTGCTGGGGATTGAGGAAAAAAGATAGAGATGGAAAACTACACTTCTTAGTATGTGTTTGTTTGTTTTTTTTAATCTACAGAAGCTGATTATTCTGAGTACTTAAACTAACTTTACATAGAACAAAAGAGTCACCCCCAAGAAAATGACTAAAGAGGGCAGAGTCAGCCACCATTAATTATCAGCCCTCTCCAAAACACCACCAGCCAGTGCAGGCTCCAGCCTTGCCCAGGACAGCCAGCAGTTCACCCACCTGTCTCCTTCATCAGGAGTAGCTTCTTACTCCCTGCAGCCTTGTGGTGATAAGGAAAGAGTTACGGAGCCTGTCACCTGGGGTACCTGTTTGAAAAGTCAATGTTGGGTCCAATCTTTAAAAATATTGATTTCATGGCTAGAGCAGTGCCTAGAAAATTTAGATTCTAAATGAGAATCCTAGGTCACTACTCTATGCTTTGAGAAATGCCACCTTGGGAATGAAGGAGATGAAGTATGATGCAATTTTACAACACTCAAGTCTGAGAGAATATTCCATCCTGCCCCCTCACTGCCTCCCTGCAACCCCACACACGGAGTCAAGGGCTGTGTTAGTTTCCTGAGGCTGCCCTTACAAATGACCACAAACTGGGTGGCTTTAAAAAAAACAGAAACAGAGACTTACTTGGTGGTCCAGTGGTTAAGAATCCATCTTCCAATGTAGGGGACACTGGTTCGATCCCTGGCCAGGGAACTAAGGTCCCACATGCTGGAACTAAGACCCAACACAGCCAAAAATAAACAAGCAACTGTTAAAAAGATTAATACAGCAAGCAAGAACATACTGTCTCACAGTTCTGGAAGGCAGAGGTCTGAATTCAAGTTGTGGGCAGGGCTATGCTTTCTTTGAAGACTCTAAAAGAGGATCCTTTCTGCCACTTCTAGCTTCTGCTGGCTATTGGGAATCCTTGGTGTTCCTTGTCTTATAGCCACACTACATCAAACCTCTGTCTCCATCTTTACATGGCTTTCTTCTCTCGTAGGGATGCCAGTGGGTGGATCTAGGGCCCAGCCTAATCCAGTATGACCTCATGTTAACTTATGTCTTTGTTACATCTGCAAAGACCCTATTTGCAAATAAGGTCACGTTCACAAGAATTGGAGGTTAGGACTTGAACATTTCTTTTTCAGGGACACAGTTCAACCCATTACAGGTTCTGTCCTCTGCTACACAAAGTATGATCCTCAGACCAGCAGCACTGGTCTCACTTAGGAACTGCTGGGAATGCAGAATCTTGGGCTCTACCCAAGACCTACTCAGTCAGAAACTGCATTTTTAGCAAGATGTCCAGGTAATCAGTCTTCACACTAAAGTTTGAGAAGTGCTGGTCCAAATAGTTTGAAGTAAAAAAGGACAGATGTTCTTTTCACATCTAATCCTGGGAAATAAGGGTGTGTTTTCCCTGAAATTCCCAGCTAGATTCCATTTATCTAGTTGGAATCATCTCTTTAACCCCATAGCAATACATTCTTGAGAATTTGCTCTGTGGTTTGTTTTGCAGATGGCAGAGGTTAATTCAAATGTACTCTGTTATCTCTTCTCTTCTTTCCAGCAACCTGGAATTTCAGTGGGACTTGTGACCACCCTGAATATACTCTACATTTTCCCAACTTCCCTGGAAGCAAAGCCTGCCCGTGTGGCTCAGCTATAGCCACTATAATGTAAGGAGAAGTGCTCTATGTAGTTCCTGGGACATATTCTCAAAAAGAGGGGATATATACTTTCTTTCCTCTTTCCTCCATCCAAATGAATCAAAATAAAGCAGATAAATATCAAAGTAGGAATCAGTGATATAGAAACAAAACAATGGACAAAATTAATGGAAATCTCATTTTTGAGAAGATTGAAAACATTGACAATCTTCTAGACAGACTGATCAAGTAAAGAAAAGACACAAATTATTAATGCCAGGAATGAGATGAGTGACAGCTACAGATGTTAAAAGGATAACAAGGGAATAATATAAATAATGCCAATAAGTTCAACAACTTAGGTGAAATGGGCAAATTCCTAAGGGATATCAACTCTAGACATAGCCCTGACTCACTGAAGAAAAGCATATATAGCCAGAGTAACCCTATATTTATTGAAAAAATTGAATTTGTAATTAAAAACCATCTCATAAAGAAAACTTCAAGCTGCTATGGTCTAAATACTTGTGTCCCTCCAAAACTTGTATGTTGAAGCCTAGCCCCTGAGGTGATGATATTAGGAGATGGGGGCCTTTGGGGTGATTATATCATAAGGTGGAGCCCTCACGAGTGGGATTAGTGTCCTTATAAAAGTAGTCTGAGAAAGCTCCCTTGCTTCTTCCACCAGGTGAGGATGAAATGAGAAGTCAGCACTCTGCACCAGGAAGAGGGCCCTCACCTGAACGTGACCATGAGGGCAACTCAGTCTTGGACTTCCAGACTCCAGAACTATGAGAGAGAAATTTCTGTTGGTTATAAGCCACCTAATCTATGTTGTTTTTTACAGAAGCCTGAACAGACTAAGATACAAGCCCCAATGGCCTTACTGGTGAATTTAAAAAAAGCTTTTAAAGGAAAAATAATAACAATACTACACAAACTCTTCCCCAAAAATTGAATAGGAAGAATAAACATAACTTTCTAACTCATTGTACAAGGCCAGCGTCACCCTGATCCTGACACCATCAGAGGTAATACAAGAAAAGAAAACTGCAGATCAATATCCTTCATGAATGTAGGCACAAAGATTCTAATATTTTAACAAGTTGAATCCAACAATATATTAAAAGGATAATACAACATGACCAAGTGGGGTTTATCCCAGGAATCCAGAGTCATTCTTAACATTTGAAAATCCGTTTTTAGTGGTAAAGAAAACTGATTTTACCTGGTGGCTCAGGGTTAAGAATCTGCCTGCCAATGCAGAAGACACGGATTTGATCCCTGTTCCAGGAAGATCGCACCTGCAGTGGGCCAACTAAGTCCTCGAGCGGCGACTGCTGAAACCTGAGAACTCCAGAGCCTGTGCTCTGCAATAAGAGAAGACATCACACCGAGAAATCCACACACCACAACCAGAGAGTAGCCCCTGCTCGCTGCCACTAGAGAAAGCCCACGGGCAGCAACAAGCACCCAGTGCAGCCAAATGAATACATACATAAATCTTTTTAAAAAGAAAGTCAGTTATTCTTAATATAATTCACTGTACTAGCTAAAAAAGCAAAAATAAATCGTATGATCACCTCAATAGATGGAGAAAAAGTATTTGACAAAACCCAACGTTCATTTCTTATAAAAACTGTCAGCAAATTAAGAGTCAAATGGCACTTCCATCGAATACAGGGCATCTGCCGAAAACCTGCCTGATATCAATAAATGGTGAAAGATTGAATATTTTCCCCCTAAGATCAGGAATAGGACAGGGACGTCTTACCACTTTTATTTAACATTGTACTAGGGGTATACAGTTGGACAAGAAAAATAAATAAAATGCATCCAGACTAGAAAAGAACAAGTAAAACTGTCTTTATTTCCAAACATGTGAATCTATCAGAGCATTCCATCAGAAAATCAGATGGAATTCGAAAAAAGAAGCAAACAAAAAACTACTAGAACCAAGAATTTGGACACTTCTTAAAAAGTTGAACATAAATCTACAATATGATCTAGCAGTTCTACTCCTAGATATTTAACCCCCTAGAAGGAAATATTTATCCATACAAAGATTGTACATAAATGTTCACAGCTGCTTTATTTTGTAATAGCCCAAAACAGGAAACTTCCTCCATCAATGGTTACATGGATAAGAAAGCATAATATATTCACCTAGTAGAATAATGCTCAGCAATAAAAAGGAATGAACTATTGATACATGCAATATGGATGAATCTTAAAATAATTTTTCTGAGTAAAGAAAAACTAGACAAAAAGAGTACTAAATATTGCATGACCCCACATGTATTTTAAAAGTCTACATTTTTAGAATGGAATTGTAGAAAGGTGATCAACAGGTACAAACTTTCAGTTACAAGATAAATAATTACCAACGATGTAATGTATAGCATGACTATAGTTAACATTGCTCTGTGATATATAGAAAAGCTTTTAAGAAAGTAAATCTTAAGAGTTCTCATTTCATCAAAGTAAAAAATCTGTTTCTTTTTTGGTTTCTCTTTTTATTGTAATATATCTAGTTCTTGCCTGGAGAATCCCAGGGACGGGGGAGACTGGTGGGCTACCATCTATGGGGTTGCACAGAGTCGGACATGTCTGAAGTGACTTAGCAGCAGCAGCATCTATGTGGAATGATGGATGTTAACTAAACTTAAAGTGGTAATCATTTCACAATATATGTAAATGAAGCCATTACACTGTACACCTTCATGAAATAAAATTTAGATCTTAAGACAGGACAAAGTTATATAAAAATTAAGTATAAAATTCTCTCCAGGTGCTGGCTTACACCTCCTCCCTCCCTAAAGTGCAGGGTGTATCTGTACTTCACATTAACCAGGAAGAGCCTGCTCAATTGTAAAGGTCATTTTTTTCTTTTTACTTTCTTCAATTCCTTAAAGAACAGTGTTCTTTCCCAGCTCTGTGGAGGATCATGGTGACTTGCTGCTCGTTTTATGGGTACTTACCTGGACTATATATCCTTGGTGAACTTAATATAAAATATCAGAATGTCATTTTTTTACTGGGATATAATTGCTTTACAATGTTGTGTTAGTCTCTGCTGTACAATGAAGTGAATCAGCAATATGTACATATACATCTCCTCCCTCTGGGGCCTCCCTTCATCCTCAGTATGTCATTTTGACGTGTGATCCTTTGTCTGGAAAATGCATTCAACACCTAACAGGAGGAACAGTTCTCAGAGCTTTCTGAGACTCTACTTTCCAGGTTATAATCCTCAGTTTGGTTCAAATAAAATTCTATTTCTTCCTCTTAACTTGATAATTTAATTTTCATCGACAACCTTAAATTTATATAGTGATGTATATCAACTCTAAATCATTAGAACTGGGGATGGTGGAGGGAGTCTAGAAAATGCAGTCTAATTTATGGGCAAAAGCACATCATTGGTTGCTTGGGGTTGAAAAATGGGTGGGGAGGGTCCGGAGGGTCTCTTAAACTTTCAGGTGAAAATTAAATTAAATTAAAAAACAAACACTGGAGCGAACTAAGGAAAAGTCCTAGAGGACATTTGGAGATGTGATTAGAGGTAATGCCATTCAAGAGAAAGGTTTGCCTTTCTTAGCATTTTCTCATCCTGACATGTTTATTAAGGAGGATGCTAAAAGCTAAGGCAATATAGTAATAATAATTATGAGTGTGTTTGTTACAAGCAGATAATTTGTAGACAAAAGTGGAAAATGAAAAATGAAGTCTCTCCTTCATGAATTTCTTCCTAAAATAAAATTCTGCCTTATTAAAGTGAAAGCACAGATTTTGGAAAGTAAACTAATAATCTTTGCTTTGTGGCATATGTATCTTCTAGGAGATGCTTAATAAAAACAAGGACTTCCCTGGTGGTCTGGGCTTCCACTGCAGGATCAGGTCAGATCAGATCAGTCGCTCAGTCATGTCCGACTCTTTGCAACCCCATGAATCGCAGCACGCCAGGCCTCCCTGTCCATCACCAACTCCCGGAGTTCACTCAGACTCATGTCCATAGAGTCAGTGATGCCATCCAGCCATCTCATCCTCTGTGGTCCCCTTCTCCTCTTGCCCCTAATCCCTCCCAGCATCAGAGTTTTTTCCAATGAGTCAACTCTTCGCATGAGTTTCAGCTTTAGCATCATTCCTTCCGAAGAAATCCCAGGGCTGATCTCCTTCAGAATGGACTGGTTGGATCTCCTTGCAGTCCAAGGGACTCTCAAGAGTCTTCTCCAACACCACAGTTCAAAAGCATCAATTCTTCGGTGCTCAGCCTTCTTCACAGTCCAACTCTCACATCCATACATGACCACAGGAAAAACCATGGCCTTAACTAGACGGACCTTTGTTGGCAAAGTAATGTCTCTGCTTTTGAATATGCTATCTAGGTTGGTCATAACTTTCCTTCCAAGGAGTAAGTGTCTTTTAATTTCATGGCTGCAGTCACCATCTGCAGTGATTTTGGAGCCCAGAAAAATAAAGTCTGACACTGTTTCCACTGTTTCCCCATCTATTTCCCATGAAGTGATGGGACCAGATGCCATGATCTTTGTTTTCTGAATGTTGAGCTTTAAGCCAACTTTTTCACTCTCCACTTTCACCTTCATCAAGAGGCTTTTTAGTTCCTTTTCACTTTCTGCCATAAGGGTGGTGTCATCTGCATATCTGAGGTTATTGAGATTTCTCCCGGCAATCTTGATTCCAGCTTGTGTTTCTTCCAGTCCAGCGTTTCTCATGATGTACTCTGCATATAAGTTAAATAAACAGGGTGACAATATACAGCCTTGACGTACTCCTTTTCCTATTTGGAACCAGTCTGTTGTTCCATGTCCAGTTCTAACTGTTGCTTCCTGAGCTGCATACAAATTTCTCAAGAGGCAGATCAGGTGGTCTGGTATTCCCATCTCTTTCAGAATTTTCCACAGGCATGGGTTTAATTCCTGGTCAGGGAACTAAGATGCCTAAAGCTGTGTGGTGTGGCCAAAAATTAAAAAAAAAAAAATGTTTTTTGATAAATTTTTAAATTAAAAAAATAGGAAGATAATTCTTATAAATTCCTTGTAATTATAATGCATCTTAATGAAAAATTAGAACTTGAACATTCAAATATTTTAAATATCTATTTCAAAAGAGACATGTGATTAGGCCATCTGTGTCTAATACTGGTGCTTATTGAGGTTGGTTCCTATTCTCTCACAAATACTGCATGATAGACCCTTATCCTTCTTGATGATCACATTTTAAAGGAAGGACTCCCTTTGAGAAAGACATTCCTGGGTTATAGAAGATACATATACTTCTCAACGGGATGGGAGGAAAGACTTATAGTGGCAAGTTTTCTAAAGTAAATACTCTAAGAAAAGGGAGGTCAAGGGGCTCATCAGGAACAAATAGTAAATTTGTTTGGCAGCCTGAGTTTTCCCAAGCAGGAAATTAGAGAGGCTGGGTCAACCCAGGGACGCAGCCGCAGGCCACTAGGGCCACGTTAGAGTTTGGTCATGTCCCTTTGCATTGGGAATTGGATGGAGTCTTTCGTGTTGAGAGTTTTGCAATTCTCAACACCAGTGTCAGTTTATACACTTTAAATGTGTACAGTGTATTGTCTGACAATTATACCTCAATACGACGGCCTTAAAAAAGAAAGCACCATTATAAATCAACTCTACTTCAATGAAAAGAAAGGAAAATAAAAAAGTCTCCTTGTTGACTGAGATCTCAGATGGAGGAGGAAACCAGAAATTCGGTGTCTTTCTTCTTTTTTTTAATTTAAAAAATTTTTTGGCTGCACTCTGTCTTTGTTGCTGTGGCCAGGCTTTCTCTAATTCTGGTGCGTGAGCTTCTTTTTATGGCGGCTTTTCTTGTTGTGGTGTATAGGCTCTAGGTGTTCGGGCTCCAGTAGTTGTGGCACATGGGCCTAGCTGCTTAGAGATATATGAATCTTCCTGGACCAGGGATTGAACCTGTGACCCCCTGCATTGGCAGGTGGTCCCATCCATTGCACCACCAGGGAAGTCCCAGCTTCTCTCTTGATAAAGAATTTCTTGGCTTTCGGACCAGATGTGACCACAGCATGGTGTTAAACAATACATTGCTCAGACACAAACTTTTCTAACATTCTCAGAAATAACTTAGTGTCTTTTGAAAAACCAATAGCCCCAGGATCCAAACCTTGGTTTAAACTGATCTGACAGTTTGATTTTTTTTTTTTTTGTTTGCTTACCAAAATGCAGAATTTGCAATATTTCCTGATAATTTGCTCTGGAAAATTAGCATAAACTGTATTTTAAAAAGTGGCATAAGTGCTTTTGAATTTTATTTTTTGAATCATTCATGTGAATCACGCATTAAATATGTATACAGTGAAAAGTACCCCATGTTGCTCTTCATCCAACCAGCTCCCAACCTGCAAGAAGGTAATAACTGTCATTTGTTTCTTGTATATCCTTCTAGGGTCTTTTAAGCACATGCTTTATTCTATTTTGTACCATTGATCACTTTGTGTAGCATTATGCCAATATCATGATGATCTAAACAGTACAGCTTTATAATATTTCTTGAAATCACGTACTGTTAGTTTCTTCTTTACCAGACTTGTTTTGGCTCTTCCAGGATCCTTGCATCTCCATTTGAATTTTAGAATTAATTTAGAATTAGGAAAAAAGCATGCTGCAATTTGGATTGGAATTGCATTGAATAAACACACACACACACACTCTTGCTTCTCTATAGACTAAATGAAGAATGTACTCATAAGCGTCTTAGAAATTATTTTAAGTTAAATTCAAAAGATAGCAAAAGATAATACATTCATACTATACCAAACTCCAAATACAGCGAAAAGTATGTCCTACCACACTCACCCTCAACCAAACCCCTAGTTATACAGTTTTTGTCCCTAAAGGAACTCTCTGTTACCAGTTTCTTGAGAATGTTTCTGTGTTTATCCTCATCATATTTGCATCTTCTTCATCCTTATCCCCCACCCCTTCAGCACAAATGGGAACACAGCAAACACATTGTCCTGCTCCTCACTTTGGCAACCCACTCCAGTGTTCTTGCCTGGAGAATCCCAGGGACGGGGGAGCCTGGTGGGCTGCTGTCTATGGGGTCGCACAGAGTCAGACACGACTGAAGCGACTTAGCAGCAGCAGCAACAGCAGCAGCAGTGTGTTCTGGGCTTGTTCCCTGTCAGCACATATGGCTCTGCTCCATTCTTTTTAATGGCTACATAGTCCTGATCTCAGAGCTTCAAAGCCACGCATGTATGTGATTCATCTTCCGTTTGCTTAGCTCTGGAGTTTGTGACGACACTGGCCAGGTATCAGCTCAGTGTCACTTTTCTATTACACCCCATTTTCTTGTTGACTTGTGGGTCCAAGAGATCATGAATTTACTGAGGGCAGGAACTCCAATCTCCATTGCTGTATCCCCCACCACGGCAATGTTCTGCAAATTGCAGATACAAAGACAGAGCACAGCACAAGGTTGACATCTAACCAGCGTCAGCTCTGCAGAATTGAGCAGCAAACAAGTACTCAGCAAGAGTCAACATCCTTTCAATTAGTGAGAAGTACCAATCTTATGGACGAACTCTGCATACTTGAAAGGCTGCTCTGAGGTCTGTGCTAACACCCCTCTGTTTGGGGGTTTATTAACATGGGTTGTTTGTCTTCTAGAATTTCCTCATAGCATCCTTTAGAAAGGGATTTGAAAATTGTGGAAAAATCATTATGGGCAGCCACCAACAGGGCAAAAAGCCAGCTGTAGTTATTCACGGTCTTTTTAACAATCAAGTCATGATTGTGCTGGGGGTGGGGAGGAGAGAAAACAGGCTTGTGTGAAGCATATTCTATAGCAGAGCTCAATTGACCTGACACAGAAGACTGGGTGACTTCTCCCCCTGAGCCTCTTCTCGGGGAGTGAGTGCCTTGTTGGGAGCCAGCTGGGCCCCCAAACACTGGCAGTGTCCCTTTGGGCAGAGTGATGGAGCAGTTGCTCATTCATACAGAAAACTGGCTCTGTACATGACAACCAATGTTAACTTGACTCTGTTGAGATATCTGAGTGGCTTGTGGGTCTCCTGGCCTGGCTACCATCATGCCTGTGGCCTTTAATTGAAACAGACACAACTTGGGTCAGCTTCTCACTGGAGTTGGGACCCTGGAAGCTAAGGAACCTATGAGTGAGGCAAGGTGGTTTTATAAGTCTCTTTTAAAATGATTTTAAAACTGATACTGTGTGATTCTATAAAAATCTGTGCTGTGCTTAGTTGCTCAGTTGTGTCCAACTCTTTGCAACCCCATAGACAGTAGCCTGCCAGGTTCCTCTCTCCATGAGAATTCTCCAGGCAAGAATACTGGAGTGGATTGCCATCCTCTCCTCCAGGGGATCTTCCCAACCCAGGGAGCGAACCCAGGTCTCCAGCATTGCAGGCTGATTCTTTACTGACTGAGCTGCCAATGAAGACCAGGAATACTCAAATGGGTAGCCTATCCCTTCTTCAGGGGATCTTCCCGACCCAGGAATTTAACCGGGGTGTTCTGCCTTGCAGGAGGATTCTTTACCAGCTGAGATCTAGCCTGGAGCAAAGAGCTGAGTTCAGTTTGTGACTTATTTTCTTGGTGGTAAGCTTTATATGTTGTTTAGCTCTTACCTTTATTACTTCATTAAGTAGCTGTCACAAGAACAGGGACCATTTCCTTCATATTTGGAGTCTTGTTTTTACTTGATACCTCTAGACATGGGTCCACTTACAGATAAGAGCTTTGAGAATTATAAAGTATGGATTTTTTTTGCCCTTCAAACAACACTGACATATTTCAACATTGGTAATCAGTGAGATTTGGCAATATTCTTTTCAGTCATCACAATATCTACAATATTTATAAATTCATAAACATAAATGGAAGTCACAACAATTTATTGACAGTGTCTTATAAAGCATTAATGCATCGTGAATGTAAAACAAATTATTAGCATTCATGAACAGTACTTGAACCTGTTGAATTTTTCATGATGTTCAACATTCAGCCCCTTACACATAGAGGAGAGCAGTTTTGCTGTAGAAGATTTTGCTCTAGCTGAGGATTCAGGCTACTAAAGAATTTCAGTTTAGGCCTGGTGGATCCACCTCTTCTTGGTTACTGTTAAAGTCCACAAGATTCTGTTTCCTTGATATGCTAGACATTTGTCTTGCTAAAGCTCCATCAAGGGGACCCAAGAGAAACTCCCTGGGAATAAAACTACAGCTTCTTCATGGTAATGATGAAGATGAGGATTCTTACAGTGAGGCAGGCATTGGGAGATGGCCCTAGCATGAAGCTCATGGCGAGGGTGACAAGCCACAGCAAATTTATGGAACTTGTATGCACTTACATAGTGCTGCGGCTGAGTTGAGTTCCCCTCCAACTTCATGAAGCTCTAGCCCTCAGTGAAGGAAGTCAAGAGATACCTGAAGTAACAGGCAAGTTTGGTCTTGGAGTACAAAATGAAGCAGGGAAAAAGCTAACAGAGTTTTGCCAAGGTAATGCACTGGTCATAGCAAACACCCTCTTCCAAAAACACAAGAGTTTTTGTTTTCTTCCAAAAACACTGAACATTAGCAGATGGTCAATACCAAAATCAAACTGATTATATCCCTTGCAGCTGAAAATAGATAAACTCTATACAGACAGCAAAAATAAGACCAGGATATGACTGTGGCTTCCATCATGAGCTCCTTATTGCAAAATTCAGACTTAAATTGAAGAAAGTAGGAAAAATACTAAGCCATTCAGGTATGACCTAAATCAAATTTATGATTACACAGTGGACGTGACATGTAGATTCAAGAGATTAGATCTGATAGAGTGCCTGAAGAACTACAGACAGAGGTTTGTAACATTGCATAGGACTAAATGGTGACTAAAACCATCTTCAAGAAAAAGAAATGCAAAAAGGCAAAATGATTGTTTGAGGAGGCCTTACAAATAGCTGAGAAAAGCAGAGAAGTGAAATGGCAAAGAAGAAAAGGAAAGATATATCCATCTGAATGCAAAATTCCAAAGAATAGCAAGGAGAGATAAGAAAGCCTTGTTAAGTGAACAATGCAAAGAAACAGAGGAACAACAGAATGGGAAAGACTAGAGATCTCTTCAAGATAATTAGAGATACCAAGGGAACGTTTCATGGAAAGATGGGCACAATTAAGGACAGAAACGGTATGGACCTAACAGAAGCAGAAGATATTAAGAAGAGGTGGCAAGAATACACAGAAGAACTGTACAAAACAGATCTTCATGACCCAGATAACCACAATGCTGTTTTCACTCACTTAGAGCTGGACATCCTAAAAAGTGTGAAGTCAAGTGGGTCTTAGGAAGCATCATTATGAGCAAAGCTGGAGGAGGTGATGGAATTCCAGTTGAGCTATTTCAAATCCTACAAGATGATATTGTTAAAGTGCTGCATTCAATATGCCAGCAAATTTGGAAAACTAAGCAGTGGCCACAGGACTGGAAAAGGTCAGTTTTCATTCCAGTCTCAGAGAAGGGCAATGACAATATTCAAATTACCATACAATTGCACTCATTTCACATGCTAGCAAGATAATACTCAAAATCCTTCAAGCTCGCCTTCAACAGTACAGGAACTGAGAACTTACAAATGTATAAGCTGGATTTAGAAAAGGCAGAGGAATCGGAGATCAAATTGCCAACACCTGTTGGGTCATAGAAACAGCAAGAGTATTCCAGAAAAGCATCTACTTCTTCACTGACTACGCTAAAGCCTCTGACTGTGTGGATCATAACAAACTAGAAAATTCTGAAAGAGATGGGAATGCCAGACCAATTTACCTGCCCCTTGAGAAATCTGTATGCAGGTCAAGAAGCAACAGAACCGTACACGGAACAACAGACTGGTTAAAAAATGGGAAAGGAGTATGTCAAGGCTGTATATTGTCACCCTGCTTATTTAACTCTACGCAGAATACCGCATGTGAAATGCCGGGCTGGATGAACCTCAAGCTGAAATTACGATTGCCGGGAAAAATATCAACAACCTTAGATGTGCAGATGACACCACCCAAAAGTGAAAAAGAACTAAAGATGAAGGTGAAAGAGGAAAGTGAAAAAAACTGGCTTGAAACTCAACATTCAAAAAACTAAGATAAGATCATGGCATCCGGTCCCATCACTTCATGGCAAAAAGGTGGGGAAGCAATGGAAAAAGTGACAGACTTTATTTTCTTGGGCTCCAAAATCACTGCAGATGGTGACTGCAGCCATGAGATTAAAAGATGCTTGCTTCTTAGAAGAAAAGCTATGACAAACCCGGACAGTGTATTAAAATCAGAGACATCATTTTGCCGACAAAGGCCCGTATAGTCAAAGCTATGGTTTTTCTAATAGTCATGTACTATTGATGTACATGTGAGAAGATGTGAGAGCTGGATCATAAAGAATGCAGAGTGCTGAAGAAATTTTTGAACTGTGGTGCTAGAGAAGACTCTTGGGAGTCCCTTGGACTGCAAGGAGATCAAACCAGTCAATCCTAAAGGAAATCAACCCTGAATATTCATTGGAAGGACTGATGCTGAAGCTGAAGCTCCAGTACTTTGACCACCTGATGCAAAGAGCTGACTCATTGAAAAGACCCTGATACTAGGCAAGATTGAGGGCAACAGGAGAAGGGGGTGACAGAGGATGAGATGATTGTATGGCATCACTGACTCAGTGGACATGAGTTTGAGCAACCTCAGGGAGATAGTGAAGGACAGGGAAGCCTGGTGCAAAGAGTCGGACACAACTGAGCAACTAAGTTCAGTACATACATATCTCCAAAGAAGAAATAAAAACAGCCAAAAAATGCATGAAAATATGCTCATCATCATCAAACATCAGAGACATGCAAATCAAAACCACACTGGAAGCCCTATAGTAGGATAGTTACTATTAAAACAAAATGAAACAAAATAACAGGTGTTAATGGGATGTGATAAAAGTGCAACACTTGCACACTGTTGATGGGTATATAAAATGGTATAGCTGCTACAGAAAACAGTAGGAGTTTCAGGGCAAAACTAAAAATAGCACTGCCATATGATCCAGCAATCCCACTCCTGGGTATATAGCCAAAAGAATTGGAAGCAGTGTGCATTCATTCATAGCAGCTCTATTCACAACAGCCAAGACATAGAAGCAACCCAAGGGTCCATCCATGGATGAATAGATGGAAAAATGCAGTATGTACCTGCAATGCAGTATTATTCAGCCTCAAAAAGGAAGAAATCTTGGCACATGCTACAAAATAGATGAGCTTTTAGGACATTATGCTAAGTGAAATAAGCCAATCATGGAAAGCTAAATGCTGTACGGTTCCACTTGTTTGGATCTAAAGTAGTCAAATTCAAAGAAACAGAAAGTATAATGGTGGATATCTGGCTCCCGGAGGGGGAAAGAGGAGTTGCTGTTTACTGGGTACAAGATTTCAGTTACACAAAATGAGAACGTTTTGGAAATCTGTTTTACAACAATGTGAATATGCACTTAATACTACTGAACTGTACACTTTAAAATGGTTCAGTTCAGTTCAGTTCAGTCGCTCAGTCGTGTCTGACTCTTTGTGACCCCATGAATTGCAGCACGCCAGGCCTCCCTGTCCATCACCAACTCCCGGAGTTCATCCAAACTCATGTCCATCGAGTTGGTGATGCCATCCAGCCATCTCATCCTCTGTTGTCCCCTTCTCCTCCTGCCCCCAATCCCTCCCAGCATCAGAGTCTTTTCCAATGAGTCAACTCTTCGCATGAGGTGCCTAAAGTATTGGAGTTTCAGCTTTAACATCATTCCTTCCAAAGAACACCCAAGACTGATCTCCTTCAGAATGGACTGGTTGGATCTCCTTGCAGTCCAAGGGACTCTCAAGAGTCTTCTCCAACACCACAGTTCAAAAGCATCAATTCTTTGGCGCTCAGCTTTCTTCACAGTCCATACATGGCCATACTCTCACATCCATACATGAACACTGGAAAAACCATAGCCTTGACTAGATGGACCTTTGTTGGCAAAGTAATGTCTCTGCTTTTGAATATGCTATCTAGGTTGGTCATAACTTTCCTTCCAAGGAGTAAGCATCTTTTAATTTCATGGCTGCAGTCACCATCTGCAGTGATTTTGGAGCCCAGAAAAATAAAGTCTGACACTGTTTCCACTGTTTCCCCATCTATTTCACGTGAAGTGATGGGACTGGATGCCATGATCTTTGTTTTCTGAATTTTGAGCTTTAAGCCAACTTTTCCCACTCTCCTCTTTCACTTTCATCAAGAGGCTCTTTAGTTCCTCTTCACTTTCTGCCATGAGTGTGGTGTAATCTTCATATCTGAGGTTATTGATATTTCTCCTGGCAATCTTGATTCCAGCTTGTGCTTATTCCAGCCCAGCATTTCTCATGATGTACTCTGCTTAGAAGTGAAATAAGCAGGGTGACAATATATAGCCTTGAAGTACTTCTTTTCCTATTTGGAACCAGTCTGTTGTTCCATGTCCAGTTCTAACTGTTGCTTCCTGACCTGCATACAGGTTTCTCAAGAGGCAGGTCAGGTGGTCTGGTATTCCCATCTCTTTCAGAATTTTCCACAGTTTATTGTGATCCACACAGTCAAAGGCTTTGGCATAGTCAATAAAGCAGAAATAGCTGTTTTATCTGGAGCTCTCTTACTTTTTCCATGATCCAGTGGATGTTGGCAATTTGATCTCTAGTTCCTCTGCCTTTTGTAAGACCATCTTGAACATCTGGAAGTTCACGGTTCATGTATTGCTGAAGCCTGGCTTGGAGAATTTTGAACATTACTTTACTAGCATGTGAGATGAGTGCAATTGTGCAGTAGTTTGAGCATTCTTTGGCATTGCCTTTCTTTGGGATTGGAATGAAAACTGACCTTTTCTTTGGGATTGGAATGAAAACTGACCTTTTCCAGTCCTGTGGCCACTGCTGAGTTTTCCAAATTTGCTGACATATTGAGTACAGCACTTTCACAGCATCATCTTCCAGGATTTGAAAGAGCTCAACTGGAATTTCATCACCTCCACTAGCCTTGTTCGTAGTGATGCTTTCTAAGGCCCACTTGACTTCACATTCCAGGATGTCTGGCTCTAGGTGAGTGAGCACACCATCGTGATTATCTTGGTCTTGAAGATCTTTTTTGTACAGTTCTTCTGTGCATTCTTGCCACCTCTTCTTAATATCTTCTGCTTCTGTTAGGTCCATACCATTTCTGTCCTTAATCGAGCCCATCTTTGCATGATATGTCCCCTTGGTATCTCTAATTTTCTTGAAGAGATCTCTAGTCTTTCCCATTCTGTTGTTTTCCTCTATTTCTTTGCATTGATTGCTGAGGAAGGCTTTCTTATCTCTCCTTGCTATTCTTTGGAACTCTGCATTCAGATGCTTGTATCTTTCCTTTTCTCTATTGCTTTTCACTTCTCTTCTTTTCACAGCTATTTGTAAGGCCTCCCCAGACAGCCATTTTGCTTTTTTTCATTTCTTTTCCATGGGGATGGTCTTGATCCCTGTCTCCTGTACAATGTCATGAACCTCATTCCATAGTTCATCAGGCACTCTATCTATCAGATCTAGGCCCTTAAATCTATTTCTCACTTCCACTGTATAATCATAAGGGATTTGATTTAGGTCATACCTGAATGGTCTAGTGGTTTTCCCTACTTTCTTCAATTTCAGTCTGAATTTGGCAATAAGGAGTTCATGATCTGAGCCACAGTCAGCTCCTGGAAGAAGCTGTTAGGGTGCATATAAAGAGATGTTTGGTTTAGTTGTTTGTTTATTTTTTTCCAGGCTTTGAGTTTGTGCATTAATTTTTAATTCCTTTTTCTTCCAATGGTGAATATACCTCATGCTTTTTATAAAAGGTTCAATCAGTACTGGAGTCTGCAGAATGAGATTTATAGCTGTCTTGCACATTCCTCCAAATGCCAGTTCTCAAGGGAAAGCACATGAACTCTTGTTTCAGACATTTTCTCTTCAATTTTCTATATATGTAACTAGAATAGGTTTAAATTTTAAGTTTGTGGTTTTAAGGTTTTTAATTTTTAGTTTGACAGAGAATTAAAACAAAAAACAAAAAGTAAATATTAATCCACTACAGCACAACTTTAAACAATTTTAAAATGTTATACTTCAAAGTCTTCTTTCTTTCTAAGCAATGCCTTGCCCTCAACGTAACTGTTCTTTAAATTCTGTGTACTTTTTTCCTAAATTTTACTCACATGTATAGTGTCATTTATATGTTTATTTCTATATCATCTGATCAGAAAACTTTATAATGATGAAATATAAGTATGTTATATATTTTTATCTTCAACTTACATTTTGCACTTTATATATTATATAGATATTTTTTAGGTTGGTACATTTAGATTGAATTTTTTAAATAAAACTACTTTAAAATAAATCCAGAATATCAGGTTATTTTACCCCTAACACACTTCAATATGCATCTTAAAATTTTAAAGCATTTTTCTATTAAAAAGCGCTTCTAACAAAATATGTGATAATTCCTTGATATCAGGTAATATCTAATCTATATTCAAATTTTGTTAGTTGCATAAAAAATCAGGGATTACATTAAAAATGTATTTTTATGTTTGATTGAGTCAGGATCCAAACTGTTGCACATGTTACATGTGCATCCAAGGTCCACATGTAACATTTGGGGGTTATATTTCTGAATCTGCAACAACTAACTAACCCCCACCCTTTTCTAATACAAGCTTTTGTCCCACAGAATTTTCCATGACTTATCTGTTTGGTTTTCAGGGTGTCACCTTTTATTCCACCCTTGTATTTCCTCAACACTGAAAGCTATATTTAAAAAGTGATTAGGTTCAGGTTCAATGTTTAAGGTATGAATAGATCATAGTTGGTGCTGTGACATCATAATTCCATCCCAACAAAAACACAGTAGTGTTCCACTTTTAGTGATGCTAAGATTGGCCAATGGGCCCAGGAGCTGAACAGATTTGAGGATATAAACTCTTCGTTCTTTTCTGACCCTTAAGTCTTGGATTTCCTTCTGGCTTCCTGAGCATTGAATCCATGATTGTTGAAAGGCTCAGCTGAGAGATAAAAGGTCTTTCTGAATTTCAAAAACCATCTCTTGAAATAGCAAGAACCAAGACTTGGTTGACTCAGATCACTTTAGCTACTGAGAGGATATGGAAAGAATACCATGTGAAGCCAGGCTCACTTGGCAAGAATGGGGAAAGCCTTTTTGATGAGGGAAGGAGTGAGTGGATGGCTGTATGTTGGTGGAGGTGAGTAGGAGGGGGTGGGATGAAGTTGAGGAGGTGGGAAATAGAAATTAAGTAGATCTGTGTCAATCTGAAACCTTTTTGGTTAGTGCTCTCTTGAGAATCCCTTGGACTGCAAGGAGATCCAGCCAGGAGATCAGTCCTGAGTGTTCATTGGAAGGACTGATGTTGAAGCTGTAACTCCAATACTTTGGCTACCTGATGCAAAGAACTGATTCATTTGAAAAGACCCTGATGCTGGGGAAGATTGAAGGCGGGAGGAAAAGGGGATGACAGAGGATAAGATGGTTGGATGGCATCACTGACTCGATGGACGTGAGTTTGAGTAAACTCTGGGAGTTGGTGATGGACAGGGAGAACTGGTGTGCTGTGGTTCATGGGGTCGCAAGGAGTCACACATGACTGAGTGATTGAACTGAACTGAACTGAACTGAATTCTCCCCACCAGGTGTCGCCTAAAGATGATTCAGACTCTTTCAGCACAGACATGGGAGGTTTCTATTGAGATAGCGTTCGGCTTCTGCAGTTTATGACTAGAGTGGATCCTATACTGAAGGCTGGGAGGCAGGGGATGGAGGTTAAATTAAGCTATTAATACTTTTGGTTAATAGGAACCCTTCCGTTGGCTTCTTGGTCTTGGGAAGTCCAGTATTCTTGGGCTTTCCTTGTGGGTCAGCTGGCAGACAATCTGCCTGCAATGTGGGAGACCTGGGTTCGATCCCTGGATTGGGAAGATCCCCTGGAAAAGGAAAAGGCTACCCACTCCAGTATTCTGGTCTGGAGACTTCTATGGACTGTATAGTCCATGGGGTTGCAAAGAGTCAGAGACGACTGAGCAACTTCCACTTTTCCATGGCTTCTGGTCTTTCAGATATGACTCCTGTAGCTTTGGTAACTTCCGTGGTTTCTAATATGATATGATGTCCAGGCTCATCTTATATATTTCCTGTCTCAGGCTTGGAATCAGTGATTTTTGTTTTCAATGGGAGATCATTTGGAGAATAAGCTAGGGGCTGGAAGCCCTCACTGCTACTGGGATTGTTATTTTTTTCAAAGTTATTCCAGTGGAAAGACATGGGGAAAAGTGGTGAATTTTGTATTATAAAAAGTGTATCATAGTCTCAAATTGATGATTCCAGTTGAAATGTTTTGCTTAATCTCTCCTATTTTACAGCTTTGACCCTCTCTTTGACCTTCTCTTTTACCCTGAGAATCCTGATTCTTAAGAACACTGAACATTGGTGGTCCAGGGGCTAAGACTACGGTCCCAGATTCAACCCCTGAACACCGAACTAGATCCTGCATGCTGCAGCTAAGATCCCACACATGGCATTGAAGATTCCATGTGCTACAACTGAGACCCGGTGTAGCCAAATTAAAAAAAAAAAAAAAAAGACTGAAAATGTTGAATTTAGAATACTACCTTCTTGCATGTTACTTTTATCCCATATTACCCACAGAGAAAAGTTCAAAAGTAGCACTGCTACCAACAATATGATATCTGAAAACAATTTTGAAATATGATACAGTTTTCCCCTAATTTGTTTAATTCACTCTCTTTCTTGGTCTCCTTCCTTTCTTGCTACTTGAGCTCCTCTCAGGCTTCCTGGGATTAATTGGCAGTATGTAAACCTTTGCCTTGGGGCTCTGCTTTCTGGGAAATTCAAGTATATTTGTTAGAGGATATGCATTCTAAAAATTGGTGCCATTTTATACAGGAGTCTTGAGTGAGCATGACCAAATCTTATTTCTATCAATCAGATAAATATAAATAATCTCATGAATTAATTTGCCTTTTTTTGTAATGAAAAAAATTGAGTATCTTTGTCTGTTTTTTGGTCACCTTTGGTCCTTCGCCCATTTTCCTATGGGACTGTTTGTCCTTGTTTAATGATTTATGAACATTCCTTATACTAAGGAAATTAGGAAATTAGACTGTCATATATGTTGTAAATATATTTTCTCAACTTGCATTTTTTTCTCAACTCTGCAAAAGGTTTTAATTTTCACTTAATCACACCTATCAATTGTTTTATTTACTTGCTGCAGTCTTAAAAAGAGCTTCTCTCCAAGATTATAAACATATCCTTAATGTTTATTTTTACCCCTTTTGGGGTTTTAGGTTTTACACCTGAATCATTGATACATCTCAGTAGTATGTGATGCATTCTCTAATTTTATCTAATGAAGTGCACAAAAGTCCAAAATGTATTAAAGAAAACTCTGCCTCAAGGTAACTCACTGTTCTGTGTATAAATGAATTTCTGGCCTCCAGTATCAAAAAAATGTAAAAAAATCAGTGACCCTTTTATTGAAAATTTATTATAAAGTAACATCTTTGAAAAAATTTTTTATTTATGTGTTTATTTTTGGCTACACTGGGTCTTCATTGCTGCATCAGGGCTTCTCTAGTTGTGGCAAGCGGGGCTACCTTTCAATGTGGTGTGCAGGATTTTCATAGTGGCAGTTTCTCTCATGGTGTGGCAGAAACTCTAGGTCTTGGGCTCAGCAGTCCTGGTGCACAAACGTGGTTGCTCTGCAACATGTGGGATCTTCCCAGACCAGGGATTGAAAGTATGTCCCCTGCACTGGCAGGAGAAGGCACCCCACTTCAGTACTCTTGCCTGGAAAATCCCATGGGTGGAGGAGCCTTGTAGGCTGAAGTCCATGGGGTCGTGAAGAGTCGGACACGACTGAGTGACTTCACTTTCACTTTTCACTTTCATGCATTGGAGAAGGAAATGGCAACCCACTCCAGTGTTCTTGCCTGGAGACTCCCAGGGATGGCGGAGCCTGGTGGGCTGCCATCTCTGGGGTCGCACAGAGTCGGACACGACTGAAGCGACTTAGCAGCAGCAGCCCCTGCACTGGCAGGCAGATTCTTAACCACTGGTCCACCAGGGAAGTCCTAAAGTAGCACTTTTTTTAAAAATAAAAAGGTATTTGCATGAACACTTTTCTATACACTTTACAATATAAAAAATTGAAAACAAACCATGTCTAATAATAATTATTCATGTTGTTTTAACTTGAAATATTTCCTTTAAAATTTTAATTGTCAAAACTATATAAAAATATGAAAACTACATATGCATTATTGTAAAGAAAACACGATATTGTTGTGTTTGTCCAATGACTCTTGTTGTTGTTTAGTCACTAAGTCATGTCCAACTCTTTGTGACCCCATATACTGTAGCCCACCTGGCTCCTCTGTCCATGGAATTTCCCTGGCAAGAATACTGGAGTGGGTTGCCATTTCTTTCTCCAAGGGAATCTCCCAGACCCAGGGATTGAACCTGTGGCTCCTGCATTGATAAGAGAATTCTTTACCACTGAGCCACTAGGGAAGCCCTATCCAATTATCAGACTGTATATATAGAGTAACATGGAAAAATGAAAATGAGCAGAAAGTTTTCCTGAAAGTTTTGAGAGTTTTTTCCCCTGTTTTTGATTCACATTATTGTTATAATGTTTATTGATGTTATAAATTTTTAAAAATCTCATCATATTTCTAATATTATAAATATCTGTAAACCATAACTGGATGAAAAGTTAAAAATGCTTTTTGGGTGACTGAGAAAAAAATGAGAGGTAACAACAATGAGATCTTAGCTTAGGAAAAAAATTGACAATGATGGTAGAGCTATTTGAGGCAAACAAAGTCACAATGATTTTAAGCAGAATAGAATAAAAATACTAAATATTTAAAACTCTCATAAATGTGGAATAAAACAACAAAGCTGCCACTGTGTGTGTGAACTTAGTTGAGCCTGACTCCCTGGACTGTAGCCTGCCAGGCTCCTCTGTCTGTGGGATTTTCCAGGCAAGAATACTGGACTGGGTTACCCTCCAGGGGATCTTCCTGACCCAGGGACCAAACTGGCATCTCTTGCGTCTCCTGCATTGGCAAGCGGATTTTTTTACCACTGAGCCATCTGGGAATCCTGAAGTTGTCACTACCTGTATTCAATCAGGAAAATAGCTACAGAGATAGTGAAAAAATATTGTAGAGTTTATGTTACTCTCCTTAACTGGGAAACTTAGGAGACATGGATTTTGATAGCATAAAAGTCATGGCTTTTTTCCCTGTACAAGCCAATAGATTTTTTTTTTACAGTCTCCAAAAGAAACTTAATGAGTTGTTTTGTTCTGGTCTTAATAGATTGTTTTTTGGTAACAGTTTTAAGTTTACAGGAAAATGGAGTGTTAACTACAGAGTTCCTATAAACCTCCCATTCCCAGTTCCTTATCTTGTGTTCATGTGGTACATTTGTTGTAATTGATGTGCCGGAATTGATACAGTATTATCAACTAAAGTTCACTGGTGACATTGGAGTTCCTTCCTGGTGTTCTATAGTCCTTGAGTTTTGACAAATGCATGATGACATGTATCTACAGTCATACCATTCAGAGTAGTTTCACTGCCCTAAAAATCCTCCATTCTCTGCCAATTCATTCTTCTCTCCCACCCGCTCCTCCAACCCCAAAGACAGTCTGCCTGCCTGTAATTCTCTCTCTTAATGTGTCCTTGACCCAGGTTTGGCCACATAGACAAGGAAATCCCACCAGAGAAGGGCAAGATAATGAGACAGAAGGATACTGGGTTTCTAAATGACTACATGAGAAAAGCTGTCCCACTAACCAGGTTCACTCATTGTGGGACGATTGTGTGAGAGAGGAATACACCTCTCTCCTTGAGACACTGAACTTGGGATCTTTCTTGGCACAAAGAGCCAAGCTGTTCTGAACAATACAGGATATTCATATATTTTTTGTCATTGCTGTTTAGTTGCCAAGTTGTATCCAACTCATTGTGACCTATGAACTGCAGCATGCCAGGCTTCCCTGTCCTTCACTATCTCCTAGAGTTTGCTCAAACTCATGTCCGCTATGAGGTACCATTTCACACCAGTCAGAATGGCTGCGATCCAAAAGTCTACAAGTAATAAATGCTGGAGAGGGTGTGGAGAAAAGGGAACCCTCTTACACTGTTGGTGGGAATGCAAACTAGTACAGCCACTATGGAGAACAGTGTGGAGATTCCTTAAAAAACTGGAAATAGACCTGCCTTATGATCCAGCAATCCCACTGCTGGGCATACACACTGAGGAAACCAGAAGGGAAAGAGACACGTATACCCCAATGTTCATCGCAGCACTGCTTATAATAGCCAGGACATGGAAGCAACCTAGATGTCCATCAACAGATGAATGGATAAGAAAGCTGTGGTACATATACACAATGGAGTATTACTCAGCCATTAAAAAGAATACATTTGAATCAGTTCTAATGAGGTGGATGAAACTGGAGCCTATTATACAGAGTGAAGTAAGCCAGAAAGAAAAACACCAATACAGTATACTAACGCATATATATGGAATTAGAAAGATGGTAACAATAACCCTGTGTACGAGACAGCAAAAGAGACACTGATGTATAGAACAGTCTTATGGACTCTGTTGCAGAAGGAGAGGGTGGGAAGATTTGGGAGAATGGCATTGAAACATGTAAAATATCATGTATGAAATGAGTTGCCAGTCCAGGTTCGATGCACGATACTGGATGCTTGGGGCTGGTGCACTGGGACGACCCAGAGGGATGGAATGGGGAGGGAGGAGGGAGGAGGGTTTAGGGTGGGGAACACATGTATACCTGTGGCGGATTCATTTTGATATTTGGCAAAACTAATACAGTTATGTAAAGTTTAAAAATAAAATAAAATAAAAAAAAAACAAAAACAAAAAAACTCATGTCCGTTGAACTGGTGAAGCCACCACAACCATCTAATCCTGTCATCCCCTTCTCCTCCTGCTCTCAGTCTTGCCCAGCCTTAAGGTCTTGTCCAATGAGTCAGATCTTTATCTTAGGTGACCAAAATGTTGGAGCTTCAGGTTCAGCATCAGTCCTTCCAATGAATATTCAGGGTTGATTTCCTTTAGGATTGACTGATTTGATCTCCTTGCTCTCCAAGGGACTCTCAAGAGTCTTCTCCAAAACCACAATTCAAAAGCATCAGTTCTTTAGCACTCAGCCTTCTTTATGGTCCAACTCACATCCATATATGACTACTGGACAAATCATAGCTTTGACTATACAGACCTTTGTTGGCAAAGTGGTGTCTCTGCTTTTTAATATGCTGTCTAGGTTTGTCATAGCTTTTTTCTCCAAGGAGCAAGAGTCTTTTAATTTCCTGGTTGTAGTCACTGTCCACAGTGATTTTGGAGCCCAAGAAAGGAAAATCTGTCACTGCTTCTACTTTTCCCCAATCTATTTGCCATGAAGTGATGGGAATGGATGCTATGATCTTAGTGTTTTGAATGTTGAGTTTTAAGTTAGGTTTTTCACTCTTCTCATTCACCCCCATCAAGAGGCTCTTTAGTTCCTCTTTGTTTTCTGCCATTAGAGAGTGCTATCATCTGCATATCTGAGGTTCTTGATATTTGTCCTGCCAATCTTGATTCCAGCTTGTGATTCATCCAGCCCAGCATCTTGCATGATGTACTCTTGCATATAAGTTAAATAATACATATTCATATGATGTATAAATATGTGATATATATACATTAATGTCCTGCATTGTGTTCCAATAACACAAGAGAAGACTCTACACATGGACATCACCTGATACCCAATACCAAAATCAGATTGATTATATTCTTTGCAGCCAAAGATGGAGAAGTTCTACGCAGTCAACAAAAATAAGACTGGGAGCTGACTATGGCTCAGATCATGAGCTCCTTATTACCAAATTCAGACTTAAATTGAAGAAAGTAGGGGAAACCACTAGACCATTCAGGTATCACCTAAATCTAATCCCTTATGATTATACTGTGGAGGTGACAAAGAAATTTAAGGGCCTAGATCTGATAGAGTGCCTGATGAACTATGGATGCAGGTTTGTGACATTGTACAGGAGACAGGGATCAAGACCATCCCCAAGAAAAAAAAAAGTAAAAAAGCAAAATGGCTGTCTGAGGAGGCCTTACAAATAGTTGTGAAAAGAAGAGAAGCGAAAAGCAAAGGAGAAAAGGAAAGATATACCCATTTGAATACAGAGTTCCAAAGAATAGCAAGGAGAGGTAAGAAAGCCTTCCTCAGTGATCAGTGCAAAGAAATAGAGGAAAAGAATAGAATGGGAAAGACTAGAGATTTCTTCAAGAAACTTAGAGATATCAAGGGAACTTTTCATGCAAAGATGGGCTCAATAAAGGACAGAAATGGCATGGACCTAAGAGAAGCAGAAGATATTCAGAAGAGGTGGCAAGAATACACAAGAACTGTACAAAAAAGATCTTCATGACCCAGATAATCATGATGGTGTGATCACTGACCTAGAGCCAGACATCCTGGAATGTGAAGTCAAGTGGGCCTTAGGAAACATCATTATGAACAAAAGCTAGTGGAGGTGATGGAATTCCAGTTGAGCTATTTCAAATCCTAAAAGATGATGCTGTGAAAGTGCTTCACTCAAAATGCCACCAAATCTGGAAACTCAGCAGTGGCCACAGGACTGGAAAAGGTCAGTTTTCATTCCAATCCCTATAAAGGCAATGCCAAAGAATGCTCAAACTACCACACAATTGCAGTCATCTCACACGCTAGTAAAGTAATGCTCAAAATTCTCCAAGCCAGGCTTCAGTAATACATGAACCGTGAACTTCCAGATGTTCAAGCTGGTTTTAGAAAAGGCAGAGGAACCAGAGATCAAATTGCCAACATCTGCTGTATCATCGAAAAAGCAAGAGAGTTCCAGAAAAACATCTATTTCTGCTTTATTGACTATGTCAAAGCCTTTGACTGTGTGGATCACAATAAATTGTGGAAAATTCTGAAAGAGATGGGAATACCAGATCACCTGACCTTCCTCTTGAGAAACCTGTATGCAGGTCAGGAAGCAACAGTTAGAACTGGACATGGAACAACAGACTGGTTCCAAATTGGGAAAGGAATATGTCAAGGCTGTGTATTGTCACTGAGAGAGTCATTTCCTAGGCAGGTTGATAGGGAGTCTAGGGGTCCCCAAGGAGAGAGGGGTCTGGAATTATCAAGCAGGAAGAAAGGACAAACTTTTTTCTTTCTCCACATTCCTTAGGATTATATAACAATAATATATCCTGCCTAAGGACAGTCTTTGGATTCAACCTTCTGTTATCTTAAAATGTTAATTATGGGAGTAGACCTGGTCTTTACAAGGATGTATCATGCCTGAGGACAGTGTTATCTTAAAATGTAAATTATGGGAGTAGGTCTGATGAGGTCTTTACAACCTCCAGATAGTCTTTGGATTATATAACTTCATTGTTAACACTAGTGAGAGGGTAACAGACAGGAAGGCCAGGGGTCTCCAAATGGAGGAAATAGCCTGCAAGTGTCAGACATTTTTATCTCTCTTAAGCGGCAGGAGGAAACAAACTAACAATATTTTTTTCCTTCTCTATACAAATTTAAAGAGAGGTTTCTCTTAAAATACTGTGTTGCCATAATGACACCTGGTTTCACCTGAAGTTAGCTATTCTTGAGCCTAGAGATAACCAATGCCTTTTTCTTATGGAAATGTTTGTCTTAAGCTATGCTAATGTACTAAGCCTTTACCCCAAACTCTGTCTCCAAGTCGGTTCCGCCTCTTGGCCCAAAACCTACTTGACAAACCAGTATGTTATACTCAGATATTGTTCCCCTAATCTATGTAAATGAAACTATTTGTATGGTGGTCTGCCCTTCTTTAAGATTCAAGTTAATTATTTTATGGCCCAAGATTATCCCAAAATGCATCTTATGGGCGAGGGGCCTGGTGCTATTCTGAATCATAAGACATTCCTTTCTTTCATTAACAGACTGCTAGTGACTATATAACATCCAGCTAAAGACTAGCAAGGGGGTACTCTTTCTGCCCCCTTCTGATGCCTATGTCAGAAGCTTTCTCTATCTCCTTTATACTTTAATAAAACTTTATTACACAAAAGCTCTGAGCAATCAAGCCTTGTCTCTGGCCCCAGATTGAATTCTTCTCCTCCGGGAGCCAAGAATCCTGGTGTATTCGCGTGATTCAACAACAACCTTTCATCTTGGGGGCTCGTCCGGGATCCTTCAGGACAAGGTAAGGATGCTTGGAGCTTTAGTTCTTTGTTCTCTTAGCTAACACGTTTTCTGCTGTGCTTTACTAACTCTACCGTGTGCTTGTGTGAATGAATGGCAGGCCCTGCGTGAAGCAAGTAAGGGGCCCTGCTCTGCGGTTCCACAGTGATCTCATACGGCTTATGGCAGAAACCTGTCGGGGCGTTATACCGACCTGCCAATGCCAAGAGGCACCCAATGTCTCCTTCAGGAACCGACCAGAAATGGGCAAAGCGTGTGGACCGAACTCTCCTTTCTCTGTCAAACTTTTCGGTCTCTTTGACCATTTCATAACTCCTTGAGAATTAGAAGTACTAACCTAATCTATCAGATCATAGACTTTCAAGAGACTTGTGATCTATATTGTTACTGTATACTGTGGCTTAGGTCCCAAACTTGGATTGGTATTCAAGAAAGCGCCTAGCCTCGCTAGGAATCGAAAGTTCGGACGCTAGATGGAGTTCTAGCTCCCAGAACATCTCTGAGGTTAAAGGTTACGCAGATTGGGACTGCGATGGGTAACGCCGGCTCTTAGTGGATCAGAGGAGGCTGTTATACTGGTGTGGTGATGCTTGGAAAGAACATCTCAGTTTTATGTTCGCGTCGGTCTTATTGTAGTCAGAAAATGCTCAGGGTCGTGCACAAGCACTCAGGTGACGAATGTTTCCCACAGCGGTTTTAGCTTGGGAGGCATTCCGGAAGGTTACTCTGATTCACCCCAGGTGACATCAGAGGCAAACAAGGTTAAGGGTGAAGAGCTGGACGTCAAGTAGGGATGCTATCAAGTCTACCCCTGGTACATCCCCACCCCATCTCGGTGGTAGAACCGGGAGGGACGAGTACGGCGCCTGCGTCGGTAAGGGACAGACTAAGTCCGACCAGGAAGGAAAAGCTTTTGGTGTAACGTCTGTCTACACCCCCATCTAGAGCAGGGAGGGACGCCTCCGGTAGAAAAAATGGCGCTGGTCGCTTTTTTTCTCTCTTACAGATGGGAGCTAACAATTCCAGCCTCACTCCTTTGAACTGTATCCTGAAAAACTGGGATAGATTTGATCCCCAGGGCTTAAAGAAGACACACCTGGTCTTCCTATGTGATACTGCATGGCCACGGTATCCATTAGAGGACGGCGAACGGTGGCCGGTTGGAGGGTCTCTTAAGTATAATACTGTTCTACAATTAGACCGGTTCTGTAAGAAACAAGGAAAATGGGTAGAAGTAGCATATGTGTTGCCCTTTTACTCTCTGCGAAATATGCCAGACTTATGTCCTAAGGGTATAGATTTGGGCGTGAAACCTTCAGCTCCCTCCTGTCCTCTTACTTTGCCCCCATGCTGGGGACTCCAAACTGAGATTCAAACTGCCCACTTGGAGGTCCAAACAACTCCTGTCTCAGTACGACCTCAGACTACTCTGGTTTCAGTAGAAACTCAGACCATCAAAGTAAGAGATGAGAGGGAGGACAGGAGACAAAGAGAAGAAGAAAAACAGGTTTCTCCAATCTATCCCTGGGATCATATGCGCAGAGCAGCCAGAGAGACTGAGGAACAGCCACAGAAGCTGTTGCCTCTTTATGAAACACCCACCGGGAAAAATAATCAGTCTGTGAGAGTTAATAAGCCTTTCTCTTATCAAGAAATACAAAGAATCAAGGAAGATCTGGGAGACTATTTAGATGACCCAGAAAAATATATTAGAGCTTTTAAAGGTGTTACTCTGCTTTATGACCTCACTTAAAAAGATGTGATGTATATCTTAGGACAAACGCTGACTCCCGAGTCAAAGACTCGAGTTTTGGAAAAAGCGGTTGCTTATGGAGATAAATGGCTTGGTAATAAATCAGTAGGGAAGAGGGAGAACGAGATAGCGGCCCTCCCCACTGGGAATCAGGCGGTCCCAACTATAGAACCAGACTGGGACTACAACACAGCTAAAGGAAGATGGGATCAGAATCATTTTGTTAGATGTATTCTTGAAGGACTTAGACAGGCACGTTCTAAGCCTTTAAACTATGGCAAATTGACAGATATAGAACAGGAAGAAAAAGAAGCTCCTGGTAAATTCCTAGATAGACTGAGAAAAGGCCTTCGCAGATTCACTGAGATTGATCCCGAAAGTAAAGAGAGAAAAGTGATCTTAAAGGATAGATTTCTCACTCAGTCGGCTCCAGATATCCGCCGTAAGCTATTAAAACAGGCGTATGGACCAAATCAGTCTTTAGATACTCTGTTACAACTGGCTCAGACAGTCTATTATGGTAGGAAATATGAAGAAAAAAAAGAAAGGCAAAAAAAGACAAAAGAAAAGGCGGAAGCCTTCGCCATGGCTATAAAAAACGTTCTTAAACAGCCTGAGAAAAGTGCCCAGAGGGGCCCAGGTGAAGAGATGGGCTTGCTACTACTGTGGAAAGGAGGGGCACCTCAAGCGGGATTGCCCTCAGGCATCTAAGCCGCCCCCGGCTCCATGTCCGGTCTGCAAAGGACCACACTGGAAGAGAGACTGCCCCCAGAGGCGTAGGTCTCCCGGGTCGGACTCTCAAGACAATCAGGACTGAAGGTGCCCGGGGGTCCCCACACAAGCTCCCGTCCTAATTACACCTGAGGAACCCCGGGTATTAATAGTTGTGGGGGGCCAATCCGTCGATTTCCTTTTAGATACTGGGGCAACTTATTCTTGCTCACTGAAGCCCCTGGCCCACTTTCTTCCTGATCCGCTTCCGTAATGGTACTGTCTGGACGAGCCAAAAGATATTATTTCAGTTATTCTTTATCTTACAACTGGGATTCTGTGCTGTTTTCACACGAGTTTCTGATTGTGCCAGAATCTCCCTCACCCCTCTTGGGAAGGGATATACTGAACAAGGTCCATGCCTCTGTTTTCATGAATATAGAGCCCTCCCTTTCTCTCCCTTTAGTTAAACAAAATGTAAATCCTAGAGTATGGGCGGATAAAAAATCTGTGGGTCGAGCTCAAAATGCTATTCCTGTAGTTGTTAAGCTCAAAGACCCGCACGTATTTCCACATAAGAAGCAGTATCCACTGAAACCTGAAGTTAAGAAAGGGTTAAAACCCATCATTAAAAATTTAAAGTAACAGAGACTATTAATTTCCTGTAACAGTCCTTACAACACTTCTATTTTGGGTATAAAAAAATCAAATGGTAAATGGAGACTAGTTCAAGATTTACAAATAATAAATGAGGCTGTAGTTCCTTTACACCCCGTAGTGCCTAATCCTTATACTCTATTGTCTAAAATTCCTGAACGGGCCAAATATTTCTCAGTAATTGATTTAAAAGATGCCTTCTATTCAGTGCCTTTGGCGGAAGAAAGTCAATTCCTATTTGCCTTTGAAGACCCTACGCAGCCAGCTTCTCAATTAACCTGGACAGTTTTGCCCCAGAGATTTCGTGACAGTCCTCACTTATTCGGACAAAGTTTGTCACGAGATCTACAAAACTTTAATAGCTCTAAAACAGTGGTGTTACAATATGTAGATGATATTTTGCTCTGTGCTGAGACAGAGGAAGCTCGTTCGCGAGCCTCTGAGGATTTCTTAAACTTTCTGGCGGACTGTGGTTACAAGACATCAAGAGAAAAGGCTCAGCTTTGTCAACAATCGGTTAGATATCTGGGCCTAATCATATCAGAAGGGACTAGGGCCATAGGCCCTGAGAGAATTAAACCTATACTAAATCACCCCCTACCTATGACTTTAAGACAATTGAGAGGATTTTTGAGAATCACAGGTTACTGTCGCATTTGGATTCCAGGTTACGGGGAACTTGCCCGGCCTTTATATAAACTTATAGCTGAAACTCAGCAGGCCCAAACCGACAAACTGGTTTGGTCTCCAAAAACTCAAAAGGCTTTTAAGGTTCTTCAGACTGCTCTCCTACAAGCTCCAGCTCTGAGCTTGCCCACAGGGTCAGAATTTAATTTGTTTGTCACTGAAAAAAAAGGTGTGGCATTGGGAGTTTTGACACAACCCCGAGGGCCTCACCAGCAACCTGTTGCTTATCTAAGCAGAGAATTAGATGTAGTTTCACGTGGGTGGCCCCACTGCCTAAGAGTAATTGGGGCAGCGGCTTTATTAGCACCTGAAGCTTTAAAAATAATTAATGGACGAAACCTTACTGTCCTGACTTCTCATGATGTGAGTGGAATCTTAAATTCTAAGGTTAATATTTAGATGACAGACAGTAGGCTTCTTAAGTATCAGTCATTGTTGTTAAAAAAGACCAGTAACTAAGCTTAAAGTTTGTGAAAATTTAAATCCTGCCACTTTCCTTCCTGAGAAGGAAAATAAAACACCTGATCACGATTGTTCTCAATTCCTAATTTTAAACTATGCAGCTCAGAAAGATCTAAAAGATAAACTGCTGGGTCTGTGGAACGCTCCCCTCTTCGTCAGTGGAAGGCTTCCCGTGGTAGAATCCCCACTCCAAAGAAAAGACTTTCTCCAAGTCTGTGAATACCTTCGACAACAATCACATGCGATGCATCTTCTTCATCTGATGACATCTACCAACCCTAAAATGGACTGGTGCAACACTTTACACTTTAACTATAGACATAATGTGACTTTTAATAATTCTGGTTGTTTTGTTCTTGCTGTTTGCTCCCTGCATCTGTAATTGTATAACTAGATTTGTTTCTAGCCGCATAAAAGCTTTTAAGTTACAAATAGTTGCTCAAACTCCTGCTACTGCCGTAGCTTCCTCCAACTACTATTTGGGGCCCCTGGATCAGACATCCTCAATATGAGGATTAAGAGAACATGTTGCCTCACCAATTTAGGGACAACGCCCCTTGTCAGCTCAGAAGTAGTTATGAAATGAGAACGACGCCCCTTTTCCCTAGGCAACATAATTCTCCTAAAAGAAAAGGGGGGAATGAGAGGGTAACAGACAGGAAGGCCAGGGGTCTCCAAATGGAGGAAATAGCCTGCAAGTGTCAGACATTTTTATCTCTCTTAAGCGGCAGGAGGAAACAAACTAACAATATTTTTTTCCTTCTCTATACAAATTTAAAGAGAGGTTTCTCTTAAAATACTGTGTTGCCATAATGACACCTGGTTTCACCTGAAGTTAGCTATTCTTGAGCCTAGAGATAACCAATGCCTTTTTCTTATGGAAATGTTTGTCTTAAGCTATGCTAATGTACTAAGCCTTTACCCCAAACTCTGTCTCCAAGTCGGTTCCGCCTCTTGGCCCAAAACCTACTTGACAAACCAGTATGTTATACTCAGATATTGTTCCCCTAATCTATGTAAATGAAACTATTTGTATGGTGGTCTGCCCTTCTTTAAGATTCAAGTTAATTATTTTATGGCCCAAGATTATCCCAAAATGCATCTTATGGGCGAGGGGCCTGGTGCTATTCTGAATCATAAGACATTCCTTTCTTTCATTAACAGACTGCTAGTGACTATATAACATCCAGCTAAAGACTAGCAAGGGGGTACTCTTTCTGCCCCCTTCTGATGCCTATGTCAGAAGCTTTCTCTATCTCCTTTATACTTTAATAAAACTTTATTACACAAAAGCTCTGAGCAATCAAGCCTTGTCTCTGGCCCCGGATTGAATTCTTCTCCTCCGGGAGCCAAGAATCCTGGTGTATTCGCGTGATTCAACAACAACCTTTCACTAGCAAGTGGGTACTCTTTCTGCCCCCTTCTGATGCCTATGTCAGAAGCTTTTTCTATCTCCTTTATACTTTAATAAAACTTTATTACACAAAAGCTCTGAGCAATCAAGCCTCGTCTCTGGCCCCAGATTGAATTCTTCTCCTCTGGGGGCCAAGAATCCCGGTGTCTTCGCGTGATTCAACAACCACCTTTCAGTCACCCTGCTTATTTAACTTCTATGCAGAGTACATCATGAGAAACGCTGGGCTGGAAGAAGCACCAGCTGGAATCAAGATTGCCAGGAGAAATATCAACAACCTCAGATATGCAGTTGACACCACCCTTATGGCAGAAAATGAAGAAGGATTGAAGAGCCTCTTGATGAAAGTGAAAGAGGAGAGTGAAAAAGTTGGCTTAAAGCTCAACATTCAGAAAACTAAGATCATGGCATTTGGTCCTATTACTGCATGGCAAATAGATGGGGAAACAGTGGAAACAGTGTCAGACTTTATTTTTGGGGGCTCCAACATCACTGCAGATGGTGATTGCAGCCATGAAATTAAAAGACACTTACTCTTTGGCAGGAAAGTTATGACCAATCTAGATAGCATATTCAAAAGCAGAGACATTACTTTGCCAACAAAGGTCCATCTAGTCAAGGCTGTGGTTTTTCCAGTAGTCATGTATGGATGTGAGAGTTGGACTATAAAGAAAGCTGAGCACCGAAGAATTGATGCTTTTGAACTGTGGTGTTGGAGAAATCCCTTGATAATCCCTTGGACTACAAGGAGATCCAACCAGACCATCCTAAAGGAGATCAGTCCAGAGTATTCATTGGAAGGACTGATGTTGAAGCTGAAACTCCAATACTTTGGCCACCTGATGTGAAGAGCTGACTCATATGACAAGATCCTGATGCTGGGCAAGATTGAAGGTTGGAGGAAAATGGGACGACAGAGGTTGAGATAGTTGGATGGCACCACAGACTTGATGGTTGAGTTTGGGTAAACTCCAGGAGTTGGTGATGGACAGGGAGGCTGGGTGTGCTGCAATCCATAGGGTTGCAAAGAGATGGACACAACTGAGCTACTGAACTGAACTGATTGTGTGTGTATAGCTTACCTATATTGTGTGTGTGTGCGTGGGTCTCACCTTCTGTTTACCAGTTCATAAAAGAAAAATATTTTAATACCAGAGAGTAGAAGAGTAGGAAGATGATTATTTATTTCAGAAAAAAAACCTGTCATTTTTCCTCCATGAAAACTCATGTCCTTATTTTTCCCATTGTGCAGATGATGAACAAATGATCTGTGATGGACCAACTTCAGAACATGTGTTGTTCTTTGGGAATCACTATTCTTCATTATGGAGATCATATGATCTGATTTTACTGTACACAGAGGGCACACAAAAACTAGCAAAAATAGATCATCTGAGAAGGGGAGCAGAATACATTATCCCTAAACATGGCACTGAATTGGCATGTGGATTATTTTGGGCTGAAGGCAATCTTGACCTAGAGAACTCAAGAAACACTTTTACCCCTCCCTTAATGACTTAAAAGTTACTGAGTCCAAGTTCATACTGTTCCCTATAGGAGAGGCCAATCAATCAGGAAATTAGGTGTTGGGACAAGAAATAGTGACTTTATTTAGAAAGCCAGTAGACAGCGAAGATGGTGGACTAATGTCCCAAAGAAACATCTTGCCCAGGTTTGGATGCTAATTTCTTTTATAGAGCAAAGAAGGGGTTCAGTTCAGCTCAGTTCAGTCACTCAGTCATGTCCGACTCTTTGTGACCTCATGAATCACAGCACGCCAGGCCTCCCTGTCCATCACCAGCTCCCAGAGTTCACCCAAACTCAAGGAGGTAAAGTAAAAAAGGCAATAAATTGTTGCAAATATTTCCTGATTCTGGGCAGACTTCAGAGGGGATGTGTTAATTTTTTCATGCCTGCAGCCATTCTCAGGTGGGCCTGGTCAGGATATTTCCTATAAGCTAAACAGTTATTATAGCTTAAGCTCAGGCATGAGAGCCGGGTTCACACAGATGGGCCATTATGTATACATTAAGCTGTAGCAGCATCCCTTTACTGATTAACTTGTAGCAAAAGCAATAGAATACAAAGGTTAAAGTGAAAGAGATCCAATATGGGGTCAGATTTGTTCTCAGACTAGGGATCTCTTCAAGAAAATTAGAGATACCAAAGGAACATTTCATGCAAAGATGGGCTCGATAAAGGACAGAAATGGTATGGACCTGACAGAAGCAGAAGATATTAAGAAGAGATGGCAAGAATACACAGAAGAACTGTACAAAAAAGATCTTCACGACCCAGATAATCATGATGGTGTGATCACTGACCTAGAGCCAGACATCCTGGAATGTGAAGTCAAGTGGGCCTTAGAAAGCATCACTACGAACAAAGCTAGTGGAGGTGATGGAATTCCAATTGAGCTATTCCAAATCCTGAAAGATGATGCTGTGAAAGTGCTGCACTCAATATGCCAGCAAATTTGGAAAACTCAGCAGTGGCCACAGGACTGGAAAAGGTCAGTTTTCATTCCAATCCCAAACAAAGGCAATGCCAAAGAATGCTCAAACTACCGCACAATTGCACTCATCTCACATGCTAGTAAAGTAATGCTCAAAATTCTCCAAGCCAGGCTTCAGCAATATGTGAACCCTGAACTTCCTGATGTTCAAGCTAGTTTTAGAAAAGGCAGAGGAACCAGAGATCAAATTGCCAACATCCGCTGGATCATGGAAAAAGCAAGACAGTTCCAGAAAAGCATCTATTTCTGCTTTATTGACTATGCCAAAGCCTTTGACTGTGTGGATCACAATAAACTGTGGAAAATTCTGAAAGAGATGGGAATACCAGACCACCTGACCTGCCTCTTGAGAAACCTGTATGCAGGTCAGGAAGCAACAGTTAGAACTGGACATGGAACAACAGACTGGTTCCAAATAGGAAAAGGAGTACGTCAAGGCTGTATATTGTCACCCTGTTTATTTAACTTATATGCAGAGTACATCATGAGAAACGCTGGACTGGAAGAAACACAGGCTGGAATCAAGATTGCTGGGAGAAATATCAATAACCTCAGATGTGCAGATGACACCACCCTTATGGCAGAAAGTGAAGAGGAACTAAAAAGCCTCTTGATGCAAGTGAAAGAGGAGAGTGAAAAAGTTGGCTTAAAGCTCAACATTCAGAAAACAAAGATCATGGCATCTGGTCCCATCACTTCACGTGAAATAGATGGGGAAACAGTGGAAACAGGTTCAGACTTTATCTTTTCAGGCTCCAAAATCACTGCAGATGGTGACTGCAGCCATGAAATTAAAAGACGCTTACTCCTTGGAAGGAAAGTTATGACCAACCTAGATAGCATATTCAAAAGCAGAGACATTACTTTGTCAACAAAGGCCTGTCTAGTCAAGGCTATGGTTTTTCCAGTAGTCATGTATGGATGTGAGAGTTGGACTGTGAAGAAGGCTGAGCGCCAAAGAATTGATGCTTTTGAACTGTGGTGTTGGAGAAGACCCTTGAGAGTCCCTTGGACTGCAAGGAGATCCAACCGGTCCATTCTGAAGGAGATCAGCCCTGGGATTTCTTTGGAAGGAATGATGCTAAAGCTGAAACTCCAGTACTTTGGCCACCTCATGGGAAGAGTTGACTCATTGGAAAAGACCCTGATGCTGGGAGGGATTGGGGGCAGGAGGAGAAGGGGACAACAGAGGATGAGATGGCTGGATGGTATCACTGACTCGATGGATGTGAGTCTGAGTGACCTCCGGGAGTTGGTGATGGACAGGGAGGCCTGGTGTGCTGCCATTCATGGGGTTGAAAAGAGTTGGACACGACTGAGCGACTAATCTGATCTGATCTGATCTGATTACACATTTAGATAGGGAGCCTCCTTCTTAACTCAAGAGGAAGTACTGTTACCAGAGATAACTGTCATCTGAAAAGCCTGTCTGTATGCAGAGAGAACATCTCTACTTTTTGTCCTGTGAACGACCCTCCTTCCCTTTGAAGCCCCAGACCCCTGTCCCATCCTCTAGCTCAGGACAACATATATGCTGCATCTTGTCCTTGGGCCTAATATTCTCATGGAACTCCTATATCTATGTAATCAAGTTGGTTTTTCTCCTATTAATATGTCCTATGTCAATTTAGCTAATAAGCCAGTCAAAAGAACCTGGAAGGGTAAAGGAAAAGTTTTCCTTCCCTGCATCTGGACAGTCTATAATAAACCTTTTGGGGAGTGGCAGACAGAAAAATCTTTAAGCTAAATCATGCATTCATCCATTCATTAAACAATCATGAATGGAATACCTTCGCTGTGTTAGGAAATGTTTTTTGTTGGGGTCACAGAGAAAAAGGATGCTTTTTGCTTTCAAGGAGCTCACTTTCTCATGATTTACAATACAGCATGATGAGTACCAAAAGACAGGTTTTAAGAATTTCAGAGGTGTCTGACTCAGCTTGGGAAGAGGGAATTGTAAGAACAGATGACACCTGAATTTTGAAAGTAGGTGAACAAAATTGTCCTTCCCAGGTAGCTCAATGGTAAAGAATTCGCCTGCCAATGCAGTAGCCGTGGGTTTGATCCCTGGGTTGGAAAGATCCCTTGAAGAAGAAAAAGACAAGGCACTTCAGTATTCTTGCCTGGGAAATCCCATGGACAGAGGTGCCTGGCAGGTTACAGTCCATGGGGTCACAAAAACGTCAGACATGACTTAGGACATGGCTTAGGACATGACTTAGGACAGCAACAACAAACAAGGTTTGGTGCTGGTGTGGGAGGCACAGGGGCCACCCAAAGATACACAGGTGGGCAGAAAAGAGCCAACCTGTGTATTACATATGGGAATAATAATCCCTACTGGGAATTCATAAATAGCCTCTATGGAGACACATGCTCATATTAGTGAGATTTTGAATAATTAAAAATAAATAGGGACTTCCCTGGTGGTCCAGTGGTTTAAACACAGAGCTTTTACTACTGAAGGTCTGGGTTTAGTCCCTGGTTGTCAAACTAAGATCCTGCAAGCCATGTGGCATGGGCAAAAGAATTTTTTTAAAAAGAAGAAAAGGAAATGGAGGTATGGGTTTTTTCCTTGCTGCTGTATATTCCGATAGTTATTAAACTGCATATACTTGAGTAGGATCAGTCCTGCAAAACCAGGCAGACTGTCTCCCACAGTCAACGCATAATGAGCTGAATGATTTATTTAGCATAAAACCAATTTTCTCCCAAACACAAAAGACACACTAAACTAAATGAGCGCAATAAAAAGATCTCAATGGGGAATTTTCTCAGTATTTGTTTTACAGATGGTGAAGGTTACTCTGCAAGCCAAACATTTAAAATTAGTTTTAAATGAATCTTGTCCCGAGTCACACAGTGTATCTTCAAATAGAGGTTTCATATTCGTATTCATTGACTATGGATATGAACAAAATTCATATTCAAGTGAGCCCTGATGCATAGCAGAAAATCAGACAAACATTCATCTAAATAACTAATGTTAGGACCTGACTGTGAATCTGTAGCGTCAATTTGGCTTTTACCCAATAGAAATGGGAAAGCCTTCAAGTGAGCATTTATCTTTCTGAAAACTGTAATCTTTAGAAAGATAACAATGTCCTTTATTGTTATAAAAAAATGATACTATCCTTTTGGACTGAATCATGTCTCTCCTGCATGAATGTTTCCCATATTCACAAGTCCACTCCATATCTGGGATGATGTACACACTTGGCTGCTTCCTCACCAGTCCAAAACCTGAGCCCCAAAGCCCCAAGCTCCCTAGGGGTGGGGAGCAATGTGATTGCAGGTGGTTGGCTAGAATCAAGGCAGAAACAATGTCTGTGTTTGTCAGTAATTGCTGGGGAACAAGTGACAGATGACCATTTGAGCTAGCTCAGGGATGGGGGTATTATTGGAAAGGATTCACCATACATTCTCCCAGACCCCCAGGAGCTCTGACCACACAGGAGAGAAGTCCATTCACACATACTCTTCCACTTCTCTTTTATCCAGGTCTGCTGCATCTCTTCCTGAGTTTTAAAGCAGGTTTAATTCACATACCATAAAATTCACCCTTTTGAAGGATGCTCAGTCGTGTCTGACTGTTGGTGACCCCTGGACGATAGCCACAAGGGAGGTCCAAACCAATATGTATATGAAGTGAAAGTCGCTTCCCTTGTGGCTCAGCTGGTAAAGATCCACCTGCAATGCAGGAGACCTGGGTTTGATCCCTTGGTTAGAAAGATCCCCTGAAGAAGGGAATGGCTACCCACTCCAGTGTTCTGGCCTGGAGAATTCCATGGACTGTATAGTCCTGCTGCTGCTGCTGCTAAGTCGCTTCAGTCGTGTCTGACTCTGTGCGACTCCATAGACAGCAGCCCACCAGGCTCCCCCGTCCCTGGGATTCTCCAGGCAAGAACACTGGAGGGGGTTGCCATTTCCTTCTCCAATGCATGAAAGTGAAAAGTGAAAGTGAAGTCGCTCAGTCATGTCTGACCCTCAGCGACCCCATGGACTGCAGCCTTCCAGGCTCCTCCGTCCATGGGATTCTCCAGGCAGGAGTACTGGAGTGGGGTGCCATTGCCTTAGTCCATGGGCTTGCAAACAGTCGGACACGACTTAGTGACTTTTACTTTCACTTTCAAAGGATGCTATTTGTTGGGCTTCCCTGGTGGCTCAGGTGGGTAAAGAATCTCCCTGCAATGTGGGAGGCCCAGATTCAATCCCTGAGTGGAGAAGATACTCTGGAGAAGGGAATGGCAACCCACTCCAGTATCCTTGCCTGGAGAATCCCATGGACAGAGGAGCCTGTCCATGGGATTCCCTTACATTCCATGGGGTTGCAAAGAGTCAGACACAACTGAGCAACTACACTACTACTACTATTTGTTTCTTTGGTATATTTCAGACTTTCACAACCGTAACTACTTTCTAATTTCAGAACATTTCATAAATCTGAAAATAAACCCATACTCATTAGCATTCACCCCTTATTCCCCCTCTTCCCCTCGGCCCCTGGAAACCATGAGTTGCCATACTTTCTGAATGTCTCTATGGATTTGCCTATTCTGGATACTTAATATAAATGAGATTATATTCTATGTCGCTTTTTACTAATATGACTGGTTTCTTTCACTTAGCATGTTTTCATAGTTCATCCTGTTGTAGCATCTGAACTTTGTCCCTTCTGTGGCTGGAAAATATTCCTTTGCATGGATATTCCACAATTTATTTATCCATTCACCAACTGATGGGCCTTCCCCCTCCCCCAACTTGTTGGCTATTATGAATAATGCTTCTATGAACATTTGTGTACAAGTTTTTAAGTCAACATGTTTTAATTTCTTTTGGTATAAACCTAGAAGTGGAATTGTTGGGCCATATGATAACTTGATATTTAACTTTTTGAGGAACTTCTAAATTGTTTTCTAAAGTGGCTGCACCATGTTATATTCCCATCAATAGTGTTTGAGGGTTTCTATTTCTCCATATTCTTGTAAGCACTTGTCATTGTCTGTCTTTTGTATTTTAACCTCATTGTGGTTAGTTTTTATTTGCATTAACCTAGTGACCAGTATAATGGCTCCCCACTCCAATACTCTTGCCTGGACAATCCCATGGACCGAGGAGCCTGGAAGACTGTGGTCCATGGGGTCGCTGAGGGTCGGACACGACTGAGCGACTTCACTTTCACTTTTCACTTTCATGCATTGGAGAAGGAAATGGCAACCCACTCCAGTGTTCTTACCTGGAGAATCCCAGGGATGGGGGAGCTTGGTGGGCTGCCATCTATGAGGTCACACAGAGTCGGACACGACTGAAGTGACTTAGCAGTAGCAGTAGCAGTGACCAGTATTGGCCAGTTGGGTATGTTCTTTGGAGAACTATCTATTAATATTCTTTGTTTGTTTTTTCAATTGAGTTATTTGACTTTATTTTGTTGTTGTTCAGTCACTAAGTCATGCCCAATTCTTTGTAACCCCATGGATTGTAGCACGCCAGGCTTTTCTGTCCTTCACTATCTCTTGGAGTTTGCTCAAACTCATGTCCATTGAGTCAGTGATGCCATCCAACCATCTCATCCTCTGTCACCCCCTTTTCCTCCTGCCCTCAATCGTTCCCAGCAGTTGTAAAACTTCTTTATATATATCCTAGAGACACATCCTTTATCAGATAGATTCATGCTTTGCAAATACTTTGCTTCATCCTGTAGATTACAGGTCATTTAAAAAATTTGACCTTAATGATATCCTTTGAAGTACAAAAAGAGTTTTTAATTTTTCTGAAGTCCAATTTATCTGGTTTTTATGGTTTATTTTTCATTTGGGCTTTTGGTATCATATCTGAGAAACCACTATGTGAACCAAGGTCATTCAGATTTACTCATACATTTTGTTTGTGTGATTTTAGTTCTTATATGTAATTCCATGATCCATTTTGAGTTAATTTTTGTATATGGTGTGAGGTAGAGTCCCAACTTCATTCTTTTCCATATGGATACCCAGATGTCTCAGCCTCATTTGTTGAAATGATTTCCCCACTGAATTGTCTTGGCACTCTTGTAGAAAATTCATTGAACATAATGTGAATCTGAACTGCAATTCTATTCCATTCATTCATTTATATATTCTTATGCCAGTATTACTCTGTCTTTTTTACTCTTGTTTGTAGTACATTTTGAAATTGGGGAATGCACTTTCTCCAACTTTGTTATTTTTTAAGATTGTTTAGGCTATTGTGGGGCCCTTGGAATATCATATAAATTTTAGAATTAGCTTTCAATTTCTGCAAAGAAGGCAGCTAGGATTTTGATAAGGATGGTGTTGAAGTTCTGTATCAATTTGGTAATATTATTGTCTTAATAATACTGTCTTCCAATTTATGAACATGCAACATCTTTTCCTTTATTTAGGTCTTCTTTGTTTCCTTTCAATAAATATTTTATGGCTTTCAGTGTATGCCTTGCAGTTATTTTATTAAATTTATTACTGAGTATTTTTTTCTTTTTGATGCTGTTGTAAGTGGAATTTTATTTCCAGATTGTTCATCTTAGTGTACAGTATGCAATTGATTTTTGTATATCATTCTTGTATCTTGCTACCTTGCTAAACTTGTGTATTAATTCTAATGGTGTTTGAGGATTCCTTGGGATTTTCTATATAAAAGATCTTGTCTTCTGTGAATAGGGATAGTTTAATTTCTTTTTTTTTCCCAATCTGAATGCCTCTTATTTCTTTTCCTTGCCTAATTGTCCTGGCTAGAACCTCCATTACAATACTGAATAAAAGTGACAAGAACAGACATCTTTGTGATTCCTGATATCAGGGGGAAGTGTTTCTATCTTTCATCATTAAGGATGGTATTAGCTATGGGCTTCTTCTTCTTTTTTTTTTTTTTAACATGGACTCTCTCTGTCTCCTCTGCCCCTTCATGATTTCAGTTCATTTTTGTGTTCTGTAGTACCAACCTGGCCCTGAATTTGCCTGATCTTTCAGTTGAAGGCCTTATCATCTTCTAATTTCTTGTTTCTCTCCAATTCTAGAAAAAAACAAATCTAATTGACTCAGCCAGGTCTAGGGGTTGGTTTCTTTTTGGTCAAGTGTCAGCTATGGTCCAAACTGCTGGGGTTCGGTAGAGGTCTGGGGCAGGCAGCACACACGTGGCCCCTGAGGCCCGCATCTAGGAAGATGAATTTGTCCCAATTTTCTAATGACTAAATAATCTCAAGGACCCTCAATTCAATAAAACTATATTTTCCTCTTCTTTGAGGAGGAAATGTGCTTATAATTTGTGATTTCTTTTTTTGGTCTCTTGTGCAAAAAATCATTGCTCACATAGAATCACAGAATAATACTCCATGTTCTCGTTTTTCATCCTTTACATATAATCTATACAATTATTGCAATTTTGAGCAAGATTCCAATAGAATTTTTCAGAGAGGTTAAAAAACTAATTCTAAAGTTTATATGGAAGATGTCAGAATGGGGAAAATGTTATAGGAAGAGCTAAAGTAATTTTGAAGATGAAGAATAGTAAACTTAGATTTATGTATAATTTGTGTACCGATATTAGAAACATCTTAAATGGGATTGGGACTGCTTAAAAAAATTATGAAACATCAAGCATTATGAAATACCATGAAGTTATGATGATAAAAGAAACAGCTCTGCTGATATGGAATAGTCTCTAGATGCTAACAATGAGTGATATGTGATGTATGAATTTGTGGCAGACCAAGCATTTAAGCCATTAAATGACATCAGATGACATAATATTTGCTTATTCCTCACTGCTGAGAACACAGAGTTCTAAAAGGCTTGATTCAAGTTCTCTGCTCCCATTGGAGGTGCAAAGATACAGGACACATCTTTTTACCAAAAATAGTCAGAAGGCAGGGAATGACTTTGAACATGTGTGAGAACTGAATGTGATTAGGCTTGCATGTGGCAAAGATTCCTCTGGCTGATATGTGGACAATAGATTAGAGGGAATTACAAAAGGATTAGAAATGATACAAGGGAAGCAATCACAGTAATCCAGAAGAGAGAGAAATGGTGACTGGCAATATGGAAGTGCTGGGGCCTGGCTGCTCACTAATGGAAAGCCAATACTTGAGGAGCTAGGTTGGAGGAAAGGAAACTTTGCTTTATTTCAAAGGCTGGCACCTGGTGGGAGAAGAGGACTCATGTCTGAAGGCCAATTCCCCACTGACAATCAGTGGGCAAGAATTTTTAAAGGGGAGTCCAGGGGCATAGCGGAGAAGGCAATGCCACCCCACTCCAGTACCCTTGCCTGGAAAATCCCATGGATGGAGGAGCCTGGTGGGCTGCAGTCCATGGGGTTGCTAAGAGTTGGACACGACTGAGCGACTTCACTTTCAGTTTTCTCTTTCATGCATTGGAGAAGGAAATGTCAATCCACCCCAGTGTTCTTGCCTGGAGAATCCCAGGGATGGGGGAGCCTGGTGGGCTGCCGTCTATGGGGTCGCACAGAGTCAGCCATGACTGAAGCGACTTAACATCAGCAGCAGCAGCAGCAGCAGCAGCAGCAGGGGCATATAGACAGAGCAAGGCCATGCAGGAATAGCAGAGGCAGCTCTGACAGTCGTCTTGAATTGGTCGATGGTGGTCTGACCAGCATCATCTTGATTGTCCTGAGTACAGTTAATCTTCGGTTCCATGGTTGGTTTGTTTCCATTTCTTTGAGGCCAGTTCTTGGAATTGTGATAGATTATTCCATGGCTTCAGTCTGATTATCATGTATTTAACTTCTTCCATCTGGTAGGGGTTTCAGTATCTGTAAGACAGCTCACAGGATATGGCTCAGAATATTATCTGTAGCCTTTGAGAAGGAACCAAAAGTCCTTGACTTTAATGACTAAACAACTATGATTTGGTCTTGTTGGACTGTTTTGCTTTGCTTCCTCATTTTCTCACTTCTCTGATTAAATGTATTCTCTCACCAAAGTTTTTCTACAGACCAAAGGCAAGTGGAGGACATTGGAGGGAAGGACCATAGGTCCTACCCTGTTTCAGAGGTGCTGATAAAGATGGAAAGAAATGGATGGATTTGAAAAATATTTATGAGTAAAACAGGAAGGACCTGGTGGTAGATACTGGGGAGTGGGGAGCATGAGGAGCATCAGAGTGACTCCCAGACACTTTAAAACATGTTCCTGCCTTCAAAGAATTTCCAGTAATTAAACCAATACAATAATAGCTGAAATTAGCCTCCTTTGGGGCTTTTTTTGGTGGGTGATTGCTGGTCTCTCCTGTCTTCACTGGGCCAGCCCCTTGCATCCTTGGCACCCCATCTTCATCTTTGAGTCTGCATCAGCACCTGGCTCAATGCTTGGCACCTGGTCATCAACATAGCCTTGTGGAACGAATGCCGGTGACCACGGCACTTGCCAAGTGTTTAGAACCTTGTAACCAATTTGTCAAATAGAGTGGATTCAACACTGGAAGAATTGTATCAATTACTCTTTTTGAAAAAGGATCAATAAAAGGATAAGCAGTTAGATGTGAGATGTGGTATAATAACTGATGGACTGATTAAGATACAGATAAATTTAATTCAAAAGAACATAGCCAACATCACTGTAAGGACTAAAGTTTGCTGCTCCTATTCCTTATAACCGTGCTGCCTCTGCTAGGAACACTCTCCTTCCTGGGTCCTCAAATACTTGGAAAATGTCCATTGACTTTTTTGAGATGAGGCTTCATTTCCAGGCAGCATCTCATGATCCATCCAAATCAGGAGAACTTCAGTGATGGCATTAACACTGGCTGCACCTGTCTTCGCCCAGCTGTCCCCTCTAAGGGCAGGGACCTGGCTTTGTTCATTTTGCCCCCTAGAATCCATTAGAATTCTTTCTTAATTAGTCTAAGATTCTCTTGTGATCAAAGTGATTATCATCCTTATAATCATTTTGATTATAAGGATTATAAGATAAAGAAAGGAACAAGCAAGAATGATCACTAAGTTACGGTTAAATAAGTGATAGGAAATATTAATTAGTCAAATGTTACCAAGGACCACAAAACACAGTTTATTCAAGTTAGGGGCAGCATGGTTTAGAAAGAAAGAGTACTGAACTTTGGACTCAGAATTCCACTGCTGACACTTGACTTTTCTCTCTACAGGAGTTTTGATTTCTCATCTACTAAAGGTCTGGGGTCAAGACTGTAGGAATCAGCAAACTAAAATGCACTGGAATGGATGAATTTAACTCAGATGACCATTATATCTACTACTGTGCACAGGAATCCCTTAGAAGAAATGGAGTAGCCATCATGGTCAACAAAAGAGTCCGAAATGCAGTACTTGGATGCAGTTTCAAAACCGACAGAATGATCTCTGTTCGTTTCCAAGACAAACCATTCAATATCACAGTAATACAAGCCTATGCCCCAACCAGTAATGCTGAAGAAGCTGAAGTTGAACGGTTCTATCAAGACCTACAAGACCTTTTAGAACTAACACCCAAAAAAGATGTCCTTCTCATTATAGGGGACTGGAATGCAAAAGTAGGAAGTCAAGAAACACCTGGAGTAACAGGCAAATTTGGCCTTGGAGTATGGAATGAAGCAGGGCAAAGACTAATACAGTTTTGCCGAGAGAACGCACTGGTCATAAAAACACCCTCTTCCAACAACACAAGAGAAGACTCTACACATGGACATCACCAGATGGTCAACACCAAAATCAGACTGATTATATTCTTTGCAGCCAAAGATGGAGAAGCTCTATACAGGCAGCAAAAACAAGATTGGGAGCTGACTGTGGCTCAGACCATGAGCTCCTTATTGCCAAATTCAGACTGAAATTGAAGAAAGTAGGGAAAACCACTAGACCATTCAGGTATGACCTAAGTCAAATCCCTTATGATTATACAGTGGAAGTGAGAAGTAGATTTAAGGGTCTAGATCTGATAGACAGAGTGCCTGAGGAACTATGGACGGAGGTTCATGACATTGTACAGGAGACAGGGATCAAGACCATCCCCATGGAAAAGAAATGCCAAAAAAGCAAAATGGCTGTCTGGGGAGGCCTTACAAATAGCTGTGAAAAGAAGAGAAGTGAAAGGCAAAGGAGAAAAGGAAAGATAACAGCATCTGAAAGCAGAGTTCCGAAGAATAGCAAGGAGAGATAAGAAAGCCTTCCTCAGTGATCAATGCAAAGAAATAGAGGAAAACAACAGAATGGGAAAGACTAGAAATCTCTTCAAGAAAATTAGAGATACCAAGGGAATATTTCATGCAAAGATGGGCTCAATAAAGGACAGAAATGGTATGGACCTGACAGAAGCAGAAGATATTAAGAAGAGATGGCAAGAATGCACAGGAGAACTGTACAAAAAAGATCTTCATGACCCAGATAATCATGATAGTGTAATCACTCACCTAGAGCCAAACATCCTGGAATATTAAGTCAAGTGGGGCCTTAGGAAGCATCACTACGAACAAAGCTAGTGGAGGTGATGGAATTCCAGTGGAGCTATTTCAAATCCTGAAAGATGATGCTGTGAAAGTGCTGCACTCAATATGCCAGCAAATTTGGAAAACTCAGCAGTGGCCACAGGACTGGAAAGGTCTGTTTTCATTCCAATCCCAAAGAAAGGCAATGCCAAAGAATGCTCAAACTACTGCACAATTGCACTCATCTCACACGCTAGTAAAGTAATGCTCAAAATTCTCCAAGCCAGGCTTCAGCAATAGGTGAACTGTGAACTTCCAGATGTTCAAGCTGATTTTCGAAAAGGCAGAGGAACCACGGATCAAATTGCCAACATCCGCTGGATCATGGAAAAAGCAATAGAGTTCCAGAAAAACATCTATTTCTGCTTTATTGACTATGCCATAGCCTTTGACTGTGTGGATGACAATAAACTGTGGAAAATTCTAAAAGAGATGGGAATCCCAGACCACCTGACCTGCCTCTTGAGAAACCTATATGTAGGTCAGGAAGCAACAGTTAGAACTGGACATGGAACAACAGACTGGTTCCAAATAGGAAAAGGAGTACGTCAAGGCTGTATACTGTCACCCTGCTTATTTAATTTATGTGCAGAGTACATCATGAGAAATGCTGGGCTGGAAGAAGCACAAGCTGGAATCAAGATTGCTGGGAGAAATATCAGTAACTTCAGATATCCATATGACATCACCCTTATGGCAGAAAGTGAAGAGGATCTAAAAAGCCTCTTGATGAAAGTGAAAGAGGAGAGTGGAAAAGTTGGCTTAAAGCTCAACATTTAGAAAATGAAGATCATGGCATCTGGTCCCATCACTTCATGGGAAATAGATGGGGAAACAGTGGAAACAGTGTGAGATTTTATTTTTTGGGGATCCAAAATCACTGTGTATGGTGATTGCAGCCATGAAATTAAAATATGCTCTCTCCTTGGAAGGAAAGTTATGACCAACCTAGATAGCATATTCAAAAGCAGAGACATAACTTTGCCAACAAAGGTCCGTCTAGCCAAAGCTATGGTTTTTCCAGTGGTCAAGTATGGATGTGAGAGTTGGACTGTGAAGAATGCTGAGCACCAAAGAATTGATACTTTTGAACTGTAGTGTTGGAGAAGACTTTTGAGAGTCCCTACGACTGCAAGGAGATCCAAGCAGTCCATTCTGAAGGAGATCAGCCCTGGGTTTTCTTTGGAAGAACTGATGCTGAAGCTGAAACTCCAATACTTTGGCCACCTCATGCGAAGAGTTGACTCATTGGAAAAGACCCTGATGCTGGGAGGGATTGGGAGCAGGAGGAGAAGGGACGACAGAGGATGAGATGGGTGGATGGCATCACCGACTTGATGGACATGAGTTTGGGGAAACTCCGGTTTTGGTGAAAAACAGGGAGGCCTGGTGTGCTGTGATTCATGGAGTCACAAAGAGTTCGACACGACTGAGCGACTGAACTGAACTGAACTGAACTGAAAGGTCTGTGGAGGGAGTTGGGCCACATCTGTAAGGTTCTTTCTAATTCCAAAAAGTCAGGGTAGCACATTGCATATTGGGAGGTCTGAGTCCTCATTCTATTCATCCATCAGAGGTTATAGCCAAGGAATTCCCTGGTAGTCCAGGGTTAGGACTCTGTGTTTCCACTGCAGGAGGCATGGGTTTGATCCCTGGTCTGGAAACTAAGATCTTGAATGCCATGTATAATGGCCAAGAAAAAAAAAAGATTATCGCCAGACACTGTGCCAAGCCTGGCAGTAAAATGATGACTAAGAGTATTTTGTGCTTTCTGCTCACAGCCCAGTGGAGCAGGTGGGCAGGGAAGAGAGAAGACCTCCCTGTGGGTACCTCCAGGGGACACGTGGAGTCTATGCCTCGTTGGGACTCCACGCTCCTCTCTCCTTTCTGGTTTTGCCCCTGGCCTTTGTGCCTTGCACAGAGTAGTGTTCTTTAAAGAGTTGTTGGTGAGTAAATGAAGAAGTGAACTGTCAAGATGGAGATATTCTCGAAGCAGGAACGAGGGGTCCCTGACATAGTCTGGGCCCAGGAGCTGAGGTGGAAGAGAGGTGAAAAAAGGCCTTCCAGGGGTATTAATAAGTAGGATTAGCTGGTGAAATGTGCGTGGGGTGAAGCCTGCAGGCAGAGGAGACAGTGGAAGCCAGGTGGAGAGATAGCTGGTGGAGGGGTCCAGTGGCCCGCACGTAACGTGAGAGGCAGGGATGCAAGAAGTGGGAAGAAAGAGAGGCCTCAGGTTCCACTTGAGACCCAAGACTTCTCCAGTAGGTGAAGGTTTCAACCCCGAGCAAGAGTTAGGTTTGCTTTTCAAATAGCCCACCCTTTCCCCACCTTGTGGCGTGTGGATGTGATGTAGACAGGACAGGGCTGGAAGGCTGTCCCTAGGAGGCTGTACTGGGGACAGTGTGAGTACTATGGGATCAGAAAAATTAGGGTAGAGGTCAGAGAAGTATTTCAAAGGTGAAACGGACTGGAGGTGTATTATGTGGATGTGTAGAGTGAGGGAGAGTGGGTTTAGAGTCCCCACCAAGTGTTTGACTTGGGTGACAGATTGGGACAGTAAGTGAGCTCAGGAAATGAGCGGGAGAGCAGGTGGAGAGGAAGAGGTACCTGACATAGCCTGAAGTGCCCCCGGGCAGGTGTGCAGCAGGCTGTCCAGAAGACATGGCTGCAGACACAAATCTGAGAAGTGTCAGAGAATCGCTGTTTTGGAACCCTGAGAAGAGCATGATCACTCGGGAGAGTGGACAGAGAAAAAGGCGGATCTTCCCCACTTAGAGCATCAGTGATCATGGTGCCCAGGGATCAGCCAGACTGCAGATTTTAGCAGGAGGGAGAGTCATTGAGAAGACAAATTTGAAAGACTAGACGACTGAAGCAACTTAGCAGCAGCAGCAGCAGATGATTGATGGGGAGGACATGGGTTCTAGAATGGGGATGTGGATAGGATTTGAGCCTGTTCAGAGACTGTAGGAAAGAGGTATTTTTTAAACAACATATGACAGATGGATCTAGGCCCAAACAAGCATGACTGATGGCACTGGAGACACAGGTAGGCTAGAGAGACCTGGACAGGGCCAGATTCGGGAGAAGCCATGGCAGGGAGTGAACCTGCAGATCCCAAGGTCTATAATACTGAAACCAAACAAAGGCATAGTTGAAAAAACTGCTATGGTATTTTTCAAACAATGCTGGGAATCATTTTCCGTAGACTGATGCTATAATTTATTAGCAAAGTGAGTCACTTTGGAGAGGAAAGAGAAGAGTACAAGTCAAGACAAAAGGCATAAACAGCAACTGCTTCACATCAGCTGGGGTTCACTGTCATTTTAATTTGAGATCGAGATCATTGGTTTTGTAATCGGGAAATTTTCTATTGTTTTGGTAACATAAATATGTTTCACATCTGATGATTCCCTGAGGGGTCACCCCAGCAAAGGTGTTCCTTCTTCTATATTAAAATTGGGAATATTGTCTGGAAAAAAATCTTAAATAGAAATATAGATCTGCAAAGAGTTGGTCTTGTCTTTGAAATCTTACTCTATAAGTATGTGCAAAAATTTATTAAAATTTTGATGACATCTTTTTCATAGGGTACAAAAATTCCTAGGTAACAAGAGCAGGAAGAGACAGAGAAAGACAGATACTATAAGATATGAACTTTCAGGTCGAATCCTCAGTGAATGCTTGGATTTTTTAATTGAAGTATAGTTGTTTTATAACATTATATTAGTTTCTGGTGTACAGCAAAGAGAGTCAGTTATTTTTTCAGACTGTATTCCATTATAGGTTATTGGATATTGAACATAATTCTCTGTGCTATATGTAAATTCTTGTATGTATAGTAGCTTGTATCTGTTAATCCTATACCCCTAATTTTTCTCTTCTTCCCTCTCTTTCCCCTTTGGTAATCATAAGTTTGTTTCCTATATCTGTGAATCTGTTTCTGTTTTGTATACGGATTCATCTGTATTATTTTTTAGATTGGACATTTAAGTGGTCTCATATAGTATTTGTCTTTCTCCATCAGACTTATTTAACTAAATATAGTATTTTCAAAGACCATTCACACAAATGGCAATATTTCATTCCTTTTTTATGGTTCAGTAATATCCTACTGTGTACGTGTTCCACTTCGTCTTAAGATAATTGTCTGTTGATGGACACGGGCTATTTCCATGTCTTGGCTATTGTAAATAGTACTGCCCGAAACACTGAGGTGCACATACCTTTTCAGATTGGAGTTTTTGTTTTTTCTGGATATATATCCAGGAGTGAGATCACTGGGTACATATCCTGTGGTAGTTCTATATTTAATTTTTTAAGGAACCTCTATATTATTCTCCATAGTGACTGCACCAATTTACATTCTCAGCAGCAGTGTAGGCGGATTCCCTTTTCCTCATCCCCTCTTGGCAATTATTATTTTTAGACTTTTGATGATAGCCATTTTGACTGGTGTGAGATGATACGTCATTGTGGTTTTGATTTGTAATTCTCTAATAACTAGCAATGTTGCGCATCTTTTTGTGTCCCTGGTGGCCATTTGAATGACTTTGTGGAAAGAATGTGTGTTTGGATCCTCTGCCCACTTTTTGGTTGGATGCTTGTTTTTTCAGTATTGAGTGTATGAACTCTTTGGGTTTTTAACGTGGTAAATCCTTGGTTAGGTATGGGGTGATTTTATATAGTTATTTTAAATTAACTTTTAATTTCAAAGTAGTTTTAGATTTATTGAAAAGCTGTAAGGACAGCACAAAGTGTTCTCATAAGCGCCTCATCTCCTTTCCCTGTTGTTGGCATCTTATGTTCCCATGGTGCCTTTATCAAAACCAAATAGCCAACATTGTTATAGTATTATAACTAGACTGCACATTTTATTTAGATTTCATTAAATACTTTTAGTGTTCTTTTTCTGTTCTAGGATCACATTTAGGATAAATTACTTTTGGTCATCATGACTCCTTAGGCTCCTCTTGGCTGTGACAGTTTCTCAGACTTTTCCTGTTCTAATGACCTTGACAGTTTTGTGGAGGATTGGTCAGGTGTTTTGTAGAATATTTCTCCATTTGAGTTTGTTGATGCTTTTCTCATGGTTATACGATGGTCATAACTTTTTGGAAAGAACACCACAGAGGCGAAATGCCATTCTCATGGCCAATCCTACCCAGGGTGTGTGCTCCCAATATAAGGCATCACTTGATCACCTAGCTGAGGTCATGTTTCCAAATTTCTCCATAGCAAAGTTACTCTTTGTTTCTGTCCTCCTTTCCAATGTGTATTCTTTGGAAATGAGTCATTAAGTGGAGCCCACACTCAAGGGGCAGGGCTTCCCTGATATCTCAGCTGGTAAAGAATCGCCTGCAATGCAGGAGACCCTGGTTCGATTGCTGGGTCAGGAAGATCCTTTGGAGAAGGGATAGGCTACCCACTCCAGTATTCTTGGGCTTCGCTCATGGCTCAGTCGGTAAAGAATCCGCCTGCAATGTGGGAGACCTGGGTTTGATCCCTGTGTTGGGAAAAATCCCCTGGAGGGGAGCAACCCACTCCGGTATTGTTGCCTGGAGAATCCCCATGGACAGAGGAGCCTGGTGGGCTTCAGTCCATGGGGTCGCAAAGAGTCGGACATGACTGAGCGACTAAGCACAGCACAGCACACTCAAGGGTCAGAGATGTGAGCCCTACCACTTTGAGGGCAGAATTTCCATTTAAAAAAAATAGGTTTTATTTTTAAGATTTATTTACTTATTTATATTTTTGGCTGTGATGGGTCTTCATTGCTGCTTGTGGGCTTTCTGTAGCTGTTGCGAGCGAGGGCTACTCTCTATTTGTAGTGCTCCAGCTTCTCACTGCGGTGACTTCTCTTATTTCAGAGCACGGGCCCGAGAGCCTGCGGGCTTCAGTAGTTGTGGTGCGTGCTTAGTCGCTCCATGGCATGTGGGATTCTCCCAGACCAGGGATGGGACCCATGTCCCTTGACAGGTGGATTCTTAACCACTGTTTCACCAGGGAAGCCCCAAGGACAGGGTTTCTACAAAAATTATTTGGAGTTTCGCTGCACAGGAGATTTGTCTGCCCTCCTATTTATTTATTCAGTCACCTATCTATGCCAATATGGATTCAAGGACATTTGTTTTGTACTTTGGGTTTTAATCCATACTGTTTCTTTTTTATTTTTTTTAAGCTTTGGCCATAGGGAGCTCTTTCTGTTGGTTCCTATGTTCCTTTGACATGCCCACATTGCTTTGATTTTTGAGCACTTTCCTTTTGGCATTGCAAGGTACTCCAGGCTCATCCTGTGTATTCCCTGCCCTGGCCCCAGAACAAGCCATCTCTCCGAGTCTTAGATTCCTTTCATTGGAGAATGGGTTTAGAAACCAAGATTTGTGCACTAGGTGTTCCTATCGGTACTGAGGTGTCAATTCTTAGACCTCTCACTGGACAGAGCTAGGTAATACATGTACAGCTACTAGCCCACATTTTTTGTCGTTGTTCAGTCACTAAGTCATCTCCAACTCTTTGTGACCCTATGAACTGCAGCACACCAGGCTTTCCTGTCCTTCACTATCTCCCAGAGTTTGCTCAAACTCATGTCCATGGAGTTGGTGATGCCATCCAACCATCTCATCCTCTGTCACCCTCTTCTCTTTTTGCCTTCAGTCTTCCCCAGCATGAGGGTCTTTTCCAATGAGTTGGCTCTTCAGCCCACAGTTACCTAATTATTTCTGTATCTAGCCATTTGTATATACAAGGCTAAATATTAGTTCCTAATGATGTCTGCCTGTAATCCAACACCACATGGTTCATTCTATCTTCATGAGGGTGATTTTTAATAAATGAAATGAAAGTGAGAGGGGAAAACAGAGATGGTCAATGCAGACTTAGATAATACTGAACTAGAGGAGAATGCTGCTGCTGCTAAGTTGCTTCAGTCGTGTCCGACTCTTCGCGATCCCCTGGACTGCAGCCTACCAGGCTCCTCCGTCCATGGGATTTTCCAGGCAAGAGTACTGGAGTGGGGTGCCATTGTATATTCAGTTAATCACAGAACTGAAAGTAACCTTGGAGAATATGTCACCCAACTTGTTCACGTAACTATGAGAAAAAGGATCCAAAGATGTGAATTGTTCAGGGTCTAGAGCCAGTTAGCAGCAGAGGAAAATCCATTGACCCTGAGGACAGTCCCTTTTACACTATCTTTTGCTCACTGTCTCATTGGCTAGGCACTTTTCTTTGGAGGGCCAAAGACTGAGAACTGCAGAAAGGTTTCACACATTGGTGACAACCTCAGTTTTTATCATGTGCAAGGACTGTCCCACAAGTGGTCAATGTGTCCCACAAGTGGTCAATGTGATGCAGACAGTCTCTTCCTTGGAGAAGTTCTGAGCTTGTGAATTAGTATTAAAATAATGAGTTTAAAGAGCTCTGGGCACATTGAAAGGTAAGGGATTATTTGTGCTGTACAGGTACGTTGGGGTGAATTTGACAGGGTAGGATTTTGCAGATAAAACCCAGACCCAGGGAAACTGGGGGGGACTCCCTGAGGGTAAGTTGTGGAAAAAACAGACTGCACGTATCTTGTACCTGACATAGCCTCTCTTTTCCCACAAGGTGAGAGCTTGCTGGTGTGCTTAACTAGAGTCTTGGTAGTGTTTGCTTTACCCTGAATTTTGCGAGCTGGAGTGGAAAGCATTTCAGTTTTCCTTTTCTCTTTCCAAAATGAGTTCCTTGGCATGACAGCCAAATGAGATGTTTTTGGGGCCTCCTCACTGATTGGGTCCCCAAGCTTTCTTGTCATGCTCCCAACTTAACCTGGGATTCTGGGAAGCGGGAAGTCCTGGGAAAGAAGTCGGGGTTTGGGGAGCAAGATGTTCTAGGAAGATATATAGAGTTACTTCTTGGGAGACCCCTGATGGGAGTTGACTGGTGGAACTTACCTTCTTAGAGTGGGTGGAATAGCTAAGCTGCCCCAGTCATGCACTGGCTGTTGCTGCTGCTGCTAAATTGCTTCAGTCGTGTCCGACTCTGTGTGACCCCAGAGACGGCAGCCCACCAGGCTCCCCCGTCCCTGGGATTCTCCAGGCAAGAACACTGGAGTGGGTTGCCATTTCCTTCTCCAATGCATGAAAGTGAAAAGTGAAAGGGAAGTCGCTCAGTCGTGTCCGACTCCTAGCAACCCCATGGACTGCAGCCTACCAGGCTCCTCCATCCATGGGATTTTCCAGGCAAGAGTACTGGAGTGGGGTGCCATTGCCTTCTCCAGTCACGCAATGGGCCAGTTCCCAACTCAAATTTAGGTTCCTATCATCAGCCACTAGGCGGCAATAGCATGCAGGGAAATGGATCCAACTTCCAACCTTCAGATTATTCATTTCACAGATGTGGAAGCTTTAAGCATCTTTTTAAAAATGTTAAAGTTGAACGAACTTGTTCAGAGCAGAGGCATTCACAGCATCATGAAATCATTAAAACATAAGCTCAATATGTTTTAAAAGATTTTTTTTTCCAAAACATTATTTACTTATAACATCATACATAAATCAGCGAGACAATATTAAACATGAGATTAATAGCATGAACGCTTTCAATATTCTGATCATTAATTTTTTATTTGTTGGGATTCGTTTTCATATTTCTGTACTATTATAAAGAATATAAATGGACAGTTAAAAAGTGTCTATTTAAATACCTGAATATATTTTATGGAAGAATAGATTGTTAGCAATTCCTTACTGCTCTTTTTCCTCTGTACATCTGGTTGAAGATGGCTATTGGAACTTCTCAATTTATTGCTGTTCTGGTCAAAAGAATCATGCAGACCGAACTGGAATGTCAGCCCCGTATGGAACCTCTGGTGGAGAAAACCTGACTAGCTTGTTACAAATCAGGTGCCTACCCTCAGTCCAAACAACTGAGCCCAGGGCCCCGGTGCAAATATGGCTACAATGAGAGGGTTGATGGGAACCGAGCAAATATCTGCAATTGGGTCATCACGGATATACTTTTATATTTATTTAACCAGTCTCCTACTAAAGATTGATTTTAACTTTCTGATTTTGTCCAACAGCAATCATTCTATTATCACATTGTCTTTGTTACTCTTCCTAAAATTCTGTTGAAAAACATTCCTAGAAGTAAGATTTCTGGGATAACAAGAATTTTCATTCTTTTGCTTTTAAAACTTTCACTTGGAAATAATTTCAAACTTAAATAAAAGTTGCATGAATAAAAAGGAAAAGGAAAAGTTGCATGAATAAGAAGAGTATGAAGAACACTTGTATACTCTTCATTCAGATGCACCTAATGTTAACATTTTACTCTTAAATATTCAGTGTATATTTTCTAAGAATGCAGAGACTCTCTTATATAACTACAGTAAATTTACCTTTGGTAAAATACTTTCATTGAATCTCTTGCCTATATTCCAGTCTCAGATATTAACTCACTTGTTGACTCACTTATTGCGTCAATAACTCAGATGTTGACTCACTTATGCCTATAAAGTTTTAAAAGCATTTTCTCCAGTATAGGACCTGTGTTAGGATCATGCATTATATTTAGTTGCCATATCTCTTTAGCCTCCTTTAATCTGAAACATTTCCACAGTTTTTCTGTGTATTTACAACCTTAACATTTCAAAGGAATAGAGGTTCTCCTAACCCTGTAAGACAGCAGCATGCTTCTCATGGATCTGTTTGGTGTTTCTTCATGATTAGATTCGGAGAAGGCAATGGCACCCCACTCCAGTACTCTTGCCTGGAAAATCCCATGGACAGAAGAGCCTGGTAGGCTGCAGTCCATGGGGTCGCTAAGAGTCGGACACGACTGAGCGACTTCACTTTCTCTTTTCACTTTCATGCATTGGAGAAGGAAATGGCAACCCACTCCAGTGTTCTTGCATGGAGAATCCCAGGGACGGGGGAGCCTGGTGGGCTGCCGTCTATGGGGTCACACAGAGTTGGACACGACTGAAGTGACTTAGCATAGCATAGTATAGCATGATTAGATTCGGATTATGCATTCTTGTGTCCTTTTCAGGGCATCACGTCTGGAGGCACACCACGACCATCTGTCCTTCACTGTGATGTTAATTTTGATCATCTGGTGAAAGTCTTTTCTTATTTCTCCATTGTGTAGTGACTACTACTATTTTCCCTTGGAATTACTGAGCAAGTTGTGTGGAGACATTCAAATATCCAGCTCCTCATCAAAATTTCTTCCTCAATGTAGCATTAATATGATTCTGACCCAAACCGGTCATTATAATGATGGCTGCAGAATGATAATTCAACACCAGCACTATGTCCCCATTTTTCAGTTGGCAACCAGCATTCTACTGTAAGGAAGAGCTCCCTTTTTTGTCATTTGTTAATAATGGATACAGATTCCTCAGTTTCTATTTTTTCCTCTAATGGTTTGTGATTCATTACTGTACTCAATTATTTTAGTGCTCAGGTTGTCCCTGACTTGGCCAGTGGAAACTGCTTTGAGTAGGCTGCCTCCATCATTTTTTAGGGTGCTTTCCTACTTTCTGGCATGATAAGATATTCCAGACTCATCATGTATCCATCCGTCCACCCAACCCCAGACCTGGAATTGGTTATTTTACCAAGGAGCCCTGCTCCTTTTTTTTGTTTGAATTATAGAATGATATCTGAGTGCTAGGTATGCTCACAGATACTGGGATGTTTTTACTGCTTGGCTCTACAAGAGTCAGAACCAGGAAATACATGCATTTATGGTATATATACATATAATATACATGCAAACATACTTACCTATATGATTATGCACATGTGCAAGTGTCATGCATATACATATACAATGTACATGTACATGTATATGTACATACATATGCTCAATTCTCCTTATTTTCCATAGTTATGTTCTATAAAGTTGCCACAAACACTGAATTAGAAAATACTAAACCATTGCTAAGAGGGCAAATACAGGGTTGTGCTAAGTTGTGCTTAGTCACTCAGTTGTGTCCAACTCTTTGCGACCCCACGGACTGTAGCCCATCAGGCTCCTCCGTCCATGGGGATTTTCCACCCAAGAATACTGGAGTGGCTTGCCATGCCCTCCTCCAAGGGATCTTCCCAACCCAGGGATCGAACCCAGGCAAATTCTTTACTGTCTGAGCTACCAGTGACTACGGCTTGTTGAAATTGCACCAAGAGCCTGACCACATGCTTCAGATGACAGTATCCACAATAGGTGAACTCTAACTGTGCAAAGGACAAAACTGGCTGCTGCTTGTTCAGTCTGCAGTGACTCTGCGAACAACAAACATGCCCTGTTTCATGATCCATCCCCTTTTAGAACCAGCCTGGTATGTATCTGTTTTCCAGGCCACATGCACTGACACTGCGTAGTTGTGTTTCTGCAAGCCTCTGGTCACATTTTTGTCAACTGATCAATACATAACTTTGTTTTATATGTGTTTATTTAAAGACACCTTATTTAGTATATATTGTTAGCTCATTGACATTAAATTCATGGCCAATAGCATTATATTTCCATGCCTCAACTAGGTTTGTCTTATAAATATATTTCTCCATAAATCACGTCACAGCTTCCTTGTGCTTGGGAACATTAAACAGCTCTTCAGCACTACACTTGGGGGGCATGTTAACAGCAACATCACCAACAGAAAGCATCAAAAATGGGAAGATGTGGCACTGAATAGACTGCAAAACGGGCATTTGCTTACAGAAGGAGAGCTGCAACGAGAACAAGCATGAGAGCACTGCCTCGTTCTACCTCAGCTGGGAATGTGTCAGGTGACTCAAATTTTTTGCCACTCTGAACATGTCTGCGAGAGACCACAGATTGGCACACGTATTGACTTTAGTGAGTAGAAGAATCCTCCAATAATGAGGATTAACAACATGGTTTAGAAATCATGAGACTCCATAGATACTTCTGATTCCAGTCTGTACCCCTAAGGTTCTTTCTGACCCTCCATAAGCCTGCTTCATATCCGTAAGTCCTCCCTTCCACAGCAGGAATCCTGGCTTCCAAAGTATCAACACATTTACAAATTTATTCAACCTTAAAATACATCTAAAATAGTTTTAGAACTCCCCTGGAGGCTCATTGGTGAAGAATCCACCTGCCAATGCAAGAGACACAGGCTTGATGGCCTTTCCTGTCTTGATGGTCCAGGAAGATCCCACGTGTTATGGAGCAACCAAGCCCTTGTGCCAAAACTACCAAGCCTGTGCTCTAGAGCCTGGAATCTGCATCTACTCAGTGCATACCCCTAGAGCCTGTGCTCCACAACAAGAGAACTCACAGCAGTGAGAAGCCCAAATACTGCAATGAAGAGTAGTCCCTGCTGCCCGCAACTGGAGAAAAGCCCAGAAACAATGAAGACCAAGCACAGCCAATAAATAAATAAAATTATATAAGCTTCAGAACTGTTTATAATATACCACTGCAAAAACAGATCTACTCAAAAGAGCCACTCTGCCAAATCTGTCTGTCTATGTTGGGTTACTTCTTTCTCTTGCTCCCCTTCAGGAGCTACGTTCATTCTATTGGGTTTATTTTTTCCCCCCAGTTCCCTTTAGTTTAGACATTTTCCTCCCTCATCTTTGTTAATTTTATTTCATGAACACAAGGAACATTAATATGTTTCCAAAAGTCAGAAATATACAAAGAAGGACTTATTATTAGTGACTGAACAGCAACCAAAAGCCTGGGCTTTATGTTTTCAGCAGGGTGGTAGAAGGCAGCATCTAAATAAGGTCACCACATCTTAAGTCTAAAGCCTTCTGAATGAGGTTGTTCTAACAGCCCTGAGGCTGTTTAGCACAATAGATTTTGTTGTCTTCCTTTTTTTCCTTTCTGCTTTCTATTCATGTGTGTTCCAAATGCTTTAATCAATGTCACCAGAAGGCCTGGTTCATTACCAGTCTATGCCTCTATGACATGATGAATAGTTCGCTTTTCCAAGATCACAGCATCTATTTCTATTTTCAGAGACAGTAACCTGCTTATTTGCTTTGTTTTTGGACTTGATAAGAGACCCCACTTCCTTTTAAAGTGAACTTTTTTTCCTTAGTAATCATTTCTTAAAAGAAAGTCACATGAATTCAAAACTATTATGCTTACTTTCATCATCCTATTGTATCATTGGGGCGATAATTTTCCCTTTATAAATTTGCAGATTATTACATTTTGATGATCTCAGAATCCTGATTGTGTTACATATTCTTTTAATGAAACTTCATGTGTATCTGCAGTCCCTAATCTTATTTTGTTATATGATTCAGGCTGATTTTATTACCATTCTAGAAGCAGATACAAATTAGAGGGAAATTAGGAACAAAATTGGTACAACAGGTTCTCAGTTTCATAACGCATTAAATGCAGAGGCAATTGATCGCTAGTGGGAGAAGTTCAAGGGAGGGCAATTATAAGTGAGGGCCCTGAAAGAGATAGGATTTTATCTTTAATGTCCAGAATAAAGGAAAGCATTTGTTCACTACTCTGAATAGGAATTGACTTCATGGGCCTCATTTTCACTTGTGAAGTTTATTGGCTATTGGTGAATTGATTTTTAAAGAGTTTACTTTTAAAGTAGTCTGGCACATAGGACCTAGTATTTGACACTACAGAGTTAGTGGTCACATTTGAAATGTCCTAGGGGAGGTCCAGTTCCATACAGATGCTTTCATTTATTCTTTCAATAAAATAGCTAGGATTATTTTATTCATCCCACAAATAATTATTGAGTATTTATCATGTGTCAACAAGTGTTCTAGGCACTGGAGACATGACAGTAAACAGAATGACAAGATTCCTGCTGGGAAATACAGACTAATAAGTATCAAAATGTGAAAAAAAATTACATAAAGTTTTAGTAATCATATAGTTGTATGATTATACATTATATGCTAAGCATTGATGGTGTCTGAGAGAGGGATGGGGTGGAGAGTCCTACGTTGGGGCTTTGGAAATTGGGATGTGACAAATAAAGAGGAAGCAGCCATGTAAAATTCAGGGGGATGCATTCTGGGCAGAGAGGGCTCAGTATCAACATTTCAAGTCAGGAAGGGGCTTAGTGAGTTGAAAGGACTAAAAGAAGGCAGTGTGGCTAGATGGTGGTGGCTGAGGGGCACTGGGCATAAGATGAGGTCACAGGGTATGAAGGCATCAGAAAATTAGAGTTTTGTGGGCTTTAGCTATATCCTCATTGTTGACACTGCTGAGTACTTGCCTGTAATCATCCAGCCCCACTTCTTCCTTTTCTAACAGAACTACAATTTTGTTTGGGGTTGCGTTGTATCCACTTAAAAACCTTTCATTTCCAAGAACCCCTTGCAGCTAGAGGTGGTCACATTGCATGGTTCTGATGAATAGTCTGTATCTAGGATTCTGATAGAAACAGCTTCCCTTCCTGTGTAAAGAAAGAAACTTCTAGAAGACAGCTTCTAATTTTTTCCTGTTCTTCTGCTTGAAACATTGATGCAATGCCCATGGGTATAGCAGCCCTCTTGAAACATCTGAATGAAAAACACAGTTAAAGACTGAGATAAGGGAAGCACAGGAGTCTAAGAGACTGATGATATCTTAGTTCTGCTGACCTCTGTACATCTCATCAGATGCAATGAACAACACTTTATTCTTTTAGGGTGCTGGCATGTAGGCATTCTCTTCAGTTCAGTTCAGTTACTCAGCCGTGTCTGACTCTTTGTGACCCCATGAATCACAGCACGCCAGGCCTCCCTGTCCATCACCAACTCCCGGAGTTCACTCAAACTCCTGTCCATCGAGTCGGTGATGCCATCCAGCCATCTCATCCTCTGTCGTCCCCTTCTCCTCTTGCCCCCAATCCCTCCCAGCATCAGAGTATTTTCCAATGAGTCAACTCTTCGCATGAAGTGGCCAAAGTATTGGAGTTTCGGCTTCAGCATCAGTCCTTCCAATAAACACCCAGGACTGATATCCTTTAGGATGGACTGTTTGGATCTCCTTGCAGTCCAAGGGACCCTCAAGAGTCTTCTCCAACACCACAGTTCAAAAGCATCAGTTCTTCGGCTCTCAGCTTTCTTCATAGTCCAACTCTCACATCCATACACGACCACTGGAAAAACCATAGCCTTGACTAGACGGACCTTTGTTGGCAAAGTAATATCTCTGCTTTTCAATATATCTAGGTTGTCATAGCTTTCCTTCCAAGGAGTAAGCATCTTTTAATTTCATGGCTGCAATCACCATATGCAGTGATTTTGGAGCCCCCAAAACAAAGTCTGACCCTGTTTCCACTGTTTCCCCATCTATTTCCCATGAAGTTATGGCACCAGATGCCATGATCTTCGTTTTCTGAATGTTGAGCTTTAAGCCAACTTTGTCACTCTCCTCTTTCACTTTCATCAAGAGGCTCTTTAGTTCCTCTTCACTTTCTGCCATAAGGGTGGTATCATCTGCATATCTGAGGTGATCAATATTTCTCCTGGCAATCTTGATTCCAGCTTGTGCATCTTCCAGTCCAGCGTTTCTCATGATGTACTCTGCATAGAAGTTAAATAAGCAGGTGACAGTATACAGCCTTGATGTACTCCTTTTCCTATTTGGAACTAGTCTGTTGTTCCATGTCCAGTTCTAACTGTTGCTTCCTGACTTGCATATAAGGTTTCTGAAGAGGCAGGTCAGGTGGTCTGGTATTCCCATCTCTTGAAGAATTTTCCACAGCTTCAGTTCAGTTCAGTTACTCAGTCGTGTCCGACTCTTTGCGACCCCATGAATCGCAGCACACCAGGCCTCCCTGTCCATCACCAATTCCCAGAGTTCACTCAGAATCACGTCCATCAAGTCAGTGATGCCATCCAGCCATCTCATCCTCTGTTGTCCCCTTCTCCTCCTGCTCCCAACCCTCCCAGCATCAGAGTTTTTTCCAGCGAGTCAACTCTTTGCACGAGGTGGCCAAAGTATTGGAGTGTCAGCTTTAGCATCATTCCTTCCAAAGAAAACCCAGGGCTCATCTCCTTCAGAATGGACTGCTTGGATCTCCTTGCAGTCCAAGGGACTCTCAAGAGTCTTCTCCAATACCACAGTTCAAAAGCATCAATTCTTCGGCGCTCAGCCTTCTTCACAGTCCAACTCTCACATCCATACATGACCACAGGAAAAACCATAGCCTTGACTAAACGAAACTTTGTTGGCAAAGTAATGTCTCTGCTTTTGAATATGCTATCTATTTTGGCCATAACTTTCCTTCCAAGGAGTAAGCGTCTTTTAATTTCATGGCTGCCGTCACCATCTGCAGTGATTTTGAAGCCCAAAAATATAAAGTCTGACACTGTTTCCACTGTTTCCCCATCTATTTCCCATGAACTGATGGGACCGGATGCCATGATCTTTGTTTTCTGAATGTTGAGCTTTAAGCCAACTTTTTCACTCTCCACTTTTACCCTCATCAAGAGGCTTTTGAGTTCCTCTTCACTTTCTGCCATAAGGGTGGTGTCATCTGCATATCTGAGGTTATTGAGATTTCTCCTGGCAATCTTGATTCCAGCTTGTGCTTCTTCCAGTCCAGCATTTCTCATGATGTACTCTGCATAGAAGTTAAATAAACAGGGTGACAATATACAGCCTTGACATACTCCTTTTCCTAATTGGAACCAGTCTGTTGTTCCATGTCCAGTTCTAACTGTTGCTTCCTGACCAGCATACAGATTTCTCAAGAGGCAGATCAGGTGATCTAGTATTCCCATCTCTTGAACAATTTTCCACAGTTTATTGTGATCCACACAGTCACAGGTTTTGGCATAGTCAATAAAGCAGAAATAGATGTTTTTCTGGAACTCTCTTGCTTTTTCCATGATCCAGAGGATGTTGGCAATTTGAGCTCTGGTTCCTCTGCCTTTTTGAAAACCAGCTTGAACATCAGGAAGTTCACGGTTCACATATTGCTGAAGCCAGGCTTGGAGAATTTTGAGCATTACTTTACTAGCGTGTGAGATGATGCAATTGTGCGGTAGTTTGAGCATTCTTTGGCATTGCCTTTCTTTGGGATTGGAATGAAAACTGACCTTTTCCAGTCCTGTGGCCACTGCTTAGTTTTCCAAATTTGCTGGCATATTGAGTGCAGCACTTTCACAGCATCATCTTTCACGATTTGAAATAGCTCCACTGGAATTCCATCACCTCCACTAGCTTTGTTCGTAGTGATGCTTCCTAAGGCCCACTTGACTTCACATTCCAGGATGTCTGGCTCTAGGTCAGTGATCACACCATCGTGATTATCTGGGTCATGAAGATCTTTTTTGTACAGTTCTGTGTATTCTTGCTACCTCTTCTTAATATCTTCTGCTTCTGTTAGGTCCATACCATTTCTGTCCTTTATCGAGCCCATCTTTGCATGAAATGTTCCCTTGGTATCTCTAATTTTCTTGAAGAGGTCTCTAGTCTTTCCCATTCTGTTGTTTTCCTCTACTTCTTTGCATTGATCGCTGAGAAGGCTTTCTCTTCTCTTCTTGCTATTCTTTGGAACTCTACATTCAGATGCTTATATCTTTCCTTTTCTCCTTTGCTTTTTGCTTCTCTCTTTTCACAGCTATTTGTAAAGCCTCCCCAGACAGCCATTTTGCTTTTATGCATTTCTTTTCCATGGGGATGGTCTTGATCCCTGTCTCCTGTACAATGTCATGAACCTCCATCCATAGTTCATCAGGCACTCTGTCTATCAGATCTAGACCCTTAAATCTATTTCTCACTTGCACTGTATAATCATAAGGGATTTGATTTAGCTCATACATGAATGGTCTAGTGGTTTCCCCTACTTTCTTCAATTTAAGTCTGAATTTGGCAATAAGGAGTTCATGATCTGAGCCACAGTCAGCTCCCGGTCTTGTTTTTGCTGACTGTATAGAGCTTCTCCATCTTTGGCTGCAGAGAATATAATCAATCTGATTTCGGTGTTGACCATCTGGTGATGTCCATGTGTAGAGTCTTCTCTTGTGTTGTTGGAAGAGGGTGTTTTTATGACCAGTGCATTCTCTTGGCAAAACTGTATTAGTCTTTGCCCTGCTTCATTCCGTACTCCAAGGCCAAATTTGCCTGTTACTCCAGGTGTTTCTTGACTTCCTACTTTTGCATTCCAGTCCCCTATAATGAAAAGGATATCTTTTGGATGTTAGTTCTAAAAGGTCTTGTAGGTCTTCATAGAACCGTTCAACTTCACCTTCTTCAGCGTTACTGGTTGGGGCATAGGCTTGGATCACCGTGATTTGAATGGTTTGCCTTGGAAACGAACAGAGATTATTCTGTCGTTTTTGAGATTGCATCCAAGTACTGCATTTTAGACTCTTTTGTTGACCATGATGGCTACTTCATTTCTTCTAAGGGATTCCTGCCCACAGTAGTAGATATAATGGTCATCTGAGTTAAATTCACCCATTCCAGTCCATTTTAGTTCACTGATTCCTAGAATGTCGATGTTCACTCACCATCTCCTGTTTGACCACTTCCAATTTGCCTTGATTTATGGACCTGACATTCCAGGTTCCTATGCAATATTGCTCTTTACAGCATCGGACCTTGCTTCTGTCACCAGTCACAGCCACAACTGGGTATTGTTTTTGCTTTGGCTCCATTCCTTCATTCCTTCTGGAGTTATTTTCCACTGATCTCCAGTAGCATATTGGGCACCTACCAGCCCGGGGAGTTCCCCTTTCAGTATCGTATTGTTTTGCCTTTTCATACTGTTCATGGGGTTCTCAAGGCAAGAATACTGAAGTGGTTTGCCATTCCCTTCTCCAGTGGACCACATTCTGTCAGACCTCTCTACCATGACCCGTCCGTCCTGGGTGGCCCCACACGGCATGGCTTAGTTTCATTGACTTAGACAAGGCTCTGGTCTGTGTGATCAGATTGGCTAGTTTTCTGTGCTCATGGTTTCAGTGTGTCTGCCCTCTGATGCCCTCTCGTAATACCTACGATCTTACTTGGCTTTCTCTTACCTTGGACTTGGGGTATCTCTTCACGGCTGCTCCGGCAAAGCACAGCCGCTGCTCTTTACCTTGGACGAGGGGTATCTCCTCATGGCCACCCCTCCTGACCTTGAACGTGGAGTAGCTCCTCTTGGCCCTCCTGTGCCCGTGCAGCCACCGCTCCTTGGATGTGGGGTTGCTGCTCTTGGCCACCTCCTCTGACCTCTGACGTGGGGTATCTCCTCTCCACCGCTGCTGTGATGATGCAGCCTGGCACTCTCGGTTGCCGCCCCTGACCTTGGGCGAGGGGTAGCTCCTCTCCGCTGCACTTCTGTGCGGTCCGTTGCAGCCCGCGCGCTTCTGCGATGGACCCTAGCATTCTTTTACTTGTAGCTAAACACAATCCTAAATCAAACAATACAGCATAGGAAAAAACAATGGTCATAGGAAAAAACAATAGGGAACTAGGAGAAATATTGGCGAAAATAAATCCAGTGATGACGGTAACCCCAAAATGAAGACAAGTTGGTCTTGCACAATTGCTACATGCCATCCTGAAATTTGCTCCCAACTATGACAGAAGCCAAAACCAAGAGAAAATTTCTCAATAGGACTACTACTACTAATACTCTTGTTAACACTATTCACAACACAGAGCAAAGGTACACACTCACGGCACAGCTAGCTCACGTTTCCTAAGTGTTGACTATATGCCAGGCCCTCTTGTAAGCACTTTATGTTGAACTAAACATTTAAGCTTCAGAATGGCCTTTATGATTATTATCTGTATTTCACAAATGAAGATATTAATATCTAGAGAGCTTACATGGCTCACCAAAGGTCAAAAAACCAGTATTTCAACCTGAGTGGTCTTACCACAGACCTGCATATTAATCATATTTTACAGAAATCTTACAAGTCTGATGTATTATCTCTTTAACTTTGGTAAAGGATCTGCTCAAATCTTTTATTTCTAAAAATTGGGTTTCTCATCTAGTTAATTATTGCCTATGTGCTCTTCAAAGTTTAAGCACTAACACTGACAGTTGAACACCCCAGAGAGACAGAGTCAAAGGCAACGATGGAAGGGCGTCCTCAAAGACCAGAAAGAGAATCACTTCTAACCTAGAAGTCTACATTCAGGGAAAATACCCTTTAAATTTGAAAGGAAAGGAGAGATATTTTTGGACAAACAAACAAACAAATAAACCGGAAAAAGAAAATGCACAGCTAGGATACCCACTTTAAAGAAAATATTAAGGATTGTCCTCAAGGCACAAGGAAAATTAAATGAGATAGAAGCCTGGAGATGCAGAAAGAAATGAAGAACAATATGAAAGATGAATATGTAGGTAAATCTAAATGCATATTAGCTGTATAAAACTTTGTAAAATAATATCTTGTAGAGATGGACACACACACATGTACGTGTGTGTGTGTGTGTGTGTGCACACAAGCGCGCATGTATAGTCACTAAGATCTGGGCCAGAGGCACCCTTCCCTGGGCTTTGCACTCTGGCCTTCTTCCTGCCATGCCTTAAGGTAAGGAATCCATAGGGTACATGCCCACCTGGAGCCTATGTCTCTCTACTTAGAGCACAGTTTGGGTGCCTGGGACCTCAAAATTCCCCACACACATGGATCTGATCCTCCTTCCATGTCTGTGTGGTGTGGGCCCTATTATCCCTGGCTCCATCCTCCCAAGAACAAACCACATTTCCAGTGCACGCCTGCGGACCCAGGAGTGAATACGCAGAGGCTGTTTGTAGCAAGAATTCACAGACTGGATGGTCTGTACACATGCATGAGGCCTCCCAGTGTTGGAGGTAGAAGTGAGAAGAGGAGCTGGGGGTGGGAGGAGGAGGAGTGTAACTGTGGACCAGGAACCAGAAGCTAGCTCCTCTGTGCCATAATATTCTAGCAGGGAACTCTGAGGAGTCCTGAATTCGAATTCAGAATTGCATCTGGCTTTCTCAATTGTCATTACTGATAAATGTAGGAAAATAACATATATTTTACTCAACAGTTTATTAGCATGATTTATTCTTTAAACTATCTAGATACATAGTGTATGGGTTTCCATGTGTACTCATCCAAATCTTAAAAATGTTATGGAGTGGGCATCTCCCTATAGAATTAAAATACATGAAAACAAAAACACATAAGTTGGGATGGAGGTAAATGGAGTTAGTGGATCCTAAAGTAATAACACGTGTGAGACATGAAAGAAGTAATGTTTATTAGTTCTAAGTTAAAGATGTTTGCTGTCATATCTAGGATATCCACTGAAAGAATAGGAAGATACTATATCATAAAAGGAATTAGAGGAAGAGAAATGAGTAATAAAAAATAAAACCCAAAAGTAGACAAGAAAGTCAAGAAAAAGTCATATAGTTTGGGTGGGAAAAGCAGAGGGCATATAGTAAGATGTTAAAACTGTGTATGTTGTTGTTCAGTCGCTAAGTCGTGTCCGACTCTTTGTGGCACCATGGACTGCAGCATGCCAGGCTCCTCTGTCCTATCATTCATGGGGTTCTCGTGGCAAGAATACTGGAGTGGATTGCATTTTCTCCTCCAGTGGACCACATTTTGTCAAAACTCTTCACTATGACCCATCTGCTTGGGTGGCCCTGCATAGCATGGCTCATGGCTTGAGTTACTCAAGTCCCTACACCACAACAAAGCTGTGATCTATGAAGGGAAAACTGTGTATATCAACACTTAAATCGATATGAATTGAATAACTACCTCAAATTAAAAGCCAAAGATTATCAGTCTGGATAAAAAAATTCCAGTGACCTGCTGCTTACAAGAGACATAATCTAAGTATGAGACTACACAAAGGTTAACTGTAAAAGGATGGGAAAAGATATACCATTGAAATATTTAGTAATAGAAAGTTGTTATAGCTATCACAATATCAGACAAAGTCAATTTTATTTATTTATTTTATCATTTCATTTTTTATTTTTAAAATTAAAATTTATTTTTATTGGAGTATAGTTGATTTACTACTTTCAGACAACATAAATTTTAAGGTAATAAGCATGATTAAAGATAAAATGTATTATTTATCATTAAAGTTTTATTTATCAAAAAGACAAAACATTTATAAATTGTATGCCCTGAATAGCAGAGTCTTACATATGAATAAAAAATTAATAGAACTAAAAATAAAAGCAAAATCCTGTTTAATCAAAATAGAAAACTTAAATGTATCCCTCTTCTCAATAACTGATCAACAAAATCAGTAGACCTATTGAATGGCATGATTAACAAATTTGACATAATTGATATAAATAAAAACCTATACCCAATAATTGTAGGATAGACATTGTACTCAAGTACACATGAAACCTTATCAAAATTAACTATGCACTAGCCCATAAAGCACATTTCATAACAAGCAAATCATACAAAGCATGTTCTCTGACTACAGTGAAATTAAGCTAGAAATCAATAACAAAATGATAATGGAAAATATCCATATATTTAAGGGCTAAAAATATAATTCTGAATAGTTATTTAAAAGCAATACACTTAAAAAAATAAATGAAAGCCATACACATGAATAACCTTAAATAATTCAAAGATATCATATTGGAAATTAGAAACTATCATTTTTTTTCTAACTTATGCTTTAAGTTAAATAGTTGATTTTCAGCTTTTCCTCTTTTCTAATATGTACATTTAGGTCTGTAATTTTTCCTCTAAGCATACCTTTCAGCTGCTGTACAAGTTTTTAGGACATCTTATCAAATGTAAATAGCAATCCTAGTGGATTGCAGACTTAAATATGAAAGATAAAAACATAAAGCTTTGACAAGATAACATAGCTGCATGATCTTTGTATAAGCAAAGAATTCTTCAACAGGATTAGCTGCAGAGGAAAAGATTAATCAACTGAGTATATTAGAATTAGGAAATCATTTATCAAAAGGTATCATTAAGAAAATAAAAAAGCAATCCAGCTAATTGGTGAAGATATTTGAAATACATATAACAAAGAACTCATAATCAGAATATATAACGATTTCCTATAAATCAATTAGAAACAAAGGACAGCACAGTCATGAAATAGACATGAAATTTGAATAGCAACTTACAGAAGAACATATCTGACTGGCCAATAAGCATATGAAAAGGTGTTGATCTCACTCGTAAGCAGAATATAATAATATAATGAAAATACAATGAGTTATCATTGTATCAACTTGAATGACTAAAATTTAAAGGAACAACAACAAAGTTGTATAGAGCAATGAGAATCCTCATAGTCTGCTGGTAGAACAGTAAATTGGTACAGCCAGTTTGCAAAAATGTTTGGCATTATCTACTGAACTTAAATGTATTCAGGCCCTGTAATTCAGCAATATGTACGTAATATGCACCCAAGAGAAATACATGCACATGCATATCAAAAGGTAGAAATATGACTGTTCATAGCAACAGTTTTGCATGACAAATTTCCCACATCACAATGACCTCTGATCAAGGCATGAAATCTGTCAATTTATAGTGCTGCTTTGTACCCCTCTGCCTGCAATGTGGGAGACCTGGGTTCGATCCCTGGGTTGGGAAGATCCCCTGGAGATGGGAAAGGCTATCCACTCCAGTATTCTGGCCTGGAGAATCTGTGGACTACGGCTGTTCAGTTCAGTTCAGTTCAGTCGCTCAGTCATGTCTGACTTTGCGACCCCATGAACCACAGCACGCCAGGCCTCCCTGTCCATCACCAACTCCCGGAGTTCACCCAAACCCATGTCCATTGAGTTGGTGGTGCCATCCAATCATCTCATCCTCTGTCGTCCCCTTCTCCTCCTGCCCTCAATCTTTCCTAGCATCAGGGTCTTTTCAAATGAGTCAGTTCTTGGCATCAGGTGGCCAAAGTATTGGAGTTTCAGCTTCAACATCAGCCCTTCCAATGAACACCCAGGACTGATTTCCTTTAGGATGGACTAGTTAGATCTCCTTGCAGTCCAAGGGACTCTCAAGAGTCTTCTCCAACACCACAGTTGGAAAGCATCAATTCTTCAGCACTCAGTTTTATTTATAGTCCAACTCTCACATCGGCTGTTCATGGGGTAGCAAAGAGTCGGACACTACTAAGCAACTTTCACTTTCACTTTTGTACCCATAGTTCCAAGAACTTTCAGGGTAATTTGTACCAGCTTATCAGCATTGTTTTTTGATAAGAGTGTTATTAATGATTGACACCTGTTTTGATGAGACTACCAGAATCTGCTTACGGAAGAGGGATATGTCCACTTGACCAGCAAAATGCAAAAAGGAATGTCTGGGACTCTATTTCATGCTCACTGATTGTAAGTATTCCATACACACATTGCTTCTAGATAGCAGAGAAACGTGCCCAGTATAGTTCTTACAGAGAGAGGCAAAAACAAACAAGCAAAAAACAGAGAGGACGACTAGAGCCTGGGTCTGGTCTCTCTGGACCCCTTGCTGTTGTCTGTGATGCTTTTGCTGTATTGAATCCCTTTCCTGCAATAAACTCTAGATTGGCAAAAATTCTCATTTTGGGTCCTGTGCATCTTCTCTAACAATCAGAACCTGTTTAAATGCCACTATTATTGCAACCCACTCCAGTATTCTTGCCTGGAGAATCCCACGGACAGAGGAGCCTAGAGGGCTACAGTCCATGGGGTCACAAAAAGTTGGACACGACTGAGCAACTAAGCACATCATTGCAATAGCATTTTTGTCATAGCCCCAAACTGCAAATGACCCAGCAAGGACAAATAAGTTAAGCTGTATTCATCCAATTGAGCACTAAACAACAAAAAATATTAATAAATCCTGTTACATACAAAACATGTAAGAAACTGTTCCCTTCTCCAGGGGAACTTCCCAACCCAGGGACCTAACCCAGGTCTCCCACATTGCAGGTAGTTTCTTTACCAGCTGAGCCACCAGGGAAGCCCAAGAATACTGGAGTGGGTAGCCTGTCCCTTATCCAGTGGATCTTCCTGATCCAGAAATTGAACGAGGGTCTCCTGCATTGCAGGTGGATTCTTTACCTGCTGAGCTACCAGGGAAACCCATTACATACAAAACATGGGTGAACCTTACAAGCATAATACTGAAAGAAGCCAGATACAAGAAAATCCATACCGTATGTTTACATTTGTATAAAATAGTGCAAAAACAAGCAAAGCTAACCCACGGTATAATATTGGTTGACTTTGGAGGGAAGGAGTGGGATAAGGATAAGGAGAGGGCAAGAGAGGGCTTGCTGACAGTGTTCTGTAACCTAGGTGGTGTTTCCATGGGTGTGTTCAGTTTGTTATAATTCATCAAGGTTTGGATTTTCTGTGTGATATTATGCTTCAGAAAAAACGTTTGTTGAAAAACAAAACATTGATAAGTCTACATTACTATTTAAAAAGAGAAAAAGAGATGGGGAATTCTCTTGTGGTCAGTGATCGGGACTCTGCACCTTAACTACCAAGGACACAGGTTCGACTCCTGGTTGGGGAACTAAGATCCCACAAGCCACGCAGTGTGGCCAAAAAAAGAAAAAGAGAGAGAGAAACGTTTCTTTGGTCAATTTAGGAGGTAGCTAGAACATTATCTCTTTAATACGAATATCGGCAACTAAAGGGGAAATCTTAAGCAATGAATCATCTCTCTTGTGCAATTTTTCAGTGTAACTAAATAGCCCTAATTGATGGGGAGAAAGTTTTTCTTAAAAATTATTCCCAATTAATAAATTTAGAATAAATGATAGAATTAGAAAATCACCAAATGAGTAAATTGTAATGAAATAATCTAGTCAAAGATTTTTGTATTAGTTATCTCTTGTTGTGTAACACATTACCCCCCAAATGTAGCAACTTAATACAACCATTTTTTATGTCACAGTTTCCATGGGTCTGGAATCTAAGTGTGGTTTAACTGGATGCCCCTGACTCAGGCTCTCCCATGAGGATGCAGTCAAGGATTCAGCTGGGACTGCAGTAATCTCAACCCTTGGTAAGCGGAGGATGTGCTTCCAAGCTCACTCTTGCAGCTGTTGGCACAGCTCAGGTCCCTGCTGGCAGTTGTCCAGAGATGTCAGTTATTTGCCACAGGGACCTCTTCATAACGCATCTCAGAATATAACAGCTGGTTTCCCCAGGAGCTAGCAAGTGAGTGAGAGCAAGAGAGAGAATTCAAGATAATGTGCACAGTTTTTTAAAACAATGTCAAAGTGACATATCACCTCTGCTGGGTTCTGTTAACAGAAACAGTCATAAGTCCAGCCTACACTCATGGAGAGGGTGTAAATGTACACAAGGATGTGAATACCAAAGTGGGGATCACTGGGAGCCTCAGAGAGGATGCATCATCATCAGTGGATGGAAACCACTGGACGAAAGGCTGATGGAGAACTTCATCATCAGAGGCACCACCGCCTGAATTCACTCCTCAATCTATTATAAAGGGGACAACCAGCTATTGTTTGCCTTCTGTTGTGAAGCAGTCTGAAGTACACAGCATCATCTCATGAACTGTCCTTTGCAAAAAGAGTCTAAATCTAATCAAGCCTTTAGCAAACATTCAATTTACAAGAAATATGGATGACAGAAGAAAAAGTGAATATCATGAGGATAAAAATCTAAATTGAGGGACCTTCTATAGGAGAATGGATCTATTTATTCAGTAAGTCAATTGCATGGGGGAAAAAATGAAATTCTCTATATTAAAAGAACCTTAAGAGAAGTCAAAACCTGTCTTTCCTTGTGGCTCATCTGGTAAAGAGAAGTAAAAACCAAACGCAGTATTTAACCTTGCTTTGATACTGATTGAAACAAGTCAACTAGAAAGTATTAATTTTGAGACAATAAGGGGACTTTGAACATAGACAGGATCAAGGAATTTTTGTTCACTTTTTTGGAATGATAAAGGCTAAGCGAAATAAACATGTCACAAAAGGACAAATGAAGGGATGGAACCAAGCAAAAACAATGCCCAGGTGTGGATGTGACTGGTGATAGAAGAAAGGTCCGATGCTGTAAAGACCAATATTGCATAGGAACCTGGAATGTTGGGTAAATGAATTAAGGCAAATTGGAAGTGGTCAAACAGGAGATGGCAAGACTGAACATCGACATTCTAGGAATCAGCGAACTAAAATGGACTGGAATGGGTCAATTTAACTCAGATGACCATTATATTTACTACTGTGGGCAGGAATCCCTTAGAAGAAATGGAGTAGCCATCATGGTCAACAAAAGAGTCCAAAATGCAGTACTTGGATGCAATCTCAAAAACGACAGAATAATCTCTGTTCGTTTCCAAGACAAACCATTCAATATCACAATGATCCAAGTCTATGCCCCAACCAGTAATGCTGAAGAAGCTGAAGTTGAACGGTTCTATCAAGACCTACAAGACCTTTTAGAACTAACACCCAAAAAAGATGTCTTTTTCCTTATAGGGGACTGGAATGCAAAAGTAGGAAGTCAAGAAACACCTGGAGTAACAGGCAAATTTGGCCTTGGAGTACGGAATTAAGCAGGGCAAAGACTAATACAGTTTTGCCAAGAGAACGCACTGGTCATAAAAACACCCTCTTCCAACAACACAAGAGAAGACTCTACACATGGACATCACCAGATGGTCAACACCGAAATCAGATTGATTATATTCTCTGCAGCCAAAGATGGAGAAGCTCTATACAGTCAGCAAAAACAAGACTGGGAGCTGACTGTGGCTCAGATCATGAACTCCTTATTGCCAAATTCAGACTTAAATTGAAGAAAGTAGGGAAAACCACTAAACCATTCAGGTATGACCTAAGTCAAATCCCTTATGATTATACAGTGGAAGTGAGAAGTAGATTTAAGGGTCTAGATCTGATAGACAGAGTGCCTGAGGAACTATGGACGGAGGTTCGTGACATTGTACAGGAGACAGGGATCAAGACCATCCCCATGGAAAAGAAATGCCAAAAAGCAAAATGGCTGTCTGGGGAGGCCTTACAAATAGCTGTGAAAAGAAGAGAAGTGAAAAGCAAAGGAGAAAAGGAAAGATATAAGCATCTGAATGCAGAGTTCCAAAGAATAGCAAGGAGAGATAAGAAAGACTTCCTCAGCAATCAATGCAAAGAAATAGAGGAAACAACAGAATGGGAAAGACTAGAGATCTCTTCAAGAAAATTATAGATACCAAGGGAACATTTCATTCAAAGATGGGCTCGATAAAGGACAGAAATGGTGTGGGTCTAACAGAAGCAGAAGATATTAAGAAGAGGTGGCAAGAATGCACAGAAGAACTGTACAAAAAAGATCTTTATGACCCAGATAATCACGAGGGTGTGATCACTGACCTAGAGCCAGACATCCTGGAATGTGAAGTCAAGTGGGCCTTAGGAATCATCACTACGAACAAAGCCAGTGGAGGTGATAGAATTCCAGTTGAGCTATTTCAAATCCTGAAGGATGATGCTGTGAAAGTGCTGCACTCACTATGTCAGCAAATTTGGAAAACTAAGCAGTGGCCACAGGACTGGAAAAGGTCAGTTTTCATTGTAATCCCAAAGAAAGGCAATGCCAAAGAATGCTCAAACTACCGCACAATTGCACTCATCTCACATGCTAGTAAAGTAACGCTCAAAATTCTCCAAGCTAGGCTTCAGCAGTATGTGAACCGTGAACTTCCAGATGTTCAAGCTGGTTTTCAAAAAGGCAGAGGAACCAGAGATCAAATTGCCAACATCCACTGGATCATCGAAAAAGCAAGAGAGTTCCAGAAAGACATCTATTTCTGCTTTATTGACTATGCCAAAGCCTTTGACTGTGTGGATCACAGTAAACTGTGGAAAATTTTTCAAGAGATGGGGATACCAGACCACCTGATCTGCCTCTTGAGAAATCTGTATGCAGGTCAGGAAGCAACAGTTAGAACTGGACATGGAACAACAGACTGGTTCCAATTAGGAAAAGGAGTATGTCAAGGCTGTATATTGTCACTCTGCTTATTTAACTTATATGCAGAGTACATCATGAGAAATGCTGGGCTGGAAGAAGAACAAGCTGGGATCAAGATTGCCAGGAGAAATCTCAATAACCTCAGATATGCAGCTGACACCACCCTTATGGCAGAAACTGAAGAGGAGCTCAAAAGCCTCTTGATGAAAGTGAAAGAGGAGAGTGGGAAAAGTTGGTTTAAAGCTCAACATTCAGAAAACTAAGATCATGGCATCTGGTCCCATCATTTCCGGGGAATTAGATGGGGAAACAGTGGAAACAGTGTCAGACATTATTTTTCTGGGCTCCAAAATCACTGCAGATGGTGACTGCAGCCATGAAATTAAAAGACGCTTACTCCTTGAAAGTAAAATTATGACCAACTTAGATAGCATATTGAAAAGCAGAGATATTACTTTGCCAACAAAGATCCGTCTAGTCAAGGCTATGGTTTTTCCTGTGGTCATGTATGGATGTGAGAGTTGGACTGTGAAGAAAGCTGAGCGCTGAAGAATTGATGCTTTTGAACTGTGGTTTTGGAGCAGATCTTGAGAGTCCCTTGGACTGCAAGGAGATCCAACCAGTCCATTGTAAAGGAGATCAGTCCTGGGATTTCTTTGGAAGGAATGATGCTAAAGCTGAAACTCCAGTACTTTGGCCACTTCATGTGAAGAGTTGACTCATTGGAAAAGACTCTGATGCTGGGAGGGACTGGGGGCAGGAAGAAAAGGGGACGACAGAGGATGAGATGGCTGGATGGCATCACCGACTCGATGGACGTGAGTTTGAGTGAACTCCGGGAGTTGGTGATGGACAGGGAGGCCTGGCGAGCTGTGATTCATGGGGTTGCAAAGAGTTGGACACGACCGAGTGACTGAACTGAACTGAACTGAATGGCATTGTGACTGTGAGAGAAAATGTCTACATTTTTTCTGAGTTGCAAGCGAAAACATGTAAGGATGATAGACATGAAGCCTAAGGTTTGCTTCAAAATAGTTCAGTAGACACAGTAAACACAACAACAAAAGGAATAAATGAGACAGGTGTGATAAAATCTTGATGAATATTGAATCTTATAATCTAATAATGGGTGTATACAAGTTCATTATATAATTTTATTAATTTTTATGAATTTTTAAATACTTTCATAATAAAAATGGGAAGAAAAGATGTCAGTACTAGATAGTTTTATAGCTGAGCTCTAGTTAGATTTTAAAGAATAATTTTCTATTATTATTTAGGTATCTATGACCTCAGTGGAGAAGGCAATGGCACCCCACTCCAGTACTCTTGCCTGGAAAATCCCATGGATGGCGGAGCCTGGTAGGCTGCAGTCCATGGGGTCGCTAAGAGTCGGACACTACTGAGTGACTTCACTTTCACTTTTCCCTTTCACGCATTGGAGAAGGAAATGGCGGCCCATTCCAGTGTTCTTGCCTAGAGAATCCCAGGGATGGGGGAGCCTGGTGGGCTTCCGTCTATGGGATCGCACAGAGTCGGACATGACTGAAGAGACTTAGCAGCAGCATGACCTCAAACTCCAGTACTCTTGCCTGGAAAATCCCATGGATGGTGGAGCCTGGTAGGCTGCAGTCCATGGGGTCGCTAAGAGTCGGACACTACTGAGTGACTTCACTTTCACTTTTCCCTTTCACGCATTGGAGAAGGAAATGGCGGCCCATTCCAGTGTTCTTGCCTAGAGAATCCCAGGGATGGGGGAGCCTGGTGGGCTTCCGTCTATGGGATCGCACAGAGTCGGACATGACTGAAGAGACTTAGCAGCAGCATGACCTCAAACTCCAGTACTCTTGCCTGGAAAATCCCATGGACAGAGGAGCCTGGTAGGCTGCAGTCCATGGTGTCGCTACGAGTTGGACACGACTGAGCGACTTCACTTTCATGCATTGGAGGAGGGAATGGCAACCCACTCCAGTACTCTTGCCTGGAGAATCCCAGGGACAGGGAAGCCTGGTGGGCTGCCGTCTATGGGGTCGCACAGAGTCGGACACGACTGACGCGACTTAGCAGCAGTAGCAGCAGCAGCATGACCTCAAAAAAAGGATGAAAATTCCCTAATTCAAATTGTGAAGGTAGCATAACTTTAAAAATGTCTTTGGAACTGTTAGGGGAAGCACACTGACTGAAACTGCCCACCCTGGCCAGGCACCATGGTAACTATTTGCATGAGTTGTTTTACGACAGGAGGTTCTGGTAAGGAACAGGGAACTAATAAGCCTTCACCAACCGGAAGAGTTCGGGAAAGGTCAAAAGGAGACACCACATGTCCAACCACCTCCCACAATCCTTCTCTCTGGCATCCATCTTTGCTGAACAAGGCATGCACCACCAGGAAGGACTTTGAGTCAGAATGACTGGCTAAAGACAACCCAAAAACTAATCCCATCACCATAAAACCCGAGACTGGGAGCCACGCGGCAGAGCAGTTCTCCTGGGTTCCCTTACCCTGCTGATCTCCACCCGGGTGCCCTTCCCCAATAAAATCTCTTGCTTTGTCAGCATGTGTGTCTCCTCGGACAATTCATTTCCGAGTGTTAGACAAGAGCCCAGTTTCGGGCCCTGGAAGGGGTCCCCCTTTCCGCAACAGAACTGTCATATGCATGAAGAAAAGTTTATAGTTTTAAGTGTAGAGCTTGAGGAATTTTTGCACACTGAACTTAGTCACAAAGAAAAAAACAAAATATTATGGGTAGCCCAGAAACTAGACAGTACTCCTGATGAAGATCCCCTCTATTTTGAACTGAAATACGATTTTAAAAAATAGTGCAAAAAATGCACTGCTATATATAAAATAGGTTAACAACCTACTGTTCAGCACAGGGAACTCTACTCAGTACTCTGTAATGGTCTATATGAGAAAAGAATCTTAAAAAAGAGTGAATATATGTATAGGTATAAACTGATTCACTTTGCTGTACACCTGAAACTAACACAACATTGTAAATCAACTAAACTCCAACAAATTTTTTTTAAATAGTGTAAAAATGAAAACTATAGAATAATTTTGGCTTCCCTGATGACTCAGCGGTAAAGAATCTGCCTGCCAATGCAGGAGGTGCAGGTTCAACCCGTGGGTCAGGAAGATCCCCTGGAGAAGGAAATGGCAATCCAATCCAGTATTCTTGCCTGGAGAAATCCCATGGATGGAAGAGCCTGGTGGTCTTACAGTCCATGGCGTCACAAAACAAGAGTTGGACTTAGCGACCTAACAACAATACAGACAAATTTCACCTACATACAGGCAAATTTTCTAAGTAATATAATAGGAAATAGAATCTAAAGGTATATTTTAATATCCATATACTCATATATAAATATTATTAAAAATTTAATTGCTCACTATTATTTCTTATACGCCTTCTGAGTTCTTGCTAAAGTACATATTCTACTAGTAGTTTTTCAGTAAGAGATTGTGGATAGTAAGTGATTTTAGCTCGCATATGTTTTAAAATGTAGTTATTTTTATCCCTACCTTTTAAAAAGAGTTTAGCTGGTTAGATAATCCCAGATTTACTGTTTTTCCTCAGGATTCTGAGTATACGACCCCATCACCTTCTGACATCTTCTATTAATGAAAGTTCCACTATTGATTTGTCATTTCTTTGTATGTTATCCATCTTCTCTCTTTTGCAGATAATATTTTTCTTTCTTGCTTAACGCTCTAATTTTGCCACAGTGTTTCTAGTATAGATTTATTTTTATTTTCTTGCTAATCACTCAGTGAGATTTTTCAATTCAAGATTTCACATGCGTCTTCATTTCTGGAAAATTATGTCATTTATTTTCAAGCATCATTTCTTTTCCAGTCTCCCTATATTCTTCTGCAACTTACATTGGATATATTTCTGAACTTCTAATTCTACACTCTATTACTTTTAACTTCTTTCATAGTCATCTCCTTTATCTTACTGTGCTATGAAGCTTCTCTCTAGTGCTGTCTTCTTTCAACTCATTAATCCTCTCCAAATTATCTAGTATGCCACTGAGATAATTTATGGAGGGTTATCATTATTATTATTTTATTTTCAAAGAAAATATTTTTTCCCAAGATTTCCAATTTGTTCTTTTTCAAATTTTCTTCTTGCTTCATAAATGCTAGGTCCTTCCTCATGTTTTCGGGCAGTTAGCATGTTATTTTTTAAGTTCTCAGAATGATCTCTATAGCTTCAGTTGTCCATTCTTCCATTTGTTGAATTTACTATTATTATTTGTTGAGTTTACTATTTTTATGATAATGGACTTCTTCATATGCCTAAAATATTTTAAGAGCTATTTTTGCTTAGGAGTTCACATTCTGAAGGAGATCAGCTCTGGGATTTCTTTGGAAGGAATGATGCTAAAGCTGAAACTCCAGTACTTTGGCCATCTCATGCGAAGAGTTGACTCATTGGAAAAGACTCTGATGCTGGGAGGGATTGGGGGCAAGAGGAGAAGGGGACGACAGAGGATGAGATGGCTGGATGGCATCACTGACTTGATGGACGTGAGTCTCAGTGAACTCCGGGAGTTGGTGATGGACAGGGAGGCCTGGCGTGCTGCGATTCATGGGGTCGCAAAGAGTCGGACACGACTGAGCGACTGATCTGATCTGATCTGATCACCTTCATATGCACTCTTCTTTTCATACAATTTAAATTACCTCAGTCCTGGTCCAGATGGGTTTCAGCAGTCCAAACCAGGCATTATATTAGCAGACCAATTTAGATCTTTTACTCCATAATAATGGTTTAATATTGAACCTTACATGCATATTTTATAGACTCAGTTCCTATTTTCCATGGGGCCACTGCTTCTTTGCTTTTCATGTATAAATTCACTGCTCTCAAAAGGAAGATCTGTATCTAAGATGTTTTAATGAACTACATATTTCATCTAAGGAGGCGATAACGTTTTTGGGTAATCAACTTTAGGATAAATGACCAGAGACTTATGAACTAGAGGTGGGGAAAGAGGATGCGGCAACTGCTGGCTCCCCACAAATCTCTTCTCGCTGTCATTCTTAATGTCTGAAAACTCATCCGAAACGCATCGCTTCCACTTCACAAGCCCCTTGTAAAACTTCCATTCCAGATCCCTTAGATCCATGAATTGTTTTGCTGAAAAGAATAATATTTTCAAAGAATCACACAATGGCCTTATTTAACCTCTAGTTACTTAGAGATGCTTCATGAACAGAATGAACCTTTGATGAATTCAAGTCCCCTTTTCCCTTGTGTTTCTGAACTTTCTGAAGAAATCTGTTTCTGAAGTTTAGTAAACTAAGGGGGAACCTATATTGTTCATCTCATCTAAAGCCGTCCTCCACATGGGACATAGGGTGGGCCTGGCTAGGCCTGGAGCGGACCTTGCAGGGCCGTCACAGGTAGAGGTGTCTCCTCTGGTGAGAATCGAGAGACCACAGAGCACAGAGGTCTACAGGACATAGAAAAGGACCCTAATGTGTGGTTAAGATGAGTGGAAAGACTGATCACAGTATATTTGTTAGTGTCATTTCTCCCAAGACACTAGTGTAAGCCCTGAGTATAAAAGGGCAGTGGTTTAGCTAGAATCTGGTTGTTTTCCCTTCATTTTCAGGACCTGCCAGCTTAGGGCATCATTAGTAGTTTCAACCTCTTCATGGAGGTAATGAACCATGAAAAACTCAAGCCAACATATACTATGCAGTCCCCTCCTCAGCAGCCATTGCCCTTTCCCTTCCCTTCTTTTCATGGCTAGTAAGGATGTGTTCATGGCTAAAAACAAAAAGAACAATAAAAAGCAAGATCTTAGGCAGGGGCTTGGGTGGAAAACCTGAGGCCAAAGAGCAAATAGGAGTGTAAAGAATATCAGGAGAACAGGAGAAAATGGGTCAAGCAAACAAGCAGGTGGGCTGGTCTGTTTCTCGTTGGTGTCTCTAGCATCTTCCCTGTGTCGTGATATTTGAGCAGGTCACCTATGGCCGAGATACTGCCCCTGCCCCATTCAGGCCCCCACCCCGGGAAGGGTTTGAGTTTCCCCTGGTCTGCGAGATAGGAAGTCTGTATAAATATTCTACACATGCCTAAAGTAGCAGACAGGGGTCAGGGACTGTTCTTTGATTCAGATCTGGCCACAGTGTTCAACGGCCTGTCCTAGGGCCCAGTTGCCAAGGTTGAGGGAATTTGACAAGATCTCAGCAGGCCTGGAATAGCAGGAAGGGCAGGGATATTTGGTGAGGTCATTCAGTTCAGTTCATTTGCTCAGTCGTGTCTGACTCTTTGCGACTTCATGAACCGCAGCATGCCAGGCCTCCCTGTCCATCACCAACTCCCAGAGTTTACCCAAACTCATGTCCATTGAGTCGGTGATGCCATCCAACCATCTCATCCTCTGTCATCCCCTTCTCCTCCAGCCCTCAATCTTTCTTAGCATCGGGGTCTTTTCAAATAAGTCAGCTCTTTGCATCAGGTGGCCAAAATATTGGAGTTTCAGCTTCAACATCATTCCTTCCAATGAACACCCAGGACTGATCTCCTTTAGGATGGACTGTTTGGATCTCCTTGCAGTCCAAGGGAGTCCCAAGAGGTGAGGTAATAGAATGCATGATATTGATTAGTGAAGAGCTTTATGTTGTGATCTGTGATGGACACTACGGGTTGGTTCACTCTATACTGAGTATAATCCTTTTCAGCCTTCCTCTCCTCAGAAAGTTGGAAGCTAGGATCTCTATTGACCAGCATTCCTTGCAGTAATGGGTGGCTATTGGACACAATTCTGGCCAAGAATATGTGTGGAGAGGTCACCTGAGAAGGGGTGTTCTGAGGAAGCATTGCTTTCCTATTAAAAGAGGACAGAAGTAGCCAATGTGGCTCTTTCTTTTAGCCCCCTTCCTCCCTGAAATGTATCCATAGCACCTGGAGGTACATACAATTTTAGCCATGAAGACAAAAACCACACACAAAAAGATGGGGAGCATGGGTTCTTGACAACACCAAAAAGCTTTGCTCTTGCTCTTGTCTGCCTCCAGATGGAAAAATTAAAACAAAAACAAAAACAAAAAACTCATTCGATTTTTTCTGTTATTTTTCATAAAACACATGTCTAATCTACATAGTCCTGTAGGATTTATCCAGAGCAAGAGAAGCTCATGTGATAAGAGAAGAAGAAAATGTCAGCACCCACACCCTTTTCCTCCCCTGGTTCTTGGAGCTAGTAAGGATGTGTTCTATAATATTCTTTGGTATATCAGGAGTCCTCAAGTTCTCCTGGACTGAGAAAGATTTAGGGACTGGCTGACTGATACAATAATAGCAATAACAAGCAATATAGAACAGTAAAAGATGAATTGTTACAATTAAACCTAACTAATTACTGGATGTTCCTCATAAGGATGCAAATTTGGCTTCATGCCTACTCCTTGGATAGACAGGCCATGTCTCAGAGATTCTGCCTCCAAGATCTCAGGAAATGAATTCATGGAGGCAGAAGAGAGATTTTAACATAGAGTCTGAAAGGGCACATGAGAGAACTCAGAGGAAAGGACAATTAGGCCCCTATGGGTGGCAAAGCTGTAAATGTTTCAGACCTATCAAACATTCAAAGCCTTCAGGACTTCTTTAGTAGGCATTTTGCAAATTCTTCTTATTGATTCTCAATACTTTCTATGCTTTTTAGTCTCTGGGCATACTTCACCTATGTACTTTTGTGGACTATCTAGGCCATTCCTACAGTTTCCTAGTTTCCACTCTGCCTGGGCTCCATAGCATACTAGGTGTGACTCTGCAAAGGAATTTGAGACCTGAATTAGGCTCTGTCAAGACTTCAATGCAAGGAATTACAGTGAAGATTCTTCCAGCATCTTGGACCAAACATGATCAGAGTAATCAATACATTTCTTTCAATGCGTTCCTTCAGATACTACTTTTAATGTAACAATGGAGGTGCTAAAATATTTGCTGGTTTTGAGTCAAGAACTTACCTCAGAAGGTCTCAAATATTTTATCATTGATTTAACATATTTTTTATAGCTACAGAGAATAACAAGATATGATTTTCCTTGCTTACATAATGAAAATGGAAATCTTAAGAAGACACCCTATCCTTGCTAAAACTAACAATTGTATGATTTATAACATTTTAAACTTTCTCTGTATGGCCTTTGGCTTTATATGGGTGTATCCCTATTCAAAACTCAGATATGGCTTGCTTAGAGTTCATTCACTCAGAGCTCCCTCACACTCTCCATTAAAAAAAAGGAGGAAAGGAAGGAAGGAAGAAAAAGAAAAAGGAAGAAAGAAAAAAAAAATCAGATAGGAAGTTTCTTTCTGTTGTTTGTGTCCTTTGATAGCCTTGATGCAATAATAACTCAAAGATAAACATTTGTGAAAAATATTTTTAGAAACCTCCAGTTGCAGTTGAGGTAAGATACTTAAGAAACGAAAACAATTGCTTCATAAATACTTGACTTATTCATCAACCTGGAAATGATAGTGAGCCCAAGTTTAACTGGCTCACTTTATAAATGTTTAAATGCTGTGCCTCAGTAGCACACCCTTTCAGGGGTGAATCTGAGACATGGCCCTCAAAGTTTGATTCCCTGTTCTCTATTTCCCCCATCACTATGGGCAGCGAGTGCATCAGCTCTGAACCTCAGAACTGCACGACTCCCTTGCATAAAGGACGCTAGGAACCAAGGTACAACTTGCAGTCAGAGTCCACTCATTTCCTTCCACATGGCCTCATCTGTTTAGATTACCTGGATCAATGAGGAAGTATTTAGGGGCTTTATCTTCAAAGATAAACTTCTCTGGTGAGACACAGGGAATGCCCAGCCTGCACAGAATTCTGGTGCTCTGAATCTTCTTCCGTATGGTGACCATTGACACGGATTTGGAGTGATCGATGAGAATCTCGTAAGGAAAAGTGTGCATGGGAGGGGGGATCCCATACTCAGAAATTCTCTGCTGGGATTTGGAGAGTCTCTCCACCGGGGAGAGGGACCTGGTAAGCAAGCTGCGGTGCAGGAGCTCAGTCATGGACTCTGGCCGCTCTTCTCTTCTCACCACCTTGCATGTGAAAACAGGTAAGGAATCATCTGTTCTCCCATCAGTCCCCCCGGTTCCATTCAGGAAATGCTTTTGACTGAGCATTCTCTGTGCTTCACCAGGTGAAATACAGTGCATTTTCAGGAGATTCAATTTCTTGTTCTCCTTATTAAAATTCTCAGCAAACGCATATAATTCTGGCAGCTGTAGGAAAAATAAAGTGGGGAATCAGGAGATTGATCAAAATGTCATTGTCTGGTAGGCTCAAAAATCCTAGAACAAATAGGACAACAATCCTACAAACAGAAACATCTAGCTTTGAAAGATAACTTTGCCTAACTAACTAAACAAAATCAATCGTGGGTTGAATTTGTCGATTTCAGAAGGTTGACAGAAGGTCGAATCGTAGATTGAGTCCCAAAAGGGTATTGTTTTTGTTAGGGGAAGCACAATGACTGAAACCGCCCACCCTGGCCAGGCCCTTTAGTAACCATTCGCATGAGTTGTTTTATGACAGGAGATCCTGGTAAGGAATACGGAACTAATAAGCCACCACCAACTAGAAGAGTTCGGGAAACGTCAAAAGGAGACACCGCGTGTCCCGTCCACTTCCCAGAATCCCTCTTGCTAGCATGCATCTTGGCTGGGTGATGTGTGCGCCACCAGGAAAGACTCTGAATTAGAATGATTGGCCAAAGAGAACCCAGAAACTAATCCTATCACCACAAAACCCGAGACTGCGAGCCACGCGGCAGAGCAGTTCTCCCGGGTTCCCTTACCCTACTGCTCTCCACCCGGGTGCCCCTTCCCAATAAAATCTCTTGCTTTGTCAGCACGTGTGTCTCCTCGGACAATTCATTTCCAAGTGTTAGACAAGAGCCCTGTTTCGGGCCCTGGAAGGGGTCCCCCTTCCTGCAACATTTTGACATATTGTTAAATCCTGTGAACTAAAATGAGCCCATTAGACTTGGATTCTAATGTCTTTAAGATCTTTCCAACTTTAAAATTCTATGAGTGATTAAGGAGAGAGACTGCTGTGAGGGTTGGTGACCTCTGTTTTGAGTAAGGCTGTATTTCTTTCTCGCTTTCCTGCTGGCTCTATGGTAAAGAATCCGCCTGTAATGAAGAAGACGGGATTTGATCCCTGGGTTGGGAAGATCCTCTGGAGGGGGAAATGGCAACCCACTCCAGTTTTCTTGCCTGAGAAATCCTGTAGACAGAGGAGCTTGGTGGGCTACATTCCATGGGTTTGCAAAAGAGTCAGACACGACTAACTCAAGAACAAAATATTTCTTTGAAGGAAGAAAGGGAGCCGAGCTAATCTAAATATCAAAATCTCACCCTGGTGTCCAAAGGGCTTGAATGTTCAGGAATGCCATGCAAAGGAAGCTGTAATTGTCCTTATTCACTGAAATATTTTACCAAAGCACATGGGTTTGTGGAGTGTTTGACAATGGTTGTTGGCAGAAGACAGAAGTCTTACTTCTCTCAGAGTACCCTTCTCTATCTAAAATCCTGTATTGAAAAAATAAAATAAAGTTCCTAGAGTATCCTGCCTACTAATTCTGTTATTCCTAACAGGCTCTGAGGCCTTTGATTGGAAGGCCAGCAAGGCTGAAGTGAGAGCCTGCTTTTGGGCAGCCGAGTTTCCCTTCAGTCCTGGTCAACTCTCTTGCAAGAGCAGCAGATGGGAAGGAGGCTAAAGTTGGCACAGGGCTCTTTCACAGGCATTGCCATCACCATGAAGACACCTGAGCACTCCTGCAGGCAAGGGCCTCATTTTGCTGTGACAATAAATGGTAAGTCACTGGAGTGAGATTTTTGTGTTCTCAATGGCCCATCGCTGGGCAAACAGGAGTTGGGATTTGAACAATTCTTGAATGTCAAGTGTCCGGTACTCTTAAGTACATACCGAGCATGTCAGAGATTCATCTTCCTCACCATCTTTACTCGGATCCATGTCTCTATTGAAGGACATTGTGCCTTGATTTGAGTCTCTGATTCCTAAAAGATCAAAATAAGGGAATACCAAAAGAAAGATGAAAAATCAGATAAACTACAAAGAGAGAAAGGTAACACTAAGTCTTCAGAAGGTTGTAAGACACCTTTAAATTTTATACCATTTAAATATTTCTTTTGTTGTCTCCTTACTGTCAGTCAAATTAATGATGTTTCAACCAAATCTTTTTTATGAAACACCTCAAATTTTTATGCAACATGTATTTTTAGGCATTTAATACTAGTTCAAAGAATTCTATATGGACTGTTCGATTTTCTTAGGTCTATATTTTTTGATCAACTTCAGTTCCTCTGAATGTTAACTCACCTACCCCCTTATCCAGAAAAAGTATTTTTTATTCAGGAAAAAAAGGCTAACAATAATGAAAACAACAATAATTAATGTTTTGAAATAATTTGCTTTGGGCCACATATAGAGGAGGCACTTTACATATGGGATTTTGTTTAACCCATTTTGAGAGACTAAAAATGGCCACAGAGCATTTACAATTAGCCTCATGGATAAGAGGTGCCTAAGTATGCTCAGTGTGTCTCTAGTGGTTCAGACAGTAAAGAATCTGCCTGCAACGTGGGAGACCTGGGTTCAATCCCTGAGTTGGGAAGATCCCCCGGAGGAGGGCCTGGCAACCCATTCCAGTATTCTGGGGTTTCCCCATGAACAAGGAGTCTGGCGGGCTATAGTCCATGGGGTTGCAAAGAGTCAGACACCACTGAGTGACTAAGCACAGCACAAGTCTGCTCGACATTTGACTCTGGGCTGACCTTATGCTTGGCTCTGACTGGCAGCACAAGTTAAGGCACTGAAGAGCTTGGCAGTTTCACTGCACACTCTGGGAAGCCTGAGCCACCCCGTAAGAGGATACAGTTACCCTTCTGGAGAAACCATGTGGAGTCAAGACCCAGCACCGGCCTCTGGACACGTAAATGGGGCCATCTTGGATCATGATGGCCCCAAATGCCCTCAGCTGCACCAGCAACTTTAGATGAATTCAGATGGAGAACTGTCAGCTGAGTCAGCCAACTCCAGAATCATGGTGTGTAATGAATTACAGTTGTTTCTAGATGCTGCATTTTGAGTGGATTGTTACATAGCAATAAATACTAAACTCCATGGTAGTTGAATTCTTGGTTTGAATTATTCCAGTGAACCTCAGTTGGTAGGTAGGGTATGTGAGAAAACATCTTCCTGGGCACATGTGTATGCTGACCGGTGCATACAGTAAATGGGAGGAATGTCAGAGGTGAACCCAGAATGCTCATTTGGTATTTGGGGATGAAGCAAAAACAGTTAGGTGCTTCCTCCTTCCCAAGCAAAGTGGGAAAATTCAGGAGGAAGGGTATAACTTGAATATACATATATTTGAATATATACTCATTTGGGGATATTTATTATTTGAAGATATCTATATATATCTAAGATATAGATATACACCTTAATATATTATCATCACTACTAAGTCCAGTATATCAATATTTATAATTGTATCTATACCTAAAGATATATATATGTAAAACATACAAAACACCAGGGAATCCAATGGCAGTCCAGTGGTCAGGATTCCTTACCTTCACTGCTCGCACCCCAGGTTCAATCCCTGGTCAGGAAAGTGAGATCCTGCAAGCTGTACAGCATGGCCAGATAGAATGCCTCCCCATCCCCAAACAAAAAACAAAGCCAATGTAACACAACATGCCTACCCACTTTCCTACTTTTGGGCAGAGGCTTCACATACTTGTCAAACCCCAACCTGCTGAAATAAGACTTGATTGTGCTTTCCTTTCGATAGGGAAAGCAAAGAAAACTATTTCTCAAACTTGCTTCACCTGAAACCTCTGGAGTTTTGTGGTCAGCCATGACTTTGCCTTTCACGGCAGTTGTCCACCATGGGAGAGTTGCCTTCTCCCATTACCAATAGACAAAACATTCTCTCTCTCTCTTTTTTTAAATTTTATTTTTAGTTGGAAGAAAGTTACTTTACAATATTATGATGGCTTCTGCCATATATCAACATGAATCAGCCATAGGTATACATATGCCCCCCTCCCTCTTAAACCTCCCTCCCATCTCGTTCTTTATCCCATCCCTCTGGGTTATCGCAGAGTACCAGCTTTGGATTCCCTGCATCACACAGCAAATTCACACTAGCTATCTATTTTACATATGGTAATGCATATGTTTTAATACTACTCTCTCAGGTCATTCCCACCTCAGCCTCCCCCACTGTGACTGTAGTCTGTTCTTTACATCTGTGTCTCTTTTGCTGCCCTGCAAATAGGATCATCAGTACCATCATTCTAGACTTCATATATACACATTAGTATTCAATATTTGTCTTTTTCTTTCTGACTTACTTCACTCTGTATGATAGGCTCTAGGTTCATCTGCCTCATTAGAACTGACTCACATGCATTCTTTTTTTACTAGCTGAGTAATATTTCACTGTGTACATGTACCACAGCTTCTTTATCCATTCATCTGTAGATGGACATCTAGATTACTTCCATGTCCTTGTTGCTGTCCAGTCACCAGTTGTGTCCAGCTCTTTGTGACTCCATGGACTGCAGCACACCAGGCTTCCCTGTCCTTCACCATCTCCTGGAATTTATTCAAACTCATGTCCATTGAGTTCGTGATGCCATCTAACCATCTCATCCTCTGTCGTCCCCTTCTCCTCCTGCCTTCAATCTTTCCCAGCATGGGGGTCTTTTCCAATGAGTTGGCTTGTCGCATCAGGTGGCCAAACTATTGGTGCTTCAGCTTCAGCATCAGTCCTTAAAATGAATATTCAGGGTTGATTTCTTTTAGGATTGACTGTCCCAGGGACTCTCAAGAGTCTTCTCCAACACTACAGTTCAAAAGCATTAATTTTTTGGCACTCATCCTTTTTTATGGCCCAACTCTCACATCTGTATGTAACTACTGGAAAAACCAAAGCTTTAACTATATAGACCTTTATCGGCAAAGTAATGTCTCTGTTTTTTAATATGCTAAGTTCATCATAGCTTTTATTTTATTTTTTTCTTGTATTTCATGGCTGCAGTCACCATCCACAGTGATTTTGCTGCCCCACCAAAATAAAGCCTGTCATTGTTTCCATTGTTTCCCCATCTATTTGCCATGAAGTGATGGGACCATGATCTTAGTTTTCTGAATGTTGAGTTTCAAGCCAGCTTTTTCACTCTCCTCTTTTACCTTCATCAAGAGGCTCTTTAGTTCCTCTTTGCTTTCTGCCATTAGGGTGGTGTCACCTACATATCTGAGGCTATTGATATTTCCCCCAGCAATCTTGATTCCAGCCTGAAATTCATCCAACCCAGCATTTAGCATGCTGTACTCTGTATGTAAGTTAAATAAGCAGGGGGACAATATAGAGCCTTGACGCATTCCTTTCACGATTTTGAACCATTTTGTTTCATGTATGGTTTTAACTATTGCTTCTTGATCTGCATACAGATTTCTCAAGAGACAGGTAAGGTAGTCTGGTATTCCCAGCTCTTTAAGGATTTTCCACAGTTTGTTGTGATCCACACAGTCAGAGGCTTTAGTGTAGTCAATGAAGAAGTAGATGTTTTTCTGGAACTCTCTTGCTTGTTCTATGATCCAACGGATGTTGGGAATTTGATCTCTGGCTTCTCTGCCTTTTCTAAATCTGGCTTGTACTTCTGGAAGTTCTTGGTTCACATACTGTTGAAGCCTAGCTTGGAGAATTTTCAGCATTACTTTGCTAGCATGTGAAATGATTAGAATTGTGCAGCAGTTTAAACATTCTTTGGCATTGTCCTTCTTTGGCATTGGAATGAAAACTGACCTTTTTCAGTCCTGTGGCCACTGCTGACTTTTCCAAATTTGCTGGCATATTGAGTGCAGCACTTCAACAGCATCATCTTGTAGGCTTTGAAATAGCTTGGCTAGAATGTCATTCATCACCTCCACTAGTTTTGTTCATAGTGATGCTTCCTAAGGCCCACTTGACTTCACATTCCAGGATGTCTGGCTCTAGGTGAGTGATCACAGAATCGTGGTTATCTGGGTCATTAAGATCTTTTTTGTATAGTTCTGTGTATTCTTGCCATCTGTTCTTAATATCTTCTGCTTCTGCTAGGTCCATACCGTTTGTCCTTTTCAGTCCATTTTTGCATGAAATGTTCCCTTGGTATCTCTAATTTTCTTGAAAAGGTATCTAGTCTTTCCCTTTTCCTCTATTTCTTTGCACTGATCACTGAGGAAGGCTTTCTTACCTCTCCTTGCTTTTCTCTGGAACTCTGCATTCAGATGGGTTTGTCTTTCCTTTTCTCCTTTGCCTTTCACTTCTCTTCTTTTCTCAGTTATTTGTAAGGCCTCCTCAGACAACCATTTTGCTATTTTGTATTTCTTTTTCTTGGATGATTTTGAGCACCGCCTCCTGTACAATGTTACAAACCTCCATCCATAGTTCTTCGGGCACTCTATCAGAACTAATCCCTTGAATCTATTTGTCACTTCCACTGTATAATCATTAGGGATTTGATTTAGGTCATACTTGAATGGCCTAGTGGTTTTTCCTGTGTTCTTCGATTTAAGTCCTAATTTTGCAATAAGGAGTTCATGATCTGAGCTAGTCAGCTCTCGTTCTTATTTTTTCAGACTATATAGATCTTCTCCAAAAGCAGAGACATTACTTTGCCAACAAAGGTCCATCTAGTCAAGGCTATGGTTTTTCCAGTAGTCATGTATGGATGTGAGAGTTGGACTGTGAAGAAAGCTGAGTGCCGAAGAATTGATGCTTTTGAACTGTGGTGTTGGAGCAGATCTTGAGAGTCCCTTGGACTGCAAGGAGATCCAACCAGTCCATTGTAAAGGAGATCAGTCCTGGGATTTCTTTGGAAGGAATGATGCTAAAGCTGAAACTCCAGTACTTTGGCCACTTCATGTGAAGAGTTGACTCATTGGAAAAGACTCTGATGCTGTGAGGGATTGGGGGCAGGAAGAAAAGGGGACGACAGAGGATGAGATGGCTGGATGGCATCACCGACTTGATGGACGTGAGTTTGAGTGAACTCCGGGAGTTGGTGATGGACAGGGAGGCCTGGCGAGCTGTGATTCATGGGGTTGCAAAGAGTTGGACACGACCGAGTGACTGAACTGAACTGAACTGATAGATCTTCTCCATCTTCAGCTACAAAGAATATAATCAATCTGATTTTGGTATTGACCATCTGGTGATGTCCATGTGCAGAGTTGTCTCTTGTGTTGTTGGAAGAGGGTGTTTGCTATGACCAATGCGATGTTCTAGCTATTGTAAATAGCTAGCCATGTCCTAGCTATTTTAAATAGTTCTGCGATGAACACTGGGGTACATATGACTTTTTCAATTATGGTTTCCTCAGGATATATGCCCAGTAGTGGGATTTCTGGATCATATGGTAGTTTTATTCCTAGGTTTTTGAGAAATCTCCATAATGGTCTCCATAGTGGCTGTATCAATTTTCATTCCCACCAACAGTGCAAGAGAATTCCCTTTTAATAATACCCTCTCCAGCATTTATTGCTTGTCGACTTTTTGATGATGGCCATTCTGATGGATATGAGATAATACCTCATTGTGATTTTTTAAAATAATTTTTTATTGAAGGATAATTGCTTTACAGAATTTTGCTGTTTTCTGTCAAACCTCAACATGAATCAGCCATAGGTATACATATATCCCCTCCCCTCATTGTGATTTTGATTTGCATTTCTCTGATGATGAGCAATATTGAGCATCTTTTCCTGTGTTTATTAGCCGTTTGTATGTCTTCTTTGGAGAAATGTCTGTTTAGGTCTTCTGCCCACTTTTTGATTGGGTTGTTTGTTTTTCTGGTATTGAGCTGCATGAGCTGTTTGTGTATTTTGTAGATTAATCCTTTGTCTGTTGTTTCATTTGCTATTATTTTCTCCCATTCACCTTGCTTATAATTTCCTTCATTGTGCAAAAGTTTTTAAGTTTAATTAGGTTTCATTTGTTTATTTTTGCTTTTATTTCTATTACTCTAGGAGGTGGGTCATAGAGGATCTTGCTGTGATTTATGTCAAAGAGTGTTCTGCCTATGTTTTCCTCTAAGAGTTTTATAGTTTCTGGTCTTACACTTAGGCCTTTAATCCATTTTGGGTTTTCCTGTGTATGTTGTTAAAAAGTGTTCTAATATCCTTCCTTTACACATAGTTGCCCAATTTTCCCAGCACCACTAAAGACTGTCTTTTCTCCATTGTATATTTTTGCCTCCTTTGTCAAAGATAAGGTGTCCATAGGTCCATGGATTTATCTCTGGGCTTCTTGGATTGGAAGAATCAATACTGTGAAAAGGACTATTCTACCCAAAGCAATCTATAGGTTCAGTACAATTCCTATTAAACTATGAGTGGTATTTTTCATGGAATTGGAACAAATAGTTTGACAGTTTGTACAAAAGATCCTAAATAGCTAAAGCAATTTTAAGAAGAATGGAGAAGGAGGAACCAACCATCCTGACTTCAGGATACACTACAAAGCTACAGTCACCAAGACAGTATGGTGCTGGCACAAAAACAGAAACAGACCAATGGAGCAAGAAATTCTCTTACTGAAGCTACTGTTGAGGATCTTGCCCTCTCATTGTAGGGTCAGGACTCAGAACACTAAAACAGAACATTAGCCAATGATGCTTTTATCTAGTTTAATGCTGACTTCGCTAACATACTCAGACTATGAGCCAAGTCAGTGCGTACACTTGGGTTAGCCCTGTAATGCAACCCCCCTGGACAGAATTCCTAGAAAAGCCAGGAAAATATAACCAATGCCCTGTTACAGATTCATGCAACTGGAGGGAGCCCTTGTAAGGGTTGTCTAGCACTTCTATTTGGAGAAGGCGATGGCAATCCACTCCAGTACTCTTGCCTGGAAAATCCCACGGATGGAGCAGCCTGGTAGTTTGCAGTCCATGGGGGTCACGAAGAGTCGGGCACGACTAAAGTGACTTAGCAGCAGCAGCACTTCTATATATCATCTGTTATTCCCAGAAATTCCTACAGTTGATTCTGATTTTACCAAGATCAAGAGCATCTCACAGTAATTCCTCTCCATCTGCCATCATATCCAACTTCTCTCTGCTCATCTAATGGTAACTTTATCCATTCCACATTGGTATATTTTATCCTCCTTATAACTCTTGAGCTCTTTCCCCTTCCTCCCTTCCCTTCAAAGGGGAAATAACTTCTCTTTCTCCTTCTTGTTTCTTTACTGTTCTATCTTCAATCTCATGATCTCCAATGGCTCCTTTCTTTTTTTCACAGACATTTAAAATGTCTTCCATTTGGGGAAAAATACGATTTCTCTTGACTCTGATCCTACCTCCAACCTTCAAATTTTCTCTCTCCTTTACCTCTGTACTTGCTATTTATAAGATTCTCATTATCTAATCCTCAGAATTTAGCTTCCACCCTGACTAATGAAGCCAAATTGAATTCTTGAAGGCAGTAGTGACTTCTTCATCATCTGTGTTAATGTTGTTTTTAAAGTCCTCATTTCATCCATCTCAACTCTTAACTACCCCTTTGCTTTGAAATCGATTTTTAAAACTCTCCTGGTGGTCCAGTGGCTAAGACTCTATGCTCCCAATGCAGGGAACTCGGGTTTAATCCCTGATCAGGGGAGTAGATCTCACATGCCACAACTAAATATCCTGCATGTTGCAACTAAGAGCCGTCACAGCCAAATAAATAAATAAATTAAAATCTTCCTTGTTCTTCCCAAACTCATTTTAATGATCTCAGTGTAAAATTTATGATAGGAAATCTGATTGATTTCAGATTTGGGCTATTGCAGTCATCTTCTGGTTTCCTTGCCCTTATTTTTTATTTTTACTTTTTTATAACCTATCCTAAATCCCCTCTGCCCCCATAAACTGTTTTTTAAAACGATTTGCATGCAATCGCTTTATAATGACCATGTTAATGTGTGTCTTTAACAATAGTACTTCACCATATTCACACAATCATTCTTTTCTGTCCAGGGATCCTGAGTGTACTGCTGCGCCACCAGGTGGCCGGTATTGGAAGTTCGCCTCTAATACTCCATACAACTTTTTCTTTCAATCTCTCTCTCCTCCCTTCTTTCCTTCCTTCCCTCCTCTCTTGACAGATTTTTTGGGGGCTTTAATTTATGGTATGCCTTAATTCATCACTTTACAATGTGTCAGGTACTGGACTAGGCCTTAGACAAGACAAATGAAGGATTGTGTGTGCAAGTAATAAGGAAAGATTTCTAAGACATTTACAAATATTTATTAATCACCTGTTATGCCCCAGGCACTGTTTAAGTCCTTGATATACATTGGCAAACAAACAAAAAGTTTCTGCTTTTGTGAGGTTTACATACAGGGGAGACACACAGAAAATTGTATATATAATAAATGAATTAATAAATGGGAAAGCCATAAATGCTATAAAGGAAACAAAATAGATCAGAATCAAGGGAATTGGGAGTGCCACGGGCTGGGTGTCATCAAGGGAGATAATTGAGGTACCATTTGAGCAAAGACTTGTAGGGGGTGTGAACCCTTAAGGTAACTGTGGGGAGAACCTTCCAGACAGAGAAGCCAGAAGCATATGGCTTCTGCCTGGAGAAAGAGCAAGTTGCAAGACAAACAGGAGAGTGAGGAAGTGAGGGGAAGAAGGCAGAGAGGAGGGGGAGGAGGATTCTGCGTCCTCATGGTCTTGGAAGTTAGCTTTCCTCAGAGGGTAGCCAGGAGGCATTGCAGGTTCTGTGACAGCTTCTGACATATTTTTTAAAGAACACCCTGGCAGTCATGTGGAGAGACAAACTGTTAAAATGTTTTGTCCATATAATGCTAATTGTCCAATGTGATTCCACACATTTACAAAAGCTGTATGTGTGTTTTATGTAGGAGAGAAAATATATTTGTATACTAAGTGAATATATCAATACACGCATAGATGTCAGTTCATAGCAAATTATCTGGAAGGACAAAATTTCAACAGAAGGGAGTGAGTAGGAAGGGGATGAAAAGCGAGCTTTTGCTCTTCTTGTCATCTTGCATTTGCTTGGATTTCTTTTTTTAGTTGTAAGCATGTGTCTCTCTTGTAATGTCACAACAATACCGTTAGAGATGTGGCTGACTTCCTGTTTGAGGAGAAAGTGGTATATAATGGGAAAGATCACCCCATGACTGTCTTCTTGTATATAACTACTTATGTACTCAGTCATGTGACAGGCCATTGAGAGGATACTGAAGCAATATCTGAAACAATTCCTACTCTAAGAATATTTTTTGAGGAACTTCCCTGGTGGTCCAGTGGCTAAGAATTGCCTTGCAGTGCAGAGGACATGAGTTCGATCCTTGGTCAGGGAACTAAGATCCCATATGCCCCAGGACAACTAAGTCTGCCTGTGGCAACTATTGAGCTTCTACAATGAAGATCTTGCTGACACGGCTAAGATCTGACACAACGAAGACCCCACACAACTAAGACCAGAGGCAAATAAGACCTTATGCAATTAAGAGGCAACATGGCCCAGTGGCTGGGCTATGTCAAGTCAAGACTAGCTTCATGGCCTGTGTTTGCAGGAAAGTAGACATGGTTGTTGGAGAAGGCAATGGCACCCCACTCCAGTACTCCTGCCTGGAAAATCCCATGGATGGAGGAGCCTGGTAGGCTGCAGTCCATGGGGTCGCTGAGGGTCGGACACGACTGAGCGACTTCACTTTCACTTTTCACTTTCATGCATTGGAGAAGGAAATGGCAACCCACTCCAGTGTTCTTGCCTGGAGAATCCCAGGGACGGGGGAGCCTGGTGGGCTGCCGTCTATGGGGTCACACAGAGTCCGACACGACTGAAGTGACTTAGCAGTAGCAGCAGCAGACATGGCTGTTGCCCTTGCCGTCTATTCTCCTAAGTACATGTATTATGAGTAGTACTGGTGAGTTTAGTTGCTTATGAAGTATTTTCTAACTCTGCACCTCTCCAATAGAGTAGCCAACAGCTCTGGGTGGCTATTGAGTGCTTAAAATGTAACCAGTCCAAACTGATATATTCTCCTGTATGAACAAAAGAACAAAAAAATCTCACTCATGAGTTGTATGTTGGTCACATGCTGAAAGTACACTATTTTAGATGTATTGGGTTAAATAAAATATGTTAAAATTAATTTTGGTTGTATCTTTAAAAAAAAAATTTCCTGGCCATGCCACATAGCATGTGGGCTCTTAGTTCCCCAGCCAGGAATTGAACCCATGCACCATGCACTGGAAGCCTGAAGTCTTAACCACTGGATCACCAGGGATTTCCAATTTTGGCTGCTGCTTTTACTTTTTCTAATGGGGTTACTAGAAAATTTAAGCTCACAAAAGTGACTGTCATTCTTATTCTTTTAGCACTGATCTAAAACATGCTGCTGATTTGGCAATGAGCACAGGCAGGTGCTGTTAGGGAAATTAAAATGCAGGTAGTCTGGTTCAGGCTTCAGAAGTAGGAAAGCTGGCCTCTGACTGACTGCTGACCTTGCCAGGACCCTGCCTGGACTACATGCCTGACTGCAAGCCCACCAGTTGTTACCAGCAAGTCAAGTGGCATTTAAGATAAGACAGGGAGTGGGTCTTGGAATTTCTTAAGGCACTGGGTACCTGGCCAGTTCCCCAGGGTCTAAGGAATCTTATGAGTCACAAAGTGAAACAAACTGCATTGTAAAGTTAAAGAAAAACCAGAGCAGCATTTTTGCACACAAACTGATGATATCAGTTTGCAGTCTGGGATCATAAATGGGAGCCCCCAAAACTGCAATCTGAAGTCTTACCCATGGGGTTAACACACTGCCTGGGACCCTTTCCCAGTTGGGACTCCAGATTGCTGTCCTTCGGGACGTCCCAGCGCTGTGAAATGTGAACATCTGGGTGTCTATTTCAGTCAACAGCCCACTCCCTGAAATGGCTTTTCACTGAGTTTTCAGTGACAAAGAGAACAAAGAATTGCTGTAGCCTTATTCTTGGTGTATACATATAATGTATATATCAACAGTTCACAGTTGCAACTGGAAATGCTTTGTCACATGGTATAGTGTTAATATTTGTATAATAAGATCTTGGATAAAACTTTTGTCGATAGTTATTTTGTTTCTCTCTGAGCATAACATGGGATTAACTTGTAAGTTTATAGATTCTTAACAGAAATTTAAGAATGTATTCTGTGTTTACCAATGAAATTAATCAACTTTGTCCTGAAAGCATTTTTTGTACTTGTTCTGGGAAAATCTCCATTAGTTGATTAGAATGTCATTGTGTTTGCTTGTTGAATGACTCACAAACTTCAGTGGTATCCTCCAAGTGGGAATTATACTGCATGGAAGGCTTGTACGGTGAATTTTGATCTAATCAAATTCAATTTTCAAGTATTTATTGTGGCACCACTTATTCAGTTTCAGTTCCAACCACTTTGGTAAAATCGTCACACAACCATTTTGGTAAAATCAGTAAATCCTGACTGACACTCTACATTACCTGTGTGTTTGTAAGATTATTCTGATCTATAGGACAGATGCTACTGCTTCCATCACTATTGTATGCTTCAGTGAACACTTTTGAGGCACTGCTCCTTTTAAAAATTAATTGGAGTAGAATATAACCCAATAGCAATAACAAAGGTTGCAAATTTGCTAAAGATAAACAAGCCAATGGTGGACCAGGATGAATCTTGTTAACGGAATGCTATGTGACAAGCTGGTTAATGGAGTCCTTGTGAGAAATGCTTCACATTGAAAGAAGCAATGATAACTGAGAACAAAATGGATTTCTGTGAAATCATGACAATCTTACTTCTCCAGTTCGTGAGGTGTGATGATGACTGTTTCACTGCTTTTTCCTCTGAAGCCCCCAAAGGCCGTGTGGTCTGCAGAGAGATCTCTGTGTTCCCTGCTGTGGGGACACTTCAAGCAAGAGAGCCTCCCTGGAGGCAGGCAAGAGCCCACAGGGACCTGAGGATTCTATAGACATATAGGCTCCGACCTGATCTCTCACCAAAATGCCTAACAGACCTTCCTGTGTGTTTTCCTTGGATTCCTCAGCCCTGGAGTCTGTCTGTCTGTCCCCAGGAATGACTCTCCTGGTGTAGTGACTGGCCCAGGGTCAGTGCTCAATAATTATAGGTCTTCTGCTCAGGTTATCTGGAGACTTGATTGATGAGGTAATCAACACACTTGCTTGATGATGGAACACACTTTGCTACTGTGGGTTATGTAACACCATCAGAATAGGGAGTGTGGAGCAATCAGATTCAGCACCTCTGAGAAGGAAATGAGTCTGTGGCATCAGCCAAGAGCAGAGCGTGGGGTGAGGATGGTGACCTCATGGAAGGCATCCTGCAGCCCCTGCTGGTGCTGATGCTCAGAGACAGCACATCAGTCTTGAGAAGATAGTAGATGATTTCTGATGGGTAGATTTTATGACTGTAAAATGACCTTATTATGGGCTTCCCTCATAGCTCAGTCAGTAAAGAATCTGTCTGCAATGCAGGAGACCTGGGTTCGATATCTGGGTCAGGAAGATCCCCTGGAGAAAGAAATGGCAACCCACTTCAGTATTCTTGCCTGGAGAATCCCACAGGCAGAGGAGCCTGGCAGGTTACAATCCATGGGGTGGCAAGAGTCAGACAGGACTTAGCAACTAAACCACCACTACAACTGAAATTCTTGTAGGCAAAAGCAACATTATAGTAGAGAATGAAACTCAATTCCCCCATTGGAATAACAATTAATTCATTTTTAAAAATTAAATGAAAGATTATTTAAATTCTATAATGCTTTACAATTTTCAAAAGTTTTACATAAATGATTTCATGTATTTCCATAATAACCCTTTCATTTTCCTCCTTACCCCTACCTTGCCTGTCCCCTCTTGCCTCTCCCCATTGGTAACTACTAGTTCATTCTCTGAATCTATGAGTCTGTTTCTTGTTTTATTTACTGGGTTGGTGTTTTTTTTTTTTTTTTTTTTTTTTTTTTTTTGCCATTTGGCATGCGAGATCTTAGTTTCCAGACCAGGGATTGAACCTGTGCCTGCTGCAGTGAAAAAAGCACAGAATCTTAACCACTGGATCACCAGGGAATTCTCTGACTGGTTTGTTGTTGTTTTTTTTTTTTAGTGAAATAACTGCTTTTTAAAAACTTGAATTTTTCTTAGGAATGCAATTATATTGCTAATTTAATACATAGCTTCCTTTTTTCTTTAAGATTTTTCAATGTGAATCATTTTCAAGCCTCTGTTGAATTTTTACAATATTAATTCTTTTTACTGTTTTGGTTTCTGGCCGTGAGACATGTGGGATCTTAGCTTCCCGACCAGGGATCGAACCCACATCCCCTGCATTGAAAAGCGAAATCTCAACCTCTGGGCTGCCACGGAAGTCCCAAGGCTTCTTTATCTTTTGTAGAATCAATAAGCCTGGTGTTTTATGAGCAGTTTTAGTTTACAATTGATTGGCAAGTACAGAGTATTCACACATGCCTCTCTCCATCATACACAGTTTCTCCTATCATTGACACCTTGCGTTAGTGGGATGCATTCATTGAAACTGATGAACCAATAGTATACATTATTATTACTTAAGTTCATAATTTCCATCAGGGTTCATTCTGTGCTGACTGTATCCTACGGGTGTTGACAAAAGTATGAAGACATGTACCCATTATTGTGTATCAGACAGAACAGTTTCTCTGCCCTAAAAACCCCATGCTCCAACTTTTTGACCTTCTAAAAGCCTCGCTGGGTTAGCCTTCCTGAAAGAGAATTGTGATGCAGACTTGCTCTTGCTGAAATTAAAGCTGTCAGCGGCTTCCTTGTGACCCACAAAGTACAAGCTTGTAGCACTTGGACTTCTCACCATCCAGCCTCACTTGTATCTGCCACTGCTCCTCTTTCAGAGGCTTCTACTCCTGCCACTGCTCTTTGACATTCCCCATATGCGCCCCTCACCTCCCCACTCCCTGCCTGTTTATGTTGCTCTTCTCTCCAAGCAAAGGCCCGGGCCTTTCCCACAGAGCTGCCTTCTCTCAAAGCCCATCACAGGAGCCCTCCCGCGATATACTCTGTTCCCTTGTGAGAGTCATCTCCCACTTCTCAGAGTCTCTCTGACGCTGTCCCTCTGTTTCCTCAATGGTAGTTACAGGTTGACCTCACATTACTGCAACCTGCCAGATAACTGCATATTTTTTACAAATTGAAGTTTTGTGGCAACCTTGCATTGTCAGATGATGGTTAGTATTAATATTTTAGCAATAAGTTAGTTTTTAATTAAGGTATGTACGTTTGTTTATATATAATGCTATTGCACACTTAATAGACTACAGTATATTGTAAGCATAAGTTTCATAGGCACTGGGAAACCAAAAAATTCATGTGTCTCTCTTTATTGCGATATTCGGTTCTTGCTGGAATCTGGAACCCAACCCGCCACATCTCTGAGGTCTGCCTGTATCGTTTTCCATCTCGTTTAGTTATACTTGTCTTATTTTCCCCAGTGCAGCCAGGTGGGTAAGAGAATGTGCTCTGGAACCGAGGCCTTTCTTGCTGGCCTCTGACCTCAGTATTGGGTGTACACATACATAATGTGGGGACAGTTTGTGTGGTGTGAACCATCTGGAGTTATGTGAGGATAAAATGAATTAATCCATGTGGTGTTGACAAGACAGCCTGGCCCCCAGGAAGAGCTCTCAGATCATTAGCTGTTTGTTACTCCTCCGGTCTTCCTCCCACTACCCTCCTCCTGGAGGCCAAGCTCCTGGGAAGTCCGGGGACTCTCACATTCATATCTGTGTCCTCCACACATCAAGACTCAAGAAAGCCTGAGAGCAAAGGCTCAATAGATGCCTAACGGTTACACAGCTGGAGCCCTGCAGTCCCACACCAAAAGCAAGTGTAAAAAACAAACCGACAAGACAGATCTCTGATCCTTAGAGCAATCTCCAGATGAACCAGCCCTGCCCTGCCCAAGCCCATTAGAGAGAACATGTCCATGAACATCTTTGCTGTGATGCTTGCAGTTGAGTTTGTTGTGGCCCTGGGTCTCAGGGCATGGGGCGGGAGGCAGCTTCAGTGCTTCAGGAAAGGGTGATGGACGATGCCAGTGTTTTCAGGAACAGGAAAGAATCAGTACCTGGTGTAGGCTCCAGGGGAAACCTCTGCGTGCTTCTGGTCCCCTTGGTGGAGGCGGCAGCACTTGACCAAAGGCTGGAATCCCAAAGCCAGGAGCTGGGCTCCCAAAGATGGAAACGCAAAGGAGAGAGACACCGTTCTACTCAGCAACCTAAAAGAGGAGGGACAGCTTCTTTGGTGTATCTTGTAATTCCACCCATCTCTGCACCTACAAATGTTTCTATTCTGCTTCCTCTGATATCAAAGAAAAGCCATGCAGCAATAGTGGGGCTTCCTGCCCCGCCTCTTCTTCAGGGAACTGGCAAAGATATTAACTGGGATTCAGGGCCAGTCTGGAAAGACTGCCCCGGGGTCAGCACCCTTAACCTGTGTGCTATTCACAATAGCATAGTACACTTGCGGGTGTCCGACACCTGAAACATTAAAGCAGCACATACGAAGGAAGGAAGGATGCTGGGTGGCGAGCAGTGGGCATAGGAGACAGTGGGGTGGATCAGAGGGAACAATTCCATCCAAGGGAATGGCTGTGGAGAGCTGCCTGTGCTGACTGTTCTGAGCTCTGCGGACGGTCCCCAGGGAACTGGGCCTGCTCAGGACCTTCACTGGTTGGATGAACAGTGGCCTTGAGGACTGACAGGCCTGTTGGGACAGGGGGAGGAGGTGACATCTGGCAGCTTCTGATGGGAGCCCACAGGACTGGTTCATTTATCCCCATCATGCAGTTTGGGCCCAAGAGACAGCTTGTCCCTGTGAGCTGGTTCTGGAAAAGGGGAGAGAAAGTTCCCTGCCATTTATTTTTTTTTTTTTAATCCCTTCATTGTTCAGATTTTCATCTCTACTGAGGCTGTAACACTCAAGGCTGCATTTGAGGAGAGGGAGAAGGGAGGCCAAGCATGGTGAGGGCAGAGCAGTCCGAGGGCATGGGAAGGCAGGGTGTGCAGAGATGAAGAGAGGGCTCCAAGGGAGGAGGAAGACTGTGTGGGCTCAGGCCTCGCCCCTGGGGCCAGCTTCCCACGACCTCCTGGAGGCCTGGAAGTCCTGACCCGACTCGCAGCCCTGGACGCAGCTGCCATCTGTCCCCGGTCCTGCTCTTTTCCATCCCTTTCTCCACCTCCCACTTCACCCCCTCCTTGCCAAGCCCAGACTGGCTTCATTTCCTTCCTCTGTGTTCTCACTTACCAGTTGCTTTACAGCTCTCTGTTTAGGTGGCCGACTCTATCATGAATCGTGTGCCTGGGGCCAGGGCAGGGCCTCATTCACCCTGTAACCCCATGCCCAGCCCTGCACCTGGCACATGCCAGAGCCGGGAAGTGCCAAGTAGATGAGTGTGGCTGCCCATTGTGACATATGGACAGCCTCAAGGTCACAGAAGCAGCTGCGTGACACTGGCAGGGGATGGTCTTGCTTGAGGGTAATGGGTACAAAGTTTTTTTTTTTTAAGTGAGCTTTAAATGACTGAATTGTGAATATAATTTCTATTCGGTTGAGTTTTTCCTTCTGCAGACATAGGCAAAGTGCAAAGGAGGTGTCAAAGCAGTCAACTAATAGGAGACAGACCCTTGCTCCCTGCATCTACCTAGAAGGTTGGGTTGGTTGTACTAACTTAAGATGTGAGACAAGATGCTGTGCTCTGGACTCCGCTCTCACCCTGACATGGCTCCTTGCTCAGGAGATGGTTACAGTCATCACCAAAAACTCCCCGAAGACCATTTCCCCAGAAATGAATCTAATGGAGTATTATCAGTGTTTTCTAGACACACAGAATCAGTAGAATAAGGACTTCCCTTGTGATCCATTGGTCAAGCATCTGCCTCACAATGCTGGAGACTCAGGTTCGATTTCTAGTCCGGGAACTAATATTCCACATGTCGCAGGGTAGCTAAGCCTACGTGCCACAACTAAAGAGAAGACTGCACACTGCAACAAAATGCTCAGGTGCTGCAATGAAAGATCCTGTGTGCCGCAACTAAGACCTGACACAGCCAAAAAAGGGAAAAGAACCAGTAGGGTACACACACATGCAGGGTTGGCTCTTATTATGCTTGGGCTTTGCGTCCACAGATTCAACCAACAGCGGGTCAAAAAGATTAGAAAAAAATTCCAGAAAGTTTCAAAACACAAAACTTGAATATGATCTACGCTGACATCTATTTACAGTCTCTACATTGTATTTACAACTATTCACATAACATTTATACTGTGTAATCTCCGGATGATTTAAAATATATGGGAGGGTGCAAGTAGGTTTTCTATATGGAACTGGAACATCTGAGGATTTTTGTATATGTGGAGGGTCCTGGAATCAACTCCCCGCAGATACGGAGAGAGGTGTATAGAAAAGATGATTTATTATGCAGAATTGGCTCACACAGTCATGGAGGCCAAGAATCTTTGATCTGCAAGTTAGAGATTCAGGAAACCCAATGGTGTGACTCAGTCTGAGGCCAAGGGCCTGAGAACTAGAGGAGCTGATGGTGTAAATCCCCGTCCCAGAACAGGAGATGAAGTGAGACATCCCAGCTCAACAGTGAGGTAGGAAAAAAGGTGGACAAAATGTTCCTTCCGGTGTCTTTTATTTTATTTGGGCCCTCACTGAATTGGGCGATGCCCACCCACATTGTGGAGGCAGATCTACTGATCCTGAAACACCCTCCCAGACACACCCAGAAAAGATGCTTAATCTCGGCACCTCCTGGCCAGTCAATTTGACACAAAGACCTGTCCATCTATTGTGTAATTAAGTAGTCTGGCTAATTGGGAGTCATCAGCTTTTAAAAATTGTGGTGAAATAAATATAACATAAAATTTACTATTTTAACTATTTTTTAAAATCTAGTGGCATTGAGTACGTTCATATTGTGCAGCCATCATGACTATCCACCTCCAGAAATTTTTCATCTTCCCAAACTGAAACAGACCCCATTAAACAGTAATTCCCTGTTCTTCTCTCACCCAGCCTCTACTGTCTGCTTGTATAAGTTTGATTCACAGCCTTGACTTACTCCTTTTCCTATTTGGAACCAGTCGGTAGTTCCATGTCCAGTTCTAACTGTTGCTTCCTGACCTGCATATAGGTTTCTCAAGAGGCAGGTCAGGTGGTCTGGTATTCCCATTTCTTTCAGAATTTTCCACAGTTTATTGTGATCCACACAGTCAAAGGCTTCGACATAGTCAATAAAGCAGAAATAGATGTTTTTCTGGAACTCTCTTGTTTTTTCCATGATCCAGCGGATGCTGGCAATTTGATCTCTGATTCCCCTGCCTTTTCTAAAACCAGCTTGAACATCTGGAAGTTCACAGTTCACCTATTGCTGAAGCCTGGCTTGGAAAATTTTGAGCATTACTTTACTAGCGTGTGAGATGAATGCAATTGTGCGGTAGTTTGAGCATTCTTTGGCATTGCCTTTCTTTGGGATTGGAATGAACACTGACCTTTTCTAGTCCTGTGGCCAAAAGTTTTCCAAATTTTCTGGCATATTGAGTGCAGCACTTTCACAGCATCATCTTTCATGATTTGAAATAGCTCAATTGGAATTCCATCACCTCCACTAGCTTTGTTCGTAGTGATGCTTTCTAAGGCCCACTGACTTCACATTCCAGGACGTCTGGCTCTAGGTGAGTAAGAGTGATCACACCATCATGATTATCTGGGTCGTGAAGATCTTTTTTGTACAGTTCTTCTGTGTATTCTTGCCACCTCTTCTTAATATCTTCTGCTTCTGTTAGGTCCACATCATTTCTGTCCTTTATTGTGCCCATCTTTGCATGAAATGTTCCCTTGGTGTCTCTAATTTCCTTGAAGAGATCTCTAGTCTTTCCCATTCTATTACTTTCCTCTATTTCTTTGCATTGATTGCTGAGGAAGGCTTTCTTATCTCTCCTTGCTATTCGTTGGAACTCTGCATTCAAATGGGTATATCTTTCCTTTTCTCCTCTGCTTTTCACTTCTTTTCTTTTCACAGCTATTTTTAAGGCCTCCTCAGATAACCATTTTGCCTTTTTGCATTTCTTTTCCATGGGGATGGTCTTGATCCCTGCCTCCTGTACAATGTCACAAACCTCCAGTCCATAGTTCATCAGGCATCTGTCTATCAGATCTAGTCCCTTAAATCTATTTCTCACTTCCACTGTATAATCATAAGGGATTTGATTTAGGTCATACCTGAATGGTCTAGTGGTTTTCCCTACTTTCTTCAATTTAAGTCTGAATTTGGCAACAACGAGTTCATGATCTGAGCCACAGTCAGCTCCCGGTCTTGTTTTTGCTGACTGTATAGAGCTTCTCCATCTTGCTGGAAAGAATATAATCAATCTGATTTTGGTGTTGGCTATCTGGTGATGTCCATGTGTAGAGTTTTCTCTTGTGTTGTTGGAAGAGGCTGTTTGCTATGACCAGTACGTTCTCTTGGCAGAACTCTATTATCCTTGCCCTGCTTCATTCCGTATTCCAAGGCCAAACACCTGTTACTCCAGGTGTTTCTTGACTTCCTACTTCTGCATTCCAGTCCCCTACAATGAAAGGGACATCTTTTTCAGGTGTTAGTTCTAAAAGGTCTTGTAGGTCTTCATAGAACTGTTCAACTTCAGCTTCTTCAGCATTACTGGTTGGGGCATAGGCTTGGATCACCGTGATATTGAATGGTTTGCCTTGTAAATGAACAGAGATCATTCTGTCATTTTTGAGACTGCATCCAAGTACTGCATTTCGGACTCTTTTGTTGACCATGATGGCTACTCCATTTCTTCTAAGGGATTCCTGCCCAAGGTAGTAGATACAATGGTCATCTGAGTTAAATTCACCCATTCCAGTCCATTTTAGTTCACTGATTTCTAGAATGTCAATGTTCACTCTTGCCATCTCCTGTTTGACCACTTCCAATTTGCCTTGATTCATGGACCTGACATTCCAGGTTCCTATGCAATATTGCTCCTTACAGCATCGGACCTTGCTTCTATCACCAGTCACATCCACAACTGGGTATTTTTTTTGCTTTGGCTCCATCCCTTCATTTGTCCTTTTGTGACAGGTTTATTTCGCTTAGCATGGGGTCTTCAAGGTTCATCCATGTTGTAGTGTTGAGTCAGAATTTCCTTACTTTTTAAGGCTGAATAATATTCCATTGTTACTGAATTCAGGTTTGGCTGATTCTATGTACTAGTCAGGGCAAATCAGGCTTCAGGCTCATTTTTATCTGTGGGGATGCAGGGGTAGCATTGTTGGTGGTGTTAATGGTGACCATGAATGACAGCAGACTAGGTACAGTGAGACAGGTGTGGTCTCTAGACTGACTCCAGTGGGTTTTATGTGCCTAAGCTTATTGACTTTTTCTAACACAGACTTGATATTGTGGTGGCTGTCTTCCTCTAAGAGGAAAAATATCTGAATTTTTGTAGTATTTTTAAGATATAGAGAAGTTTGCTATATTGAGAGTAAAACATAACTCCCTAAAATAATCTAGGTTTTATCTCCTATAAATTGGCCTAATGCCAAGTTGTTGTTGCTGTTCAGTTGCCAAGTCGAGTCTGACTCTGCGACCCCACGGGCTGAAGCACACCAGGCCACCCTGTCCCTCACCATCTCCTGGAGTTTGCCCAAGTTCATATCCATTGAGTCTATGAGTTGTCTTCCAATCTTCCTCAGTAGCATATTGGACACCTTCCGACCTGGGAGGCTCATTTTCAGTGTCATATCTTTTTGCCTTTTTATACATTTCATGGGATTCTCACGGCTAGTATATTGGAGTGGCTTGCCGTTCCTTCCTCCAGCAGATCACGTTTTGTCAGAACTCTCCACTGTGACCTGTCTTGGGTGGCCCCACAAGGCGTGGCTCATAGCTTCTTTGAGTTACACAAACCCCTTCACCATGAAAAGGCACTGATCCATGAAGGGGAATGTCAAGTTGCTTTGTTTTAAATAAATGCTTGGACATGGGGTATCTCCTCTCGGCCTTTTGCCGCGCCACCATGGCACAACCTCTCCTCGCTACTCGAGTGATCCACAGGAGCCCCTCGCCACTCTCATGGTAATCCAAGTTTATGCCCCCACCAGTGCTGAAGAAGCTGAAGTTGAACCATTCTATGAAGACCTACAAGACCTTTTAAAACTAACACCCAAAAAAGATGTCCCTTTCATTGTAGGGGACTGGAATGCAAAAATAGGAAGTCAAGAAACACCTGGAGTAACAGGTGTTTGGCCTTGGAGTACAGAATGAAGCAGGGCAAGGATAATAGAGTTCTGCCAAGAGAACGTACTGGTCATAGCAAACACCCTCTTCCAACAACACAAGAGAAGAATCTACACATGAACATCACCAGATGGTCAATTCTGAAATCAGATTGATTATATTCTTTCCAGCCAAATATGGAGAAGCTCCATATAGTCAGCAAAAACAAGACCAGGAGCTGACTGTGGCTCAGATCACGAACTCCTTATTGCCAAGTTCAGACTTAAATTGAAGAAAGTAGGGAAAACAACTATATCATTCAGGTATGACCTGAATCAAATCCCTTATGATTATACAGTGGAAGTGAGAAATAGATTTAAGGGAGTAGATCTGATAGACAGATGCCTGATGAACTATGGACGGAGGTTCATGACATTGTACAGGAGGCAGGGATTAAGACCATCCCCAAGAAAAAGAAATGCAAAAAGGCAAAATGGTTGTCTGAGGAGGCCTTACAAATAGCTATGAAAAGAAGAGAAGCTAAAGGCAAAGGAGAAAAGGAAAGATATACCCATTTGAATGCAGAGTTCCAACGAATAGCAAGGAGAGATAAGAAAGCCTTCCTCAGCAATCAATGCAAAGAAATAGAGGAAAACAATAGAATGGGAAAGATTGGTTATCTTTTCAACAATATTAGAGATACAAAGGGAACATTTCATGCAAAGATAGGTACAATAAAAGACAGAAATGGTATGGATCTAGCAGAAGCAGAAGATATTAAGAAGAGGTGGCAAGAATACACAGAAGAACTGTACAAAACAAGATCTTCATGACACAGAAAATCAAGATGGTGTGATCACTCACATAAGCCAGACATCCTGGAATGTGAAGTCAAGTGGGCCTTAGGAATCATCATTACCAACAAAGCTGGTGGAGGTGATGGAATTCCAGTTGAGTTATTTCAAATCATGAAAGATGATGCTGTGAAAGTGCTGCACTCAATATGCCAGCAAATCTGGAAACCTCAGCAGTGGCCATGGGACTGGAAAAGGTCAGTGTTCATTCCAATCCCAAAGAAAGGCAATGCCAAAGAATGCTCAAACTACCGCACAATTGCACTCATCTCACACACTAGTAAAGTAATGTTCAAAATTCTCCAAGCCAGGCTTCAGGAATAAGTTAACCATGAACTTCCAGATGTTCAATCTGGATTTAGAAAAGTCAGAGGAATCAGAGATCAAACATCTGCTGTATCAAACATCTGCCAACATCTGCGGGATCATCGAAAAAGCAATAGAGTTCCAGAAAAACATCTATTTCTGCTTTATTGGCTATGCCAAAGCCTTTGACTGTGTGGATCACAGTAAACTGTGGAAAATTCTTCACGAGATGGGAATACCAGACCACCTGACCTGCCTCTTGAGAAATCTGTATGCAGGTCAGGAAGCAACAGTTAGAACTGAACATGGAAAAACAGACTGGTTCCAAATAGGGAAAGGAGTACATCAAGGCTGTATATTGTCACTCTGCTTATTTACTTATATGCAGGCTACATCATGAGAAACACTGGGCTAGAAGAAGTACAAGCTGGAATCAAGATTGCCATGAGAAATATCAATAACTTAAGATATGCAGGTAAACCACCCTTATGGCAAAAAGTGAAGAGCCTCTTGATGAAAGTGAAAGAAGAGAGTGGAAAAGTTGGCTTAAAGCGCAACATTCAGAAAACTAAGATCATGGCATCTGGTCCCATCACTTCATGGCAAATAGATGGGGAAACAGTGGAAGCAGTGGCTGACTTTATTTTTTTGGGCTCCAAAATCACTGCAGATGGTGACTGCAGCCACTAAATTAAAAGATGCTTACTCCTTGGAAGAAAAGTTATGACCAACCTAGACAGCATATTAAAAAGCGGAGACATTACTTTGCCAACAAAGGTCCATCTAGTCAAGGCTATGGTTTTTCCAGTAGTCTTGTATGGATGTGAGAAGTGGACTATAAAGAAAGCTGAGCACTGAAGAATTGATGCTTTTGAACTGTGATGTTGGAGAAGACTCTTGAGAGTCCCTTGGACTGCAAGGAGATCCAAGCAGTCCATCCTAAAGGAGATCAGTCCTGGGTATCCATTGGAAGGACTGATATTGAAGCTGAAACTCCAATAATTTGATGCAAAGAGCTGACTCATTTGAAAAGACCCTGATGCTGGGAAAGATTGAGGGCAGGAGGAGAAGGGGACAACAGAGGATGAGATGGTTGGATGGCATCACCGACTCAATGGACATGAGTTTGGGTAAACTCCAGGAGTTGGTGATGGACAGGGAGGACTGGCGTGCTGCACTCCATGGGGTTGCAAAGAGTTGGACACGCCTGAGCAACTGAACTCAACTGAAATAAATGCTATCTTTATGTACCCTGAAAAGTTCACCTTTTAACATGAAATTTTGAAATTACAGACTCTCAAGTTGGCGGGCAGGGAGAAACCTATCTCACTTTACTTTTTCATCATGTATAAGTGCAAGTCACTCAGCTGTATCTCACACTTTGCAACCCCATGGACTATACAGTCCATGGAATTCTCCAGGCCAGAATATTGGGGTGGGTAGCCTTTCCCTGCTTCAGGGGATCGTCCCAACCCAGGGACCAAATCCAGGTCTCCCGCATTGCAGGCAGATTCTTTACCAGCTGAGCCACATGGGAAGCCCCATCATGTACAGACCTCTTCTGAAATGTTGGAGGAGACATACTTTCCACTTGAGTACCTGGGGCTGCCCCTCCTCTCATGGCAGCCCTCACAATTGTTACAACCTTCTCTGCCTGCTTTCAGAGGACACATACCATGTTTAACTCATTTTTCCACAACATGTTTTACTTGCTTTTAGTGAATTACATGTGTTGGATCTGGGGACCACATAGGTTTTGTCAACTCTGGAATTTCCAGGGCCTCAAAAAATCCCAGCATAGTATAGGCATAGAATAAGTTTTTGTTTATTGATGGAATGAATGAATAAAGAGATTGAATACTGGAGAATAAGGAACAAGAAAATATTCGTTGGAGCACCAAATTAGTCTACTGACTATTTCCACACATGAGTGAGGGAAGTCTCACATATTTAAATTGTTATACTTGATCAGGTTTCTGCTCATGAAGAATTTCACCTGGGTCAGGGATTATATCATCTTTTGATGCTTTTCTTAAAATGACCCTAATTATAATGATGCTAAAGCCGAAACTCCAGTACTTTGGCCACCTCATGCGAAGAGTTGACTCATTGGAAAAGACTCTGATGCTGGGAGGGATTGGGGACAGGAGGAGAAGGGGACGACAGAGGATGAGATGACTGGATGGCATCATTGACTCGATGGACGTGAGTCTGAGTGAACTCCGGGAGTTGGTGATGGACAAGGAGGCCTGGCGTGCTGCGATTCATGGGGTCGCGAAGAGTCGGACATGACTGAGCGACTGATCTGATCTGATCTGATTCATAAATAACCATCAACAGGCATACCACCAAAAGACCATTTCATAGGTAGAGAACTAAGAATTTATCATCATGGCTTAAAGAGCATTGATAATAACAGGTCAATATGTTTAGGCCATCTAATCTTGACAAAGGAGATTAAAAAACATCACCAGACACAAGGGCAAATGGATTCCGTTTATATGAGGTGCTCTCATGGGTGCTGGGTTGCACCCATGAGTCCTGTCTGACTCCTTTGCAGCCCCACAGTCTGTAGCTCACCAGGCTCCTCTGACCATGGGATTCTCCAGGCAAGAATACTGGAGTGGGTTGCTGTGCCCTCCTCCAGGGGCTCTTCCCAGCCCAGAAATGGAACCTGCATCTGTTATGTCTATTTGTATGGGCAGATGGGTTCTTTACCACTAGCGTCACCTGCAAAGCCCTAATGTCACTGCACTTCACACTTAAAAATGGTTAAAATGGTAAATTTTATGTTATGTATATTTTACCACAAAACCTACCACCTGCACCACCTTATGTGGTCATTCAAAGGACCACACAAGACTTTCCCAGGTTCTGGGTCAAGTGCATTAGGATAAGAATAACTTGTGGACCCTCCAGGTTGCCTGGTTCTGCTGGTTAGGCAGGGGTGGCCAAGTCAGGGATCCCAGCTACCAAGGAAGCTACTAAGAAGAAATGAGGCTGGGTCCCCAAATAGTGTTTGTATCTCAGAATACCTTAATGAAACCATAGTCAGCAGTTACAGAGTTAAAACTGTAGGTGACTGTCCTGGCCTTTGAGCTCTGTCACTTCATGGGTATTTCATGCTAATCAGAAACCCTGAGCACAATGGTGGATGTTTAATAAAGACAAACATGGGCATGAATGATCACTTAATACAGCCAGGTTCTTCCAGAGAGACTGAAGTTTAAAACTTGGCACTCAAAGGTGGTCTGGGAGCAACAGCATGGCCTCCTCTTGGCAGGACTTCAGACCTTTGGAATTAGGGCTGTGTTCTGACAGATTCCCAGGTGACTTACCACCCTAAAGCTTGAGAGGAATTGCTTCAAGACACGAACTCCATGGGGAACAATAAAACAGGTAGTTTCTAGTGAACAGTTTGGGGATTACTTGTTTGTGGAAGTAAAACCAAGAAGTAAACCTCTAGGCTATCAAAAACATAGCTTGAAGCTGGGGGAACTACTGCTGGACAGGTCCCTTGCCTTGGGGAAGGCTGAATTCCACTCTATCAGCTAAGATTCTGTGGGAGTGAGGGAGGAAGTGGATATCACACATCCTGCAGTATCTTAACCCCCCACATGGGCTGTGTGTCTCCAAAGAGGCTGAGGGTAGGGTGGACCTTCAGCCCTACTCTCCCTCTGAATCTGCTGTGGCCTGCAGGGCCCAGGGGCTTCAGCTACTACTTGATTAAAGCAGATTTCTCTCTACCTAGGAAGTCTCTTTAGAGCTAAATCAGCTACTTCCCGACCCAGGGATCGAATCCTGGTTTCCTGCATTGCAGGCAGAGTCTTTACCATCTGAACCACTAGGCAAGTGCAATCAGCTACTAAGAGAATACAATTTCTCTGTATTATTATATTTTTTGCTCTTTTCAAACAAGTTACTGTGGTCCTTTGAGAGAAACAGCAAATTTCCCCTGGATTTTAATGTGGGACCATAACCCCTTTCCTGATGGGAGAGACTGACTGGGGGGAAACTGGGTCTTGTTCTGATGGGTGGGGCCGTGCTTTGTAAATCTTTAATCCAATTTTCTGTTGAGGGACTGGGTTGTGCTCCCTTTCTATTGTTTGACCTGAGGCCAGACTGTGATGGAGGTAATGAAGATAATGGCAACTTCCTTCAAAAGGTCCCATGCATGTACTGCTGCACTCAAAGCCCCCAACCCTGTAGCAGGCCACTGCCGACCCATGCCTCCACCAGACTCCTGGACACTCATGAGCAAGTCTGAGTCAGTCTCTTGTGGGGTCACTGCTCCTTTCTCCTGGGTCCTGGTGTGCACAAAATTTTGTTTGTGCCCTCCAAAAGCCTGTTTCCCTAGTCCTGTGTAAGTTCTGGTGGCTCTATGGAGGGGTTAATGGCGACCTCCTCCAAGAGGGCTTATGCCATATGCAGTTCTACTGCACTCAGAGCCCCAGTCCCTGCAGTAGTCCACAGTTGACCCATACGTCTTCAGGAGACACTCAAACACAGTTCTGTCTCAGTCTCTGTGGAGCCTCTGGGTCCTGGTGTGCACAAGGTTTGTTTGAGCCCTCTGAGTGTCTCTGGTGGGTATGGGGTTTGATTTTAAACATGATTTTGCCCCCCTACAGTCTTGTTGGGGCTTCTCCTTCACCCTTGGATGTGGGGTATCTCCTCAAAGTCGCTTTGGTCTCTTGTTTGTTAAGGTGCTTTCCTCCAGGGAGTTGAGGATGTTCTACAGAAACGTTAGCAACAAGGTCAACTAGGGTTTGGGCAGGAGGATCATTTGTTGTTGTTCAGTCGCTCAGTCATGTCCCACTCTTTTCGACCCCATGGACTGCAGCATGCCAGGCTTCTCCATCAGAGGGCAGGCAGAATGAAAACCACAACACAGGAAACTAACCAATCTGATCACATGGACCACAGCCTTGTCTAACAATGAAACTATGAGCCATGCTGTGTAGGGCCACCCAAGATGGATGGGTCATGGTGGAGAGCTCTGACAAAATGTGGTCCACTGGAGAAGTGTATGGCAAACCACTTCAGTGTTCTTGCCTTGAGAACCCAATGAACAGCATGAAAAGGCAAAAAGATAGGATACTGAAAGAGAAACTCGCCAGGTCAGTAGGTACTCAATATGCTACTGGAGATAAGTGGATAAATAACTCCAGAAAGAAGGAAGAGACAGAGCCAAAGCAAAAACAACTCCCAGGTGTGGATGTGACTGGTGTGATGGAAGTTAAGCCCAATGCTGTAAAGAGCAACATTGTATCCAAACCTGGAATGTTAGGCCCATGAATCAAGGCAAATTGGAAGTGGTCAAACAGGAAATGGCAAGAGTGAACATCTACAGTTTAGGAATCCGCGAACTAAAATGAACTGGAATGGGTGAATTTAACTCAGATGACCATTATATCTACTACTGTGGGCAGGAAACCCTTAGAGGAAATGGAGTAGCCATCATGGTCAACAAAAGAGTCCGAGATGCAGTATTTGGATGCAACCTCAAAAATGACAGAATAATCTCTGTTCATTTCCAAGGCAAACCATTCAATATCACAGTAATCCAAGTCTATGCCCTGACTAGTAATGCTGAAAAAGCTGAACGGTTCTATGAAGACCTGCAAGACCTTCTAGAACTAACACCTGAAAAAGATGTCCTTTTCATTATAGGGGACTGGAATGCAAAAGTAGGAGGTCAAGAGATACCTGGAGTAACAGGCAAGTTTCTCCTTGGAGTACAGAATGAAGCAGGGAAAAGGCTAATAGAGTTTTGCCAAGAGAACGCACTGGTCATAGCAAACACCCTCTTCCAACAACACAAGAGAAGAATCTACACATGAACATCACCAGATGGTCAATTCTGAAATCAGATTGATTATATTCTTTCCAGCCAAATATGGAGAAGCTCCATATAGTCAGCAAAAACAAGACCAGGAGCTGACTGTGGCTCAGATCATGAACTCGTTGTTGCCAAGTTCAGACTTAAATTGAAGAAAGTAAGGAAAACCACTGTATCATTCAAGTATGACCTGAATCAAATCCCTTATGATTATACAGTGGAAGTGAGAAATAGATTTAAGGGAATAGATCTGATAGACGGATGCCTGATAAACTATGGATGAAGGTTTGTGACATTGTACAGGAGGCAGGGATCAAGACCATCCCCCAGAAAAAGAAATGCAAAAAGGCAAAATGGTTGTCTGAGGAGGCCTTACAAATAGCTATGAAAAGAAGAGAAGCTAAAGGCAAAGGAGAAAAGGAAAGATATACCCATTTGAATGCAGAGTTCCAACGAATAGCAAGGAGAGATAAGAAAGCCTTCTTAAGTGAACAATGTAAAGAAATAGAGGAAAACAATAGAATGGGAAAGATTGGTTATCTTTTCAACAATATTATAGATACAAAGGGAACATTTCATGCAAAGATAGGTACAATAAAGGATAGAAATGGTATAAACCTAGCAGAAGCAGAAGCTATTAAGAAGAGGTGGCAAGGATACACAGAAGAACTATAGAAAAAAAGATCTTCATGACACAGAAAATCAAGATGGTGTGATCACTCACATAAGCCAGACATCCTGGAATGTGAAGTCAAGTGGGCCTTAGGAATCATCACTACCAACAAAGCTAGTGGAGGTGATGGAATTCCAGTTGAGCTATTTCAAATCGTGAAAGATGATGCTGTGAAAGTGCTGCACTCAATAGGCCAGCAAATCTGGAAAACTCAGCAGTGGCCATGGGACTGGAAAAGGTCAGTGTTCATTTCAATCCCTAAGAAAGGCAATGCCAAAGAATGTTCAAACTACTGCACAATTGCACCCATCACACTTCCTAACACAGTAATGCTCAAAATTCTCCAAGCCAGGCTTCAGGAATAAGTGAACAGTGAACTTCCAGATGTTCAATCTGGATTTAGAAAAGGCAGAGGAACCAGAGATCAAATTGCCAACATCTGTTGGATCATCAAAAAAGCGAGAGTTCCAGAAAGACATCTACTTCTGCTTCATTGACTATGCCAAAGCCTTTGACTGTGTGGATCACAATAAACTGTGGAAAATTCTTCACGAGAGGGAATACCAGACCATTTTCACCTGCCTCCTGAGAAATCTGTATGCAGGTAAAGAAGCAACAATTAGAACTGGACATGGAACAACAGACTGTTTCCAAATAGGAAAAGGAGTACATCAAGGCTGTATATTGTCATGCTGCTTATTTAACTTATATGCAGAGTACATCATGAGAAATCCTGGACTGGATGAAGCACAAGTTGGAATCAAGATTGCTGGGAGAAATATCAATAACCTCAGATATGCAGATGATACCACACTTACGACAGAATGTGAAGAACTAAAGAGCCTCTTGATGAAAGTGAAAGAAGAGAGTGAAGTTTGGCTAAAGCTCAACATTCAGGAAACTAAGATCATGACATCTGGTCCCATCATTTCATGGCAAATAGATGGGGTAACAGTGGAAACACTGACAAACTTGATTTGTTTGGGCTCCAAAATCACTGCAGATGGTGACTGCAGCCATGAAATTAAAAGATGCTTACTCCTTAGAAGAAAAGCTATGACCAAACTAGACAGCATATTAAAAAGCAGAGACATTATTTTGCCAACAAATATCTATCTAGTCAAGGCTATGGGTTTTCCAGTAGTCATGTATGGATGTGAGATTTGGACTATAAAAAAGCTTAGCACCAAGGAAATGATGAACTGTGATGTTGGAGAAGACTCTTGAGAGTCACTTGGACTGCAAGGAGATCCAACTAGTCCATCCTAAAGGACATCAGTCCTGAATATTCATTGGAAGGACTCATGCTGAAGCTGAAACTCCAATACTTTGGCCACCTGATGCAAAGAACTGACTCATTGGAAAAGACCCTGATGCTGGGAATGATTGAAGGCAGAGGAGAAGGGGATGAGAGAGGATAAGATGGTTGGATGGCATCACCGACTCAATGGACATGAGTTTGAGTGAACTCTGGGTTTGGTGATGGACAGGGAGACCTGGCATGCTGCAGTCCATGAGGTCACAAAGAGTTGGACAAGACTGAGTGACTGAACTGAACTGATAACTCCCTAATTGGGGGGTTATATTTCCATAAACTCTTTCTTTGACTGATAATCCATGGGCTTATCTTGTGGCTCCATTGGTAAAGAATCTGCCTGCACAAAAATATACAATGGAAAAAGACAATTTCTTTAAAAAGTGGTGCTGAGAAAACTGGTCAACCACTTGTTAAAGAATGAAACTAGAAAACTTTCTAACACCATACACAAAAATAAACTCAAAATGGATTAAACATCTAAATTAAGACCAGAAACTATAAACTCCTATAGGAAAACACAGGCAAAACACTCTGACATAAATCACAGCAAGATCCTCTATGATCCACCTCCCAGAGTAAAGGAAATAAAAGCAAAAATGAACAAATGGGACTTAATTAAACTTAAAAGCTTTTGCACAATGAAGGAAACTATAGGCAAGGTGAAAAGACAGCTTTCAGAATGGGAGAAAATAATAGCAAATGAAGCAACTGTCAAAGAATTAATCTCAAAAATATACAAGCAGCTCATACAGCTCAATGCCAGAAAAATAAAGGACCCAGTCAAAAAATGGGCCAAAGATCTAAACAGACATTTCCCCAAAGAAGACATACAGATGGCTAACAAACTCATGAGAAGATGTTCAACATCACTCATTATCAGAGAAATGCAAATCAAAACCACAATGAGGTACCATCTCACGCCTGTCAGAATGGCTGCCCTTTATAAGTCTACAAACAATAAATGCTGGAGAGGGTGTGGAGAAAAGGGAACCCTCTTATACTGTTGGTGGGAATGCAAACTAGTACAGCTACTATGGAGAACAGTGTGGAGATTCCTTAAAAAACTGGAAATAGAACTGCCTTATGATCCAGCAATCCCACTGCTGGGCATACACACCGAGGAAACCAGAATTGAAAGAGACACGTGTACCCCAATGTTCATCACAGCACTGTTTACAATAGCCAGGACATGGAAGCAACCTAGACATCTATTAGCAGACAAATAGATAAGCAAGTTGTGGTACATATACACAATGGAATATTACTCAGCCATTAAAAAGAATGCATTTGAATCAGTTCTAATGAGGTGGATGAAACTGGAGCCCATTATACAGAGTGAAGTTTAAGTCAGAAAGAAAAGCACCAATACAGTATCAGTTCTGTTCAGTTCAGTTGCTCAGTCGTGTCCGACTCTTTGCGACCCCATGAATTGTAGCATGCCAGGCCTCCCTGTCCATCACCAACTCCTGGAGTTCACTCAAACTCATGTCCATCGAGTCGGTGATGCCACCCAACCATCTCATCCTCTGTCGTCCCCTTCTCCTCCTGCCCCCAATCCCTCCCAGCATCAGAGTCTTTTCCAATGAGTCAACTCTTCTTATGAGGTGGCCAAATTACTGGAGTTCATATTAATGCATATATATGGAATTTAGAAAGATGGTAATGACGACCCTACACGTGATGGTAGAGACACAGATAAAAAGAACAGAATTTTGAACTCTGTGGGAGAAGGTGAGGGTAGGATGATTTGAGAGAATAGGATTGAAACATGTATATTACCATATGTGAAATAGATGGTTTGATGCATGTTCAGTGTATCCATTGAACAGTCCAAGTTCGATGCATGAAACAGGGCACTCAAAGCTGGTACACTGGGACAACCCAGAGGGATGGGATGGGAAATGAGGTGGGAGGGGGATTTGGGATGGGGGACACATGTACACCCATGGCTGATTCATGTCAATGTATGGCAAAAACCACCACAATATTGTAAAGTAATTAGCCTCCAATTTAAATAAATAAATAAAAAAGAATCCACCTGCAATGCAGAAGACCTGGATCTGATCCCTGGGTTGGGAAGATCCCCTGGAGAAGGGAAAGGCTACCCACTCCACTCCAGTATTCTGGCCTGGAGAATTCCATGGACTGTATAGTACCTGGGTTTGCAAAGAGTTGGACATGACTAAACCAATTTCACTTTTTCACTTTTCCATGGGTGAGAGGGGCTAGGACTGTAATGTACTGAGCATGTACTCTAAGCTGATGCTGCTTGCCTGCAGTTAGCTCAGCTGCTGCTGCGTCACTTGAGTTGTGTCCAACTGTGTGTGACCCCATAGACGGCAGCTCACCCGGCTCTGTTGTCCTTGGGATTCTCCAGGCAAAAACACTGGAGTGTGTTGCCATTTCCTTCTCCAATGCATGAAAGTGAAAAGTTAAAGTGAGGTTGCTCAGTTGTGTCTGACTCCTCGCGATCCCATGGACTGCAGCCTACCAGGATCCTCCATCCATGGGATTTTCCAGGCAAGAGTACTGGAGTGGGTTGCCATTGCCTCCTCCGTTAGCTCAGCAACTGACCCCCAATTCTGAGCTTGTTCTAGAGAAGGGAAACAGGCTGAGAGAAGTTACTTAACCTGTGCTAGGTCTCAAGACTACAAAATGACAGAACTCATGATTCAATCCAGGTGTATCTCACTCCTGACATATGTGCACACCAGCCTCCTACAAATAGCATAAACTAAGCATCAGTATCACGTTTGTGTTTATTCCACCCTGAAGCTGTCTCTCTGACCCGAGGCGTGTCTGTCTGAGGCACAAATGTGATGCTGGTAGTTAAAGACAGTAAAGAGCTTTGCAGGCAGTGAATGTCCTTACAGCTGTTAGATGGCAGGGGAATTACCAAGCGCTTAACATCACAGGCTTCTGCATTTCTTGATCTCAGCCTTCAAAACAAGAAAGGCTGGTTTTTTAAGATATGTCTTGTTGAGTGAAATCTAGGAAGTTCTGGAAACCTAAGGGACATCTGATCTTGCAGGGATTTTTCCAACCCTATTCTACCCTCTCCTCTTTGAGGGGGAAAAAAAAAAGCCATTCTTGTGGGTCCAGAGATAGAAGGCAGGGCCCACCCTTCATCTCTTGAAAGAAATTCCTCAAGGGGTATTTTAGTCACAGTGGCCTGAGCCCCACAGTTAATGTCCTGTATGGAAGACTGGCTGGGCTTCTAAACCTGATCTAACCATGATCAAGCATTGGCTCTGCCTCCCCCTGAAGCTCCCTCCATAGCAGCTGATGGCCTTTGTGTCACACAGGGTGCTACCAAGTGACCACATAGGACACCCAGGGGCTGAAGCAGCGCTGGGATGAATAGGATGCAGGACAGACAGGACATGATATGGCTGTAGGAGTTATTCTGCCAAATAACCACGTGCATGGTGCTAAGTGAATATCAAAGAAGATGACAGTACTCCTGACTTCCACAACCTTTCACTATAGTGCAAGCAACAAACCAAAACCCAGACACCAGCACAAACATTGCTAATGTGATTGGCCAAAAGTCACAAAATGATAGCCTGCTGGGGTTGGTGGGTTAGTGGAGTCCCTCCCACTTCACCTAAAGCCTTCCTCACGCTGGCTCCACCCTCAGATCTCATTTGGGGTTTTGCAGTAGCTTCCTCCTGCCTTCTTCATGTAGCCTTCTCCAGCTCCACAGGGGAGCCACGGCGACACTTCACAATGTAGTTGTTTTCATGACCCCCTTGGGAAAGCCTTAGCAGCTCCCAACACCCAGAGAACTGAGTCAGTCCAAGGTCCTGGGCCCACCTGCCCATCTCCTACACCTTGTTCCTCATAGTCTTCTAAGTGTCTAGTTTCCTAGCGTGCTTTTAACCCTCTTTACTTTTGTTCATTCTCTTCCATCTTTCCCCTCTAAGACTCAGCTCACATGTCATAACCTCTTAAGATACCTTTTTAGAGGTGCACCTGCAATCTCTGTTCTTATCATGTGTGAAAAAGTGGAAGTGTTAGTTGCTCAGTGGTCTTTGTGACCCCATGGACTACAGCCCACCAGGTTCCTCTGTCCATGGAATTCTACAGGCAATATTGGAGTTAAAAAAAAAAAAAATACTGGAGTGGGTAGCTATTCCCTTCTCTAGGGATCTTCCTGATCTTGAACCCAGGTCACTTGCATGGCAGACAGATTCTTTACTGTCTGAAATAAAGTGAAGTGAAGTCACTCAGTCGTGTCCGCCTCTTTGCGACCCCGTGGACTGTAGCCTACCAGGCTTCTCCGTCCATGGGATTCTCCAGGCAAGAATACTGGAGTGGGTTACCATTTCCTTCTTCAGGGGATCTTCCCAACCCAGGGATCGAACCCAGGTCTCCCGCATTGGAGGCAGACGCTTTAACCTCTGAGCCACATCCTTAAATACCTTTTTAGAAGTGCATCTGCAATCTCAGTTATCATGTGTAGCGTGACCTAACTGTGGGGGTCATGGGCTTGGAGTTAGATTGCTGTGGCTTGTTGTCCTGACTCAACTACTTACCATGTGACCTTAGGTCAACTATCAATATTTTATCCATGCTATACTTCAGTTTCTCATTTATGAAAAAGACAGTCATCAGTTACTTTACTGGGCTGTTGTGAAGAGTATGCTAATCAGAACAGTTCCTGGCATGAAGCAAGTATGGAATAAATACTATTAGCCTTTACCTACCATTTTATTTTACTTACCCTATTCATTGGTGTCTGTCTAATTTGTCAATGCTGAGATCTTTGAGATCAGAGCCTGTCTCTGGTTATCTGTGACGTTTCAGGGATGTGAGAGACCAGGTGCTTACAAATACGCCTGAAGGTAACTGCTAAGCAGCTTTGTGTAGGAGATGAACATAAAGCTCAAGAGACAGAGTTGGAAAAGGCATTCCATATCAGGAGTAATACCACGTGAGAAAGGAAAGAACAAATCTGCGTGGGAGGGTGTAGGCAGTCTGGATGAAGCGAATGACCCTTAGAATGAAATGGGGAGAAAGACAATGCACGAGAGGCTGAGGATGAGGATGAGGACTCTGGAGCCCAGAGCAGTCTGAAATGGTCTGTCAACAGGCTGCACAAGAAACCCAGCTACTGAGAGTGGATGGAACAGAACTGGGTGCGGAAAATCCTGGCGGCAGGGAGACCGGTTAGAAAAATCCAGCATTACCTACTAGGAGCAACAATGGCTCTCCTCCCAAATCCTGTCTTAGAAGAAAAGGCAACTTTATGATCACAAAGAGGCTACTTTTCTTTTTTTTTTTATTGGCAATTCAATCTCTACATATATACAGTATTGCATAAATTATAAGTGGGTTGACAATTATAGTAACAATACAAATTCATAAGCATTTACATGAAGCTGCTGCTCTAGGTTTTGGGGCATCTTGTGCCAGGTACCTTAGTAAATATGTCAAACATAAAGGAACTCGGCTACTTCAATTCATAAGAACAGGCCTTCAAAAGCAGCAAATATGTCATCTCATAGAATACTTAATAAGTCAAATCCAGGAAAATCGATAACTAAAGGACAAAAGGAACACTCTTTAAGAAAGCGTGGCGATAAAAATGTTAGGTTAAAATATTAGGCTTAAACTTTTAGCAACTGGACTTAGGATCCAGAAAGTGTACACATGCTGGGAAAAGATCCCCGTGTTCTGCTTCACAATCACTACCACATTCCAAAAGAACAATTCTGGGTTGCTACGGTGTCCTCTTCCCTGCTAGTATGAACTACTGTTCCAAGTCTTAGTGAAACAAGATGGTAATTCACATAAATGGGTTTTAAAATAAGACTCTTCTCACCCTAAATAAAACAAAGCTAAATATGCTCTCCAAATTACAAGGAAATCTAATCAAAATGCTGACCAGGTAAAGAAGCCAGATCACCCATTTACCTCCACTGGCTGCATCAGAGCACAGAGCTGGTGTGGCACCTCCAAGAGAGGAGATGTAGGTGGTCCCCGCTGTGCCCCAATCCAGCCTGCAGTGTCGGGGGACAAAAGCCCATCAGCATTCCTCTGGTTTTATTCCCCAGGTAAAGAATTGAATGAATGGGTTAGATGGCTTTTCAGAGAACTTTCTGCTATTTTTTTTTGGCCTTGCCATGCAGCATTTTGGGATCTTATTTCCCTGATCAGGGATGGAACCCATGACCCCTGCAGTGGAAGCGGGGAATCTTAACCACTGGACCACCAGGGAAGTCCCTTAAAGAGACTTTAAGAGAAAGGATCTGAGTCAGCTTGAGGTCTCACCTCTGGGCAGATACTTAAGAGTGGCAAAAGAAATGGACTTAAAAACAGGTGGGTGAAGTATTTATCTTCTGATCTCATCACTGGGAACTGTTTGGCACTATAGTTCAAGGAAAGCTTTGTCCACTATTTTAATCTAATGGCTGGGGATGCTACAGGGTGATAAGCAAATGAGGCATCTGACGCTGAAAATTCTGGATAAAAAATGTAGGAACACGATGCCAAGTCTGGGTAGGAAAACAGTTCACCATCACAGAACACCAGCAGTCTAGACTTCTTGCCTCTGAATTTCTAGTCATCAATCTTGTTGGGAAGTGAAAGATCTACCAAAGCACAGCTGTTAAGAATACGTTTTCTGAAATCCTCCCAGGAAGGCTACTTTCATGGAACCAGTTCTAACAGAAAGGATGCAGGAAGGAGAATTTAACTTTTTCTTTACAGACCAGAAAGATGACCAAAAGAGAGCAATGGATTCTCATTTTCTGTCTCGTATATAGAACAAAAGTATCAATTCTCTGGAATCTAACACACTGGCTTCATTTTCGAATGCATCACTTTATTTTCCTTGGAAGGCAGATATACATTACACACCTTAATCACGTGACAGTCACATGGTTTCTTCAATAAGCCCCAGAGCTTCCACAGGTCTCCGGCGGCCTACAGCCCGAGCAGTCCTGAGGAGTCAAATGTTAAAGCTTTCTCCACAGCCACATGTTCCTTTGATGTTTGGGTTATTGAACACAAACTCACTGGATAATTTGTCTTCAACATAGTCCATTTCTGTTCCTAACAGTGTTAGCTGTGCTTTCTTCTCGATGAACACTCTGACTCCTGAGGGAGAAGAAAACGTTGAGTCATAGAACATGAGTCATGCCCACCCTGGAACGTGCTGATTCAAAGCACAACTGAACTTTAAATAGTAACCACTAACAGAAGTCAAACAAGACGCTTTTGAATCTGTCTCATTTCCTTTAAGGAATGCAGTGCTCAGTTTCCTGTCTGTCCCCTTTCCTACACAATAATTTATGTCAAAAACAATTGTACTAGGCGAGACAGCTGTACACAAGCAAATTCCATGACAATTCTATGTAAAACTGAAATTTGCCACATGATGAAAATCTGTATATTCTCAGTAAGAGTGCTGTAAAGATGCAGTCAATAACATTAATGAAAATCCTGAAATGACATCTGTGCACACAAAAAACCTCCAAGCCTAGAGAAACACAAAGGACTATGATACAATGGACTGATTTAGTAAGACGAAATCAGAGTGATCAGGACAAGTAGTTCTGTTTTTCTACTTACGGATTGTTAAACTGATAATAACATAACTTCCCAGTTACTATGTAGGTGGAGGTAGGTATCCTCATAAATACAAATGGATTAAGAAAGCTTTCTTCCTTACAAGAAACTGAGTCAGATAAAAGATTACAGGATTAAGATACTTTTATGCATTGATTTTAAAATATTTACTTATTTGATGTAGATGCTTCACACCAAAGTGGTTGGTTCATTCAAGTGGTTGAAGTTTTATCATCTTAAAATCTTTAGACACACAATGATAACCTTTCATAACTGAAACAAGTAAGTTTATCCAATAATCTATCAACTGGTTACTAAGAGCACAGCTCCAGGGTAAACTTAATTGGGTTCAAATGTTCACAAGGCCATTTCCTAGCTGTGTGACCTTATGCAAACATATTTAACCTCTTAGTGCCTCAGTTTCTTCATCTACCAAATGGGGGCGATATAGAACTATTCGCATTTAGTTGCTGTGCATAAAACAGTTAACATATGAAAGCTTGTTAAACCACGTCTCCCTCATAGTGAGCATTAGACACCATTCTTATTATTATCATCATTATTCTTCAGGCTTCAGAAGGCTCAACATTTTAGGTAGAACAAAGTGCCCAGAAAAAGTTTGTTTAAAGCTCACCATCTTGAATAACTTCTTCATCAGAGTCTCCTTTTGTCTTTGTATATTCTAAAGTGTAGGAAAGGCCATTACAACCCCTGGTTCGGACACCAACTTTCACACCAACCTGAAAAGGCATTGTAAAAGTAAACTTGGTTTTGAGGTAGCACAGATTAAACACTTATATTAATAAAAGCCCTATCTGACATTCATTTCTTCAAAAGTGAAAGATAAATATTAGATTTCTGTTATAAAATGTCCCTTTAGGAAGCAGAATGAGAAACTAGCATATAAACATCTCAATTATCTACACATATCACTACAATGCTGGCAGGGATCTGAAAAAGAATAAAAACCAATTATATACAAAGAAAAAATACAAAGGGAACACTGCCCCCCAAAACTACAGTCACCGCTACTATAAAAACGAGCTATGTTTCTTCCTGTTTTCTTTCAGCCTATGTCATATAAAATCTAAACTTTTTTTGGCTACATCATACAGCTTGTAGGATCTTACTTCCTTGACCAGGGACTGAACCTGCACCCTTGGCAGTGAAAGCCCAAGGTCCTTATCAATGGACTTCCAGGGAATTCCCTAAGCATAACTTTTATTAGGAGTAGAAATAAAAAAGTTTATTCTCTGTTTTTTCCACTGAAAACATTTCCCCATGTAATTAACTTGCATAATTACCATTTGCAATTCATGCCTTTATAATATTCCACTATACCTAAACCCAAGTTTACTACTTAACGATTACTATTAGCCATTTAGTCTGGGAATAACCATTTTTAAGGGAAGAATTTTAATTCCAAAAAGGAATAATCACCTTTGCTTTTTTTAAAGGAAAAAAATATCCAATAGCAGAGATGACTATCTAAGAAAATTGGACTTTCTCAAAAATGTTTTTGCTCCACTTCATCATGTGAGCCTCTCCCAGAAGTTTCCCTGTAGTTAGGTTCACCAAGGTTGATAGGCCATCACCTGGCAATCTCATTTTGCCTCTCCGTGACATGGGGCTGTAATTCTGTAAACATTCTTGACTACCAGAAAGCAAAAGATTGCAGTCAACGCAGACACAAGAAATTTAAAAAATGATCAAAGAGCACCTTAAAAATACTAATGTCTGCGTCTGCGTAATTTTCTAACATTTCCCCAATTTCTATTCTAGGGTCCCATCTTCTTTTTCATGTGTTTATATAGCATTATCATAAGAAGTATCATTTCAGTAAGCTGATCTTGTTTCCCTGAAAAGCAGTAACATGTGCTTGCTCCAGTAAAGTAACTATAACGTGGGAAGATATCTGGTGAAGATCGTGAGTTAGATGCTAAGCCATCTGGGGGTTCTGAGGAACCAAAGCATTCAGAGCACTCTCTTCTGTCCTCAAACAAGCAGACAGTAGTCTTATGCACACCTTCAGAGTGACAGCTTTGAGAATCTGCGAGGAAATTCCACATACTCAACATGACAAATAATAAACTGCCTGACTGAAATTCTGGAGCACATGTCATAAATATTTAACTTAGCTTTTATCTTTACAACAGGAAGACTCAAAGGAGCAGGAAGTTCAACTATCAGGAATAGATTCAGGCACTTTAGGTAACTGGAGTTTGGAAAAGGAACTGCTTATGCCACAAACAACACCTGATGAAGCGTCTGCTCAACCCTTTTCACGTCGTGAACAAACATTCCTCAACACTACAAAGCAAAATTGTGTCAACTGGTCAATTTATGCTCTGGTCTTTAGTCTACCCAAACTGAGTTGGAACACTGATACACTTTAGATTTAATAATTCTTAGGAGGAACATGCTAGAACTCCTATTACACTGTAACACAGATTGTGCAAAAGAACCCAGAACTTACTCTGTTGTCTAATCACCAAATATTAATTGTCTTGGAAGTCATTTACATATCCCTTAGATAATTAATGATGCACTAAGATGATATGCATACCCCTTGTTGAACAATTCTACATCTAAGAATATAGTCGACATAGATGAACTAAGCTACGCCTACAGGTCTAGAGCAATGGGCATGCTATAGACAGTAAATATATGCTGAATAATATTTGTGGCAGCATCGAAAGAGAACAACCCCAAAGACCTTTTATATGAGAGCCTGGCTAAATTTGTTCAGTGGAATATACTAGTCTATGCAGCCATGAAAAAGCATGAGGACTTTACATAAGGACAGGGAAGGATGTTCACGCTATATTATCAGGGCAAAGCAAAGAGTTACCACAGCCTGCATGGTATGTTTTCACCCAGGTAGGAAAAGAGACACACATGCAAACATAACAAGCAAAGCCCAGGCTGGTGGTTCCCCTCAGGGAATTACTCTGGCAGAGGCCAGAGATGCTGCTAAACATCCTGCAATTCACTCTCAACAAAGAACTACACAGTCCAAGACATCACCGGTGCTGAGGCTGAGAAACACTGGTAGAGGTATAAATAAACTACAGATGTCTCTGCAAAGACACGAGAAGGCTGCCTCTTAGAAGGGAGAGTGAATAAAGAATGTGGGGTGAGACAGTGACTTCCTTTTCATAACGACCTGTGTTATTTGCATGTAACAATCATGAGCATATTTCACTTTTTAAATAAAAACCCCTAATTAATGAAAGTATACTGTTTATCACAAGATAAACTTATTGTGGAAACACACCTTCAATTTGTTAGTAAATATTTGTCTGATTGGTTTTACTTACATGTTCAGGCTTATCTTTAAGAAGTTGTTTTATCTTGTTTACTGCTGAAGGTGTCTGAAAAAAGAAAAGGTTATCAAGTTGTTAGTTACAAATTTTACGTTCTTCAAAGCATTGTATTTCCTAGGCTTTAAGAATTCAGGACTAATCTTTAACAAATTCATGGGATGAATTTATGTTCCATTCTTGCCAAAGTACCTTTTGGATTTTATGGAGGCATATGAACTCTACTCAATCAAAAGCACTTTAAAATTAAAAAAAAAATATCTACTAGCAACATCCTCTTCATCCCTCCTTCCTCTAATCTGGTCAAGGAGGGCTCCCTGTCATAATCTCTATGGTACTATCTACTTAGATCACAAACTTAGTTTTTCTGGTCAGCATATACTTTGTATCCCTACATTATGCTCAGCAAAAGGCACTCTGCCTGACAGCCAGAAGGCACTCAACACTCAGTGAGTGACATCAAGCACTGCACTGGGAGAGGCAACTTTCAGGCATTTCCCCTGTTGATCATGATTAACTCTGTTGCTCATTCTGCTTACCCTAAACCTATTCAGAGCCAACAAATGCATACTTAGAGAAAAAAGTGACATAGAGTAATAACACATCAAATAACACAGAGTGTGCCTCTCATACCAGTCCCACCAAATGTTCAGAGATTCCTAAATCAGCATCTCGGGTATCTAAACAACCAGAACTATGCTAGTCAAAGATACAAAGAAAGACACACAAGAGTTTTCAGGAGAAATGCTGTTTAACTGAGCCTAGTTTTCTCAAAATAAAATGTCTTGATGTACTTATTACATGTGTATAGATAAACTTCCTTGAGGAAAAAGCTTTTCCAGGGAGAAAGCCTGTCCCAGGGCATTCTTGGTCTACTTCTTAGCTGTGTCTTAGCTCAGTACTTGGCTTAAACAGGGATAAAAGTCCCTATTCCTCAGGATTCTTGTGAAGAGTAAATGAGCAAATTAACGAGCATCTAGAACAGTGCCCGGAACAAAGAGCTCAACGTAAGCCAGCTGTTACTACAACGATGAGAGTATGTCATCATGAAGAGGCATCTTTCCTACTTTTTGTTTTACTAGCTCCTCCAGCTGGCAATGCTGTGCTGGCTCTCTAATTTTCTATACATGCATTTCCCTGGTCATTAAATTGAGTGGACATTATGACCATCACTGGGGCCGTAACTCATGCCTGTGCTGGGGGAGCGGACTCCACGGATGGCCCAGGTGCGCTCTTTCACTCCGTCTTGTGGGGGCTTGGCCAGAAATGAAGATGCTGAAGCAGAGTCTGGGCCCAAGAAAAGTCATGAAACCAATTTAGAAGGTTGAGACTGGCATTAAAAAAGCAACCCTCTCCCTCCCCACCAAAATAGAAGATAAACCAATGCACTGAACTCGATTCAGTTTGTGAAACTCTGACTTCGGTTATTAATACACGCTGTGTACATATTCCTTACTGTGCCTCATTGAAAAAAAAGTTAAATGAATCACAGTGGGTTAAGGTTTAAAAAGGCCATTTCCCACGGTTCTATCAGAACAGAAGCCAACAGAGCAACAACTTGGAATGGGATGGTGGTCAGGGAAGGGAGGAAATGCTGAAGGATTATGGATTTTTTTTTTTTTTGAGATTACAGTATGTCAGCTTCAAATAGTTACAGAAATATTAGTGAAAAAAAATTTAAGTGCTTATTTACCCTTCTAAATACTGCCAGTAAAAACTAGCTTTCTAAAATTTCCCGGTCAAATTTCCCATGTGAGAGAAATTAACCTAATTACTATCAAATTACAATCAACAGATTTTCAGTAAATTAAAAAAAAAAATGGCACAGCCACCGGAAAATATTTGCTGCAAGTCCAACCTGATGTGGAACCTTGGTTTATAGCTGGTGGCTTGGAGGTGTGCCGCTGTGTGATGTAAGATCAGGGCATGCACGCTATGCTGCTCCTACACCCCCTGGTGTTTCTTTTCATCCCAACCAGAGACTGGACCTGGGCCAGTCTTTGGCAATGAAAGCAGCAAACCCTGACCACTGGACAACCAGGGAACTCCTGAGCCCTATAACTTTCTAACGTGTCTAATTTGCCTTTACAAAAGTAACATGTTTCCTTTTTTTCTCAACTCCTGGTAGAAAACACTTAAGCAACCAAACAAAAACAATTCAGAGAGAGTGGTTCACTTATCACAAAGTGGTTGATGTTCAACATCTAATACTGAAAGGAGCTTGAGGGAAAAATAACCTGTCGGGGAACTGTCCTTACAGGAATCAAAACGTGTCTTAACTGTCTAGCGTCAGGCAGAAACCAAACGTACCCCCTTGGGAGGAGTGCTACTAATGAGGATGTATAACCTTGCTGAGTACTCAATTCAGGGGAAAGAATCTTCCAAGTGATAGACTTTCAGAACAAATCAGAATGACCGAACAGGAAACATTTGGGACCTAAGATCCTTCCAGGAAATAATATAAAAACTTCAAAACAACATGCTGCATGCCTAATGGCTTTCCAACTTCAACATACTCCCCCAAATAATTCAGAAACCCACATCTGTCCAAGAAATTTATGTATAATTAATGAGTCTAATTCACCTGAGATTTGGTCAGTGAATTAAAATTTGAGCAGCCCCTGAAACTCAATGAAATATAATGATGTCTTTTATATGTGTATCACAGAACAAAACATTCTTTCAAGTGAGAGTATCTTTGAGTGAGACATTTTGGCCTTAAAAAAATAAGAGTTCCAGTCTGTTTTTGTTGCCGAAATTACGGGAAAAAGCACTGTAGATGAAAAAACTTTAACTACTTCATAGCAACATACTTTTACTTTATCCAATGCCATAGGGTTTCTATTCCTTGTAGCAGAAACTTTCCATCCTCAATACTGTATTTCCTTAGTCATTCCCCAGGCAATTTTCATTTTTTGCTGTTTAAAGAAACAAGATTAAAACCCAAAGTTAACTCCATGATTATGTATACTAAATATGAGCCAACAGCTACAACCTATTTTAGTTTCATAATAAATCTGACATTTTACAGTTTAAAAAATGGCAGATAAGGAGTAGCCAGTGAATATATTACAGTATACTCTGTTTAACTCATTCTTTAACAGCTATGGCATTATGGTGCCGTTTCCCTTTTGCCTTTTACTATTCCTGTGTCTGCAGGTAATCATTGTATCTATTCACAATTTGTAGCCTACTTTTGAAAGTTTAACATGCTTCTTATTTGACACATAGTATAATAACATACATATATTCACTGTTTGCTGAGCACTTTCCAGATGCTTAATGGTTTATATGCATCATCGTTTTATTTTTTCGATTCTGTGATTTAGGTATTAAAGATTAAATATTCAAAAAGTTGCACAGGACTACCAAGTCAAAGAATGAAGAATTATGACTCCCAAACCTTTAAAAAAAAAAAAATCATGATTTACAATCATGATTTACCTATCTCACCAACAGGATTCACTCTAATGTAACCAACCTTTCATTGTTAGATATTCAGGCTACTTTCAATCGTTTCCTGTGCAATACCCCTTAAACTATCTCCATATACAAATCTCACAGCCTGGTCACTGTTCCAAAGGACTTCTGGGCTAGTTCTTCAGTGAACAGTTCCTTGAGCCCCAGTGTATTTAACTTATATTGTTTCCATACCCTTCTCAACCAGGTGCAGCTAAAAATTAAGCCTTAAGACACTCACTGTATATAATAAATTAACTTCTCTCCGGTGCATCAAGAATGATGCTGGCTATGTGCCATTAATCTTTAGAGCTTTAGCTGAGCCTTAGGCCAGCTGTGGGTATATCTCTAACAGTAAAGTAGGGCTGCAATGATTCTAATTTGTATAATGGAAATAAAGGGCTCTGCCAGCAGTGGGGGTTTCCCAGGTGGCACCAGTGGTGAAGAACGTGCCTGCCAACGGAGGAGATGTAAGAGACGTGGGTTCGATCCCTGGGTTGGGAAGATCCCCTGGAGGGGGGCATGGCAACCTGCTCTAGTATTCTTGCCTGGAGAATCCCATGGACAGAGGAGCCTGGCGGGCTACAGTTCATAGGGTCCCAGAGAGTCAGTCACGACTGAAGTGACTGAGCATGTACGCATGCCAACAGTGGAATGTTAAATCTTCAAATTCTTTGGTTAGCCAGAGTAAAATTACTCTGGCTTCTGTATGTTCAATACCATTCATCAATTCCTGGGTCTGCAGGGAAGTAGGGGAAGGGGACGTCATCCACCCTGGATGTTCTCTGCAGGTGTCAAGGGTACTGCCTTTGATGTGGTGGGTTGAAATCTTACGTATTCTATCAAGGACCTACCCTGGGCTGCATAAAAGTGCCTGGGACTAGTCTTTTAAGTCTTTCTTTCCAGCAAACGGCCAACTTCTCCTGGATTAACATCAGTTACTGCTGATAATTTGGTGCTGAAAACATGGAATCATACTTCTTGCTGACAGGTATAGCACTTCTCCACGGTTGCAATACATCTAATTCTTGTCAAAATACATCTATGTCAAAACATATATTTAGCTAACATTTCTCTCCTTACCAGTTTTATTATCTCATTAAATTTGCTCTCATCTCTCTTCACTCATTAGTCCATTGATGATTTCACCCCTTTTGCACTTAAATGAACATGGTGGTGTTAAATGTTTGCAAACACTTGAAAATTAGGCAGACATCAATACATGTGTTAAGGCCAGTGTGTTAAGACTAGGCAACACATGCCAGGTTTAAAATGACTGCAAGCCTGCTAACCACAGACCTGTGGTGGAAAGCAACAGGGGTGTGCTTTGGCACTAGCTAAGATCACAGGGAAAGTGACTGAAGTGTACTAGAGAGTTAAGTCGGATAAATTCACACAATGGACTCCTGCATGCTAACTGGAAATGTTGATATAAGTAAGGCAACACAGTCCTTGTGAACCGAGCACTGATACGATAAAGCAGTGCTGGTGATAGAACTGGCCTGGTAAGCTAGAACAAGTCAGCGGGTATAAAGGAGCAAGCATGGATTGAGAGCTCAGGTCTGAGAAAGTGAGCTACGTTATCATTCCCAGTCATTTCTAGAGGTGCCAAAGGCCTGGCCCATGACTGTGTCCCAGGAGGGTGGGAAATGTAGGTCTTAGACTTAATGGTGTATCCTTCAGAAATGAAAATGGGCTTGGTGGCACAGAAAATAGGAATGTAGAATACAGGATCACCTCCTTATGGACCTAAAACAGTGACCCATTATGAAAACAAATTCTCCCACCTGATTGTGACTTTATTCTGTTTCCCTAAATCCTAATTTTCTGGCAGCAAGCCCTATGGCATTCAGTTCAGTCGCTCAGTTGTGTCCGACTCTTCGCTACCCCATGAATTACACCACGCCAGGCCTCCCTGTCCATCACCATCTCCTGGAGTTCACTCAAACTCACGTCCATCGAGTTGATGATGCCATCCAGCCATCTCATCCTCTGTCGTCCCCTCTTCCTCCTGCCCCCAATCCCTCCCAGCATCAGAGTCTTTTTCCAATGAGTCTACTCTTCGCATGAGGTGGCTAAAGTGCTTGAGTTTCAGCTTTAGCATCATTCCTTCCAAAGAACACCCAGGGCCGATCTCCTGGAGAATGGACTGGTTGGATCTCCTTGCAGTCCAAGGGACTCTCAAGAGTCTTCTCCAACACCACAGTTCAAAAGCATCAATTCTTTGGCGCTCAGCCTTCTTCACAGTCCAACTCTCACATCCATACATGACCAATGGAAAAACCATACCCTTGACTAGACGGACCTTTGTTGCCAAAGTAATGTCTCTGCTTTTCAATATGCAATCTAGTTTGGTCATAACTTTTCTTCCAAGGAGTAAGTGTCTTTTAATTTCATGGCTGCAGTCACCATCTGTAGTGATTTTGGAGTCCCCAAAATAAAATCTGACATCTATTTCCCATGAAGTCACTGGACCAGATACCATAATCTTTATTCTCTGAATGTTGAGCTTTAAGCCAACTTTTTCACTCTCGTCTTTCGTCAAGAGGCTTTTTAGTTCCTTTTCACTTTCTGCCATAAGGGTGGTGTCATCTGCATATCTGAGGTTATTGATGGCATTAGATTGAATGAAATCCATGATTCATTCTCATCTTTTTTTCCCAGTCTTCAGCAAATGCTTGCGCAAAGGTTTCTTAACCAAGAGTCGTGTGTGTGTGTGTGAGAAGAATGCTGATTATAAGTTTTCTTATGAAATTAATCTTTTAAAACTACAAATAGTGACTGCTTAATGGGCAGGGGGTTTTCCTTTGAGGCCAGGTGTGTGTAGGAACTACAGTTCCATAATACTGTGAATGTATTAAACGTCACCGAATCGAACGTTTAAGAATGGTTAATTTTCTGTGAATTTTCCCTCAGTTAAAAACAAAACAAAACTGGGCAGTACGTCGAGGAACCAGCATGCACAGTTAATCCTGTTAAGGAGCTACAGCACGTACTCTAGTCCCCTTTGAGTGTTTGACCTTTCACCCCGAGTACGTTGTAAACTCACTCAGGACAGAAATGTATCCTTCTTTGTTCTTTGTGAGAGTCACTACGGCCTAGGACTGCTGGAGGCACAGAGTATCTCAAAGCCTCTTCCACCCGAGACATAAGGAAGCAACCCTTTGTGCACTGCAGCTTTGATCTTCGCAAGGGGGGTGGGCTTTGTTGTCTGCTCTCACGGCGCTCACGCACACCACTGAGGTCCTCCGGCTGGGCTCGAAGCGGCTCCTTCATAAGGGCCTCAAGCTGGTTCATTCACCCGTTACGCCTGGAACCTGGCACATCAACCTCTAAACCACCAGCGATCCCCAGCACTGCAGCCCCTGCGCGACCCCCAGGTCCCGGAAAGCCGCGCTGGACTGCCGGGGGCCACGCTCACAGCGCACCTCCCACCTCCGCACGCGACAGCGCGCGGCCTGCTGGGAAACGTAGTTCCCGGGCCTAGGTTCCCGGAGCCGCGCCCGCCCGCGCTTGTTTATCTCAGCAGCAGGGGCGAGCAGGCTGTGAGGGCGATGCGGCGGCTGCGGACCGGGTCTAGGGCGCAGTCGTCGGGCCGTGCAGTGTCCCGCCACCCTGACCTCCCACCTTGTGGGGGGCAGAGGTGAACCAATGTCACCGGCCCGGCCACGCGCCCCAGCCACTCACCAGGGTGAGGGCGGCCCGGGTGGGCTGCAGCTTCCTCTTGCTCACAGCCCGGACAGTGGCCCGGACTAACGAAGCCGACATCCTCGCCGTCCTGCCGCCCCGGTGTCTAGGGCTGGAGGTCGGCCATCTCAACCTCTCTCCATGGACACCGCGGGCGCTCTGACGCCACAAGCTCCTGCGCAAGTAGCCCTAGGCTCCGCCCCTCGAGGGCCCGCCCTCGCGATCGCTATTGGGCGGCCCGTGTGAGTGACGGGCGGGGGCGGGGCGCGACGATAGGGCCTCGGTCACGTGACGCGGGGCGCAGGGGTCAAAAGAAAGGTCGTCACTTTGCCGGCTGTCTTGGCTCGCAGTCTCTAGCAGCGCTGGGGCACGTGGAATGAGCTCCGCCTTGTGGACTCAGGGGGCGCTCGGTACCTTGCTCTGCCCTCTGGACAAGGTGTGGCGCCGCCGATTAAGAGCTCAGAGAAGTCCACAGGCCGGAGAGCTGCAGCTTTCAAGGACAGAATGGATCCGAGGCCCGGGCAGCTCCACACAGTCCCGTCTTCCTTTTTGGTTCAGCGAGGCAGTTTTTAGGAGTGTAGGATTACCGCAGATCAATAAACAACCCTTCCGCTTTCCCCCAAGCTGCTCGGGAGGTTGAGAGATGGTACTAATGCAAAGTTCGCTTTAGGTTGGAATCCAGTCTTACTGTAAGATGTGACTGGGCAGCTTGGGGGATACTCTTTTATAGCGAGTATCAGTCGATAACTTTATTGAATACCTGTTGCTTGTCAGATTTTGTGCCACCCTTTAATCCACAAATATTTCCAGAGCCTCAGGCACTATGCTGCTGCTCCTAAGTCGTTTCAGTCGTGTCCGATTCTATGCGACCCAATAGATGGCAGCCCAGCAGGCTCCCCCGTCCATGGGATTTTCCAGGTAAGAGTACTGGAGTGGGTTGCCATTGCTTTCTCCACCCCAGGCACTATACCCGGGCATTATTAACAGGAAGCCCGGTAAATGGAAGGAGGAGAGAGATAGTGGTAGGAAGTGCAGCAGCGGTTGCAGATGGGAGGAAACCACCAGGAAAGGAGGCATTTCTCTTGGAAGTGCTAGAGGTAAAGGGGGAAAGAAGGGGTTCTGTGGAGTGGTGCTGGGGAAGATGGATTCTTGAGCCGTGTTTTGATGTGGAAAGAACTGTTCAGTGAATTTTTTTTTTTTTTTTTTTAATCTAAAAATGCCAGGCCAGGGCTGGAGTAACGAGTTTGGGCTAGGAGAGGGCTCCCGCTTGTCCCTCGCTGTGCGCACCACCGCGAGTGGAGTGTGAATTGTTTATTAGAGCCCAGTTATATTTCATCCCTCAGATCCTACATAATTGGCTAGTTAAGAATTCATTAAGTGATTGTCTCTCTATCGAGATGCAATCGCACTGACAGTAAGAGGATGGTTATTTTTCCAAGCCCTGCTATACACATAAGAAACTGGGATTAGGCGATGGTAGCATGGAATTTTGGCTCATTTTCGACTAGGTTGGTGATCTAGGTCAAGGCATGTTCCTTCTCATCCCTTTTCTCCTACAGGTATGGTGAAAATTAAACGAAAAGCTCTTGGAAGAGTACAGGGCATACAGGAGCACTCCATAAACTGTGCTAATGGGTAATGCATACTGGAAGATGCCATAAATTGTGAAAATACCTTATATGGTACAATACCATTATACATTTGTCTAAACCCTCAGAATGTGCTATGCCAAGAATGAATCTTAAACAATGGACTCTGGGTGATAATGATGTGCCCCTGTGGGTTTGTGGATTGTTAACAAATGTCCCACTCTGGTACGGCGTGTGGACAGTGGTGGAGGTTGGGGCACTGCACACTTAAGGGAACTCTGCTTTCTGCTCAAGTTTTACCGTGAACCTAAACCTGCTCTAAAAAGTAAAGTTGGTTAATAAAAAAGTTAAAAAAAAAAAAGCCTTGCCATGCTCTCCTCCAAGGGATCTTCCTAACCCAGGGATCAAAGCCCCATCTCTTATGTCTTCTCCTGTATTTGCAAGCGGTTCTTTAACACTAGCGCCAACTGGGAAGCTTTTGTAGGTTGGTGCAAAAGTGTTTGCGGTTTTGTATTATTGAAATCTGCCATTTGATACTGGGATACATTCTTAAATAAATGTGGTTATGTTGTATACCATTTTAATGTGCATTTCTCACTTTATGTTTTTTGCTAATGACTTACTACTTGCTGATTTTAGACTATGGAAATGATGTTAGGCAAAAAGCAAATTTGAGCAACTTTCTTATTTGACTTCAAAATGGGTCGTAAAGCAGAAGAGACATCTTGCAACATCAACACCACCTTTGGCTCAGGAACTGCTAACGAACATACAGGGCAGTGGTGGGTCAAGAAGTTTTGCAAAGGAGACCAGAGCCTTGAAGATGAGGAATGCAGTGGCCAGCAATCAGAAGCTGACAACAACCAATTGAGAGCATTATCGAAGCTAATCCTCTTACAAGTTGCCCAAGAACTCAACATCAATCATTCTATGGTCATTTTGCATTGCAACAAATTGGAAAGGTGAAAAAGCTCGGTAAGTGGGTGCCACAGGAGCTGACTGCAAATAAAAAAAACCGTATTTTTGAATTGTCTCTTATTCTATGCAACTGTACCGAACCATTTCTGGATCAGATTGTGACGTGCAATGAAAAGTGGATTTTATACAACCAGCGGTGACTAGCTCAGTGGTTGGACCTAGAAGCTCCAAAGCAAACTTGCACCAAAAAAAGAGTCATGGTCTGTTTGGTGGTCTGCTGTAGGTCTAATCCACTACAGCTTTCTGAATCCTGGTGAAACCATGACATCTGAGAAATATACTCAGTAAATTGATGAGAGGTACTGAAAACTGCTGAATCTGCAGCCACTTGCAGCCAGCACTGGTCAACAGAAAGCACCCAATTCTCCCCATGACAATGCATGTCACACAACCAGTACTTCAAAAGTTGAACAAATTGGGCTATGAAGTTTTGCCTCATTCACCAGACCTCTCAGCAACCAGCTACTTCTTCAAGTATCATGACAACTTTTTGCAGGGAAAACACTTACACAACCCACAGGATGCAGGAAAGGCTTTGCAAGAGTTCATCGAATCCCGAAGGATGGATTTTTACACTACAGGAGTAAACAAACTTATTTCTTGTTGGCAAAACTGTGTTGATTGTAATGGTTCCTATTCTAATTAATAAAGATGTTTGAGCCTAGTTATAATAATTTAAAATTCAAGGTCCAAATCACAATTACTTTTCCACCAATCTAATATTTAATACACACTACTCAGTTTTTAGATACTATCACCAACTCAATGGGCATGGATTTGTGCAAACTCTGGGAGGTAGTCAAGGACAGGGGAGCCTGGTGTGCTGCAGTTCGTGGGCTCACAAAGTGCGACACAACTTAGCAACTGGACTGAACAACTCAGTTTTTAACTTGTTGGCGGTTTTGCATGTACATACTCAATCACATAATCTACTTGTCAGTGGATGAGATATACCTCATGTTATTTGAAACTGGTGCAGATCCCTGAAAGAAACTGACACGTTAGAAGAGTGTCTTCATGACTATGTAAAAACCATGTGCTTATCTCAGAGCAGCAGCTGTTCTGTGGGGTCGAAATAAGGCATGTGTGGGAACTGCTGAAGTGGTTGCAAGGTATAACCACGTCTAGATTTCCACTAACAGGTTAAAAACTTACAATGGGGAAATGTTCAACACTGCACTTTAGGATTTAATTTCAGAGTTCTATACATTAAAGTGTCCTCTGGGTAAGACTGCACTGGATCGTCACTACTCTGGAAAGGCAGGTATGATTTCCATTTTGCAGTCAGGGAAAATGAACTGCTTAGAGGTCAGGGGGATTTGCTACACTCTTCAGCTGGAAAAATGGCAGCTGCTGCTGCTAAGTCGCTTCAGTCGTGTCCGACTCTGTGCGACCCCATAGACGGCAGCCCACGAGGCTCCCATCCCTGGGATTCTCCAGGCAAGAACAATGGAGTGGGTTGCCATTTCCTTCTCCAATGCATGAAAGTGAAAAGTGAAAGTGAAGTTGCTCAGTCGTGCCCGACTCTTAGCGACCCCATGGACTGCAGTCTACCAGGCTCCTCTGCCCATGGGATTTTCCAGGCAAGAGTACTGGAGTGGGTTACCAGTGCCTTCTCTGGGAAAAATGGCAGAGCCAGAACCTAATTAAGTCAAGCATTCTAATCAGTGCAAAGCGTGCTAAATTCTTGACTGCTGCTATCCAAATGAGCCAGCTTTAGAAGAAAAAATAAGTACTGAGCACATCTTTGCAGTTTTAGAGAGGTTTGTTAAATTGTTAGCTTTTTCAACAATTTTCTGCTTGTAACATGAACCCTATTGACTTACCTACCCAGGATTTTTTTTCCACTAGGGTAATATATTTATTTATTTTAAATAAATTGAAGTATCTCAGAACACCTTAATAGTACCTCTGACTGTGCATACTGCTGCTACTGTGAACACTCAGCAAGAGATTAAAAAGTGCAGACTGGAGGTATGAAAATGGATTTCAATATTTTTGTTTTTGAGAGGAAGAGGAAGGGAGAACCCTGGTAGTGGGGCATTTTTGGATCTTGTACGAGACAGGCCAGCTGCATTTGCAAGATAGCCACGCCCTGGAAACTGGACTCAGCATGGAACAGATATACCTGTCCCCTAGCTAGGGTGCTGAGAAGGGGCTGGGACCAGCACCCAAGTAAAGGGAGTGAAGAACCAAGGGCAACACATTATCCAGGTCTGCTGGCAAGCATTCGTCACTGTCCCACTAATTCAGTGTGAGGAATTGAAAAAGCTATCAAATTCATTGGACAGAATCTACTCTAGGAGAATAAAATGTAGGGAACTTTTAAACATTCTTAAAAGGATATATGAAAATGGCATCCTGAAAAGGAAGATAAGAAAAAACTAAAAGACAGGAACAGGAAGGTGATGGGTGGTAGGTTAGGTAAGTTCAAGAAAATTAAATGTATAGTAACAAAAAAATTGATGTGAGAAATGGCAGAATGACACTAAAAATCAAGCCAGTCACGTGGAGATCAAGCTTGACAAGTTTTCCCAACAGAAAGGAAGGAGATGATTGGGAGAGGCATTTGAGAAAGAAAAATATTTCTGAGAAACAAATTATGAAAAAGATATATTCTACAACAAACAAACAAAACTTAGGTGGGGAGAGACACTGGATTCACTTTTGTTTCAGACAAAAGTTAATGTCAAACCTTTGTTTGATACAAAAGGTGTAAGGAGAAATAAACACAGAAGCATCCAAACAGAAAAATAAAACCTATAAGGGAACAAAAATAAGATTGGCTGTAGTCTTCTGTGACTATGCCAGAAGACAACAGAATGGTATCAAATCTTTTCAAGGAAAGTGACGAGAATTTTATGTCCAGTCGACTTTGCAGAGCCACGCAGCCAAAAAAGAAATGTGTGCGCGCGTGCAGGCTCAGTGGCTTCAATCGTGTCAGACTCTGTGACCCTATGGACTGTAGCCCACCAGGCTCCTCTGTCCATGGGATTCTCCAGGCAAGGTTACTGGAGTGGGCTGCCATGCCCTCTTCCAGGGGATCTTCCTAGCCCAGGGATCGAACCCGTGTCTCCCGCACTGCAGACCGATTCTTTACCCACTGGGTCCTCTGGGAAGCCCTCCCCACTGCTGCCCCAAATAAATAAAGTTAATTTTGATATGATTCTTCTTTAGCTGGAAAATGTCTTCAAGGAATTTGTTTAAAAGAAAAGCATACGGGTGTGCTCCTTTCGAGCCCTCTTCTATCTGGGAACGCTTGCCCAGCAAGCACCCCCAGCAGCCCTCCCTATGCATTCATGCCCTCAAGTCTGTGTGACTCATCTGCACACTCACGGGACTTGGCAGGCACTGGCTGTCAGTGAACACCAGACAGCATGAGCACATGGAGATGTAGCGAGGAATAAAGGGGAGCAGAGCTGTACGGCCCTTAATCCTTCACCTGGTTTCCTCATGAAATTTAGGACTCTCATTGGAAAGTAAGGTGGATAAAATTACAGGTTGAAATCTTGATTTTATTTCAAAATGATAATCCGAGGCATGGTTCTGACCACTTCTGAAGGGCTCATGAATTAGAGAAACAGTTCCATGAAGGCTCCAGTCAGATCAAAATGATACCAATCAAACTTGTGATTGGCAGAAATAGCCTCTTTAATCATCAGGGATTTTAAAAGTCACCCACCCTGATTTCGGAGTATCATAAAAAGTAAAAATTACTTTTATTTTGTCATTTTTCCTTTGCAAATGTTTTTAGCAGCAAACAGGACTATTGTTTTCCTTCATTTTTATGACCATAGTACTTATATGTCATTTCATTTTTATGACCATACTAGTTATATGTCAACTTAAAATTAGAGAGGGAAAAAATCAAAAGCCCTTCAGTGGCACCGCTCATCTGTAGGAGACTCACATAATAGGTACTCATGTTCACGTTATCAATTCTACAAATATCAATAAAATAAGGTTTGTAAATCGTAAATACAGCAGTAGCAGTTCACACGTTTTGACACGCTTTCACACAAGGATTCAGTTGACAACAATAAATATAATTTCCCCTCTTTAAAACAAACAAAAAGGATTTATAAAGGATTAATTTACTTGGAGTTTATCAGCCCACTATTTTTAGTGTGCTCTGAAATAATTAAAAAGCTTGAAATTGTATTCAATGAATACTGGCCCATAGTTACATTTTTTTTTTTTTTAAACCTGTCTTAAATACATACATCATGGCTTTCTATTGAAATCCTTAAATCTATAGGGATCTGTAGTAGGTAAGACTATATTAAACATTTTTTCCTCATTAACAATTTCATTAAGTTAAAAAAATCTGACATTTCCCTTAAATGTTAAGTCGAAGCCTGATCTATGCTGCTGTGTCCTGTGAAATGAACCTAATTTTCAAAGTGAATAGAACGCCTGAGTGGCCATTTAGAATGCGGCATTTTCCTTCCCTCATGATTCCTGCTGGGTCCTCTTCGCTGAGGCTTTTCCCTGAGTCATATATTTACTGGAAAGGCTACCTAGAGGAGGGGAAAAAACAAAACCCAACATAAATGAAACAGGCCTCACTTTATCGTAAACGCTATACAATTACTTCTTACGGTTAATTATTTACAGAAACCTCATACTTGTCACTTGTTTTGAATCAAGTCATCTGGCTAGATATAAAAAGGTACAACAAAAGCCTCGTCATATTCTTTCTAAATGCAGATGAGCTGCTAGAGTGACGTCATGTTATGACATGTATGCTCACTACTGGTATAGAGGCCAGGAGAACTTTTAAAAGCTCTGCTTTGCATCTGCAACCAAACAGAATAAACTCTAAAGAATTCTTTGGTCAGAAATAAATATCTTGTGTCATTACTCTGCAGACATGAAGCTGTGAATGGTGACATGGTAGCCATAACTTATTGATTTAAAAGAAAAAAAGGAAATTTATTGTATTTACAGCTGCTGGACAGAAATGGGGACTGCTAATTACATGCACACCACAGAACAGTTAATAAATTTTGTTTTGGAGTCAAAACAAATAGTTCAATGAAACAATAAAACTGACAAATTCTTAAGTGATTACTTACAAGAAAGTAGTATCTGACAAAGGATATACACACATTGATTATACACATTTCAAACCAATGGTGGAAAGTATGGATTGTTCAATAACTGGTATTGTGTCAAACAAGTAATTTTGGAAGGAAAGGGATAGAGAAGTTTCCTTCCTCACATCATACCTTTCCTCCTCACCTAATTTCAAATGAATTATAGAATTAAATATGAGAGAGTCAAAGTATAAGAAGTAGTGAATATTCTGGAGGGGGAAAGAGTTTCCTCAGTATACCACATTATGCTTTACTTATTAAAAGGGCTTTCTATTCTTAGCACTAAAGAAATTACAAATCCATAGAAAAAAGACAAACACTAATAGACAGCTGGTGAAAGAAAAAGCAACATATGAAAGAGAAAAAAAAGCATGTAAGTAGATAAAAATTAATCAATATCAGTGGGTAATCAAAGAGATGCAAAGTAAAACAAGGTATCAATTCTTAACCACTAACTGCTGAAAGAAGAGCAGGAGGACAGGTAGGTGCACAGAAATTTTGCTAAAGGAATATTCATATAAACCAGAGAAACCTTGTAAAGCATGCAAATAACTCAAATATCCAGAACTTGGAATATGCCTAATTATATTATAAACACAGTAACATGTTAGGTATACAGAGAAGGATAATTAATAACATGAAAAATGAAGGTTATAAATCCTCATGAATTTTCATTAAACTAAAAATTAATAAAAAAACACATTTGAAAAACACCACTAATCAGGTATGTATTGCCTCATTTTTGCTTATCTGTAAAATGAAGACAATAATACCTATCCCCTTGGAGTTACTGTGAAGATTAAATACATTAATATAGGTAAAACAACTGAACAGTACCTGGCACATAGAAAGTGGTCAATCAATGCTAACTATTACCATTACATTGATGTAAAAAGATGGGAAGATTTTATCTCCAAAACTGAAATAATAGTTAATGCTCTAAAATGGGACAAGTATAAATGGCTTTTACTTTCAATTTGCCTAAACTATACTTTCTAAAATGTCCAAAGTCAACTTATTAAGTATGCAAACAAATTTATGCCCCCTCGAAAGCAAACTTTCCAAAGCAAGATATCCTGAGAGTCAACTCACAGTGAAAAATCAGTGATATGGCAGGAAGAATCAAAGCATCTATAGGTATAAATACCATATTCATACCACAGAGTGTCTACTGGTCAAAAATACCCGTCTGTGACATTCTAAACTGCATGAAGTACTGAGGAAAGGCTTTTCACTTAAGGGACAAAAATTTATATCAGTACCTCATACTCTATATACAACCAGATAGAATCAAGATCTAAATAAGAAAAATAAAGTTTTAAAGCTATTAGAAAAAAAATATAGATGGATATCTTTACAACTTTAGGTGAGGAACAATTTCTGAAAGACAATCCTAAAATCATGAATCACATGTTCATGAACACTAATCAGGGAAAACCAATCATCTATTTCAAAATTAAAAACTGAAATGATGTAAGATAAGATATACTGGAGAAAAATATTTAGAATGTATATGATAATAAATACATGGTATTCACAGCTAGTAAGCATATAAAAAGGTGCTCAGCATCACCAGAGTTAAAAAAAAAAATCCATTAGAACACCACAGTATTTTTTTCACTCATCATATTTGTATGAATAAACACTGCTGATGTAAGTGGCAACTGTTTCAGCCAATGAGGGGGTATCTGACAGTATCTAACGAAGTTGAAAAGGCACATATGCACATATGAAAATGCTCTACGACACAACAAATTGATTTCTAGGAACTCAAATCCTATAGAATCTCTCAAATATGCTCAAGAAGACTCACACAAGAGTGTTCGCTACGACACTGCTTGTAACAGCAAAACACCAGACATAATCTAAATGCTCATGCACTAGGTGATGTTTACATAAAATATTTTGTATTCATACGATGCAATACTGTAAAGAGACTAAATTCATATACAACATATATAAATTTCAAAATCATTTTGTTAGATATAAAAAATCAAGTTGTAAAACATTCATATTATACAGTGAGTCATTTAAATTTAAAAATTCACCAAGGATATGTATATTAAAGGATATATATGTTAAAGGATACATATGTAAGAGTTTAAAAAAGAATGGGTACCTGAATTCTTATTAATAATAAATGAGTGAAAAGAAAATATGAAAAAATAAAGCCTATTCTCTAGTAGATGAGTAGTTGTTATATTATTTAGATCTTAAAAAATTTTTTGCCCAAATGTTAAGAAACCATTCTAATAATACTTATAGTTCTATTACTTATCACTTAAACATGTAATCCTCTGTGTGTATATATATATATATAGGTGTGTGTGTGTATATATGTATATAAAATCTCAACATACCTGAAGAAGCTTCATGTAAAAAAATTTACACATAAAAAGATAAAACTATGGGACTTCCCTGGTTCAGTGGTTGGGACTCTGTGCTTCCACTGCAGGGTTTGATCCCCTGGTTGGGAACTAAGAACTTGCATGCCACACGGTTCAGTCAAGAAAAAAAGATAAAACTACTATAAATAAAATATGAATTTTTATGTAATCTGGGGGAAGAACATTAAATTCTTAAAAATGTGTAAGCATGACTTGAAACTACCATAAAGTTGGCTAGATCAAACTACTAGAACAAGTGTATGCATGGCAAAATAAATCATAAATGAGGCTGAAAAAATAATAAACTGGTGATGAAGGATACTGTAACATATTTGACAAAGCATGAATAAATTTCTAAGTAGAAAGAACTAAAGACAAAAATGAGTACTCAAAAATACCAAGATGTAACATGAAGAAATACAAATGAAAATGTGGGAAATTGTTAGCATTCAATGGTAATAACAGAACTTCAAGCAGACTGGCAAAAAAAGACTATCCTCAATGAAGCAAGGGTGTGGAAAAATTGTGAATGACTCTCTGAAACTGTCCACAATCACAATGTGGCATTATTGGTATCACTGTCAAAATATGGTTAATTTTAAACCTATTATTCTCCTAAGTGGGAATTTGTCCTGAGGCAATAACTAGACAAATATGCAAACTGACGTTGCAGTGTTTTATATAGACAGTGGTCTTCAACCTTGGGTACATGGTATTAAGCTATTCCTGAACAGCGTAAGAGGACAAGTGGGTAGAGTTTTAAGAGAGCTGCCCACAGTGCTTCAATTTTTATCTGAGTTCTATCTGAGAATGTCTTTGTGGACCAGGCTTTGGGGTGGTTCTCAGGAATCATACCACTTTCTCTTTACCCTTTCACAAGACAGAGAGAGACACGTGTGTTCTAACCATTCATCTCTTAATGTGGCACATTACCCTAGGGCGAAAAAAAAAAAAAACCCTTGGGAGGCAGAGAAGCACACAAAATGCTGGGATCTGTAGCAAAATGGGAATACATCTAATAAAAGCCCAAATTTTTAGCTTTCATAAAATTACACTGATAGCTGATGACCATCAGAATAACTTCTGATGATACGATTTACGTGATTTTTTGGTGATTTGATTAAAAAGGAATGGAAACAACTGAGTGGCACTGTTGTGTCTCTTCCCCTCCCAGACTCCAAAACCCCTTTCTAAGAAATCCCTTTTAATTTGCCATTATAAAGACTAATGAGGCTTCACAATGTTTATGAAGTATAAAACAAAAAGATTAGGAATAGAAATGATTCACTGTTTCATTCATGCAGTAAGCAGTACTACTCCGAAGATAAATGAATGCATGGGATAAAAATCTCATCTAATTAAATGACAGGCATTTTCAGTAAGTAAACATAGGAAGCAATTTTTAATCAAAATTTGTAACATTGGTTTTGGTCAATTATATTCTTCTACCAACTATAAAAACAATTTAGAAGACATTTTTACACTTTGAGATTTAACAAAAAGCTGAAAAACTCAATTTATATGAACACTTTTGTGGCCAGTCAATAAAATGCTTGAAATATATATGATAAAAATATATCATCTTAAGATAAAATTCCATGGAAGTGAAACAAAAGAATTCAAGGAGAAAAAAAAAGATGTAAAATTTCTGCAATAATATTTATATTTCATTTGATACATTTAAAAAGACTGATTTAAAAGTTTTGTTTTAAAAATGCCAATATTTTAAAAAAAACCTCCAGAAATTACATGTTTTGCAACTATGATGAAAAACAGATGTCAACTTAAACACATACAAGGAGATATATGGGTGGTTCAACATTTTGGGACCGAGTATGCAAGCAAAAAAGTTTTGAAGACACTGATATAACAAATATTTGAAGAGAACTAGTTCCATTAATAAAGAATGGTTAAATACATAATGTATGTTCATATACTGGAATATCAAGAAGGGTATGAAAAACAATGATCTATATATTCACTGATAAGATCTTCCCATATGGTTTTCAAAAAGTGCTTATATTATTTTACATATACTGTCATAAAGACCACTGTGCTTTTGTTTTTAATAAGTAAGCTATAACATTCTGGTCAAGGAAAAAAGTATACATTATCATAAAGGAGAAAAGATATTCACCAATCTCTTATAGCATCTCCAATATTTAAGATTTCAAACCCTTGGATTAAAATGGAATAAACAAAGACACAGAGGTAGTTTCTTTTGAAAAATAATTTTCTTTCCAAAAAACAGTAGTGGATTAAGAAAGAGAAAAATGTTAGTCTTGAGATTCTCATACCGAACAGTTTATGACTATGGTTCTTCAATCTCCACATACTCTTCTTTCGTTAAAAGTTTTCATTATGTATTTGTCCTAAGAGTTAGACAGTCAGAGCATAGTTGGAGACTTTCTGTTAACTACAGCAATTAGAGTAATAATTTATCGAGTGATGTGTGCCGGATACGGTGTTTAGGGCTTTACATATATGAAACTAATCCTTACAGTTGCCCTGTGAGCTATTAGCCCCAATTTATGGACAAGGAAACTGAGGCAGAGAGGCTCACTAACATGACAGAGGTAACAGACCTAGTAAATGATTGGGCTGGATGTCAAACTAGAGTAAGTCTGACTTTAAAGCTCATGTTCTTGATCACGCTCCCACTCTTCTTTACTCTGTCAAAATGAGTCCACCTCTAATCAATAAAACTTACTGAACATCTAAGGCACTGTTAGCTGTGTGTATGTGAGGGAGGGAGGAAAAGAGCAAGGAAACTTGTGGGATTTTCTATCTACTGCTGTCTCATTTGAGACTCAGGAACAATATGTAGCTTAGTGGAATGGAGGAAGTATCAGGAGAGGAAAGAGAACTTGGTTGATTATTGGATGTGGGTGGCTGCTTTAAGCACAGCAGCACGAGACAGATGGTGCTTTTGCCAATTTTATAAACAGGACACCTGGAGCTCAGAGGAGCTCACCTCTTTCTTCTAAGGTCAATTCAGCTATTGCGGAAGATCAGGGGCTGTACACACTAGGAGCTTCTCCTTAGGAAACCACCCATGCATCACAGATCAAGTCTGTGAAAAGAATGAGCTTTCTGGAAACTTAATCCTACTTAATGTTGAGACATTTCACATAACAACATACATAACTTGTATAAATTTTTCATGGATAAATTTGACAGTGTTAACAGTTGTCATTAACTTGAAGAGTTTATTAGAAAAGATAAGTTTTAACCACCTGTAATTTTTTTTTTTTTTTCCTGGTAGAAAGCAAACCTTATTTATTGCAGTAACATTTTTTTTTCTGTAGTAAGCTTAAGTTTTATGGTTACTCAAAAGATTTATAAAGATGTAAATCTTTCACTCAAAAGATAATTTATTGAAATCCTAGCCTACTGTCAATTGGTATTGCCATTTCTAGGTATATGCCTAACATCTGTACTTTTCCCCCACTTAAGAAATTATATTAAAATTTTACTTTCAAAATGCATAAAATCTTTAGCATAAGCAATGCTGACAGATGTCCTGCAGAACACCAAACGCCACTGGCGCCCACCAACCTCTGCTCTCAAATCATGCAGGTACTGTTCTAAGTGCTTTTACATAGATTTTGCAACAGTCCTACAAGATTAGTATTATTATTATCCCCTTTAACAGATGAGGAAACTGAAGCAATGGAGGATAAGATCACAGAGCCAGAAATCACACTGTGCAATCTGACAGCAAAAGCTGATATTCATCAACATCTTATCTTTGACAAAACAAATCTCAACTAAGTAAGGACCAGTATTTTCTTAAGAAAAGTGTTCTGGAAATGCCTATTCAAGGCTGAAGCTTGTAAAAACAAGTCTTTTGGCTTCTTTACATCTGTTAACTATGTGACCTTCAAACTCTCAGAGGATCTATCGGAAACAACCCCACAAACTGCAGTGGAGTCTGTCTCCAATCCACTTTCATTTGCTGAAGTAGCTTCCAAGGCAGCTTGTCAATCTCCTCATCCATGTTTCATGGCTACTCCCACTATCAATCAAATCCTCTCAGAACAGACCCCATTCTCATTTCACTCTATTTCATTTTGAGGGTTTTCCCAGTAGAACTTTTTTTATTTTTAAGTCCATGCATTCCAATGAGAACAATTACAAAACCTTCCCAGGAAAGAGCTGCTCTTGCCTGTTCTTACAGAATCTCCTATGTCTTCACCTTTCATGGATACCACATTCCCCTTTTGGATAAGTGTGACAATTCTTTGAAGATTTCTGTTTCTCTTTGGGACGTCCTACCTCAGTCTGATTGTACAGACACTTGATGCCATTTCGAATGTTTTTCCCAATCATTAAAAAAACACAACTGTAAAATATTCACATATTATAAAAATAAATGCCTATTTCTACGTAGATCATTTTATATATTTGAGGTAATTCATCTTAAGAAGTACTTAAATAATTTAATAATTCAATTTATTTTCCTTGTTAACATTCGAAGCAGAGACAACCAAATGCCCTTCGCCTGGAGCTTCCTTAGCTTTCCCAGGGTGAGACCACTGCGCCCTGGCTTATTGCAGCCTGGGCTGGCGATAGCAGGGAAGAGCTCTATCTGCTGCGGGGCTGGGGAGGCTGCCGAGGCTCTGGGAGCGCTCTCTCTCAGAAACTGACACCTGATTGGAGAGGTGGCTTAGCCTCTTCATTCTTTATAACTAACACAGGCATCTCTCCAACCTACAAGCAAACATTGTTTGCACCTTAGCAATAACATACAACACGTAAAAGCTGACCACAAAATAGGTGGCTTGTTTTACATTATATATAAAACTGTCAGGTTTTATCAATGAAGCTTTAAAATTTCAAAAACTTTTCTCATCAACTATACAATCAATTTAAAAAGAGTACACACGCTCTATTTTTTTAAAACAATTTCCCTTCTTTAATCCTACTTTATTGAAAATTAGAGAGGGGAAGAGAAAGAGATATTAAACAAAACTAGTTAAGTGTCTAAAGGCCAGCTGTTTGCATCATGATTTATAGTTTCATCCCCTTAAAAAAAAAGCTGAAAAAGTGATTCATTATATGTTAAAGTTACTTTGATTTTTCTTTTACTCTTCAAATTTCTCCCTTCTATTTCAGGATTAAAACTACTCTTGAAACACCAAGAAAGGCCTTCATAGCATCCTATTTTCCCCTCCTTTCCTTGGGCCTGGGGGGACTGGGTAGGGATTGGGGGTCCTGGCACTATGCAGCCATAGCTGAGGTCAGGTACCCTACAATTCTTCCAGCACTTCTCAGCACAACTCCCTACAATCAGGTCTTTCTGCCCCCTATTTCAAAGAAATGGCTCTTTTCAAAGTCACAGTGAGGGACTTCTGTGTTGCCAAATAAAATGCAGCGTTCTCAGTCCTTGTTGAACAGGTCTGTCAGAAGCAATTTGCACAAAGCCAACTGCCCCCCGTTTGAGGCACTTTCTCCATTAAAACTCCATTAAAAGATCAAACTCGCTGCTTCTCCATCCCCACTGTTAAACACTTTTTTCTGGGGGTGTGTTTCTGTCTCCTTGGTTTATTTTGCCTAAGCCTCTACATGCTTTTCTCATCTGCATGTATTTCCTACGTGATTGCAGTCAGATCCAGGGCTTAACTATCATCAATTACATACTGATTATCCTCAAATTTGTATCTGCAGATGGGACTTCTGCTCTAATTGCCAGGCTCCTTCCTATATCTACTTGGCTATTCAACACCTCTACCACAATATCCAGCAGGTCTCTTAAAACTTACACATTTAAAGCTGAACTCTATTTCTCCCCATAATCTGTTCTTCCTGATGGTTCCTCAGCACAGGAAATTCAAACTTCACTCTTCTAGCTGCTCAGGACAAAAAATCAGTGTCACCTCTGAGTCTCAAAATCTCATGATTTTCTGTCATGTCTTAACATCCAACTCATCAATGATCATGTCGGCACTACCTTTAAAGTCTCCAGAATATGAGCAGACCTCACTTCCTCCATCCCTTCCACCCCTGTCCAAGCTGTCCTCATTTCTCCCATGAACTACAGAAGGAGCCTCCTTGTTGGTTTTTCACCCTTGCCTCCTCAGTAGTCATAGTGAACCTTTTAAGACAATTCTACCACTCCTTTGCCTCCAACAGCTGCCCATCTCATGTAGAGGAAAAAACCCATCCCTACCACCGCTGAAGGAGCTGTGTGACCCACAGTCGTGTACCCTGACCTCACCTCCAGTTACCCTCCTCCCTCATCCGGCTTAGTGTCACCACTTGGGACAAAACTGTTTTCAGCTCTGTTGTAAGAGTCTAAATCCAAGTTCTTCTTGACTTGCTTCTTCCTTTTACTTTGATTCTTTGCTGAAATGTTACTTTATCAGAGGGTGCCTCCTTCCCAACATTCTCTTTTCCTTTTCCTTCTTTATATTTTTTAACATCTGTCGCCACATGAAATATGTCTGTCTCTTTTCTGACAAGAAGGCAGAGTAAATGAGAGAAGGGGCTTTTATCTTCAGTATTTAGGCCCACACCCCACACCTGGAGGGGGCGGGTGGGTGGGAGGTGTGGCTTAATATTTGTTGAAGGAACCAGTAAATAAGTGACATAGTTGAGACAGAGTGTTCAGACCCACAATTACTTTCTTTGGTGGCAAATAATCTCCATGAGAATACACTGCTGACAAGCCAGTGGCAATTTCAAAGCAGAAACAAAAAGTGTAGAAGAGGAACAAATAATTAGAGACTATGGTTCCCTATGGTTCCTATTCAAGGATGGTATAAGAATCACCTAGAACATTAAAAAAAAAAAAAAAAAACAGGCTTAAGCCTAACCCTCGAAGAATCTGATTTAGGAAATGAAGGTCGAGGGCAAGTGTATTTTTAAAAGCTCCCCAAGTTATTCTGATGTCCAATCGCTGTTAAAACCACTTATTCAAAGGAAGCGTCTCAAAAGGCATGTGGTACGCTATGCAGTAAATAAAACAACACACATTTGTTTTTTTAAAAAACCCACATACCTGACTGGGGACTCAAAAATATAGATGTTTTTTGTTGCTTTTGGTCTTCATGTAAAAGCACTGCCTAAAAAACGAAATAGACTGGTTTACAAAGTCGAAAGGAACAGCATCTGAAACAGTCTGAAAACTGTAACCAAATCCAAGGAGAGCTGAAATTAGGCATGTGGGTGGCAGAACTTTGCAAGTTAATCGACAAGCAAGACACATCTGCAGGACCCCGAAAGGCACGCCGGGCAGCCGGTGCACAGCAAGCTCACCGCACATGGCACCTCAGGCAGAGCGGAGGAGCCACCTGAACTGCCCAGCCCCTCCCGAGCACCTGGCCCAGAGCTGCTTGTATTCAGAGTGTTTGCGGGAGAGGCAGAGACGGGAGGGTTTCCTGCTCGGGTCTGAGCTAGGTTTACCTGAACAAATGTGCCAGCTGGTCTCAAAGGGTTAGGTGAAGAAGGGGATCCAAATACACAATCTGATTTAGACAGACCTGAGAAAGAAATGAGCACTTTTTGTTCCTACTTTAAATTGAAAGCAGTGGCCCTGTTTCAAACTTTCACAGAAAGATTTTCTGTTGAGATGACAGAAGCTCTACTCAAAATATTATGTGGACAAAATTCTAATGTATTAGAAGAAATGAGATGGAAGAACATAATCTTTAGACAGAAGCTGATTATTTTTAATTGCTATTGGAGGAAATTTACCATACTTTAGCTCCACTCCTCTTTTAATTCCTTTTGCTGTGTGTGTGTGTGTGTGTGTGTGTGTGTGTTAGTCGCTCAGTCGTGTCTGACTCTTTGTATACCTATGGACTGCAGCCTGCCAGGCTGTTCTGGAATTCTCCTGGCAAGAATACTGGAGTGGGTAGCCATTCCCTTCTCCGGGGATCTTCCTGACCCAGGAATTGAACCCAGGTCTCCTGCATTGCAGGCAGATTCTTTACTGTCTGAGATACCAGGGAAGCCCTTCCTCTTTTTGTTTTACATTATGACTACTCGATTTAATAAGAAAACATGGCAGTCTGAAGGAACCAAGATTCTAGTGTTTTCTGTATGTTTGATAATACCTCATTCCCATCCCAGGACATTCCCTGTCCCTCTTGATTGGCTGCTATCCTCTAGATGGCCAGGATCATTGCTCTATGTTTTAAAAATTTTGGTAGGATCTTAGTTCCCTGACCAGGGATTGAACCCAGGCCCATGGCAGTAAAAGTGCCAAGTTCAAACCACTTGACCTCCAGGGAATTCCCTACTTTTACTATTTTGAGAGCTTTACTTATTTTATTTACTCCACTTACTACTGGCAACTTAAAACTTGCTACTAGCTAGTAAGAAGAGATCTATCCAAGCTGGGGGAGTGCAGGAGCATCCCTGCACCACTTTGCTGTACCAAAGAGGAAGGCAATGCCCATGTACTTCTTGCTCTGAGTAAAAGCAGACAGTGAGCTGTTCTGAAGGGTAGCCTACAAAAGGAATTTTGATGAGACTGTATTACATCTTATCTATATATACTGTTTACAGTTTCCTCATCTGTACCTGAGGATATCAAAATAATACCACAGTTAATGGGGCTCTGGTGAAAATTAGATAAGTTTACCCATGTAAAGTACTTAAATAGTGCCTGACCCACTGAAAGTGCTCAATGAATGTTAGCTATTGCTTTTAATTTCTTTTAAACATTTTACCCTTATAATTAAAACATCATTTTATTCTGCTATATATCCCTTGTGAGGGCAATAACAGTTTGAATTCCTTAGAAGTAGGACAAGCTGAAGCTGTAAAAACATTTCATAAACATTTACATTCTATTTTAAAATTAATAATAAAACAATTTAAGAACTTACTTTTCATATAAAGCTCATTAAAAAAAATAAGGATGGCTGATCTAAAACTTTCCTATCTTAAAAAAAGAGACACTATATTGCTGATATGGTATCATAAAGTGGAAGAGAGGTATCAGTGTTCCAGGAACGACAAGGACTAGAGTGAGTATTTTAAGGAAGCTTTCAGTGCCGACGTTTTTTATGCTGTCTGTAAACACTTAACAGTTGAGGACATGAACAGGGTCACTACTTTAATAAAAAAACATTATTTCTCAGGGTTTCATTTTTATGCTAAATAAATTTCATCCACTTTCACAGGTTTGTTCTGAGAAAAAAGTAAGAGTGTATAAACTGCCTTGTAAACTGTAACTTACCCTTCCCTCTCCAAGGTACCCTGACTTTTAAGTCTGTTAAAAATATGCCCCAAACGGATGCTTCACCCATTTCATAGAAAAAGCAAATTAAGATCCAACAACTCAGAGGGGCAAGATCTATGGATGATGTTCAACTATAGACAGAAAATACATTTTTCCTCATTGTAAGAGTAACCATGCTCACTGAAAAAAATGATGAAATGCCAAGGTAATTCTCTGCAGCTAGAGGCACCGTTAACTGTGTCACCCTTCTTCTACTCCCCTTTTTAGCCTGTGAATATGTGTTTACACAACAATGTAAGTGGCTCCTGCACACAAAGTATGGTGTCCTGAGATCACTTCAGCTATGCCTACCCATGGCTCTTCCATTTCAAAAATGTACATACTGAGTTGGGAAAGCTCAAGTAAGTGGTAGCTTGTTTTCTGGTCAATTAGGTCAGCAGTCCCTAACTTTTCTGTTACCAGGGACCAGTTTCATGGAAGACGGTTTTTCCATGGCCTGGGTGCTGGGGGGTGGATGGTGGGCAGGGCGGTGGTAGTTCAGGAGGTAATGACAGCCATGGGGAGTGATGGAGAGCAGCACACGAAGCTTCACTTGCTCACCCACTGCTCACTTCCCACTGTGCAGCCCGGTTCCTAACAGGCCACGGACCAGTACTGGTCCGTGGCCTGGGGGGTGCTGGGGACCCCTGTCTTAAGTTACATTTTTTAAGTACTGGGGATTACTAGGTCTTCAATTCATTGATAATCTTATCTGAAAAGTCAACCAAACTTATCCGAGTCAACCAGACTGAGAAGCCTCTTAAAAAAACCAGGAATAAGTGTTTAAAAACACATAGAGAATTAGAAGTAAAGGTGGGAGAGGTGCGTTTACCTTCTGAAAAACAAAATCTTATCCAGTAAATAGATCTGTACATATAACTAAAATAGTTAAGAACCCTAAAAAAGAGATTTCCCTTGAGATGTGAGTGCAAACATCAAGGCATGATGGGCATCCATACCTGAAGAGCCTTTAAACTGAGGGCATTCCTTTTTAATGTGCCCTTCTCTTCCACAAATAAAACAACGTTTTTCTCTTAAGTCTCTGTCCTCCTGTCTCTTCCACTTTTCCACTGGTGGCCTGAGGATTTTTTCTCTTCCTGGCTCAGCAGCTGCCCTCAATGGCTTGGCTTTCTGAGGTGTGCACTGCATGGGTTTATCTTCTTTTGTTGATACCTCTCTCTCTGTGTACTTGTTTTGAATTTCTTTATCTTCTTTGCTTCTTTTGTCTTTGTTCTCGGGGTATCTTTGGTTCAGGGTATCTTCCTGATCTCGCCGTCGCCTCACTCTGTAGAAGATATAATACTAGTAGGAAAAATCTGAACAGAAACCTAACAAAGTATTAAGACCCCTCCAGGTTAGGAGACAACTAGATACAGAAGGCATCAGAGGGAAAAATAAGAATTTAAGTCCATCTTCTCTATTAACATATTTTTGACTGGGGGATTTCTGCAGAAACTATCACCTGTGGCATTAATATGTCTCTGGTTAATAATGTGTTAAGAAGTACCCTCAGAGCTTAAGGGTGTAGTTGTTCATTTTCACAATTACTCTAATGCTGTGAAACCAGTTTTTGCTGTTAGCGGAACTCCTTAATACCTACTCTGGTACTGATGTGATGAAACTCAAATTATCCTTGGAATGATTTCTTAAAACTTTCTGGCCCACTAGGGGTCGCTAAGAGTCGGACACGACTGAGCGACTTCACTTTCACTTTTCACTTTTATGCACTGGAGAAGGAAATGGCAACCCTCTCCAGTGTTCTTGCCTGGAGAATCCCAGGGATGGGGAGCCTGGTGGGCTGCTGTCTATGGGGTCGCACAGAGTCAGACACGACTGAAGTGACTTAACGGCAGCAGCAGCAGCAGCATTTTTTACTAGCACTGGAAACTTGAGACATAAAACTTTAGGTTCACAATGGAACAATGGTTAGAAGGAGCTTTGTGCTCTTAAACTGTCAAAATTATTTTTTCCTTGCCCTACAGAATCAGTGGCTATTATCTGAATAAAAAATAAAAGTAATAAATAAGAGCCTCGAATTCCAGATGGTGATTTAAGTACCATGTTTTCGAATGAGAATATTATCATCCACTTAAAAATACCACCACCACAAAACAAGAATATGTCCCAAGCAAGCAACCAAAAACATCTCCCTCTGCTCTCCTGAAAACATTATCAGAAGAAAGCATGACGACCAAATCGTGTAGGTCACCACAACAATTATTAAGAATTAAAATGCATACAAGTGAAGGGTCCTATAGCGCAATATAGCGCAGTACAGTATTACTGAGTCTAAATTCCCACAGTACACACCAGTTGTTGTACATCAGAAATATAACTGAGATCCTAAAAAAAAACCCCATTTTACTTTTCAATGACTGAAATGATTCTGGGCTTTTCACTGCTGTAAAATGGAAGAATTTCAGTTTCCTCTTCTGCTCTTCCATCCTTGTTGGAGAGCGTAATAACCAAATGATCAAGGGGTGATTAGGGATGTGTCCAAAATTAGGAAAAGGGACGAGGCCTGGAAGACTGTTTCCTGTACACTCAAGTTAATCCTAGCCATCTGACTTAAAGCCAGGTTTTAAATCACTTCATTTTCCTTGTAAAAAATCTCAAAGTTATCTGAGAACTTCTGGGTTTAATATAAGTTTATTTCCTGGTACAAGAGAACCTCATTTGAAAACTGGTACAGTAAGGAAATAAAAACAAAACCACCCTTTTGAATGTTCACTTACTTTCTCCTCATAGGACAGTCCTTCATGAAGTGTCCGATTTTCCCACAAATGCGGCAACATCTATCATTTGGGGCCAGCTCTCCTTCAGTTAGTACATCTGGATCAAAAAAGTACTCCTAGCAGAATATAAATACATAAAAACCTAAACTACTAATATCAGATCCAAACACAAAAACTAACCAGTATCAATCAGGGATTTTATATCTCAACATTGACAAATCATTATTTTTAATAATTATTATTATACTGTTTAAATCCAAAAATCTAAAATCACTAAGAGGTGTAATTCAGGATAGGTTTACCTGAATTCATTTTGGTTCATTCCTTTTCACCGTGCAGAACACTTTAACCCTACCTTTTCCCCCAGCACAACTCTAAACAAGAGCATTACATATGCCTGTGAGTCAGCTTCCTAGGACTTGGGGAAAACTGAGGCCAGGTACAAAAACTTCATTTTCTCATAAAAAGAAAAGGCTAAAACCTAAAAAGAAAGAAGCTATGTGTTGTTGCTTTGCTGTGGCTTCTGCAGCAAAGTATCAGAGGAAAGGAAAGACAAGGGCCTAGATTCTAGCCTCCTTACCACTGAAATGAAGCTGGGTACCAGCAGAGGTGGCATCACCTGGGGGTCTGCACGACATGCAGTCTTGGGCCCCACCCCAGACCTCCTGAATTAGAATCTGCATTTGTAACAAAATCCCCAGGTGATCTGTTAGAACAAGTTTTAGAAGCAGGGTGTAGAAGACTGCCACAGTAATATCTAGCAAAAGCTAGATGCAGAGATGTGATAAAATGCTGAACATGCTTACACACCTGATAAGGTTCATTTAAAAAGTCTTAATTAGGAAAATTAATGCAGGAGAAAAACCCCTTTATTTTTAACACGCAACGCTCTAGTTCCTAGCTCCTTCCCTTTTTTCTCACCGAAATGAATTTTTATAATGTAATTCTGTTTTGCTTTTATTGAGTGTGGTTCCATAAAAACCTGAGTATCAGGTTATATGAGGACAGATTTTTAGCACAGGAAGCACTATGTCTCTCCTAGCTTCATTAAGGTATTTATTACTCTTTGCAAGCAGACTGGAAAATTTAGATTTTCCTAAATCTAGGAAAATCCACCCAAACTTCACTTCTGGCTATCTCTCCCCATGTTGCTGACAAATGGCTTCAAAATAGCTGTTTATGAAAAGGCTTTAATCGTGGCTAGACTCACCAAACTTTCGAGTATTTAGGTTATTACTGAAGTAATGTATACAAATTAGGTGCTTAAAAGGCTTTTGGAACTGGTTTTTTGGTATTTCCAACAGACACTTACCATTTTTGAGGGGTAGTCCTTTGGAAATCCTTTGACTGGAATCCCAAATACTCTTCTCCCATTAATAAACGCTTTCATTATAAAATTTGTCACTTAGAAAAAAAGAGTGAAGTGTCAATTAAATGGATTAACAGGAAAAGAGAAAGCATTATTATTTATAAACAAAGCAAAACTTACTTTTCCTTGATAATCCAGCTCCAAGATTATGATTCAAATCAAATGGATCTAAGTAAAGAAATAATGAAAACAAAAAAAGGATAAATAGGAAATACCACTATTTATACATTAAGTGAAGTCTATATAACAAAAAGAAAGTGTTACATACTTACAAGTATTAAAATGAGTACCTTTTAAATGAGCTTCAAGTCTATAATACAGCTAAGTGCTATATATTTCTAAATATATAGTTTTTCCCTAAAAGTATCCATCAAAAATGAGGATATTGCTTTATATCTGAATTCTTAAAGAGTCCTTCATATTATGAGAAGGCGCTTCATTTTGGACAACAAAATACTATTTGGAAAAGACATATAAGTCTGATATTACCAAATCATACTAGTTTTAGAGGCATATAGAGGACACAAATACATTTAAAACATTTTGCCACTGAATGTTCCTGCTAATTAACAGCCTTACAAAAAATCATTTTGGAAAATACATTTATTGGGACTTCCCTGTTGGTCCAGTGGTTAAGAATCTGCCTTCCAATGCAGGGGACTAAGATTAGATCCCTGGTTGGGGAAGTAAGATTCCACATGTTGCAGGGCAACTAAGCCTATGTACCACAACTACTGAGCCCACACACTGCAAGTACTGAAGCCCTAGAGCCCATGTTCCACAACAAGAAAAGCCACCACAATGAGAAGCCCTTGCACTCTCTGCAACTGGAAAGTGCCCTGCAGTCTCCGGAACTAGACAAAGCCTGTGCATGGCAACAAGACCCATGCAGCCAAAAATAAATAAATAAATCTTAAAAACAAAACAAAACAAACAAAACAAAACCAAAAACAAGCAAAGGGAAAACAAAACCAAACCTTTTTTGAGGATCATCTCATTACTTAAGAAAATGGAGGATGTATACAGTACATATAAGAGGAGTAAAGAAGTAAAAAGAGGCATCCTTCTGGTTGTCTTGCTATGCTTCTAATGTACAGTAACTGGGGTATACCATTTGGGATTTAGACCCACTATGAGTTTATTGGAGAAAAGCACGCTTCACTCAGTTTAACCCTATACCAATAACTGCTATAAGGTTACCTTTCTAGTAGGTTTGGTCATGCTTTCCTCTGGTGACTTTTATGTGTGTGCTATGTGGAAGCATTTTTGGTGTTTGCTTGGTGTAGCAGAGATGCTACAATATTAGTTACTGTATAAACACTACAAACTACCACCATTGACATTTCTCGAAAAACTAGTCAGAAGTCTTCCTTCTAAGACAGCCTATTACTAACGGCTCATTTATAAATAAAGTTAAAAGCAAAATGTAATGAGGCTTCAAAAATGAAAAAAAATATTAATAATTGGCAGACCGTAAGAATCCACTGTGATAATGGAAAGGTTTAAGACAAAGTTCTGTTTTTAGCTATGGGATACTAAAAAGTTATAACCATATCCATAATCCATGGTCATCTGAATTTAATTTTGTAAGTAGTCATTGTATTTTAATAATGTCAATAAGCAGAAGTAATGACAATAGAACATCTAAAGTAATACATTATTTAGGTGATTACAGTTGAAAAAACTATAGAAGACTAAAATCAACAAAATATTTCAAGCATTTTCAATTCCATTTTTAAGCATTTTATCTCCATTTTGTCTTTAAAATTAAAATCACACAAATTGATCACTTACAGGTGGAATCTAAAAAATAAAACAAACAAATGAATGTAACAAAACAGAAACAGACTCACAGATATAGAGAACAAGCTAGTGGTTGCCAGTAGGGAAAGTGAAGTGTGGAGGGGCAAGATGAGCTATGGGATTAAGAGACACAAACTACTATGTATAAAATAAATAAGCAACAAGAATATACTGTACAGCACAAGGGATACAGCCAATATTTTATAATAACTTTAAATGGAGTATAATCTATAAAAACACTGAAACACTATTTTGTACACAGGAAACTAGTATAACATTGTAAATCAACTATACAAATCAATACTGAGCAACCACTGAAAATAATTTGGTGTATAGACAGAATAGAGGATCAAAGTAAAACCATTCAGTGTAAAAAGCAAGTCTCAGAATAATGACCACAAACATCTAAAAGAAAAAAGTGTATGTATATATAAATTTATCTGGGTACATACAAATATATATAAAGTCAATATAAAAAATCTACAAAGATAAAAACAAAAATCCCCCAAATTGGAAATAAACAATCAAATACAAACACAAATGGCCCACAAATCCTAGCATTCAGCATGGGCAAACTAAATGACAAATTTTTGAAGCTGGCTTATCTCTACAGCAACCTTATTCTCCAGAGCTTGTTAAACAAAGATAAAGGACTTATTATGGTGAACAAAGATTTTTGGATTTGTAAGAAACCCCACACGAAGGCATCAGTCATTAAAAAAAAAAAAAAAAAGGAAACAGATAAGTCTGCCTGACATGGACAGGAATGGGGCAACTGCTAGGCGCATCCTGATCAGTGGCTCATGGTGGCGTGGGAAGAGATCTGCAAGGACCAAGAGTACCCTCAACAGTTCAATCTCTATATTCTATTCAGTTTTAAGTTAGATTTTATTAGTACCTTCAATAACAATGTATTTTGATGTCCACTGTTTCTTAAAAGTTGTAAGCAGACTTTTTCTCCTGATGCTAATTACATGTTCTTTAAAATCAAATTCCTCTGTGTAGAAACGAAGAAGTCCCAACCATAGCTGCCCAACAGATTCTGTATTTTTTCCATATTCTGGCCAATAGTTGGGCTAGAAATAGAAGGAACAAGAGATATCATGCTCTATAGTAAAGTGTTAATAGTCATTTGTATCTTAGGGAATAAATCTGGATTTATTTTAATTAACTAGAGTTAAAATATATAAAAACAATTATAAAACTTTTCTATTTTAAAGTATCATTTACATGAGTTTATTAATTTCTACCCTATGACCCAGAGACAGAAAGTGCTCTGGGTTTTAAAGGTCAAACCTCAGAATGCATGTTTGTGGAAGAATATAGAAATAAATTTTAGAGCCTTGGTGACACCTAGTTATTATACCTCTGTAACTCAAGAGTTTTTCTAAATTCTGTAGGAAATCACAGAGCAAATTATTTGTTCATTTGGAGTAAAGCTACTCAACCTTTTGAATTATTAGTCAGTAAAGAAATCCTGGATATAGTCCCTAGAAACTCACCTGGCTTAAAAAATATTTTCAACTTCAAAGGAATCATCTGTATATGCTAGGTTTTTTTTTTACTATCACAATATAAATAAATATAACAAGTGATAATATAATTGTTGACCATCTACACTACAGCACAGTATAGCTAACTTTCAGTCAAGGATGTAAAAAATCTTTACTATTAAAATACGTACCAGTTCATCTATTTGATCAAAAAAATAAATATTCCAGCCATCAACAAATATTTCAGGTTTCTTTTCACCTTTGTATATCTGAAATTAATTTTTAAACTATTAGTATGGATTACAAACTTAGCGCATTGATACAAAAACTTGTAGGAAAATAGTAAAAATTTTAACTACAGAACCACAGAATTTTAGAGAAGGAAGAGGGCTCAAAAATCATCCAGCTCTACAGATGACAAATACAATTTCCTTTACTAATACCTCTTGAAGGACAGGAATAACTGGTGGATTCCTCTGCTGGAGAAAATATAGCACCATGAGCGTATATGCGTATGACGATAAGCTGCCTCTAGAAGCATCGCCAATATCGCACATCTGGGGGTAAGGAAAAGGAGGAACAAAGGCAAGATCACCAATGTCTTCTGCTACACTTGCAGCTCTTCTATTGTCACTAAAAGGAAGGTGCTTCTAGAGGGCACTAATATAAAAATCACACTTTTAAAATGCTAATATATGTCAACAAAACCAAGTAAGACCAACCAAAAAAAAAAAAAAAATCAAAAAGTAAAACAAACCCCAACAAAGCTGTGGAACTATCAGCCGCAAGCAATATTAGGTTATCATGTAAAATTAAGGTAATATTTTAGTTTGTTCAGTAGGGCTTCTCAAATAGTTGGCTATGGTTCTTTAAAAATCTAGGCCTATGTTTTCTTTTTTTTTAAAAAATTGAAGTATAGTTGGTTTACAAGATTATATTAGTTTCAGGTGTGTAACACAGTAATGCAATATTTTTATACTCCCTTTTAAAGTTATTACAAAAGAGGGAACTGTCTGGTGGTCCAGTGTTTAGGACTTTATGCTCTCACTGTGGAGGGCCCAGGTTCTACTCTTGGTCAGTAAGCTAAAATCCCAGAAGCTCTGTGGTGTAGCCGAAAAAAAAAAAGTTATTACAAAACAATGGCTACATTTCCTGTGCTGTACAACGTATCCTTGTTGCTAATTTACTTTACATATAGTAGTTTGTGTCTCTTAATCCCAAAATATCCCTGTTTCCCCTACTGGTAACCACTAGTTTGTTTTCTACATGACTGAGTTTGTTTCTTACGTCTTCAACAAGGTTTAAAGATGTAAAGAAATCTCCTGAGGAAATCTCAGGAGGAAGCATACTTACCTTTGTAAATACTTTCATAGTATAGCACAAATATTTCACTCTGGGATCAATGGCTGAATAAGCAGATAAGAGTCTTGTGTTATGAAGGGCCTGTTAAAAGGGAAATTATACTACCTTAAAAAAAAGTTTTAAGGTGAAATATTCTGAATAGGTTTACAGTGTTACTCATTTTAATTCATTTTTAATTCATTTTTAAGATGAAGTCATTTAGACTGAAACTAATATTTTTCCCCTACAGAGTAGCTTTACTAACTTACTAGATAATAATTACAAGTGACATCTGATCTCAGGCCACCTTAGTCTAAACATACCTAGAAAATATGGGCTATAAAAATAATCAGTTCCCTTTAACTCAATGTAAGATCTGTATCCCTGCCTATTATTCACATTAAATGTCCTTAGGGGCCAGAGAGGTTCCAGAGAGCCTCGAAAACAAACCAGGTCTGAGACCAAAGACACACACATACACACACACCAGAATTAAACAAAGTTCAAGCAAAAAAAAAAAAAAAAAAAAAACAAAAAAACACTTGCCACTCTGACCTCATTTTTAATGAATACTAATATTAACTCAATTCTGTGTTATATCCCCAGTCTCAGAACACTGCCAGACACTTAGTAAACACTAATAACTACTAAAAGAATGAATAGGATGAAATGAATGGCTTAATTTTACTTAAAGACTGAATAAATTAAGAGATACTTCTTCCCCTTAATCTGCATAAAGAAAAAGTCTAGGGGAAATCTTACCAATGTGTTATACAAACTGATGTCCACTTCCAGACCGCTTCTCAAATGGAAGAACTTTACAATTGGCACTTTTGCTGTTGTAATAGGCAAGATGTTTCTCAGTCCTAGGTTGGGAAACAAGATAGTATTATTAAATCCAGCAGCAGAGGGTATAAGTTGCTCTTATGTTCCAACATAGAATGAAGTAAACCTGGCTTTGGCTTGTCTCAGTGAGTCACTAAGACTAGTCAAAAAATTCTGTTATTAACAAACATGACACTTCTGGCAAAGTTTACATTTGTTAAACACATGAATATCTAAAGTACAAGAATCAACAAGGCAGCCACTGTCCTTCAGGAACACACCGGATCTTGTGTATGTGTATAGAGCTGTCAGTCTGATTCAAAACAGAGGAAACTACTACAGAATCTGGACTATGTGCGCCCTACGCATTCACACATTATATGAAGAAAAGCCCTACATCATATGAGTAATCATCTGAATGCCCAAAACAAAAGTTCCTCATCATGGAGCTAGAAGCTATGTCAATGTAAGAAAAGAATCAGTGTCAACAGGAGATAAGGATATTGCCTCAGCTAGGTTTTCACCATAGGCAAAAAAAGAGAAGGCTGAGAGAATTTACCAGGCAAGGAAAACTGCACAGGGAAAGGGTAGCTCCCTGAAACAGAATGACAAGCTCAGGGAACTTCCATGGAATTGTGCAAGCTACAGAGTGGACTTGAGGGAAAGAAATAATGAGTAACAGGATAAGTGGTAAAAACTGAGTAGAGCCCAAATATGGAACAAATATATCCTTGGAGGCAAAGAGATGCCAATGAACTGGCAAAATCTGGGAAGAATCACTGACCATCGGAGGCACATGGAAGAGAGTCAGGATGATCATTATAAAAATTGACCTGGGACTGAATTATAATGGTGGCATGGGAATGCAGAGAAGCAGCAAGACATGTTTGAGAGCACCTCTAACTGGATGGATTGGGGAAGAAGAAGTAGGGGAAAGGAAAGCTATAACAGAAAGAACATTCCCTGAACACCCAGATTCCTTTACAAACGTCACCATCTAAGACCATTCACCCTTACCCCAAAAATGACACAGACCCAGAGAAGTGAACATGCTTAGCAATATGCAGTTGGTGAATTGTGGAGTGGGAATTCAAATCTAGGTATGTCTGATTCTATTGAACCTAGTCTAGGACAGGTTAATTATCACTTCATTCATTTTGGTGATTCCATGGATGTCAATGTCAACAACCAAGAAAGAGGATGTAGAAGGAAGAACAGCTAGTGGCGGTTGTAGCAGAAGGGAAGTGGAAGAGAGAAAGATGTGTTTATTCTGGGTGCTAAGGTCCGAGCTCCTTTTGAGAGAGTTAAATGGTGACATCTAGAAGGACAGATGCCTAGTGATCTGGAATTCAGAAAAAAAAAGTATGCAGATGAAAGGAATTTCAGCAGAAAAGGTCTGCATGGGAGACAGAAGAAGTCTAACTTATACTGATGGGGAGAAGGGGCAAGGAAGCTCCTATTTACTGAACACTCAACAAGTCAGGCCTTGTACTGTAATGTATTATTTTTCTTAATCTTAAATCCTATTGTTGTTGTTCCTGCTTTACAGATGAGAAATTGAGTGCTTACAATGAAGGTGAGTGACTTTTTGGAATCACACAGCCAGCAAGCAGGTACCCAAGATTTAAGATTAGGGAGTCTGATTTTAGAAGCCACCATTAAATTACTTTGCTATGGTGGCTTTAAATGAAGTATCCTTTTTTTTTTTCCATCTCCTTCCTAGATGGAGAAATTCTAGACTTTGACACTGTTAATTCACCATTATGACATTTATAAACCTGTCCTCTAGGATTTATTCACAGTATATCATCCTGGTTCCTATTTTACCATTCCAACAGCTCCTTTTTCAGTGTCTTTGCTTAATTTCGACACTTATAAATTAAAGCTTGGTCCTCAACCTCTCTCATAATCCCACAGAACTGTTTTATTCTTGGCCTCTTCCTTCAAGGTTTTCAATACAAAACTGTTTCATTTTGTTCTTCAATCTTAACTGGCAACTCTACATTTCTAACTCGATGTTTCTAACTGCTTGCTGGACTGTTGTTAACTCTTAGAGATTATAGCTTCATGGCAAACGATCACTCCACACTGGTGTTCTCTACAAACATTCCCATTCCCATTTCTTCAGGCTGAACCCATATTTCCTACTTGCAGGTTCTGAATCTAGGAAATCTGCCTTTGGAATCTCTCATATTCTCTTCCTTTTAGGATCACTGGCATCTGGTTAAGATCCTTCTGCCCTGTCCTTTAGACTGTATCTTCCCTAAGAGCATACCAGCTGCCTAAAAAGTTCTGCTTTTATTGGGTTTCTTCTCTCGAACGCAGTTCACATTTTCTTACTAGTTCCCACTTGAAACTCCTCTCAAAATGTATCAATCTTCTCATTGTCCTACAAAATTGATTACAGTGATTCTCATAGTCACATCCATGCAACTTTGGAATGACTTCTCATCTTATCCTTTGCAAATCAAGTTCATCGATATCATGAGATCAGAACAAGCCCATCTCTTCCATGAACCTCCCCTACCCAACTCTTTCCCCAAATCTCTCTCTCCTCAGAAGTTATTTAATACTTATTGTAGACTCTACAAGTTATTTTAATAAATGAATACCATCATACATTATTCCATACCCTGTGAGAGTATCTTACCTTTGAGATCCGAAAGTTGTCAAAGGAAAGACCTGTAGACTTATTTTTCTATCCTACCTACATGCCCAACACAGTGCTGAGCACATAACAAACACCCAATAAAATATGTGGGAAAATTGCTTTCTTAATCATTGCTTTCTAGCTATTATACAGTTTTTGCTCCATGCAATCTGTATTACATTATAATCTGCATATAAAAGTCATTTTCAGTCTAAAAATGACCTATTTTTAACATGGTTCATTCTTAGAAAGTATAGGTTTTTTTAGGAGAAAGGGAAGTGATGTCTGCAGCTTAACCGCAAATGGTCCAGAAAAAAATTACGAGGAAGCAAGAGATAGGATGATAAATCAAATGTGGTAAAATGTTAACAACTGGTGCATCTGAACGAAGGGCAGACAGAATTCTTCGTACAATTTTTGCTGATTTCCTTTACATATGAAATTATTTCAAAATCAAAAGTCAAAACCTACCTCACTATGAAATACCTAATAGTCATGGCAACGTAGCAATCTAGTTTCTTTGCATAATCTTCAAAAACAAAAATAAAAAAGCATATAGTTTTGAGAGGTAAAATTCCCATAATGCTTATTTTAATGACCATAAAAATTATATCAAAGCACATTAAAAAAAACACTGATGCTCTAGGTTACTTTTCATTAGGAATAAAACAAAATTAAGATTTTGCCCCTGTTATTTAAAATCACATGGTATCCTCTTTAAACTTCTGGAAATCAAAAATGCAAATAAAAGGGGTACTCCAGGTGCATACTTATGTGTGCATGCCCATGCTGTGGATTTAAATCTACTTTTGACTAAGATATAAGAAAGCGTTTTATGGATGGTCCGTAGATTTAAGTTTCACAAAGGCAAGGACCACATCTTGCTCACTTTCATTTTTAACTCTTAGCACAGACGTTTGATGTACCACATTTTAAAAGACTCTCACTGTTAACAGCATCCACAGCTACCTCTGACAAAGAGAGGCAGAAGAATATGTTAATGGCATTTCAGCTTTGTGCACAATGCCAGAACCTGTACATTTTTTGCAGCTGTAAATACTTGTCCAGGGTCATGCACAACTTGCTGAACAGCTGCAAGTATAATCAATCCATCACCCCAGTCTGTAGCACTTTTCACTAAACTTCACGTCATGGCCAGCAACCTCTACCTACACTTTGATTTACACTATGTTGATAAGGCAAAATGATTCCCAAAGTTTCTTGTGTGTATAGTATACATTTTGTCATGAAATAAAACCAAAGCAACAATATGCATACAAATTATAACCAATTCCTCAGTTTTTCATACATAACCACACAGATTTGTTTCAAAGACACCAATGCTATAAATGTTATATGAGCCACTACACTGTTTCAGTCATTTGTAAATTTTAAGTATGCAAAACACTAATAAAAAAGATGAGAATATTTTTTAGATAAAGCTTATAGAGGTACCTGAATGCTTTTTGAGGACTCTTGCCAATTCTTCAATAGTTCTTACACAGTCCAACTCCTGAAACAAAAATGGCAGAGACTGAATCAAAAACAGAAGACAGGTTCTTAACCCTGTTTTGGTTTCATTTCCTCCAGAAATAACAAAATTAAATTCAAATTGTTGTATATTGATTTTTCTTTTTTAGGTGAGCATTAATCCCTACTCATAGGAATATCCTAAGGATATGGAAACCCTCATGCACCCTACTTACTAACTGCTCTTAAAAGAGCAGGAAAGGCTGAAATCAGTGTCCCCAGAAAAGTCTCTGAACCACTAAGAACTTCCAATTTCTTTCCTCTATGTGACAGAATTAATAAGAGAGAGCTTCTGTGGCCTGTCTTATTCATTCTGGGTAGATCTTCATTACAGCTTAATTAAGAGCTGATGAACTGCTTTGGGGTGTGATTAAGCTCAGATTATTTCTCCATAGGACTAGTTGAACATATAACACACAAAAAGAAAGTTATACAGCAAATATGAGTTACATTTCAAATATTTAAAAACATTTGGGCTGACCTTTTTAACATTAAGTCCTTTTGTTGGTTAGTTGGTTATATACTTACCAGAATTTGGAATTTAATTTAGAAACGCCCTCACAACTAGTTTATTAATCATGTAAAAATTCAATCTCAATGATGTATAATCATTCATATATTGGACCCAATCGTCCTTATCCACCTTATTCACCAAAGTCACACCAGATCACCTGTGGCTATTTTCTCAAATCAGATGCATCCTCAAGGGACAAAACCCTGAAACTCAGAAAAGGCATAAGAAGATCCAGAGCAACAGCAGCACCACTGATTTGGATGCGCAGCATTTGGACTACTGTTGTAAATAAAAAAGGCGATGGATTTAGTACTTCTTAAACTTTACACCTTTTCACAGTATTTTATATTTGACAAATGCCATCAAGGTTGGCAAATCTTTTCTGCCTTGTGGGCCATGTTGCAAGGACTCAACCCTGGAGTTAGAGTGAAAGCAGATGTAGACCATACATATATGAAAGGGTGTAGCTGAATGCCAATGAAACTGATATAAAAAAAAAAAACAAAACAGGCAGTAGGCTGTAGTTCACTGACTCCTGACATACACGATCCATGCTGAGGTGCACGATCTTCTGAGGCAAGGGAAATCTCATTTCTGTATTAGAGATAAGCAACCAAAGACGGACAAGTCTGTCTTGAATCCTAGCACTCTTTTATCCCTGTACCATGGGCTTCCCTGGTGGCTCAGCTGGTAAAGAATCTGCCTGCAATGCAGGAGACCTGGGTTCGATCCCTGGGTTAAGAAGATCCCCTGAAGAAAGTAAAGGCTACCCACTCCAGTATTCTGGCCTGGAGAATTCCCTGGAGTGTATAGTCCATGGGGTCACAAAGAGTCGAACACGACTGAGTGACTTTCACTTTCATCACTGTATCACACTGGCTGCCTGCTAAAACTTCACCGAAAACCTTATGTGGGTGTATTTATGCACCTGAGTCAGCCTAGTGGCTATGCCAAAGGGACATTGGAAAGGCTAGTTTGGCTTTCTAGAATTCCCAGATGTGGCTTTCATATCCAGTTTGCATTACAGGTTGGAAGCACAAGCCTTTCTACTCCTCATGCTCACCTCTAAACTTCTAATGTATTTATTTGGCCAGACTGATTGTGCCAAATGGCATACTCCATATGATATACCCTGATAAATTTGGAAAATACCATGCTGAATTGTGAATCAAGATTGTCAAAACACATGCCACAGCAAATCCAAGTTTTATGTAGTCACTGTACCTCAGCAGTTTCAAGTCCGTTAATTGTCATGCAGACATCAAGGTCACTCTGTTTGAACCCAAATCCATTTTTGGAGGAGCCAAACAAGCTCAATTTAGTTCCTGTTAGGGATACATGAAAAGTAACAACTAACCTGAGTACATTTAATTTTCTGATCAAAGCAACTCTCTTATGAATCAAAAGTACTCAGTTATTAAGTGTTCTATAATAATCTCATAATAATTATTTTCTTTTATTAACTAGTCTTTTATTATAAATTACTTCCTCTCAAAATTTACTATAAATAAATACAAGCTATAGAAGACATGAAAGATTATCAAATGTCAATTTATTCTTAGATGCAAGGCCATTTTAAGGAAAATGTGGATCACCTCAGCACATTTAATAATGTAAGCTTACTACTTTCTAAATAAATTCACTTTTTAGAGGTCTGAATCTTGACTCTCAACTAATAAATGAAGTTCACATGTATCTGCTAAGTGAAATACTACACTGCAACTGTCTTCTCTGTTGGCAAACTAGGACTGAACAGACCTAAAACCATCCTAGGAGTATCACAAAACAAAGACGCCCTGTCCCCACCGTCACTGCAAGACTGCTCTCTTATGCTCAAAATTAATGCTTTTATTAAAGCTGAACAATTATTTACCTGGAAACTCCTGCCTTATGAAATTTTCTAGGTTTTGCCGAATATGTTCACGTGCCTGATCTTCTAGAACAGTTGGAGAAAAATCCTCTGTTTAAAATAAACAGATACACTGAGAAACAAAGATTGTTCACATTCTCTGAAAAATATTTTTCAATAAACCTAATTAGCTAAAACAAACAAACAACCAAACCCTAAATTTTGTGTCTTTTCAGTAGACAGTATTAAGCAATGTACAATAAAGATGCCTTTTTCAAAGAGTCTATCACCAAGAACTGTTCCTGAGATGGAAACCAGTCTGCACAAGGGTTCTGTTCCTGGGTTTCACAGAGGCCCAGAGCCCGAAAAAGGCAGAGGGTGAACACAACAGTTTGTGAGTATGTATTTATACATATATATAAAACACATTTTATATGTGTGTGTGTCTGTGTGTATATATATATATTCACATTTTTCCCCCTAAGGAGAACTAGTAGTTTTCTTTCATCACTTACACTCTCCAAAGAGATTTAAAGAACAAATCTCTGATTAAGAACAAGTGACTTATGGCACAGACAGACATCTTAACGTGCAGTAATGTGATGTGTCATAATCTTCCACTCTTAGCAGCTGCATGCCTCTCCATCAAATGGTTTTCCTTGTAGAACTTAAACCTTGGCACACCAACATTTCCCCAAACTGATGTTCCTTAAAGGTTATTAACTAGCATTAATTAAAAAGTATTCTAAGCTCACATTTTAGAAATATTAAAGTTATTAAATAAGCTTTTTACCTAAACATTTCCAGGAGCCTTTATTATGCTAATATGCCCTGAAAATCTCTAAGGGAGGGGGCAGGATATACAGTTATTCCCCCTTGACCTTTGGAATACTTCTTGTTACTAAATACTATTAATGGCAGGTACCTAGAAAAGCATTTCAAGGAACACCAGCTGGGAAATGATAGTACTCCAATCATAAGACTTAGAAGATTCTCCTTCCCTGTCTTTCTTTAACAAGTATTTATTGCATGTCTCAAATGGAACACGATACACAGAGTACTATGGATACAATACACAATGCCAAAGACTTAGCCTGGATAATGAAGCTAATGGGTTAGTGAATTAGATTAACTCTTGAGAAAACATCAATTTAATATTTTGAAAAATAAAAAGAAATGTTAATAACTTACTGTAACACTGAATGCAAACTTGATCTAAGATATTTGAAAATTTGGGTGTTAATGGTGGCAAAGGTTCCAGCTGGATTCTTTTGAAGTCTTCAGGACAGTCCTTCTTTAGATGACCCTCTCGTTTGCATAAACTGCAAACTACTGTAGGAGACTGCAGGAAGATGGCAAAGCAAAACAAGACTTAAATAATGGAGCCTTGAATCTTTTTTCCAAAGTACACATTGTCCACCTCACATTCCAAAGGAATGAAAATATAGTGGCATGGCCACTCCAAACACACTCAGGAGAAAAAGGTAGTTATTTTGACTACCCAACAGCATTTCTTTTCTCCTCTGCAAATTCCCAAGAGATTAATGAGGGCAGTGGACCTAGTGGCTGCACTGGAGTGAACCACTACTGAGACAGGTGAGAGCCCTGGTTTAGTACATGAAAATCCAAAGTACATGCATTAAAACTCTTTCAAATCTCCTAGTTCCATGTATAGGAGTGGTACTGATTACCTTGCCTTTGGTGAAGCTGAGTTTACTAAATTCATAGAAGAAATCAGACTGGTTCACAGTTGAATTTTCCTCACATACACTTTCTTCTTTAAGGCTGATTTTATTAAGTTCCGTTAGTAGGTTTCCATCTACATGGTGTTTTCCACATTCTTTCAAGTCTTCATACTTAGCAGATCCATCTAATTCCACATCCTCTTCAGACAGGGCATCCTCATCACCTGATCCAGTGAAGGTGTTGTCTAATTCATCTCCATTAGCAATGTCATCCTCATCTTCCCTTCGGGAAATGGAGAGCCGGGGTTCTTCTTCCTCCTCCTCGTCCTCCTCTTCCTCATCAGAGTGAAGGATTCCTGATATCCGGCTCTGTCTTGAAGGGGTAAAGTGGCTTACAGCATCTCCAAGTTCATTGGTATCTTCTATGCTTTCTTCATCAACATCAGCCTTGGCATATGAAGTAGGAAATTCATCATACTCTTTAGCTATAGGATTTTTGAAGCCTTCTAGACTCAAAGTGGTATCTGTCTCCTTAGTTCCTGGGCTGCCACAGGTAACAAGCGCTCCACACTTGCTACTACTTAAAGCTTGATCATCAGCAGTCAAAGGATGCTTGCTTTCCTTTCCACTTTTTTCTTTCTTATTTTTACTTCCTGTTTCTTGATGATGTACTTCAATGTCCTTAGAGTCACCAGAACTGACTTTTGCCTTAATACAGTCAGAGTTTTCCAGGTGGACACTGATGTGTGAGTTTCCCATCTTCTCTGCTGATGGGCTTTGAAAGTTTTCAGCAGTCTCTTTAAGAGTAAGTGGCTGGGCCTTGCAGGTGTTTGCAGTTGAACTGGCAGCACCAGAACCTTGAGCCAAAACTGAGTTTTTGAGTTTATCACCTTTCGCTTGTACCTCTGGATCATGTTTTGCTATTTCTTTAGAACGTTCAGAAGTACAGCTGACAGTACTCAGAGGCTTTGGAAGGCTGGATTTCATAACTTTGTGTGGAAGAGCAAAATATTTATACGTTGTCCTTAAACAATGAAGTATATATTCAAACACAGGTTGATTATTTAGGGTCCTTGCCACATTTCTTTTTATAGAGTAGGGATCTGTAATGAAAAAAAAAAAAAAATCCACTACTTCACACATTTCTATTTTATGTTTTAAAAACCAGCCTGCTACATAGATAAAGACAAAAATAACAGTACAACTTATCATTTATCTTATGTGCTTTTTTTTAAAAACTGGGGATGGGGAGTAAGAAGATACAGTTTTAAAAACAAAAAGAAATGCTTTCTTAAACATCTGCTCTATGACGACCCATTCTATTCAGAACCATTACCCCTTCCCTACTCTGTCCTATGACTGTGGAGGTAAAAAAAAAAAAAGTCATCAGTGTGGCTCTCATGCCCTTGGGAAGCGGGGTCTTCCCTCTGGGCTCTGCTGAGTGCTCTGCCTCCCCACTCAGCCAGGCCCTGTGGTTTGTAGAGCTTACCTCCACTCTTCTGCCCTGGGAAGCCCCATCACTGAACTGGCTGGACTGAATTCAGGGGCGAGAGGGAGGCACCAGGAGGAGACACCACTTCTCTCAATCTTTTCTCCTCCCCTAGAACTCCAGCAGGTTAGGCAATTGGCCAGAAGAGCTGAGCCAGAGAAACTGCAGGGGAGGGTTTAAAAATGTGAGATCCCCATGACTGCACACAGAATTTATGCAAAATGCAAAAAACCCTCTTATGCAATATAAGGCTTGAAAAAAATCAAGCAAAAATAAGAGAATTCCATTTAGGAGGTTCTTTAAATTATTTGAAGGAGGAGAATTAAGATTTCTAGAGGGGTTCCCATCTCCTGACTTTGTAAAGCTGATAGGAGCTCGTTCATTTAGAGGAGTCTACAGGGCACACCAGTATGTCTTTCATATAATGGTTTCAAACTCATTTAAGAGCTAAGTGTTTTTAAAGAGAAAAGGTGTTTTTATGAATAAGTTCTAAATATTACTGCAGGTATTCCAAAAACAAACTCTCTCCATGGAGAGAAATTTAATGAAGAATGTTGTTTTTCATGAGAAAAGGTATCTTCCTCAACCTCTGTAAAACTAAACAACATCAATAACAATTCACGAAAGGACTGAATCTAAAGATTCAGAAACGATAACAGCGAAGAGGAAAGGGGGATTTACATGTCACTTGGAGAAGACTTTTTAAGCATTTAAAGTTATTAAGCAATTTACAAAGAAAATAAGGACACACACAGCTATTCCTTTTAGTTGCATGAATAATTATTTTTTATCACAGCACTTAAAAAACTCAGGATGAACAATTTGGTCCCTTGGAAAGATCTACTGTAATGCATGCAAGATTCTCGCTATCTACTTCATCTTTGGGGTCAGGCCTACCTTACATGTAGAAGCTGAAAAAAAGATCGAAATAAAAAAGCATGCTGTTAGACTGATACCTTAAAAAAAGGGGGTGGGGTGGGGATGGGAATTAAAGATAAATATTTTGAGATACCTTCAATGGCAATGCGTTTTTTGGGCCAATCCTTTGATTCACGAGATATCGATTCTTTGACACGGATACTTATCACTAAATCAGCCAAATTAAATTCTAAAGCATAGAATCGAAGCAATTCCACCCAGAGTTGCCCAATTGGTACTGAAGGCTGCTGTTTTGAATCAAATATTAATGGTACCTATTAACAGCAAAGAGAAAATATACAGGTTATTTCAGATGTCAGTACAATCTTAAAAATCAGAGATCTTCAAGCATCAAATTAAATATATCTGAAAAACCTTAGCAAGGATATGAATCAGCAGTCTATCTTGATAAATCACATTCTAGGTTCTATTTTGATTGTGAGGAAACAGCATTCCTTCACTGAATTCCGGGATTAAAGTTATGTTAAAACCTAGTCAGTATCATAGGAATAGACGGGCAGCACATAACCAAGCAGCACTTCTAATTTTGAAGTCTTAAGGGCCGGTGGAGAGAACTGTGCTCCACTGCTACTACTCTCAGCACTGAGTTCTCCCTGTTCCTGCCGCCAGAGGGCGCCTTTACACCGTTAAGACACAGAAATGGACTGCAGTTGTTTGCATAGAGTAGAAGGAAAAATGCTCCTCTCACTTGCTCTGAGAAGTTACATTAAGTTCATTGGTTCTTCCAGCAGCAACTGATTTTAAAGTCGAATAAATAACCCTTGATATCAGAAATTAATACAAGTTTTCCACTCACAGACTCATGATAAGATGTGACATACTGTGATATAATACAGTGGAAAGTTCAAAGGACTTAGAAAAGAAAAAGAGGGTCCAAATACTGACTTTGTCACGTCACAGGTTTTGACTGCTTTGTGACTTAGCTTCTTCATTCTTGGACTGGCAGTATAGCTCAGAAGCGAAGAGAACTGGCTTTTGAATAGTACATGCTAAGCTTTCAAATCCAGCTCTTCCATTTACTAGCTGTGTCTGATCCTGGTGATGGTATATAAGCTGTCTAAGCCTCAGTTTCCTCATCTGAACAATGAGGATCATAGTACCCACCTCATAGGGCTGTTGGGAGGACTGAGTGAGAGAGAGTCTGTTAAGAGCTTAGCACAGTGCCTGGCACACATGTTCAAAAAATGGTCGCTATCATTATCTGCAGAGTAGGGATGATACCACCTATAACACAGGATAGTTATGAGGATTAAATCAGAAACAAGGGAAAGCATCTGGTAGACTGGTTGCTATCTGTATTTTTTCATTTAGGTATAGTCTTTTTAAATACAAGAAATCCATTTATCATTGAAACCATGTCACAACTGTAAGATGCTCTTAAGAGGTAATTTAGTTCAACTCCCATATGCTACAAGAGAAGGAACTGAAACCCAACGAGTTTATGTGGCTTGTGTGGCAGAAGAACAATGTCTCCTGATCCCAGGCCAGTGCTCTTTCACCACACTATGAAATGTCAACACTGTCCAGACCTCACTTAATTTTAGAAGTGGCAGCATGATTAATCTCTCCAATTAGCATTCAAATGCGAAGATAAAAGTATTTAAGTGGTCTTTCAGCAGTAGCCTTTCCTTATAGGGTATACAAATTTGCTTCCAATTGCACTTTAGTATATTAAGCTTCAAAATAAGTGGTGTGGTCACAGATTTATTCAGTAAATCTCAACACAAAGGTTCTGTGAAATAAGTTAAAGTCATCAGGTGGATTTACAAACTAAACCAGATTAAAAATGTAGTTGTTTTGGTCCCACAAACAACAGTTGAGGACACGGAGAAACCCCCAGAAATGGAAAGTTCCATTAGATCTCACCTCTTTATCCATATATTCAACATTTCATATTGTGAAATGACTTCACAATATCATAACACGGAACTTAAGAGACCTCTGACATATGTAGACTAGTGGTACTTACATTATTGTTATTTTTTTAAAACACAGAACACTGTATTTTTCAAATAAAGTAAGACTAGTAGCTAGCATTTACTAAATGCTTACCATATACATTTCATGGGAAATAGATGGGGAAACAGTAGAAACAGGGTCAGACTTTATTTTTTTGGGCTCCAAAATCACTGCAGATGGTGACTGCAGCCATGAAATTAAAAGATGCTTACTCCTTGGAAGAAAAGTTATGACCAACCTAGATAGCATATTGAAAAGCAGAGACATTAACTGGCCAACAAAGGTCCGTCTAGTCAAGGCTATGGTTTTTCCAGTGGTCATGTATGGATGTGAGAGTTGGACTGTAAAGAAAGCTGAACGCCAAACAATTGATGCTTTTGAACTGTGGTGTTGGAGAAGAGTCTTGAGAGTCCCTTGGACTGCAAGGAGATGCAACCAGTCCATTCTCCAGGAGATCAGCCCTGGGTGTTCTTTGGAAGGAATGATGCTCAAGCTGAAAACTCCAGTACTTTGCCCACCTCATGCAAAGAGCTGACTCATTGGAAAAGACTCTGATGCTGGGAGGGATTAGAGGCAGGAGGAAAAGGGGACAACAGAGGATGAGATGGCTGGATGGCATCACTGACTCAATGGAAGTGAGTTTAAGTGAACTCTGGGAGTTGGTGATGGACAGGGAGGCCTGGTGTGCTGCGATTCATGGGGTGGCAAAGAGTCGGACATGACTGAGCGACTGAACTGAACTGAACTGAACTACCATATGCTCGGCACTGAGTTAAGCATTCTATACATTGATGACCCTATGAGAAGGTACCAATATCATCTCCATTTACAGGTGAGGAAACTGGGACACAGAAAGATTAAATCACCTGCCCAAAGACACATAGCTAGAAGTGGGTGAGCTGGGATACAAATTCAAATATTCTGGCTCCATAGTCTGTGCTCTTAGCCAACACTGGAACCCCACACAGACAAATGACACAAATGGTGTGTTCTGGTGGCAGCTCAGGTAGGTGCCACCACCACCATTCTCTTCCCCTCAACAAAACCAAGAATATGTGATTCACCAATATCTCCCCATTTTAGGCCAGAGTAAACAAGAGCTACAGGAGTGACATGACCTGTTTGTGAAGAGCTGGGATTAGAATCCGAGTCTCAGAGGTATTTTGTGGATATTACTGTCATTTTATCCCAAAGGGATATGGGAAAGCTCATGGAGTCAAGGACTGTTTACCAATTTGGGTCAGAATCCTACTGTTATGTTGCTTAGATTTTTGTTTGAAATTCTAATGACAGCTTGTTCCTTGTTCATAAATTCTCCTTCTCACTACTAACTGTATGAGTAAGGACAAGTATACTAGCATAGGCTTATTCACTGTTATTTTAGCAATTTGAGGTTAGTTAACTTTTCTTATATTTAAACCTCATAATATAACCTAAGACCTAAGCTCTTGCAGGATAGATAGGAACTTATTTTTGAATTCTCAGCCTCTTTCATAGCACCTTACACAGAGAAGAAACCACGTAACTGTGGATTCAATGATTTGCAATTTTACCTTTTATTCCTTGTCTATTCAAAGAACTGAACAGACTTGAAATTACACAGTTATGAAATAATTAAAGATAGTTGAGAAAAGAAAGGAAGACTAACACATAAACTCCACAATTAACAACTGAATTAAAAATAAATGGTAAGACCAGACATGAGAGAGAACAGACCTGTCCCCTTTTAATGGCCATTTCCTTTGGTGCCTCCTCTTTTGTTGAGTCCACATCCCCTGCAACATTATCAGTGTATTCCCAGACCACAGAGTCTTTCTCAATTTCTTTAAGGTTGAAGTTTCCTAATTTGTTTAGTGAGAATCCTTCAATCTAGGAAAAATTAAACACACATTATAAGGCAGAAATGATTTTTAAAACAATCACAGCATAAATCCTGGAAGACATGAAAAGTAACACAGTTCACTGAAAATATGAAAGGCATCTTTTATCAAAAGATTATCTTTGAGACATCTGTAAATTTAAAGAGAAAAATTCAAGGTTTTGATTTGCAAAAGAAATGGTGATTTTGGGAAATAGTGAAGTGAAAGTTGCTCAGGCATGTCCAATTTTTTGCAACCCCCATGGACTATACAGTCTATGGAATTCTCCAGGCCAGAACACCTGAGTAGGTAGCATTTCCCTTCTCCAGGGGATCTTCCTAACCCAGGTCTTGGGCATTGCAGGTGGATTCTTTACCAGCTGAGCCACAATGGAAGACCTTTTGGAAATAATTTTTTAGTAAATAGTCTAAGAGACCACGGCCTAGGCCTAAGGCCATGGTTCTGGTGTAAAACCACCTAGGCCCAAACCTCACTCTCTTAGGCACTAGCTGTGACACCTTCAGTAAGGTCCTTGTTTTATGTCTCAGGTTCTTGTAAAAAGGGCTAACACTAGCATCTCCTTAATGGGACAGTTAAGGAAAAAATAATGGACATAAAGCATTTAGACAGGGCATGGCATACAGTAAGTGCTCAATAAACATAAAGCATTTCTTTGGACATGGTTAAGATGCTTAAGAAAACCATAGGCTCAAAAGGTCTAAGAAATGTGGAACAAACGTGAACAGATTTCTTTACTGTAGGTATAGTGGGATTTTTCACAGCCTTTAAACATGCTAACGTACATAATGAATTATGGGTTAGGGTATGACTGTGGTAGCCTGATTCTCCAATGTATTTTCACATTAAATGGACAACTTCTGTGGTTTACCTGACAGAACAATCCTAAAACGTGACATCATGTCGCTCCCCTGCTCAAAAAAATTTCCTTCTAACTCAGGATGAAATGTGGTCTTTTCTAGGGCCTAGGTGGTGCTTCCCAGGTGGCTCAGTAGTAAAAAAAGAGTTCATCTGAAATGCAGATGTGGGTTCAATCCTGGGGCTGGGAAGATCCCTGGGGGGAGGAAATGACAACCCACTCCAGCATTCTTGCCTAGGATATCCCAGACAGTGGAGTCTATAACCCTTAGTAATTGTTCTGCAACTCTTAGATATTCCGTTCTATTTCTTATTCATTCTTTTCTTCGTCCTTGCTTTTCAGTTTAAGAAGTTTCTACTGAGTAAAGTTTACTGATTTTTTTTTCCTCTAGAGCCCTAAACATATTAAGTCTTATTGTTAAAATTCCTGGTGAAATAATTCCAATGCTTGCTGTTTCTTCAAACCTATGACTTTGCCTTTTAGTACGCCTTATAATTTTTTTGTTGAAAGCTGCGTAAAACCCTGTGGTGTGAGGTTTTTTTCCTTTATCTGGCTGGAGTCAGGCAATGTACTGTTTGTTGCAGCTGTAGACATCAAGGGGCTATAACTTCTGTTGGTATCCTTGTTTTTGTCTGCTCTACTGTTTTTGGGTTTCCCAAGAGACTTCTTAAATGAACTCATTCTACTGTAACCTCATTATTATACAGGAGGCCGAATGATGCTGCAGTGATCTGTGAAGAGAGGGGAGATATCCTACAGTTCTATGATGTCTCAGTCTTTTAGTGAGACTGTGATCCTGGGCTCAACCGTCACTTCGTGTTTCTTAGTAGTCCTGCCAATCTGAGGTGAGACAGGGAACAACAGAATGTTGGAGTCGGGTATTTTTCCTTGCCCCAGGTCAGTCAGGCCCTGATAAATCTCAAGGTGGTTCAGTTCAGATTAGTTGCTTAGTTGTGTTCGACTCTTTGTGACCCCATGGACTGCAGCACACCAGGCTTCCCTATGCATCCCAACTCCTAGAGCTTGCTCAAACTCATGTCCCTTGAGTCGGTAATGGCATCCAACCATCTCATCCTCTGTCATCCCCTTCTCCTCCAGCCTTCAATCTTTCCAGCATCAGGGTCTTTTCCATTGAGTCAGCTCTTCACAACAGGTGGCCAAAGTACTGGAGTTTCAGCTTCAGCCTAGTCCTTCCAATGTATATTCAGGACTGATTTCCTTTAGGATCTCCTAGCAGTCAAGGAACTCTCAAGTCTTCTCCAACACCACAGTTCAAAAGCTTTAATTTGGCGCTGCTCAGCTTTCTTTATAGTCCAACTCTCACATCCACGCAAGACTACTGGAAAAACCATAACTTTGACTAGATGGACCTTTGTTGGCCAAGTAATGTCTCTGCCTTTTAATATGCTATCCAGGTTGGTCACAGCTTTTCTTCCAAGGAGCAAGCGTCTTTTAATTTCATGGCTGCAGTCACCATCTGCAGTGATTTTCGAGCCCCCCAAAATAAAGTCTCTTACTGCTTACATTGTTTTCCCATCTATTTGCCATGAAGTGATGGGACCAGATGCCATGATCTTAGTTTTCTGAATGTTGAGCTTTAAACCAACTTTTTCACTCTCCTCTTTCACTTTCATCAAGAGGCTCTTAGTTCTTCTTTGCTTTCTGCCATAAGGGTGGTGTCATCTCCATATCTGAGGTTATTGATATTTCTCCCAGCAATCTTGATTCCAGTTTGTGCTTCATCCAGCCTAGCATTTTGTATGATATACTCTGCATATAAGTTAAATAAACAGGGTGACAATATACATCCTTGACGTACTCCTTTCCCAACTTGGAACCAGTCCATTGTTCCATATCTGGTTCTAACTGTTGTTTCTTGACCTGCAACAGATTTCTAAGGAGGCAGGTAAGGTGGTCTGGTTTTCCCAATCTCTTTAAGAATTTTCCAGTTTGTTGTGATCCACACAAAAGCTCTGGCATAGTCAATAAAACAGAAGTAGATGTTTTTCTGGAACTCTCTTGCTGTTTTGATGATCCAGTAGATGTTGGCCATCTGATCTCTGGTTCCTCTGCCTTTTCTAAATGCAGCTTGAACATCTGGAAGTTCACAGTTCACATACTGTTGAAGTCTGGCTTGCAGAGTTTTGAGCATTACTTTGTTAGTGTGTGAGATGAGTGCGATTGTGGGGTTGTTTGAACATTCTTTGGCATTGCCTTTTTTTGGGACTGGTATGAAAACTGACCTTTTCTAGTCCTGTGGCCACTGCTGAGTTTTCCAAATTGGCTGGCATATTGAGTTCAGCACTTTACAAGGAGGTTCAGTTCAGTTCAGTTGCTCAGTCATGTTCGACTCTTTGTGATCCCATGGACTGCAGCACACCAGGTCTCCCTGTCCATCACCAACTCCGGGAGTTTACTCAAACTCACGTCCATTGAGTCGGTGATGCCATCCAACCATCTCATCCTCTGTCATCCCCTTCTCCTCCTGCCCTCAATCTTTCCCAGCATCAGGGTCTTTTCAAATGAGTCAGCTCTTCACATCAGGTGGCCAAAGTATTGGAGTTTCAGCTTCAACATCAGTCCTTCCAATGAACACTCAGGACTGATCTCCTTGCAGTCCAAGAGACTCTCAAGAGTCTTCTCCAACACCACGGTTCAAAAGCATCAATTCTTCGGCGCTCAGCTTTCTTTATAGTCCAACTTGGCTCTGGTAAAATTGTTTCCCTTGAGGGCAGGCTTTTACCTAAGACAGCAGAATGTTCTAGGCAATGTCAAATTGACAACCTATTTCCTGGATAGAGGATTTTTCCTGGATCTTTACCCTGAGAACCTGGTGGGTATTTCTGGAGATAAAACTCATGAAATGAGCACCCTATTAATGGGCCCCCTGCTGTTTTCCCACTTTCACACTTATCCAAACTGAACTTCCAGAATCACAGTTTTTTTTTAGCCTGGTAGTCATTCCAGTGGCAGGATTCTGTTCCTGGGTTTCTGCTCTGACAAGTTATATACCTGCCTGTCTCTCCAATTTGGGGGCCAGTGGTTTTCTCCATGACCCCACTTCTCTGAAGGATCTAATAAGAGTTGTTGATTTTCAGCATGCTTAGCTTTTTTCTTTTTGTGAGGATGGAGTGATGACTTCCAAGATCCTTATATGGTGCACTGGATTGATCAACAATCAGTCAGAGATGTGCTGAGTTGCCAGAAAGAATTAAGGGTTCCACTTCTCTGTATTTTCCCTCTTTGTTCTTTTTCCCTTTATTATTTGGTGGCCCAAGGTCCTCTGCCCAGAAAGAGGAATGGGTTTTCTACTAGTAAAGCCTTTAGGGTAAAGCCACTGAAAAACAGGAACTCACTCTGTGTTGGTCATTTGCTTAATTTTTGGCTTCTCTCTAAAGTCTGTCTGAGTTTTTCAGTCTCCAGAGCCTTCAGGTTGTTTTTTTATGTGTTTTGTTGAGAATTTACAGCTGTTATTTCCAGAAGGATCACTTGTTTAGGAGTTCAAGCCTCCACCCAATAAGAGGAACTTGACTTTCTACTGAAGGAGAAAAGGACCACATCTGTTCTCCTACCTTGTTCTAGGAGTTCCACATTCATGATCTCATTTCAAAATTTCTCAGATGAGTCTTTCCCCAAGGCTCAGAGATTAAACAACTTGCTCAAGGTTATAAGGATTTTAGTGGCAAATCCTGGGTGACTCTCAGGGCTGGCAAACTTTTAACACTTGACGCTACTCTTCTTTCTACTGTATTATCTGGCATTCTTAAAGTGAAAATAATTGTTTCCTAAGGGTTAACTTTATATAATCTAAAATAAGAACAATTCAAAAAAAATTTACTAGGAGACTAGTAAAATATTGTTGTAGGGAATAAAAGAAGCTAAGAAGACAGGGTTACAGCTAGTCATCATTCACAACTCACATATCAGTATCAAATGATAATAAAACGGAAATTTTAATTGGGAGTAAAAGGTCAGAGAGACAGTCTCCAACATGAAAGAGATCTGAGTAGGTTGGGAGAAAATGGCCAAAAGATTTTTGAAAACACAGATCAGAGCACAGAAATATGATACTCTAAACTTCTTGACAAAGAATCTAATATTATTCACCCATGTATTACTTTCAGGGCTTAGTACAATGACTAACATACAGAGTGATTTAAAGATTTTGAAGAAGTTAACAGTTTGGATACTTTCATATACATAATTTTGAGGTTTTCAGTAGATTTTCTACAGAAACAGTGATAAAAAATATTTGGCATGAACAAGGCACTGAATTTCTTTTCTGTCACTTGCTGTATATTTTTGATTAATATTCTAGCAGAAACCAGCACACCGATACCTGACTAGTTTAAAAAGGTGAAAACTAAGATCACTTTGGCTCAGGCAGTAGTCTGCCTTATTTGATATATACAGTTCAATCCAGTGTTTGACCACTATATACTTGTTTTTGTCATTAAATTTTCAATAAATAAATGGCATAATCAAAACCAAATTCTGTCATCTTAGAGAACTTCTAGTATTACTGCCAAGGAAATAATACACTTGGCTATAGACAAGGTATTCAGGCTTCTCTTAAGCAAACCCTGAGGAGATTACCATCACCAGAAGAGAAATGCTTTTTTTCCTGCATCTTCACATCAGTGACAGATGCCCACTTCAGAGATGATGAAGACACAAGAAAAGGCAGATTTCACTAAGACAGCAGTGATATGGCAACACAGACAACCTCTTCTCTGGCCTTTTTTTTGGTCCAGGAGTCCAACTGGTTTGGTTGTATCTTAAACTCCTATCTCTCTTGGATCAAAGTGAAAAGAAAACTTCAAAGACTTTTTCAAAGACTTTCATATCAGACTTAGGTCTGATGAAAAGGGTTATTTGTCAACTAAGGGTTGACTTTGTTCTCTGACCCTTTTTTTCACCAGAACAGACTAGAAAGGATACCCTGAATTTTTTCATTTCAGTACCACAAGCACAAGGAGAACTCCCTTTAGGCAACTGGGTCGCAGCATAGCAGACTGCAATTCCTAAAGCCAGGACAGTGTTTCTGCTTCAGCCTTTGTTCTCAGGGCCTGCCTGATAAAGGTCCTTGCTTAATTCTCAACATATTTAGTGTAAAGAAAAAAATTATATACATAATATCCATAATTAAGAACTATGGCTGTGGAACATCTCCTCCTTAAATGATGAGAATCCTGCATATGGTAAGAAGACAAGTAGTTAAAATATTGGATGTATCACAGTAAGCTTTTACCAAGTGAGGCTTTCTATAAAATAAGGATACACATAAGACTTTTATGAAGGAATTTTACCTAGGGATTAAAAGTGAGGCATTTCAAGAGAATGAAAATAACCTCATTTTGACTTTGAGATGGCTCCTTCTTAAATCTTACTACTTGAATAAATCAGCTCAACTTTAATTTATCCAGAAAGAAAGAGTGGTCACCTTACTGAAGTCTTTTTCATCTTAAAGATTACAGCAAAATATTATTTAAGAAGTGACTTATAAGTTCTGCATCTTGTAGTATGAGTAGCAATCTCAGCACTTACATTTTCTTTTGTTTCACAGGGTAGAAAGAGAACAAAAAGACCAGTAAAAGAAAGTGAGAGCCAACTGAATGCTTTCTATGGTCTGTCTGGAGGTGATACATAAATTCAAGTATCAAATTATAAAACTGTACCCAAATAAAATGTGTAGCAAATGATAATGTAGGTTCATATTCTCTTGTCTGTAAACCTCAAGATCATGTGCTCCATAAATTTTAAGTTTCTTCAGTTTAGAAAAGTAACAGTCTCCCTAGCAGAGTATATGGCAGCATCTTGTAGCCAAATACATTAATATTTCAGTATTGAGAGGCATCAATTTTCACAATAATAGGATAAATAAATTCATGTCAGTTCTGGTTAGGTTTTTAGACTTTGAAATTACGCACAAGGGATTGTGGCCCCATAATAAAATCAATATTGGATACAAAAGCAAAAAATGTTTTATACCCATGATCCTAGATAAACAGGCAGAAGGGGTTCTTTCCTCTGTTGAAGAAAGAAAATGGCCATCAGAGCAAACACATAAGGTGGTAAACCTCCTTCTTCAGGGCGATCTATACTGCAAAGCTACAAATGAGAGAAAAGAGGATAAGCATTCTTTTGTACCAGCTTGTCATTTATGCAATCCGGTCTAAAATCTGTTAATTCATTTCCATTTATCACGTGATTTACTCTTCAAAATGAAACTCCACAATGACAAAATACCCAACTTCCTTATACTTGTGTTGTAAACACATATTGTGGTTTTCAGTGACAGTTCCACTTCAAATTTTTCATTTTGTTAACTAAACTCACTTGTGAAAGGCTCTAAAAATCTATTTATTTTTTGATATCCACGGTAAATCCATTCACTTGGTTCAAAAACTTGTTAAGTCAAAATAATGATTCGTAAAATAAACGTAAGCCAACTGGCTTTGCTCAGTTTAATGGCCCCCTCATGCTTAGCTGCTACCTCGAAAATGCATGCTTTGGTCAGAAACATAATTAGAGGAAAGAAAGCAGGCAAACCAATTAGCACTAGCAGAAAATAACAACTTAGTGATGAAGCAGGAGGCTGCTTTCAAAGCACATCATATTGTGATTACCAATTCACTCAATTAAGAGTGGGGCATCCTCTGTCCCTGTTGCATCTTTGAGTCAAGCAACAGGAATTATGTATTGTCACTGCCATGTCCTAATCCATAAAGCCTTTGGCTTTTTTCTACACAGAATCTCAAGTTTATAATCGTGATGGGACCTTACATTTTGGAGAAACGTTAGATACTCTCGTGTTCACCTGAGCATTTCATTAGGATACCATGTTTAAAATACTGTAGAAATGTAAAGCAAGATTAGATAGTGGCTTTCATTTTTTGGGAGTCTTTGGGTATATTATTGGGGCTTCCCAGGTGGCTCAGTGGTAAAGAATCCACCTGCCAATACAGGAGATGCAGGTTAGATCCCTGGGTTGGGAAGATACTTTGGAGAGGGACATGGCAACCCACTCCAGTATTCTTGTCAAGATTCCACGGACTGAGGAGCCTGGAGGGTTGCAGTCCATGGGGTCGCAAAGAGTCAACATGACTGACTAAGCATGGGTTTATTACTGGATGGTATGAGAGACTTTATCTCAATTCTCCTGTATCTGAGACTCACTTCAGGAAACTAGTTAAAATGTAAACTTGTAGGCTATAACTCAGATTTGACCTACAAATCTAATTTTTAGTAAGTATCATAAATCATTGATCTTTTGAACAATATGCTATAGTCAAACAGAAACAGTATGTTTTTCTTTCTATATATATTAAAATTTCTAATACTCAGATGCCAACTCTCTTGATGTCTATAAATATGCATCCAAACATTTAAGATTAAATGAACCATGTAAAAATCAAAATGTACTGCTTAGGCATACGTAGAATGTATTCATTCATTTAAAGAACTCAAACCTACCTTTGCCCAGTACCTAAATGCAATCACCAGAGGAACCAGCTTTGATTCTAGTTTTCCAAGGGCAGTTAAATGATTTGTTGTCAGACAAGCATTTTCATTTCCTGCACTCACTTTACAAAGAAGACCACTGGTGGGGGGTAGAGGGTGACAATGGGAAGGAAAAAGAGAAAGATAAAGTGTTATACAGGTATCAGGTTTCTTTTACACTACTACCAACTAATTTACACTGAAAATAAATACCTTAAAAATGAAAATAAAAAACTCATTAAACCCTTATGGGTCATTTAAATAACTGGCTTTAAAAAGACAGGGCAGCTATTTTCTGGGTAAACTTTTTTTTTTAAGAACTAAAACTGTCACATTTTCTTATATTAAAACAGTTTTTAGGGGGAAATGCAAAGAAGTGTAAAATGTTTCAAACGGGAGTATGAATTCATCTTAGTAGGAGCAAAAGTGTTTTCCCTAGCTAGAGGAATCTGCTTGATGGTGACTGATTACAGCCTACAAACCACCCATCTACAGTGGGAATGGGAGTGTTTCCAGATGGAGAGAGAGAGCTGGGTGAAGTCATACCAACTGTTTTCAGTACTGTTTAAAATGCTGCTAAAAAGAATGGCAAATAAAGGTGATCAGAGCAAGTAACTATTTGATAGTTTTTTAATTTTTTTACTGAAATGGATCAAAATGCTTCCTTTTTATATTTTTTCCTTTTAAGTACTTTTCTTCTTTTTAAGATAAAACACTTTTTCCTCTTGGGTTAAACACCAACAGTAGAGGGAGAAAGCTAATAGTAAGCTTATGAAATTAACCACACAGGAGCTTGTAATTCTAGAAACTGGACATTAAGATGTAGTAAAGTACAAGTGCTTTTGGCAAGCTGATACTTAATAAACAGCTTAAAAAGACAGAGACCTTTGCTTTTCTCTGCACACCACCACTGGCACCCGAGCATGGAAATCTGCATCAACATCAATAAAAGAGTCTGGAAAAAGAAAAGAATATTACACAGATTAGTTAATTAAGCCTTTGTATAAAAGCACAATTAGATAAAGTACAAGTACCAGCTGTGCATCATCTGTTGGGTCTTTCAAAAGACCATTATGAAATAAAGCTCTTAAGAGATGATTATGAAATAAAAATGACTTGAAAAGGAAAAAGTATTCTACTCAAGAATCAAGTAATCACATTAATTTAAAACCCTTATTTTACAAAATTAATGTCTGATTAGAAATGGCTACATTATTGAACTAGAACATTTAAATGTTATGTCAGTTAACATAATTATAAATACGGATAGGACAATAAAAAACAAAACTGCTGCAAAAGCTACTAAAACATGTGGCGTCAAAATACATACTGACTGAACTAAGAAGAAAAGTTTAAACGTTTCATTCAGTCAAAACAAAAAGGATGGGAAAGACTAATTCAGGGATGAGACAATTTAACCAGGCCTATGGAAAGCACACAAGCTGTCAAGTCCCAGTTGGACATTACTTTGGACATATGATAACATACCTAGGAACAATTATTTGCTGATTCATTAATCTGAGTTGAGTCACACTATTTATTATTCATAAAGTATTAATTTGAGCCATGGAATATAGATGAACATCCTTTAGTTTTAACCTCAAGAGTAAATTTTACATATTTTGACTCTTATCAGTCTTAGGCTAGGGCCTGTATAATCTTTACAAATTGTGACATTATCACCAAGCAAAAAGCTTTACTTACAAAATACTTATTCTGCATAGTAGAACAACTGCATAGTAGAACAAGACTCCAATTAACCTGCTAATAATTCATGGGCATTTGCTTTAGTTTTTTTATTGGCTATTACTCATATAAGTAAATCAAAAAACATGACTTCCTATTTTCAAAGCTTGAGAAATAAGATATATTTAAATTACAGACAAAAAAAAAAAAATTAACAACAAAATTTGGAAAGAATTTGGCCTTACCATTGTTATTTAAACATTCTTGGACAAGTAAGAGAACATCTGGCTGAGACATCTAGGAAATAAATCAATGAATACATCAAATAATTCATAAGTACTTTGGCATCACTGAGATAATACACAGTCATCTGAATTTACCCAAATGCCTCTCCAAACTAGAAAGCACCTTACTACCTGAGTAAAGGAACTAATCATTATGCTATGTGCACACAGTCAGACACAGAGAGATGAGCACTGAAAGATGATGACTGTGGGTAAAAAGAGACTGACTACTCAGTTAACTCCTGATTCACTAATTCCTGAGTTAATTAGCCTCTTAGCAAATCTCCCAAGTTGTGGCTGCTGCTGCTAAGTCGCTTCAGTCGTGTCCGACTCTGTGCGACACGAGATGGTAGCCCACCAGGCTCCCCCGTCCCTGGGATTCTCCAGGCAAGAACACTGGAGTGGGTTGCCATTTCCTTCTCCAATGCATGAAAGTGAAGTCACTCAGTTGTGTCCAAATCTTTGCAACCCCATGGACTGCAGCCTACCAGGCTCCTCCGTCCATGGGATTCTCCAGGCAAGAGTACTGGAGTGGGGTACCATTGCCTTCTCTGAAGTTGTGGCTAGAAGCTGTCAAACTGTTAATACTATACTATTATTCTGTGAGACTACTTCAAAAAATTGCTTACTGTCTTGCCTTTCTCTAATCCTTGCTACACAGGGAACCAAAACCACTTAAAACCATGCATTAGATCCAGTTCTGACCCTCCTTAAAAACTCTGTCTGGCTACTTAATGCCCTTAGGCCAAAATGAAATTCCAGCTTCCCCTATTTTGGGATCCAGGCTACATCTCTATCCTAATCTTATGCTCCTCTTTCTCTAGGTCCCTTCACAGCCCTAACAATTTTCCCTTTAACTCCCTGAACAGGCCATGCTTAATGCCTGCAAATGATGTGCCCTCAAGCCAAAACACTCCTTCACTCTCTCCATCCCTTTTCATCTTTCAGAGTTCAGCTTAAATGTTATCCATTCAAAGGGGCTTCAGGACTGCTTGTATTCTGTCACAGAACCTTGTTTTCCTGAATTGCTCTTATTATAATAAATTATCTATACATAATTACTTATCTCCTTCACTAGGTATGAATTTCATGAAGAAGCAATCATATTTTTTTTGTCCTCTAGAACCTAGTATAGTGCCTGGCATATCACACAGACTCAAAGAATGAATGACATGAAATCAAAATAACTGCCATGCTGGTAAAATACTAATTAGAATTTAAGATTAAAAGAAAAGTAAAATCTTGGTCAACTGACCAGGTAGCTATAGCAATTGGGAATGGCAAGGATTGAGAGAGTGTGAAACAGAAAATCTGGGGGAGGAGGTCAGAAATCTTTATTTCTATTTTTAAGCAGTAACCCAAGTAAATGGGCATAAACCATTTGCAAACTGGCCTGCAGGAACCACCAGTAAGTAAATGAATAACCTATTAAAGTGCCTTCCAGTTTTAAAGTTCTGACTCATCAACATCTTTCTGAACCCTGTTTAAACCAGAAATCTAGGCTAGGTGCAGTTCTTCAAAAGTGTAATTATTTTTACAAGGTGGGTGTATGTAAGAGGGAACTCAGGAACAAATCGAGTTTGCAGGTCTTAAATGTTTATGTATATGTATATGTGTACATATATATACACACACACCACACCCGTTTGAAATCTGAAATCCTTCGCTGTCACTGCAAAGCTGAATTGTCAAGATAATATAATCTTTTCAAGTTAATAGAGCCAAGTAACGCCATCAGATTCACATGGTTAAAAAAAACCCAGTGTTTGAAGAAAGCATGAAAGGTATGTAGAATAAGAAGAAATACTCTTTAAAATTGAAGGCATGCAGAAGAACCTTAAAAAAAATTTTTGGGAAAAAATTATACTTTTAGAAACAAAGTAGTTTTAGGGGAAAAAAACCAACATTACACTTAAACTGTCCTCAAACATCTAAAATATATCCACATATAGCTCACATTTAGAGAAAAAAAAAATAGAACTTCCATACCACTCTGTGAAAATTCTAAGATTTATTTTGTACTTACAATGGCTGGAAATTGAATGTCAATGTTTATATCCGAATTTTTGAAACCCAATCTGCTATAGGATGACCCATATAATCTCAGAGAACAATCTAAAAAAAAAATTGTTTTAAATAAATAGAAGTCATTTATAAAGTAAAATTTCTCAAAAGTTAATGCAAGACACTGCTATTTCAGAAATGGAACCATCAATTAAAACTACACACAAAAGAAAAACAGTATTCAAGTCTGGCACAAGGAAAGGACATGAATGGGTGACTCTTTGCTCTTGTTTTCACTGTTATTATTTAAAAGGGAAGACTGCATTGAATGCAGTTTACTTTAATAGCCACTCTTTTCATACCAGTTGTAAAATACAATAATACTTCCTTTATTAATTCACATTTTGCAGAGAAAATACTGGCTGAAATGATTTTTAAAATATGGAAGTCGAAAAGAGATGTCTAACTTTGTTATATGTTTATAAACCTCCGAGTACACTGAAGAGTTAATGCAGATACTTCATTCACCTTTTTGAAAGCATACATAGGTGTAATTTACTATAAAGATCACGGTTCAGTAAAACAATAATCATAAAAATCAGCATTTCAATATGAATACTCATTACATTATGAACAAAAAGTTTAATTTAACATAATACAATCTTTTCAGGAAAACTTTAGAAAGTGATTATAATATCACTGATATAACTTAAAATGTTAGGCAGCAAGTGAGTCACTCTTTAGAGGAAGATATGTGTATGGTACCACCTATATTTATTTTATGGCATTTCCCCCCCAATGTTTTACTACTGTTGGGCCAAAAAAGGGAACTTTGTATCTTTTCTCTTTCCCAGGTTAAGTAAAGTAATTTATTTGGGTTTTAACAATTTTTTCCAAGACAAAGTACACTCAATTTTACAATGGAAATCTATGACAAAAATCAAAATTACAAATGACATCTCAGGAACTTGTCTACAACATCAAAGATGAGATATCTAATATAAGGAAATGAACAGATTCTTGTTCTTTATTTTTCTGAACACAAATATATGAATATGAATCATACTATATGAATATTTCAATAAAATGAATAGTTTGATGGGTAGTACAATGATAAACTCAAATAATGATTTCAACCCTGGCTGTGTATTAGAATCACTTGTGGAGCTTTCTATAAAAAAATAGTTTTTCATGGCTCCATAGACATAACTTAGAAACATCAATTCAACAGTGCACAAAATTTATTTATTATACATTAGTTTTCAAAGCTCATTTTAGATGGTGCAATTCTTTTAAGCATGGTTAAACAGAACTTTTTCTGGAAAGAAATAACTTGAAAATGACTCCAGGACACTTTAATTCAAAATATTCTGTCACTGTACATAGGTAGAAAGGTGTGGTGATCATTTTGTAATGTATAAAAAATATTATCACTATGCTGTACACCTGAAACTGATATACTGTAAGTCAATTATACTTCAACTAAAAAAGGAACTGAACTTAGAGATGGAGAATAGAAAGGTAAACAAAACATATACACAAGAGTCCCACGGTGCTCTAATAATACGGGACATGTAAACGAACACAATGAAATTCACAATGAAGACAGGTTAATAACAACATATGTAAAAGTCTTTGCTACCCCAGGGTAAGCCAGGAAAAACAAAAACATAAAGAGCTTCAGTACAAAAACATAAAAAACAAAAAACTGAGAGCTTTAGAACATGGCAAATTGATTTCTATTAGGCAAAAATTACTAATGTAAGAAAAATGAATGGGGTATTTTAGGTAGCTAAAAAGAAAAGCAAATCTAGAAAATACCTGGTAACTTGTGTTGGAACACATTTTCCATGATACGTTTAATTTCTAGTCTCTGTTCCAAGTTCTCATTGTGTAAGCCAAACTCCTGTACCACTTTGTCAATGGCAATACCAATTGCATTTATCTGGGAGGGTGTAGGCGGGGGTAACGTGGTGAGCAACTCTTCCTCTTGCTTCTCCTTTTAAGATCAATGTTGAGATTAAAAATGACTCACACCATTTTTACCTTCTACCAGTCACTGAGACAACACCCTGCACAGTACCCTCGAATATTTTTCTCAGCCCTCCTTCTCCCTTTAGCTGTGTTAGTCTTCATCTTATCAAACACGCACACATTTCTTTATGCACATAAAATGATAATAGAGGGAAGGGAGGAATAAGGAAAAAGTGTAAGGAAAGAACATTAGAAACAGTAATGGCAAATTATTTACTTTGTTATTACTGGCATAAGGACACATATCTAGGTTCCAGCATTGGCTTCATTCGTCCTGATACTGTCCTAAGGAAATTCACAAGACTACCCAGCAAAACATATCTGACCAGTATAAAGTATTCTGGTTAACATAAATTCAGTAATATAAATAACCAAATTATTAGTATCACAGTCTTAAGGAAAGTCATAAAGATGACAAGTAATAATTGACAAACATATGTGTTTAGGTTACATTACACTTACCTTAATGTTTTTCTTGTGCCTCTTCTCTTTGATATGCTTATGAGCAAATGCAATGGATTCAATTAAAACATCACAGAGTTTGCAGGTGTACTTTGCTGTAGGGTAGTTTCTTGGTCGCTACAATTTGAAGAGATTTACAGACATGTATATATTTGTATATAAATACATATTTAGAGAGACATGTAGAGAGAAAGATGTACAGAGACAAAATACAGGTAAACAAAAGCTGGCCAGAAGATGATTTCCTGTACACTTATTAAATTGTTAATAAATTACTGTCACTATCATTATGCTAATGATTGTTTTTTAAAAGAAATTCTAAAAAAAGAAACTTTATTAAGTCAAACTGAATATCACTTTTGATCTATAGTGCTTATATACCAAAGTAGGATATATAATTCATTAAAGCACATGTTCCAATTACTAACATAGTTTAAACCAAAACAAGGATTTTAACTAACAAATAAAGCTGTTACCCTTTTCAGCCTGTCGATGCAGTCTCTTTTCAGCCGCTCCTCAGCCTGCTGTAAGCCCAGCAGCTCCTTCGTTGAAAGCACAGACTCATCGATCACAGGGCCTTCCAAGTCTCCATCCTGTTCATTTTCGTCATTTCTAGTTCTCCGTGGCTTCCGAGGTCTGGACCTCGGTTTCTTGTTTTCTTAAGTTAGGGGGAAAATATTATTGGCGATACTGAATAACCCCAAGTCAAAAGCAGAACTTACATATTTATTCATGAACTCACGTGATAGCTGAATGACATCTGAACACAGAGCAAAAGGGAAGGTACACCTCTCCCATGGATAAAATGCTTAATTTTATGCTCATTAAGCACCTCAACATGTGGATACTCTAATCCACGGAAGCCATCTTTTCGGAAAACGAAAGACTTCTACTTCAACCATAAAATCTGATTCTATCATTTCTTCCTGGTATACTGCTGAGCTTACTCAAGCAATAGTAAAAATTATCACTTGAAAGCAAGTACATCAGTAATTCTAATGTAATTAATATAATATAATGTATAATGTACATATTTAATAATTTCTAATATATCTGTAAGGATACTTGGTATTCAAAAGAAAACTGTCCACATTTGCTTTCATTTTTTGTAAGTAAACAACCCCAATGGAGTAAAGATGGACAGTATATCTCCAAAGAACTCAGAAATCAACTTCATTCTTATCTGGAGTGAAAGTCCATCACTAAATTGTAAATCATGCAATCATAGAATCGGGCCCTCCCCCATGTTAACCTCAAGAAATTGAAGCCAAAATTTTATTTACTGAAGACAACTATTAACCATTTTATCTTTACTTTCATTTTAGCTTCTTTGATGAGCCTGCACAGAGCACATTTCAAATGAAAAAACAAAAACAAATTAGCAATTGAAATAAAAGCTTTCTGCAAATACAGACTAATTCATCTGGTTATAAACTCTGCTGTTAGTTCTATAGTCCTTATAATAAATGAAATCTGTTCCTTTTTTAAGAGTTAGGACTTTTCAACTTCAGTAAAACTGAAGACATTTGTGCAATTCATCTACAAAAAAAAAAAACTGTTCTAAACAGCTTCGGTAATCTCCATCAAGTTCTGAAAATGAAGTTGCTAGTACCATATAAAAGTAAAATGAAATTCATTTCCTCAATTAAAATTATGATTAAGTGGACTGAATAGTTTTTAAATGGCTTATCAAAAATTATTCTCTGAAAATATAAACCAACTGAAATGCTCTGCATGAAGCAGCTGCCACGACAGGTTTTCAGTGGAACTCATTCCTTGTAGAGCAGGTACAATGAATCAGTTAATTGAAAAGAAATTATGTTGGGAAAGGGAGGTATAGGGCCCTTAATTTAAAAAAAGAGCTATCACCAACAGCTCTGAAGGAAAAGCAGCACACAGTGTACTCAAACTACCCTGAGATGAATATAATGAAATTCTGCAAACAGCTTCGATACTACAATAAAGCAGCAATTAAAAAAATAAAGAAGTATTAGGACAAATAGTTTTTTTTTTAAAATAGGAATCAAAATAGACCAAACAAAATAGTAAAAGACAAATAGTTAAAATCAGTCTATTGCTTTTTAACACTCCCTCTATTCACAACTAAATTAGCACAATCTTTTAAGCGTGGTATTCCTGGTCTGAATAAAGCTTTGAGATAAGCAACTCTTTTAATTCAGAGGTGTGTCTATTCTAATTTGTTTATCATTACAAACTCTGAATAACTGCATCTAACTTCAGTATTCCAGGCAGAAGTTTCTTAGGCAAAACTCTCTTTAAAGATTTACACTGACACATGTAACACAATCAGAAAAATCCACTGTTGGTTCACCAAAACAAAAACTGATATGGAACCAAATTACTTTTTTCACTTCTCTCTCTCGCTTACAAAGGCTTCTTGCTATATTTGCTATATAATTTTTCTAGAGAGAGTGATTTTAATTTCTCTCCAAACGTACAGTTAACTTATTTTAGAAAGAGAAATGGAGGGCCGCAGAAATTCTGCCTGATGATGACAACTGCAGCTACCAATATTGAGTATTTTTCATGCAACAGATGCAACGTAAGCACTTTAGGTGGCTTCAGATTAATCCCTGAAGTGATCCTATCATGGATGCTAATATTATCCCCAGCATACAGATGCACAAAATGCTGGTCCAAGAAAGTATCTTGTCCAGGCACACATGACTAAAGCAAATAAAGGGATTTGAAACAGAGATTAGCACATGGATGGAATTCTGAAATTCATCTATATAACAATACAAGAAAAAATCCTTTCTTGTAGGAAAGCTATTCACATCTAAAATAGACTAGAACTCCCTTTTACTTTGTAAAATAAACAAATAAATTAATTAAATTAAGCAGAACTGACAAGGTTATACAAAATCCTAAACTGAATCTCATAGTCCTGCATGGCAAAAACAGTCAAATAGCAAAGCTGGGTATTGCTAAAAAAAATTTCCATAATTACTTAGAGGAAGACTATCTGGCTCCTCCCAGGCTCTAGGTAAGTAATATGAATTCTCTACATACAGTATTCCAAGTTTCTCATATTTTATTTGAATATGGTCCATTATGCCATTTACAAAAGACACATGTATTTGAATGGATGTTTCCAGCTAAGATCATTAATGGCACTGTCCCAACTATATTAAGCTGGCAATCTAGGATATTTGAGGAATGAAATAGGTAGGGGCAGTAAAGTGAACTGAAAAATAGAAACTTAGTATCAAAAAACAAAGCAATGCTACAGTAATTTTCATTACATCTTTTCGTATCATTTAATAGAACCTTTGTTATTAAGGTATAAGTTTGATTTAAGAAAATTTCAGTTCCTTTAATGAGAGCCTTTTAAGGATACTCTGAGTATCCTTAGGTTATACTTTAAAGTTTATACTTTAAACTGAACTTCTTGCTACAGTAAGTAATATTACGGGCTTAATATTTTCTTTGCGAAGATTTTTAAAGGAATAAAAACTGAACAGTCCTTAATTTCCAAACTGAAAGCAAACGCCTGTAATTTCATTATAGAGAAAACATTGGCATTTTGGATTGACTTCAACAAAAAGATAGTAAAAATGCAGGTCCCATTCAATATCACTTAAGGTTTCCTTTTAAGACTAGACAGGAATAAAGAAAAACAGATTTTCAGTCTCTTATAATATCTATCTGGTGGCAAACTTTTGACTTGTAAACCTTTCTTTTTATAATGCTGCTCAAAATCAACCTTTTCTGAAAGACCAACAATTGGTAACTAAATTAAAATGTCCATGTCCCACTTGGACACAGTAATAAAGAACTACTTAAATATACACAAACTTTGAAAGGCCAGAAATTATGAATACGTGTTCATTTCTCTCTGTCAGATTCCAGGTCAGTGAGGCTGAGTTCATGGCCAGAGCAGCACAGTACACGATTTCAGTTCCACTTCCTCATCTACCACTTTGCGTAAACAAGTGGGGACAAATTTAACCTCACCGGAGACACAGCTACCTGCTCTGTAAAACTGTGATTCTACCTTTGATACATCATGACAGCACTGCAATTCCTTCAAGTTCTTTTCGGCTTAAAGATTTACAAGGCTGTTTGATTCTTCTGTTTCTCTGCTACGTGGACAAAATCTATTTGTGTTTTGGAAGAAGGGATCTAAAAGGCAAAGCTTTTAACTGAATTTCCAACTTTTTAACCAATGTTTTTCAACCTGTTTGCCATGTCCACTTTTGAGAAACAAAAAATCTTGCACTCTCTTCCTCTAGACATTGATACTTCACACAAAAGATGTGTATTCCTCTGTACCAGGAGATACATGCAGTCTATACTATGTTTTTATATCGAATAAATTTTTTTTTAAGCTTTACATTGTCATTTATATTATGGATACATACATAATTCAAGTACAAAATTACAATATATAATTTAGAAAACACATACATACCACTCAGAAATTATGATATATCCCTAGGGGGATATGATCACACCCTCTTCTTTAAAAAGCACCAATGGGAAACATACTTTTACTAAGGTAAAATGAGCCTTGTGGCAAAGTTAACTTTTAAAGGGATCAATATATGCAGTGTGTTGAAGCTTCCCAAATAACATGATTATCCTTAAAATAATCACATTAAATAAGCCAAAACTATGAAAAATTGGAACTGCATTGCTGAAAATAATAAAGCTCCTCTGAATGAAAAATAAGACTGCTGACTTCAGGGTTGTAACTTGACAAGTTGGAAACATTACCAGGGCTTCCCGCTTCCATTTCTGACATGGTGTCCAGGTTTGTCAGCTCTTTATGAAATAGTCGTCTTACAGTTCTGCAGCCTCTTCCATCTTGCCACCTATATCCATCTTCACTTTCTTGAAAAGAGTCTCTTCTTGGTCGGTTTATAACAGGGAGTCTAGGTCCAGGTTTGTATTCTCTCCAACTGTCTGAATTATTGGCAAGTTCATCAGATAGCCATCTCTTACTCTGATCTCTGTGGTTGTCATTGATCCAAGTGGGTTGACTGTAAATTGGGTTCTTAAATGCATATGGATTGCTAGAAACAGCATACGGTCCTTTTCTGGGGGTATTCCCATAGTTCCCCGGTGTTACTTTTTTTTTGGGAAGGCCTTTTTCCATTTTACTGCTATGGCCTTTAGCATAATCATCCATTATTAAATAATCTTGTTGGGGGTGACCCCTTCTGAAATCATCATCATCTGTAGTCCCTCGCTCTTTAGGACGCCTCACAAAATAAGGTTTTGTGGCATCTCCCATGGTCTTTGACTTCAGTTTTCTTCCTCTTCACCTGAAAGAAGGTGTTTTGGAGAAACATCAAACTATCAATATAACAAGGCATCATATCAAATTCACAAAATATCACACACATTGTACAGATGTATTAAAGCCTGCAAGAAACCCTTTTCCTAATTTCCATCACATTCCAATAATCAGTGTTAGAATTATGTTATGTTAGAAGTGGGAGGCTTAGTTTTATATCTTCATAGAAATTAGTACTATTTAATATGAAGATGAAAACTAAATCTGTCTTAAAAACTGTAATATTAAAAAATGTCACTCATACCAAGCTGGTTGGCATTCACCTATATATCGAAAGCTCTTTTCTTCAGAACCTCCCCTTCTCCCCCCAAAAAACCAAATACCTCACCCCGAGCCTATACTTCAGAGAACTCCCCAGTCTTTAAAAAAAACAAGCTGGCAATTACTTTTAAGTGTTAATAGAGAGTAACCGAAACTTTGTGAAGGCAGTAGTTCTCTCGACTCCACTTTTCAGTCCCTTCTCGGTACCCTGGGGCCTCGGCTCCGCTCGCCACTATTCAGACCGACAGGCTCCGATCGCTTGGGCTACGGGAGACGCTGGGCTTCCGACCAAGGCTCCGCTCCGGTCATAGGGGCTGGCTTTACGACCAAGGGTCAACTCCCGGTAACCACCCCAGTCCTCATTTCCCCACCCCAAACAACTTTGGTTTTGTCATGAAACAGCAATTCTCCTTCCTCGATCCCCAAGTGACCGCCCCACCCCCGATCTGCCTCAGTTTCCATCCTTTGAGTTGGAGACGGAGAAACAGGAGGCGTCTCCGCACTCCTGGCCACGAAGCCACCGCGGGGACCAGGAAGCAGGAAGTGACCTGCCTCCTCGATGGGGTTCCGGGGTCCCCCCCGGCCGGACAGGGGGCTGGGGGCGAGTGCCTCCACCCCGATCCCTTTTCCTCCAGTCCCCGCAGGGTTTGACACAAAGTGAAGGTGCGGACTCAAGCCTGAGAGCTCAGTCCTCGCCGGCCTGGGGGATCCCTGGTCCTCGGAACTGAGGCGAGGAGGCCGGCAGAGGATAGAGTCAACGTACCTCTCGGGCCAGGCCCGCCCTCAACTCTGGAGACCGGAGAACCCACCGGAGAGCCACCCCGGACGCGAGTCTGAAAGGGACACAGGGGAAAAGGCGCCCAGGAACACTCACCACCTCCGCCGCGGCCCCCCGCCTCTTCCTGTCCCGGCCGGGCTCCCTCTCCGTGTTTTCCTTCAGCCCCACTTCCGGCGCTCAGCGCTGTCTCATTGTGCGCGATTGGGAGCCGGCGGTGCCCCCGCCCGAGCGCTCCGTCGCGCACGCCGGAAACGCCCGCCTCACCCGGAGGGCCGCCCACCGCCCCGCCCCTCCCGCTTCCGCCGTCGCAGACGCTGCTTCGCCCGCGCGTTTTACGGGTGTCGGGGGATCGGTCGGGTTCGGGGCTTCGGCTATCAGCTCTTGTTCGCTTGGAGGTGTACTTACCTCGCTTCCTTTTTCTCCTGGATCTCGAAAGCACCGGGAAAGCGTGCGGAGGAAGCCTCTGGTTCTCCACGGGGAGACGCGAAGCTCGCGGTCTGGGCGCAGCAATACGCCCGGGTCGGCTCGGAGGCTCGGCTTTACCCCTGGATGCTTGGGGTTGTCTGTGGGCAAGTTCAGCCTGGGTCTGAGGCCTCGTAGCACTTGCTGTTTTTCTGATAATTCGAATGACTGAGCGTCTCTGTGAGGTCTTAGTTACCGACTCTCTAGAAACGCTAACGTTTAAGCGTCCACTGTTCACCCAGGTCTCCGTGTGGCTCAGGGAAATGCTGTCCCTCTCCCCCCACCCCCCACCTTAGATTGTGTGCGGGTTAGTTTCTCTTAAAAACAAAATCTTGTTTTGAAAAAAATGTATAATCGCGTAGAATGACCAAGGAGGACATTCATACACGCGAATTTTTGAACGGAGAATTTTCTAATGGAATTAGCAAACAACCTGTGTTCCTTTTTTCCCTCTCTCTTTTCTGTTGAGTTTACCTTCCTTGCTATATGCCGTGTTATAAATATTTTGAAAGCCTCGAGCAACTAATTAGGGAGTGTCTAGAAAATGCGACAGTTTTAATTTATCTGCTTTTTAAGAGCATTTAAATTTGAATCCATGAGATTCTGTGGGGATTATGGTGTTAATCCCCACACGTACGTACTGGCTGTTGCCAGGCACCGTTGTGAGTGCTTTACAAATAATTACTCATTTAATCCTCACGACAGCTCCACTGGGAAAATACCATTACCTCCATTAAAGGTGGGGAAATAGTGTTTATGGTGAAGTAAATAGAACCACTGGAGTCCAAACACTAATAAGTCTGTTCTTAACCACTGTCTATACTAAAGGTGATTTAAAACACCTTTAGTAGGTAGGTACAACTTTTGTATAATGCTTTTTCTAGATGCTTTGGTTTTGAAAATATGTGACAAGCCAAGGATCTGACAGGCAGACTGACGTTTTATAAAGAGTCCAAAGGGAGTGTGATGATACATAACTGCATTTATTATATGGGCCACCACACCTAGTCGAGTAATTCTATATGGAAGAACTGGTTTAGGAAAAGTTGGTCTTGACTGTTCAGAGTTCTGGAGGAGTAGTAGAGGATGCATCTTGTTAAGGGTCTAAAGTATTTGTATTTGCATTTTTAAGTTTGGTTTGATTCCTTTTGGGATGTCATTGGAGAGAATACTGAGTTTCTTTGAATCTTTGAGGGCTTCCCTTGTGGCTCAGCTGGTAAAGAATCCGCCTGCGATGCGGGAGACCTGGATTCAGTCCCTGGGTTGGGAAGATCCCCTGGAGAAGGTAAAGGCTGCCCACTCTAGTATTCTGGCCTGGAGAATTCCATGGACGATATAGTCCATGGGGTCGTAAAGAGTCCGACAAGATAGAGCAACTTTCACTTTGAATCTTTGAGGTGATTGCTTCATGATCCAGACGTGTTTCCAACAATTTGAATTAGCATTGTGGGGGCTATCTAGTTTAGAGGTCATTAACAAATTGCAAAGGTCTAACAAAATCTCCTGCTTCTGCCTGCTATAAAATCTCTTAGGTAAATTATTCCAGGATCTTATATTTATTATCTAAGAAGTTGTGTAAAGTGAAAAAATTTTATTTCCAGTATGTGTTTTTAAACCTTGGGAAAATTGGTGAGTTGGTATATGCAAATAATTAAAACCTAGACTGTACTGTTCCAGAATCAGCCATTTATTTAGGGTCATTCATCCTTTTCGTTTTTTCAACAAATGTTGAACGCCTGATATGTGCCTGATATATGGAAATAGTCTCTGTTCTCAAAGTGTTGAAAAATACAGTAAAGATACAGAATGTCCTGAAATTGAAAATTTAGGGCTTTGCTTAGATGAATGTACTCCTCCCACCCCACCCCCCAAGACCCCCCAAAACTGAGCTAATCTTACCCTGGGCTCTACTTCCCTCTGGGAACTATGGGGAAAAAATTTTAACTTGTCAGTTAACATATCTCAAGTCTTTGCTAATTTAAGTCACATCTTTGATGATTTGGTTTCTTGGATATATGCCCCATAGTTCACATTTCTTTCTCCATTCCCTTTGCATGCCATGTGGGGTTGTGATGATCTGGAGTCATAATGATTGAAAAGAAGTGTCCCTGGATGCATATCCACAAGCTCTTTCAGGGGTTTTCTTGCTTCTCTGGTCTTTCCAGTCTGTTCTTTGCCTTGTTGCTGGGTATCTGATACTGAAGTGTGATACTCAGGGACTCGTGGTTAGTTCACCCAGCTTAGTCCATCTCCAGTGGTTTGCCAACTTTGACCCATCCTGCACTTGATGGCATCATGCATCTCTCCTGAGATCTAGCTGCAACTTCCAGGAGATTTTCAGTGTGTGTGGTCAACTACTTCCTAATTGGCAGTCTCCTGGCTGCTTTACCATCTGTCTTCCTTGGTATCAAGAAGAATCCAGAAACATCTTAACTCTTTTCAGGGACTCATGGAATCCCAAGATATGCCCGAAAGTGCCAATTTCAGCTTCCTCTGCTTGACTTTAGGTTCCCCACAGCTCTGCTCTGCCAGGGCTTTTTTTGGGTTTAACTTCCCAAGAGGTCTCAGCATTCACTCAATCAGGAACCTGGAGAATATCCTTGGCCTCATATACTTCCCCCAAAGAGCCTACGGCTCTCCCATTGCAACTGAAAATTGGGGGTTATCTGAGGCTGCAAAATTTGTCTCTAGGCCATCTTTGTCTTTACAGACTCAGCCCACAAAAGACACCAGGAAGCTGCTGCATCTCCTTGCCAACTAGCCCAGCACAGATGAGGTCCTTTCTCCCAGCACTGGACACAAGGCAGTGGAGGGAAATTAGCTGTATCTTCAAAAGGAGATAGAGCTGGTTGATGCATAGGTCTGTGGCAGTGTTGGTGATATAAAAATGAGAGAGGAAGAAAGGAAACTGCTACTGACTGTGTAACCAACTGGGCTGAGCAATCAGTACTGTGTGTCTGATTTCTCACAATTCCACTATTCCTGCATTATGCCAGGAAACAGGTTCAAAGGGTAAAGTCATAGGCATATAGTAACATGGCTTAACTGGTCTGTATGCAATGTGACCACAACCTTTAGCACTTCACTTTTTTTTTTTTTTATTCTACCATGCACCAAGCTTCTCTCCCCTGACTGAAGCCTGATAACAGAGAGTTATTTCCTAGGCAGGTTGATAAGAAGTCTAGGGGTCCCTAAGGAGAGAGGGGTCTGGAATTCTCAAGGAGGAAGAAAGGATAAACTTTTTTTTCCTCTACATTCCTTAGGATTGAAAGTGAAGTCGCTCAGTCGTGTCCGACTCTTTGCGACCCCGTGGACTGTAGCCTATCAGGTTCCTCCGTCCATGAGATTTTCCAGGCAAGAGTGCTGGAGTGGATTGCCATTTCCTTCTCCAGGGGATCTTCCCGACCCGGGAATCGAACCTGGGTCTCCCGCATTGCAGGCAGACGCTTTACCGTCTGAGCCACCAGGGAAGCCCCTTTACTTAGGATTATATAACAATTATATAATATATATATTATATATATATATAATATAATAATTATATAACAATTCCAAAGAATGTCTGAAGGTTGTTCATCAGATCTACTCCCATAATTTACATTTTAAGATAACAGAATTAGCCAGGTTTAATCCAGAGACTGTCCTCAGGCAGGATACATTATTGTTACATAATCCTTGTAAAGACCAGACCTACTCCCATAATTTACATTTTAAGATAACAGGATTAGCCAGAGGGTTTAATCCAGAGACTACTCAGGCAGGATATATTATTGTTCCTTAGGATTATATAACAATAATATATCCTGCCTGAGTACAGTCTCTGGATTAAACCTGGCTAATTCTGTTATCTGTCCATAGTTCATCAGGCACTCTATCTATCAGATCTAGTCCCTTAAATCTATTTCTCACTTCCACTGTATAATCATAAGGGATTTGATTTAGGTCATACATGAATGGTCTCATGGTTTTCCCTGCTTTCTTCAATTTAAGTCTGAATTTGGCGATAAGGAGTTCATGATCTGAGCCACAGTCAGCTCCTGGTCTTGTTTTTGTTGACTTTATAGAGCTTCTCCATCTTTGGCTGCAAAGAATATAATCAATCTGATTTCAGTGTTGACCATCTGCTGATGTCCATGTGTAGAGTCTTCTCTTGTGTTGTTGGAAGATGGTGTTTGCTATGACCAGTGCATTCTCTTGGCAAAACTCTATTAGTCTTTGCCCTGCTTCATTCCGTACTCCAAGGTCAAATTTGCCTCTTACTCCAGGTGTTTCTTGGCTTCCTGCTTTTGCATTCCAGTCCCCTATAATGAAAAATACATCTTTTTTGGGTGTTAGTTCTAAAAGGTCTTGTAGGTTTTCATAGAACTGTTCAACTTCAGCCTCTTCAGCTTTACTGTTTGGGGCATAGGCTTGAGTTACCATGATATTGAATGGTTTGCCTTGGAAACGAACAGAGATCATCTGTCATTTTTGAGATTGCATCCAAGTATGGCATTTCAGACTCTTTTGCTGACCATGATGGCTACTCCATTTCTTCTAAGGGATTCCTGCCCACAGTAGTAGATGTAATGGTCATCTGAGTTAAATTCGCCCATTCCAGTCCATTTTAGTTCGCTGATTCCTAGAATGTCGACATTCACTCTTGCCATCTCCTGTTTGACCACTTCCAATTTGCCTTGATTCATGGACCTGACATTCCAGGTTCCTATGCAATATTGCTCTTTACAGCATTGGACCTTGCTTCTATCATCAGTCACATCCACAACTGGGTATTGTTTTTGCTTTGGCTCCATCCCTTCATTCTTTCTGGAGTTATTTCTCCACTGATCTCCCGTAGCATATTGGGCACCTACTGACCCGGGAAGTTCTTTCAGTATCCTATCATTTTGCCTTTTCATACTGTTCATGGGGTTCTCAAGGCAAGAAAACTGAAGTGGTTTGCCATTCCCTTCTCCAGTGGACCACATTCTGTCATAAAATAAATGCAAAAAAGCAAAATGGCTGTCGAGGAGGCCTTACAAATAGCTGGGAAAAGAAGAGTAGCGAAAAGAAAAGGAGAAAAGGAAAGATATAAGCATCTGAATGCAGAGTTCCAAAGAATAGCAAAGAGAGATAAGAAAGCCTACCTCAATGATCAATGCAAAGAAATAGAGGAAAACAACAGAATGGGAAAGACTAGATATCTCTTCTAGAAATTTAGAGATACCAAGGGAACATGTCATGCAAAGATGGGCTCGATAAAGGACAGAAATGGTAGGGACCTAACAGAAGCAGAAGATATTAAGAAGAGATGGCAAGAATACACAGAAGAACTGTACAAAAAAGAGCTTCATGACCCAGATAATCATGATGGTGTTATCACTCATCTAGAGCCAGACATCCTGGAATGTGAAGTCAAGTGTGTCTTAGAAAGCATCACTATGAAGAAAGCTAGTGGAGGTGATGGAATTCCAGTTGTGCTGTTTCAAATCCTGAAAGATGATGCTGTGAAAGTTCTGCACTCAATATGCCAGCAAATTTGGAAAACTCAGCAGTGGCCACAGGACTGGAAAAGGTCAGTTTTCATTCCAATCCCAAAGAAAGGCAATGCTAAAGAATGCTCAAACTACCACACAGTTGCACTCATCTCACATGCTAGTAAAGTAATGCTCAAAATTCTGCAAGCCAGGCTTCAGCAGTACGTGAACCGTGAACTTCCAGATGTTCAAGCTGGTTTTAGAAAAGGCAGAGGAACCAGAGATCAAATTGCTAACATCCGCTGGATCATGGAAAAAGCAAGAGAGTTCCAGAAAAACATCTATTTCTGCTTGATTGACTATGCCAAAGCCTTTGACTGTGTGGACCACAATAAACTGTGGAAAATTCTGAAAGAGATGGGAATACCAGACCACCTGACCTGCCTCTTGAGAAACCTATATGCAGGTCAGGAAGCAACAGTTAGAACTGGACATAGAACAACAGACTGGTTCCAAATAGGAAAAGGAGTATGTCAAGGCTGTATATTGTCACCCTGCTTATTTAACTTCTATGCAAAGTACATCATGAGAAATGCTGGGCTGGAAGAAGCACAAGCTGGAATCAAGATTGGTGGGAGAAATCTCTATAACCTCAGATACGCAGCTGACACCACCCTTATGGCAGAAAGTGAAGAGGAACTAAAAAGCCTCTTGATGAAAGTGAAAGAGGAGAGTGAAAAAGTTGGCTTAAAGCTCAACATTCAGAAAACTAAGATCATGGAATCTGGTCCCATCACTTCATGGCAGATAGATGGGGCAGATAGATGGGGAAACAGTGGAAACAGTGGCTGACTTTATTTTTGGGGGCTCCAAAATCACTGCAGATGGTGACTGCAGCCATGAAATTAAAAGCTGCTTACTCTTTGGAAGGAAAGTTCTGACCAACCTAGATAGCATATTTTAAAGCAGAGACATTACTTTGCCAACAAAGGTGCGTCTAGTCAAGGCTATGGTTTTTCCAGTGGTCATGTATGGATGTGAGAGTTGGACTGTGAAGAAAGCTGAGCACCAAAGAATTGATGCTTTTGAACTGTGGTGTTGGAGAAGACTCTTAAGAGTCCCTTGGACAGCAAGGAGATCCAACCAGTCCATCCTAAAGGAGATCAGTCCTGGGTGTTCATTGGAGGTACTGATACTAAAGCTGAAACTCCAGTACTTTGGCCACCTCATGCGAAGAGTTGACTCATTGGAAAAGACCCTGATGTGGGAGGGATTGGGGGCAGGAGGAGAAGGGGACAACAGAGGATGAGAAGGCTGGATGGCATCACCGACTCGATGGACATGAGTTTGAGTGAACTCCAGGAGTTGGTGATGGACAGGGAGTCCTGGCGTGCTGTGATTCAGGGGGTTGCAAAGAGTTGGACACAACTGAGTGACTGAACTGACTAACTGAACACTAGCAAGCAGGTACTCTTTCTACCCTCTTCTGATGTCTATGTCAGAAGCTTTCTCTATCTCCTTTATACTTTAATAAAACTTTATTACACAAAGGCTCTGAGCGATCAAGCCTTGTCTCTGGCCCCGGATTGAATTCTTCTCCTCCGGAGGCCAAGAATCCCTGCATCTTTGTGTGATTCAGCAACAACCTTTCAATACCCACAGGAGCCAGTGTTTCTGAATTCTCCTTCCTTGAGACTACTGTCTGAAACTGCAGTTTAGTCAGCTTGGGCCATGGCTTCAGCTCTGCCTCTACCTTGATTTTCAGCAAATTATCTTCCCTCGTGGTCTTCAGGTTCCTTGACTGTAAGCATGAAAAGAAACATAATGCCAACCATCCAGTCAGTATTCTTGACTGATTGTGAACAGCTCAGTTCTCATTAGTAACTAATTTTGGGGTGTGCATTTTAGTATATATATATTAATAATGACTTAATTGATTACTTTAAATCTAAGAAGATTGCATTTATGTATTTGTGGTTTATTTTTAGATTATCTTGTATTTATGATATTAAATCTTTCTCTATAGCTGTGATATAAAATCTTTTTTTCAAATATATGAGTTTAAAAAATCTTACCCATTTAAAGAAAATAATAATTATTGAGGGGTTTCAAAAATGAAGATGATATACATATGATTGACCTTTGGGAAGCACTGGACCCCAAATTGAGAGAGAAAATGCCCAGAATTAAACACTGAGGCTGTCCAACATTTAGACATTAAGAAAAATAAGAGAAGCTGATAAGACCAAAGAAGGAAGAGAATCATTGATAAGAGGGCTTTTAAGAGAGTGTAATGAGCTGTTCTGGCCTGATGGATGCCAAATGTACCAAAACTGCTATGTCCCCTTAGGAGGGGAGGATCCCTAACCAGCCTAGGTCAAGACATTTAATAACATTGGGTTCTGTGCTGTGTTGTGCTTAGTTGCTCAGTTATGTCTGACTCTGCGACCCCACGGACTGTCCAGGCTCCTCTGTCTATGAGGATTCTCCAGGCAATAATACTGGAGTGGGTTGCCATGCTCTCCTCCAGGGAATCTTCTCAACTCAGGGATTGAACCCAGTTCTCCTGCATTGCAAGCAGATTCATTACCATCTGAGCCACCAGGGAAGCCCAATAGTGGGTGGGGTTAACAAAAATTTCCTGAAGCAGTCCCTGCCAAGTAACACCTATTGCTTTGCAACTATCCTGTCCTGGGCCAAACAGGTGGAAACAGAAGAGAGAAAAATGAAGGGGATGGGAAAAGTATTTAGAAGTCAAAGTTGGTGGAAGTGTGGGAAGGTTTTGCAATGCAGTGAGAAGAATGAAGCCTAAATTAGGATTGTACCAACAATATGTAAGGATAAAGTATAACTTGAAGAGTAGTCTTCATTAAAGAAAATGGAGTAGAGTTTGATAAAAATAGTAAACAAAAATATTAATGGCTCTAATCTTGAACTGTCCTAGTATTCTTTAACTGTTGTACTTTATCCCCTAGGCATGGAACAGTCTGAAGTGCTTCTCAGGGTGGGGCTCCCAGATAAAATACTTGGGACATACTTATATTAAAACAATTGCTTGTTTAGCTGAAATTCAGACTTTACTGGGTGTCCTGTATTAATTAGTTAATTTTTTTGTTGCTAACTTTGGCTGTCTCCAATATTTTTGGGAGGCTTTCTGCTAGAGCTTAAACTCTAGGCAAAGATCTGCCAAACTGGAGTTACTTGTTGGTGTCACATTTTCTTCCTTTCCTGCTGTTCCTCTTTTCTTCCCTTTGTACATATGTATATTCTTTAGCTGAACCATTTGAGAGTTAGTTGCAGATATCTGGATGCCTTGGCCCCCAGACTCAGCATGTATCTTTTAAAAGTGAGGATATTTCCCTATGTAACCACAATTCAGTTACCACTCTTAGTATTATTGATGTAATACTACTTTTTAAATATGCAGTCCATATTTCAATTTCTGCAATTGTTCCAGTAATGTCCTTTAGCATTGTTTTATTATTTTTTTTTGTATTAAAGATTTGAGAAAGGATCATACATTGTATTGGATTTATTTTCATGTCTTTTTAGTATTCTTTATTGTAGTACAGGTTGACAGTATTTTCTTCTTCTTTTTTTAGTATTTCATTTGTAATATTGATATTTTTGAAGAGTCCAGTCCCATTATTTTGCAGATGTCTTAAGTGTTCCCCCATGGTTAGACTTAACGTTAAACATTTTTGGCAGGAGTGCTACACAGATGATGTATCACACATCTGAGCATGTCACAACAGAGGACATAAGACATGAATATGTCCTTTTAATGATGATAAGTTGGATTATTTGATTAAGGTGTTATCTACTGTTTATCTCCATTATAAAGACTCCTTTTCCCTTTGTCATTAATAAGTGACTTGCGATGGAATACTTTGGGCTATGTGAAGATCCTGTTTCACTGTATTTCACCCAATGGTTTTAGTATCCATCATACATTACCGTGGTGGTTATGAAATAGTGCTTTTTTAAATTTCTCTCATCTCTTTTATGTTTATTGGCATTCTTCTCTAAAGGAGAGCTTTCTCTTCTAATCGCTTCAGAAAAAAAAAGAAAAACAATACCACCTGTGGACTCATGGATTCTATTTTATTTAGTGTGTTATAATCCTGTCATTATTTACCTTGATGCTCATATTGTCCCAAATTTGGCAAGTGGCAGCCCCTTAAATGTGTTCTTATATCTCTGACATATCCTCCTCAGTTTTGGGTACTTCCTTAATTTCTGGCACAAGAAAATCCTCCATGCTCACCTTGAAATTAGGAATTTTCCAAAGGGCTTGGAGAATGGTGTTTAGCTTGAAATTAGTTTTCCAAAGGACTTAGAGAATGGTGTTTAGAAAACACGCCCTTGTGTGCTCATTGCTCTGGAGTGAAATTGCTTTTAGGTCCTCTCAATGGACAGGACTAGAAACACTTAAAGATCATGAGTTCATAATGATGCTGTAATTGATACCTAATCTGATAGAATTCTACCTCCATTCATGTTTGTATCTTTGTTCTCCCACAGTGAACTCCCTGCTTCCTCAGAACATCACTATGTTTACTCATTTGCTCCTTTCTACAATATACCCAAAACAGTTTCAGAACTGCTTCATCAACATTATGCAAAACAAGCTTACCAAGTAAAGGTCAAGATTTTTTGTCCTTAGAATATATCCCACTGAAAGTGTATAGTCAGAATAATTTGTTACTATGTTCAGATGTTTTTTTGGATTCTTTTTTCTTTGTAATTGTCTTATTAACTTGGTTATAATTAAGCTTATTTGTTTCACTTTAAGGTCCTCCTACCCACCCATTCTTGTTTATTTAATTTATTTTTTTAATATATAAAATGTTAACATGGTTCAAAATTTGAAACTATATAAAAATTATATTCAGACAGGTCCTGTCCCCTTTCCATCTCTTCCATTTCATTTCCCAATCCCCATAGATAATCAAACTTGTTTCCTGTTAATCTTTTCTGTGTTTATTTTTTGTATAAAGTAGTGATACATGTACCCTAACATTCATTGTATCACTAATTACGATAGCCAAACATGGAAGCAATCTGAATGTCCAATGACAGATGAATGGATAAAGAATATGTAGCATACATATACACACACACACACACACACAGGAATATTACTCAGCCATAAAAAGAAGGAGATAATGATATTTATAGTAACATGGATGAGCCTGGAGATTATAGTACAAATTAATCAGAAATAGACTTGCAGACATAGAAAACAAACTTATGGCTACCAAAGAGGAGAGGGGGAAGTGATAAATCAGGATTTTGGAATTAACATATACAATTGTTTGTTTTGTTCTAGTTGCTAAATCATGTCTACCCCGCCAGGATCCTCTGTCCATGGGATTTTCCAGGTAAGAATACTGGAATGTGTTGCCATTTCCTTAGGATATCTTCCTAACCCAGGGATGGAACCTGTGTCCTGCATTGGCAGATGAGTTCTTTACCACTGAGCCACCTTGGAAGGCCAACTACATTAAAATTAACCAACAGGGTCTTATTATATATTTGAACAGAACTTTGAACAGAATGGCACCCCACTCCAGTACTGTTGCCTAGAAAATCCCATGGACGGAGGAGCCTGGTAGGCTGCAGTCTATTGGGTCGCTGAGGGTCGGACACGACTGAGCGACTTCACTTTCTCTTTTCACTTTCATGCACTGGAGAAGGAAGTGGCAACCCACTCCAGTGTTCTTGCCTGGAGAATCCCAGGGATAGGGGAGCCTGGTGGGCTGCTGTCTATGGGGTCGCACAGAGTCGGACACGACTGAAGTGACTTAGCAGCAGCAGCATGCTACAATCAAATGAGACAAAATTTTCAGTCTGTCCGTAGTTTTATGTGGAGAAGGCAATGGCAACCCACTCCAGTACTCTTGCCTGGAAAATCCCATGGACGAAGGAGCCTGGTGGGCTGCAGTCCATGAAGTCGCTACGAGTTGGACATGACTAAGTGACTTCACTTTCACTTTTCACTTTCATGCATTGGAGGAGGAAATGGCAGCCCATTCCAGTGTTCTTGCCTGGAGAATCCCAAGGACGGCGGAGCCTGGTGGGCTGCCCTCTATGGGGTTGCACCGAGTCAGACACGACTGAAGTGACTTAGCAGCAGCAGTAATTTTATGTACAAAAGAATAAGTTTTATAAGGAGCTTGAGGGCAATGACCTTAAAGATGAAGCTTCATTTTGTAACAGTATTGCAAAACAGTTTGATAGGTTAAAAATGAAACGTTTTCTGATTTGAGTAAGTTGTGTATTTGCTTTGCAGTTTGGTGAAAGGTTAATAATAATCTACTTGGTGTTACAAAAGGCTCTCACTTTAATTCTGTGAAGTACATTGGGCAAGAGTTATTACCCTATTATATAGATGAGGAAATTGAAACTGAGTGAGTTTTGGGGACTAATCCAAAGCCATGTGACTAATAACTGCTAGGGTCAGAACTAAAATCTCAGGTTGTTTGATTTCTAATTCAGTATTCTTTCAGTAACTGATGACTAAATACTGAATTACGAATTTACACACTTGGAGTTTATGTTTTGATGGTAATTCAAAATTGGGAGTTTTTCCTTGTATGGAAAAATGAACTTTGATGGAAAGTTCATTTAAAAATACAAATGATTTAAATGGAATTAATGGGTTAACAAATGTTTACTTTTCTGATTTGGGGTGTGCTGTTACACATTGATTGGTGGTCAGTAGGAATGATGAGAAAACTAGAAATAAAGTATAAACGTGTTTCATTTGCCATTTTCAGACTTTCCTGGGGATTTCTGTCGATTTCCCTTTGACTGCCCTTAAAATCGGAGAAGGCAATGGCACCCCACTCCAGTTCTCTTGCCTGGAAAATCCCATGGATGGAGGAGCCAGGAAGGCTGGAGTCCATGGGGTCGCTGAGGGTCGGACATGACTGAGCAACTTCCCTTTCACTTTTCACTTTCATGCATTGGAGAAGGAAATGGCAACCCCCTCCAGTGTTCTTGCCTGGAGAATCCCAGGGACAGGGGAGCCTGGTGGGCTGCCGTCTATGGGGTCACACAGAGTTGGACACGACTGAAGTGACTTAGCAGCAGCAGCAGCAGCAGCCCTTAAAATAAAGACTGATACCATCACATGATCCACAGGCCCCAAGGAACCTGGCTGGTCCTTCCCTGCCTTCCAATGCCAGGCTGCCCATTTTCCTGGGCTGTCTGCCCTAGCCACACTTTGCCTTCTTTCAGTCTTGAAACCTGCCACCCAGGGCCTGTATATGTACTTGTCTTCCCAGGATGCTTTTCTCTCTTTTCTTCACCCAGTTAATGTCTCATCACTCAATGTTCACATCAGTAAGATCACTTGTTCAGGGAAGCTTCTCTGACCTCTCTGGCTGGGCCAGTCTCTCTGTTATCTCCTCTCATAGTGTCATGTACTCCTTCTTTATAGGTCCCCTCATAGTCACAATGTTACCAAAGTTTGTGCAATCACTTGATCAATGTCCATCTCTCCCACTTGTGCACAAACACCAGGAGAGCAAGAACTCTGGTTTTGTCTCCATGGTGTTCGGTGTTCCACAGCCTGGTGCGGTGCCCAGCACATAATAAAGAGTTCAACCAGTACTGATGTATCAGTGATGGTGCGCATGGTTGCATGCATACATGGACCTGGGCACTTCCCTTGCTTGATGCACCACTTTCATACCTTCCCATCTTCCCTGGTGGCTCAGATGGTAAAGCGTCTGCTTGCAATGCAGGATACCAGAGTTCGATCCCTGGATTGGGAAGATCCCCTGAAGAAGGAAATGGCAACCCACTCCAGTACTCTTGCCTGGAAAATCCCATGGACAGAGGAGCCTGGTAGGCTACATTCCATGGGGTCACAAAGAGTCGGAGGACTGAGCAACTTCACTTTCACTTTTCACTTTCATTTTCTCTAGGTCTTTTTGACTTTTGCATATCTGCTCATGACATGGTCTTTAGTAGATACATGTTTGTGTAATCATGTTGCCTCTCTAGCTCCTGATTCTGCAGGTGTATTCTCTTTTGTAACTTCTCAACTCAGACATAAACCCTACACATACCATAACCCACTCAAGCTTTCATGGATTTAGTGGTTTTGGTGAGAATTTGAGGAGCTGTCTCTTCCATTGCTACCTACCCTCTCATCATTTCACTGACTCTTCTTTATTCTCTCTCTATCCCAGTTTCCTCTTCCCTCCTGACTCTTTCTCTTCCACTCCAGCAGTGTAACAGGCATCTCACCCCGTGCAGGATCATTTAGCAGAAGCCATGATTCCAACCAACATCTGTGACCCCCCAGACCCTTTCCCAACAAAGGTAGACTTTGTGCAAGATGAAGTCTAGTACCAGCTATTAAAAGTAAGTAATAACAGAGAAATGCAATGTTGCCGTGCTATATTAGAATATCATTTCTGGTCAAAGTTTGAAGACTGTCCAGTGCTCTAGCCCATGGCATCTGAGGAGAGATTGGTGGAAGGGAGGATGAGAGGAAGTGAGGGTAGTGAATAACTCTCACACTTCCTAAGACATGTTCTTTCTTGTTCAGTCACTAAGTCATGTCTGACTCTTTACAACCCCATGTACTGGAACACGCCAGGCTCCTCTGTATTCCACTAACTCCCAGAGTTTCCTGAAATTCATGTCCATTGAGCCAGTGATGGTATCTAACAATCTTATACTCTGCCATTTCCTTCTCCTTTTGCCTTCAGTCTTTCCCAGCATCAGGGTCTTCTTCCAGTGAGTTGGCTCCTCTCATCAGGTGGCCAAAGTATTGAACTTCAGCAAAAGTCCTTCCAATGAATATTCAGGTTTGTTTATTTTAGGATTGACTGGTTTGATCTCCTTGCAGTCCAAGGGACTCTCAAGAGTCTTCTCCAGCATCACAATTTGAAGCATTGGTTCTTTGGAACTCAGCCTTCTTTATGGTCCAGCTCACATCTGTACATGACTACTGGAAAAACCATAGTTTTGACTCTATGGACCTTTGTTGAAAGTGATGTCTCTGCTTCTTAATATGATGTCTAGGTTTGTCATAGTTTTCCTTCCAGGGAGCAAGCATCTTTTACTTTCATGGCTGCAGTCATTGTCTGCAGTGGTTTTGGAGTCCAAGAAAGTAAAATCTACCACTGTTTCCACTTTTTCTGCTTCTCTTTGCCATGAAGTGATAGTTTTTTTTAGTGCTGTTTGAAGCCAGCTTTTCCACTCTTATCTGTCACTCTCATCAAGAGGCTCTTTAGTTCCTCTTCACTTTGTGTCATTAGAGTGGTATCATCTACATATCAGAGGTTATTGATATTTCTCCCAGCAATCTTGATTCAGCTTGTGACTTATCCAGCCTTGCATTTCTCATGATGTACTCTACATATAAGTTAAATAAGCAGGGTGACAATATATAGCCTTGTCATACTCCTTTCTCAGTTTTGAACCAATCTGTTGTTCCATGTCTAGTTCTAATTGTTCCTTCTTGACCAGCATACAGGTTTCTCAGAAGACAGGTAACATGGTCTGGTATTCCCATCTGTTTAAGAATTTTCCACAGTTTGTTGTGATCCACACAGTCAAAGGCTTTAGGGTAGTCAATGAAGCAGAAGTAGTTGTTTTTCTGGAATTCCCTTGCGTTTGGCATGATCCAATGAATGTTAGTAATATGGTCTCTGGTTCTTCTGCCTCTTCAAAACCCGGCTTGTACATCTGGAAATTTTTGGTTCAGGTACTGCTGAGGCAGTAATGTGCCATCTTCCTCTTGCAATCATTTGAGCCTGCTGGAATTTTCAAAGTAGGTGTTTCTGCCATCCTCAGTTCTTCTTTCAAGTTTTGTTGCATCTCTTCATCCAAGGCTATCTTAATAAGCATGTCTTGTGTTACTGTCACTTTAGGGTCTGAGGTTTTGGTGCCTACCCTGGAGAGCTTTAGTTTTATTCTGTTCCAGGTGCTCATAAGAGTGAGCCTTTATCTAGATAAATCAACAACAAACTGCCATCTCACTCCACTTTCAACCATTATGGAGCCCTTTTTATGTGCCAGGAGCTGAACTGTGGTGGTTACCTGCATTATCTCCTTATATCCTTACAACTGCCCTTCAGGACAGACCCGGCCATTATCTCCATCATATGGGGGCAGAAACTGGGACTCAGAGGGGATAGTAATCGTGTCCTAAGACACACAACTATGAATAGCAGAGCCAGGTTATGAACCTCCAACTCACCCCAAAGCCTGTGAGCCTAAATGTGAAGCTATTTACCATGGCTGGGGGAGGAGGGGATGAGGAATGAAAACCAGTATTTTGTTAGGTCAACAGATATGTTTACACTCTCCATATAAACAGTGAAATTTCCCCATAGGAGTCACATCAGAAGAGGCAGTAAGTCCTAAAAGCACACTGGTGAACTTGACTGTCTTAACTGCTGTTAGCTTTTTTTTGTGCATCAGTGTCTTTTCTTTTGCCATCATCTTTTTTTCTTCATTAATCAAAGTGTCTCAACCAAGCTCTCATCTGGAAAAACTGTCTATAGTTTTCTAGAGAAAAATCTGCTTCCCTTTTCATTTTTTTTTTTTTTTTATAAGATCTCGTCCCACAAAAGGCAATATCCTTGAATTTGTATCATTCCTGGCATTAGTGAACCAGGGTCAGAAACCTGTGTAGGTTTTTAAGGTAATTGACTTCTTTCTCCCCGCTCCCCCCTCCATACATGTGCGTGTGCACAGGTGAGCGTGCACGCGCACACACACACACACACACACACACACACACTGCCTCATGGTTATTAAAAATATAAACTTAAAAACTCCTGGGTTCAGGTAGTCTATTAAAATGACTTCAAAATATGTTGAGTTTGTGTGAGAGTGGAGTGGGGGTCAGTTGCAGTGTCAAGATCGAGCACACTGTGAACCAGCTCTGGAGCCCACTTACCACAAAGATTTATGCAACAGGATGGCTAATGACAGGCTCCCTTCTTGAAAAATGGAGTGACTCAGAATACAGATGTTTCGCCTACCCTTGCATTTTAAGTTAGGAGCTGGCTGTGGCAATTCCAAGGGAGTCTTTGAATCATCTGTTCTTGTATTTTCTTATGCCATTGCTCTTTTTAGAACAATCTAGTACATGTCAGCTGAAAGAAAAGTTACTTGCAAAGAGTGCTTTGCACATACTTTTTATGTGGGGATGGGGACACAGAGTTCTCTTTCTTCCTCTCCATGTGGGAACATGGTGAAGAGAATGAGTTAATAATTCTCAGAGAAATAGATGAGTTCTTATGAACCCAGACACCTGGAGAACTTCATGAAATGAAGTCATTTCATTTTAACTTTAGTCCTGGGGTGTATAAAGTGATGAAGACATGGTTATTTCACTTTAATAGATAAATACTAACACAAAGGAGATGAACCAGAGAAACCTGAATTTGTGCATAGCCTTGTGAAGCAAAAATAAACTGGGTACCTATTGTGAAATCATTTTTGGTGCAGTATGCCCTGGGCTGTGTCACTCCTGGTATTTTTTTCCATCTACATAAGAGTGTCCCAGTCTAAGCAGATCCTAGATTTAGATAAACAGATGGTTTATTTTTAGATAAATCAGATGAGGTCCTGGATTGTGCTAGCACAGGAGAAAAGCTTATTCTTCTATTTGTCAAGTATTTGTCTTTACTAAAGCATTCTGTAAGGCACTAAATCCTGGTTTCCACTCCCATCTTTTATTACCCCCTCAATTTCCTGGGATTCTGGGAGGAGTGGTGGAAAAGGTGGTTGTGGTTTAGTCGCTAAGTCGTGTCTGACTCTTGTGACCCCATGGACTGTAGCCTGCCAGGCTTCTCTGTTCATAGGATTCTCCAGGCAAGAATACTGGAGTAGATTGCCACTTCCTTCTCCAGGGGATCTTCCCAACCCAGGAATTGAACCTGGGTCTCCTGTGTTGCAGGCAGATTCTTTACCATCTGAGCTACAAGGGAAGCCCCAGTGGAAGAAGAGGCAACAATATTAGTATCACAGAATTTTAGATCAAAATGTGCTTCAGGGGAAATACTCCTCAAATGTCCCTCAAATGTATCTTCATGAACTGATGATAATTAGGAGATTTTCAGCACTTGAACAAAATGAAAAGCAAATAAAATATATTTTGTGTAACGCAACATATATTCAATTTAAAAGGAGATTAAAGAAAAGAATATTTGTCCTACTTTTCTAATTTGGGAGGAATGAAACCTTCATCTTCTACCTTTTCTTTGCTGCCCCCTTTTCTGTGAACGAAACCAGAATGTGTCACCCCAAAATATGTCTTTTTGATAGGAAAAATTATTTTAAGCTGAAAGCAATTAAGAAGCACAAATGTAGGAAAAGCTCCGCCTTTTGTGCCTAAAGTCAGGGTATAAATTCTCCTTTTATTGGAGATAGGCTCTTACCAGCCCAGAGACACCAGAGAAATGTAGGAACAAACCTTACTCCACTAGTGTCCTCCCGTATAGTTACCTCCCCACAGCCTGCAACTTTTGAAGCCTAAAACTACTTTCTTTTGTCCCATTTCTCTAAAGACTTGTTGTTCTTTGTCGAAGTTGCTATACAATCTGGAGTTCTCAGCCATTGCTTTGAGTTACTGTTCTTTTAGGTTTCTCCTGACTGATGTGAGCTGCATGCTTCGTTTTTCTCTTGTTAATTTGTTGTTGTTGTTGTTAAGAGCCCCAGCTGAAAACCTAAGATCGCTAAAGTTTTACTTCTCTTGCACCTGTCAGAGGAGAAGAGGCTCAAGAAACTGAGACCCAGGTGGGTCAGACCCAAAGTATCACTTTGGCCCTGGGCTGGGCAAGGGCTCAGTAACACTGTAAATCCAGTCCAGAAGGCAGTCTCCTTCTCCCTCCTTTGCAACCAGATTCAACCAAATCCTCTCCACAAGGCAAATCTGACTCATACCCAGTCACAAGCAGAGGAGGTGGAGCAGAGACAGAATTATGGCTTGCTAGAGTGGGCCAGGCTTCCCAGGGGGCTCAGTGGTAAAGAATCTGCCTGCAATGTGGGAGATGTGGGTTCAATCCCTGGGTTGGGAAGAACCCCTGGAGAAGGAAATGGCAACCCACTCCAGTGTTCTTGCCTGGAAAATCCCATGGACAGAAGAGCCTGATGGGCTACAGTCCATGGGGTCACAAAAGAGTTGGACATGACTTAGCAGCTAAACAACAACACAGTGGGCTGGGCTTAGCCTACTTAACCACTGAAAGAGACATAGGTGCAGTGAACTCTTACCCCGACCTTGCCCACCAGTGAGCCATGCGCAGTAAATGTCAGCTCATCTGTTGGTGCTTCTCTTCCTTTTGGATGGCGTGTGTGTGGAGTGGAAACTCTTTCCAGCATTGGCCTAGATGTGGAAATGTTGGAGGAAGATCCTCCATGAGCCAAAATGGAGAGTTCAAGAGGGCAGGGCTGGCTATAGAATTTACTAAAAGAGCCTCAGTGCTTTGACAGTTTCATTGTGTCTGGCATTACTGCATAGCTGAGAGTTGGAGAGAATCATAGAAGAGAATCATAGAATGGAGTTTGTAGTTCCACAATCAGACTAAGAGATTTTTCATAATTAAAAATTTTAAAATTGTGAAATCTACATGAAATTTACAGACTTAGCCATTTTTAAGTGCACTGCTGCTGCTGCTGCTGCTAAGTCGCTTCAGTCGTGTCCAACTCTGTGCGACCCCATAGACAGCCTCCTACCAGGCTCCTCTGTCCCTGGGATTCTCCAAGCAAGAACACTGGAGTGGGTTGCCATTTCCTTCTCCAATGCAAGAAAGTGGAAAGTGAAAGTGAAGTTGCTCAGTTGTGTCCGACTCTTAGCAACCTCATGGACTGCAGCCTACCAGGCTCCTCCGTCCATGGGATTTTCCAGGCAAGAGTACTGGAGTGGGGTGCCATTGCCTTCTCCATTTTAAGTGCACAGTTCAGTGATATTAGGTATATTCACATTGTTGGGTAACCATAACCATCATCTATCTCTAGAACTTTTTCATCTCAAATTGAAACTCTGTACCCAGTGAAATTATTGACTATGCCAAAACCTTTGACTGTGTGGATCACAATAAACTGTGGAAAATTCTGAAAGAGATGGGAATACCAGACCACCTGACCTGCCTCTTGAGGAACCTGTATGCAGGTCAGGAATCAACAGTTAGAACTGGACATAGAACAACAGACTGGTTCCAAATAGGAAAAGGAGTATGTCAAGGCTGTATATTGTCACCCTACTTATTTAACTTCTATGCAGAATACATCATGAGAAACGCTGGGCTGGAAGAAGCACAAGCTGGAATCAAGATTGGTGGGAGAAATCTCAATAACCTCAGATACGCAGCTGACACCACCCTTATGGCAGAAAGTGAAGAGGAACTAAAGAGCCTCTTGATGAAAGTGAAAGAGGAGAGTGAAATAGTTGGCTTAAAGCTCAACATTCAGAAAACTAAGATCATGGCATCTGGTCCCATATGACCAAACTAGATAGCATGTTAAAAAGCAGAGACATTACTTTGCTAACAAAGGTCTGTCTATTCAAGGCTATGGTTTTTCCTGTGGTCATGTATGGATGTGAAAGTTGGACTGTGAAGAAAGCTGAGCACTGAAGAATTGATGCTTTTGAACTGTGGTGTTGGAGAAGACTCTTGAGAGTCCCTTGGACTGCAAGGAGATCCAGCCAGTCCATTCTGATCCAACCAGTCCTGGGATTTCTTTGGAGGGAATGATGCTGAAACTGAAACTCCAGTACTTTGGCCACCTCATGCGAAGAGTTTACTCACTGGAAAAGACTCTGATGCTGGGAGGGATTAGGGGCAGGAGGAGAAGGGGACGACAGAGGATGAGATGGCTGGATGGCATCACCAACTTGATGGACGTGAGTTTGAGTGAACTCTGGGAGTTGGTGATGGACAGGGAGGCCTGGCGTGCTGCAATTCATGGGGTCGCAAAGAGTCGGATATGACTGAGCGGCTGAATTGAACTAATGAAACAATAACTCCCTCCTTCCTCCAGCTCCTGACAACCATTGTTCTACTTTCTGCCTCTATTAAGTTGCTTATTCTAAGTACCACATGTAAGAGGAATCATATATATTCCTTCTCAGTTCAGTTCAGTTGCTCAGTCATGTCCAGCTCTTTGCGACCCCGTGAACCACAGTACGCCACGCCTCCCTGTTCATCACCAACTGCTGGAGTCTACCCAAACTCATGTCCATTGAGTTGGTGATGCCATCCCACCATCTCATCCTCTGTCATTCCTTTCTCCTCCTGCCCTCAATCTTTCCCAGCATCAGGATCTTTTCAAATGAGTCAGCTCCTCGCATCAGGTGGCCAAATGCCCTATATACAAAGATAAATACCTTGTATATCCTCTTGTGAGTAGCTTCTTTCACTTAGCATAATGTCTTCAAGGCTGGTTTCTACTGTAGTAGGTGTTGGAATTTCCTTCCTTTTTAAGCCTAGCTAATAATTCCATTGTATGTATTTAACTGACTGTTCTCTGTGGAAACTTGAGCCAGAGCTTCAACATGGCAGCTGGTACCTATTGAACCAATAGTTCTAAGAATGGCTTAAAAATACCAGAGTCCTAGCATCTTTCTGGGAGTTGTAAGATACATTTTTTTTTGGGAGTTACTATATGGTTTCATTTCTGTGAAAATAAAGAACAGAGAAAATAATATACAGTCGTAGAATTTAGAATAATAGCTACTCTGGTGGGTGGGGGGGAGTATATTGAATGGGAAGGGGCAGAAAGAAGTTTCTAGATTGGTGAAAATGTTCTATGTCTTGATCTGAATTGTGGTTACACAGATATATTCATGTATAAAAGCATAAATGACAGTACTTGTTGGACTAAATATGGAAGCACCCACGGGGTCTGCGGCTCCTACCCTCCATTCCTTGTCATCCAGGTGCAGATCTCAGTCTTGTGATCTGGCTGCTGTTTGGATGGATGGTGTTGCATGGACCTGTGGCTCAGAGAGCAGTGGAAGAAGACCATGCATACTGACATGGTCTCTGAATCACAGCACCCACATTTCCATTGTCCACCATCAACACCTGCTGTCTTAAAACAGTCTTCAGGGCCAGGGACACCACCCGTGACAGTTCATACCCAACACACTCATATATTACGATATCACTCATATATCACACATCATATATCATGATGCTTAGGTCATGAGCAAAGATGTCTCATGTGACCTAAAAAACCCAATGTAAGATACATTCTTTACCTCAACTGAGAAGCACAGAGCAATCAAGGAGATACAGGGGTGCCACCATTTCTATGGTTCCTCTCTCAGGATCCATCCCTTGGGAAGCTAGCATGTGGATGGTACCTCTAACTTCTGACTTGATCCTAAAAGTGCCTTTTGTGCCACTGGGATCCAGGACCTTCTGTCTGTAACAGTCATGAGAGAGACAGTTCTGCTGTCAGGATTATGTTCTTGAGAAGAAGATTCCTACCACAGAACAATTCAACCTCTCTGGATATCTAATCATTAACGTGCTGCTGCTACTGCTGCTAAGTCACTTCAGTCGTGTCCGACTCTGTGCGACCCCATAGACGGCAGCCCACCAGGCTCCCCCAGTCCCTGGGATTCTCCAGGCAAGAACACTGGAGTGGGTTGCCATTTCCTTCTCCAATGCATTAAAGTGAAAAGTGAAAGTGAAGTCACTCAGTTGTGTCTGACTCTTAGTGACCCCATGGACTGTGGCCCACCAGGCTCCTTCGTCCATGGGATTTTCCAGGCAAGAGTGCTGGAGTGGTGTGCCATTGCCTTCTACGAATCATTAATGTAGGCTTATGTTAATATTTGGGTGTTTTTGTGTCACAGGCTTTGTGTTATTTAGAGTATTTTAGACTTTTTTCTGATGTTCATTGCAGGACATCTGGTGAGTGATGTTGAGCATTAAATGGAATATCATGTGGAATGGAAAACAGAAAAGGCAGTGAATTTTGGCTTACAGTGTGTGTGGCGTTGAAGCTATCTTAACATTCTGTTCTTACCTGTTTTGGGGTCTTCTGGGGCAGTAGCTGAGGTGCCCACTTCACAGCCCCCAGGGCAGGTGTGGAGAGCAAGGTCCAGCTTGTCTGGGCAAAGGAGGCACTTATCCAATAGGCTGTGCTGTGTCTGATTTGGCATCAGGTGTGGTTGCTAAGCCCAGCTCCTCCAGAGATGCCAGCCGGTGTCCCCTTATTCAGCTTTGTAAGGCTCCCTGTTACTATGTGGTGTATTGGCACGTAACCAACCCCCTAATAAAATTACTTTTGGGTCCTCATTTGGATCTCTGTCAGTTCTTCACTGGTTGTAGTGAGGGTGAGAGGAAGGGTGATAGATGATTGTAGTTGTCAACATCTTTAATCTATTTTGAACGTAAAAGGGTTGGCAAGCCCATGTGAATCCTTAAAGTTAAAAAAAATTTTTTTTTAATTATTTTATATATATATATATATATTTTTTACTTTACAATATTGTGTTGGTTTTGCCATACATCAACATGCATCTGCCACGGGTGTACACGTGTTCCCCATCCTGAACCCCCCTCCCACCTCCTTCCCCATACCATCCCTCTGGGTCATCCAAAAAAATTTTTTTGTAACTGACCAATGGACTCATTGTCTGGAATCCACTATCTTAAAAACCACACAGAACTACATTATTGCTTTACAAATGAGGAATCAGAAGCCTAAAGAGTTTACTTAACTTGCCCATGGTCACAGACGGTTGCCAAACTATGCTGGCAGTTTCATCCAAATTGTTTACAAGTCCCATTTGAGTTATAGAACCCCACTAGGATTGGTAACACCATGATAGTTGCTGCAGGACTCACAGTGGTCTGGTGGAAGGTGGGAGAGACCCCTGGCCCTGGGCTGTCATGACTATCATGTCCATGACATGGGAGGCCAAGATGGAAAGGGAGAAATAGGGTAAATCCAGTTTCCCCTCCTTTAAAGCCACAAAACAGTACAGTTGAAAAGTATGATGTGTGATCTGAAAGTAGCATTAGCATCTGGCTGGCAAGACTTTCTTGTGTGAGCACTTGTCGAGTCAGCATCATTTTACAAGCAGGCCTCAAGGGCCACATTTCCAGATCAGCCTTTGTATATCTATCTAGTGAATATCCACCCATGAGATACTTGAAAACACTGTTTTATTGATTTTTGACTTGTGAATTCAGCTGCTCCTAATGTTTCCAATTGGACTTCCTAGTGGCTCAGTGGTCAAGAATTCACCTGTTATGCAAAAGAGGTGGGTTTGATCCCTGGGTCAGGAAGATCCCCTGGAGGGGGAAATGGCAACCCACCCCAGTATTCTTCCCTGAGAAATCTCATAGACAAGAGGAGCCTGGTGGGCTACAGTTCATGGGGTTGCAAAAGAGTCGGATACAACTTAGCGACTAAAAACAATGTTCCAAAGATAATTTCTAGGAAGTGCTTATCTCCTCCGAAGGGAAATGTGACCGCAGCCATGAAATTAAAAGACGCTTAGTCCTTGGAAGGAAAGTTATGACCAACCTAGACAGCATATTCAAAAGCAGAGACATTACTTTGCCAACAAAGATCCGTCTAGTCAAGGCTATGGTTTTTCCTGTGGTCATGTATGGATGTGCGAGTTGGACTGTGAAGAAGGCTGAGTGCCGAAGAATTGATGCTTTTGAACTGTGGTGTTGGAGAAGACTCTTGAGAGTCCCTTGGACTGCAAGGAGATCCAACCAGTCCATTCTGAAGGAGATAAGCCCTGGGATTTCTTTGGAAGGAATGATGCTAAAGCTGAAACTCCAGTACTTTGGCCACCTCATGGGAAGAATTGACTCATTGGAAAAGACTCTGATGCTGGGAGGGATTGGGGGCAGGAGGAGAAGGGGACGACAGAGGATGAGATGTGTGGATGGCATCACTGACTCAATGGACGTGAGTCTGGGTGAACTCCGGGAGTTGGTGATGGACAGGGAGGCCTGGCGTGCTGAGATTCACGGGGTCACAATGAGTTGGATACAACTGAGCGACTGAACTGAACTGAACTGATAGTGAAATACTGTGTGGCTTACGAAAAATAGTTAGTTTATTACAGCTCTGGAGTTGAAAGTCCAAGATCAAAGTGCCAGCGTGGTTGGGCAGACTTTTCCCTGTGTCCTCACATGGTGGAATGGCTGAGGGAGCTCTGTGGGGTCTCTCATATGGGCACTAATCCCATTCTTGAGGACTCCACCCTCATGAGCTAAGCACCTCCCATAGGCCCCACCTCCTAATACCATCCATCACATTGGGCGTTAAGTTTCCTTATATAAATGGGAGCGGGGTGGGGCAGGGCAAAAATATTCAGTCTGTAGCAGGATGTGTTAAAAACTAGGTGGTAACCTGTGATGGTGGAGAAGGCAATGGCACCCCACTCCAGTACTCCTGCCTGGAAAATCCCATGGATGGAGGAGCCTGGAAGGCTGCAGTCCATGGGGTCACTGAGGGTCGGACACAACTGAGCGACTTCACTTTCACTTTTCTTTCATGCATTGGAGAAGGAAATGGCAACCCACTCCAGTGTTCTTGCCTGGAGAATCCCAGGGACGGGGGAGCCTGGTGGGCTGCCGTCTATGGGGTCACACAGAGTCGGACACGACTGAAGTGATGCAGCAGCAGCAGCAGCAGCAGCAACCTGTGATGGAAAATGTGTTCTACCCAGGAGAACAGGTATCACTGTCATAAAGCAAAACAAATGTTATAAATACATCTTGTCCATTTCTAGAGTGCTCCCCATGTCTTCATTTATTCAATAAATGTTTATTAAATCATGTCATAATGTAGCATCCATTGCTCTACACACTTGGGATATGTCAAAGAACAAAACAGGAAGAAAAAAGGCCAAGATCTCTGCCCTCCTGAAACTTACATTTTAGTGCAGGAGGACAGCATGTGTAACAGATAACACCATTGTCCTGTGGGAAAGGAGGTGGGGAGGGAAAGGATGGAGCAGGGTGAGGGGGAGCAGGAGCCAGTGTGCACTGAGGTGGGATATGGGGCCTCAGCGAGGCCTGAGCTCTCTAAACTGTCCAATGTGTGCAGGCCTGGCCCTGTGGTCCTTCCCAAGGCTGATCAGTGAATGATCACATGATCTTGGCACCCCCCCTTGCCATCTCCATTTCTTTCCTTTCCTCTTTATACCTTGGCTGTTTGGCATTTCCCCCTGTGCTTTCCCTCTCCCATTTTCTTTCCTGTGTCTATACCCCATCTTTAGTGTTGTTATTATTTTTCCCTGTCATCTATGTCCCTATCTCATTCTTCTCTTTCCTTTGAATTTCTCCTTTCCCTCTTTTCTCCACCCTCCTTCCAACTTGTCACACTGGAAAGAAGGAAAATACCATCTGAAAGGCAAAGTACATGATTGGAGTGAAAGGGCCAAACAGGCCACATGACGTTGGAAAAACAAAGCCTTATCATCTAACTTGTTTCACCATAATGTGCTGCTGCTGCTGCTAAGTCACTTCAGTCGTGTCTGACTCTGTGCAACCCCATAGACGGCAGCCCACCAGACTCCTCTGTCTCTGGGATTCTTCAGGCAAGAACGCTGGAGTGGGTTGCCATTTCCTTCTCCAATGCATGAAAGTGAAAAGTGAGAGTGAAGTCGCTCAGTCGTGTCTGACTCTTCGCGACCCCATGGACTGTAGCCTACCAGGCTCCTCTGTCCATGGGATTTTCCTGGCAAGAGTACTGGAGTGGGGTGCCGTTTCCTTCTCTGCACCATAATGTGAAATATAGTCTACTTTTTGAAGTATGACTTTTTTCTTAGAAATGTTACATGATGCAAAGCAAGAAGACCATGGTGGATTTAGTTCCCAAGAGTATATTCTGCAATAAAACAGGCTTTGAATCCAGACAAGCACATTCAATTTCTCTTTTTACAGAGCCCAGAATTCTTTTTTCTCCACGCTAGGTGGCAGTAGAGTCAAAGAGAAACATGCAAAGCAGTTTAGGTGAATTTTTCCACAAGGCTGGGATGAAGATGGGAACCAAGACAAATAGTATAAAGAGAAGGTTAAATTACTACAGAGGTGTGATATGACACTCTGACATGTCACATGCTCATTTTGGAAAAATATGTTTGGTGCCATGTCTCTTTACAGAGTAAGTAAAGCATTAGGGACCTGTTAAATCTAACTCCTAATTCATGATGTAACTTTTGGTTGGCAAGGTGAAGATTTTGAGTTTCCTTTAAAAATAGTTCCTGGGTTTGTTAGTATATGTGGGTATTTTCGAGTCTTCTTCCTGCGAGATCAGTTAGGTCTCAGAGGACATTTAATGTGAACATTGGAAACCCTGAGGAAATCAGCTCTTCAGTAGTTTTCAAATATTTTAGTAAGAAATTTAAGACTAGTGTACTGAAGATTCTCAAAATAGCAATAAAAACAATTATACAGAGTGGAGATAATGCAAATTTGTTAAACTGTTAGTAGTTGGTGAATCCAGGTGGAAGGTATATGATGTTCATTGTTATATTGCTCTTATAATTTTTCCAGAGCTTTAAAATTTTTAAAAGTAAAGAATAGAAAATAGAAAAAACAAAACAAAAACAAACTAGTGTAGGTGGAATGTTCAATAATTGGGAGATAGTTAAAATATCTTAAAACATTTGTTCAATAGAATATATGTCTGTTATATGATAATATGTGAAAATGCTTATGACTAAATGGTGAATGAAAATGGCAGGCTATAAAACTTTATACGGAGTAGGATCTCATTATAGTTGCAAGAAACACACATTCCAGGAACTAAAAATAAAAGCTACTTTACCACGATGTTAATCTCTATGTGCTTATTACAGTGGAAGAGATTTATTTTCATTGTGTTTTCATGTATTTGCATTTCTCCAACTTTTTATTATGGAATTCTTCAAACATTCGGAAAATGTGAAAGACTAATACAATGAACACGTATTCGCAGTTTCAACAATTGTCAGCTCTCTCATGTTTGCCCTAAGTATATCTATCTGTACGTATCTGTATGTCACAGTTGGCAAACTAAAGTCAGGGCCAATTCTGGCTCATTACCTGTTTTTGTACAAAGGTTTTTTACATTTTTAAGCAGCAACATTTTAAACTAGTTACACAGTTGCCTCCAAAACATCCTTGATTTTGTCTTTTGATCTACAAAGCCTAAAACTGTTACTATCTGGTCCTTTACAGAAAACTTTTGCCAGCCTTGGATCTACAGACACATGTATACACACACACACATACACACAAGCAGAGTTTTGCTGAATCATTTGAAAAGCAAGTTGCAGACATTATAACGTTTCTCCCTCAGTTAACTTTATTAATGCATCTCCTAAGAACAAAACACTACTTACCTAAATGTAATATTGTTATTGTACCAAGAAATGAACAATTATTTTATAATACCATAGAATACCCAACCATATGCAAATTTGTGTAATTGCGTTTGCAAACTTCACAAAATGAAAATGCATAACTTTGTAACACTAAAAAATTTCTTTAAAAAATCAGATGTTGTTAGAGTCAACATGAATTTTTAGCATTAATTTTATGCAAGAGATTTAAGCAATTTTATATAAAGGATTTAGGAAAATTGCTCTATGCAGCTATTCTCCTGGGCATTTCAGGTCAAAATTTAATGTGTTTGCAGGTCAAACAGCTCATATTCTGCAAAGCATTCAGTGTTGGTGGTCATGTTATTGTTTCTACAGTTGTAGGTAGGAAAAGGTATGATGCTTTTCTTTGCATTTAAAAATATAATCTCTAATAATTTTTGAAACTAGGTGATTGGTGTATAGAAATTTGCTATCCTATTCCCTCTTCCATTTTTGTGTATGTGTAAAGCTTTTGAAGTGTGGTGTTGGAGAAGACTCTTGAGAGTCCCTTGGACTGCAAGGAGATCCAACCAGTCCATTCTGAAGGAGATTAGTCCTGGGTGTTCTTTGGAAGGAATGATGCTAAAGCTGAAACTCCAGTACTTTGGCCACCTCATGCGAAGAGTTGACTCATTGGAAAAGACCCTGATGCTGGGAGGGATTGGGGGCAGAAGGAGAAGGGGACAACAGAGGATGAGATGGCTGGATGGCATCACTGACTCGATGAACATGAGTTTGGGTAAACTCCAGGAGTTGGTGATGGACAGGGAGGCCTGGCGTGCTGCGATTCATGGGGTCGCAAAGAGTCAGACACGACTGAGCAACTGAACTGAACTGAAAACTTTCCATGATAAAATAATGTATGTGTATACACATCACTGTAGTAATAGGCTTGACTTGCAACCTACATCTGCAAATTTGCTTTTAAAATATGTCAGAATGCTAAAACTTAGATGTGAAAATTGCGTGTGTGTATGTGTTTGAATGAACCTTTTATTTTAGAATAGGAAACATGGTAGTTATGGCAAACAAAATATAGAAAGATTGGCTTAAAAATTTGAATGGATTTTGAGAAAAAGCTACTTTGGGAGCCTTTTTTTGTAAACATTTCATTTTTTGTGGGATATGAATCATGTGTTGGAATCACCTGATTTAGCTGTGGTATAACTAAGTCTGGAGGTTTTGGGGGACACTCTGTTTTTAAACTTCCCCACCACCAATCATGATTATGGTTACATGAGATTCGTGTCTTAAAAAAAGAGATCTGTGTCCCAAAGCTCTGGAATTATTTAAACCATGTACTTTGGAAGCTCATCTTTGTTCTGTTTGAGCCATAATGTTATGTCTACTTTTACCACAATCATATGGATAAGGAACTGTCAGGTCAGGCCCTCTCCCATCATGCAACAATGTAGAATCTGCTTTACAAAGTCAATGGAAAACTCTCTTCTTGCTTTATGAAGAGGTCAGAGATAAATATTCAAGTGCATTTTTTAAAACAATGGAGATAATGTTGTTTTTTTTTATAAGAAAAAAGTATTCATAAAAATTTGGGAGAGAATTATAGTGGGCCCTTGAAAATACTTGTGGTTAAAAGTGTGGTGCTATTATATGTTTGCAAATGTGAAACGTTCAGATTTCTAATGTGCTCAATGAAATACAAGGAGAAAAGTTGTTAATTATGGAGTGTTAAATTCAGGGCAGCCTGATATACTTCAATTTGCATAATAAATATTCACTCTTTTGGAAAGAAATTGTTACAGAATATTTTCTTCCCATTGAGTAGGAAATGTACTCCTTCCCCTTTGTATGTTTTCTTTATTATATGATAATCCACTTTCTGGCACTTCTTTATCATATCAATAATAAAATCTATATATGTTGGGCTTTGTGTGGGTTCGTTCGTGAAGCAACTTTTCATCTGTTAATATCATGTCTCCAACAAATGGCTTCTTTTCTTCATGTTTTCATCTTTTATTTTTATTACAGTATTGTTATTTTCTACAGTCACCAGGAATACTGAATTAGCAATACCAAAGCATTACTCTTAGGGAAAATACAGGGTCCTAACAATCTCTGGTCATAATATTTACACAACTAGGTAAATTGGTCAATACATAAACTTGTTTTTGTTTAAGGAGATTTTATGTAATGTATTATTGTTGATTTATTAAAATTGAATTCACATTGATAGCACTAAAACTCATGCCTGAAGGAAGCTTATCAGACACATATTCTTTCTCTGTAGGTACATCACGGCCTTCTTGCACTTTGGAATACTGGACAGCACTTCTGCACTATGCTTGGGGGTCATTTTAAACAGTGAAAGCATTAACAAAAAGCAAAAAGTTGTGAAAAGCATGGCACTACATAGACCAAGGAAAGGACACAGTTTGTATCATGAAAGCTGAAATAAGAAGGCAGAGCCCTCTTAAACGTTGTGAGGAGAGCATATATGGTAATACTATGCTTGGCAAGTCGTAGGTTCTCAGTTAAGTACCCAGGATTGGTGCAGGGATGGGTAGCTTCATGGAGAAAGTGACTTTTGAGCTGAGCCTTGACGCGTGAGAAAGGTGTCCACGGCGCACTGCTGGTGGGAGGAGGCGCACAACACTTTGGGCTTCTAAGCCCTTTGTGGTTTTGTACCTTATATGGCCCCTTATAGTCAAGCATGGTGCTGGGAATATATAGTTACTCAGTTAATAAATGTTGACAGGTTGGAGGGGCCCCTTTTGATCTCTTTGTCATCTGTTGCTTTGCTAAGCCACCTGTTTTCATAACAATACATATCTTTGGCATGTTATACACCAATCTTTGGAGATTTAGTCTGTAGTAATTGAATAACAGAAGGTATATACTTCAACTAAGAGTTGTATACTTCCAAACTGATTTTGAGTAAGAATGTGGCTGGAAAATGAAAGGGAGAAAGAAAATAAGAAAATATGTGTGTGTGGGAGAGAAAGAGAAAAGTGACATGTATTATTATGGGTGAATCTTAGCAGTATAATATTAAGTGCAATAGTGATTTCCCAAAGAATGTATGCTAACATACCATCTGGAGAAACAGGGCAGCTAATGTCACCAGTGAGGGGCCTCTGAATGTGATTTACTGAGAAAAACATAGCACATAGCATCACTTCTGTGATATTCCTGCCAAAATATAAATCCTGAATGCAATAGAAAGGAAACATCAGGAGAACCCAAATTGAGTGATGTTAATAAAATACCAGACAAATATTAAATGTCATAAAGAGCAAAGAATGGTGAAGGAAATGTTTGAGATTAAAGAAGACTGCTGCTGCTGCTGCTGCTGCTGCTGCTAAGTCGCTTCGGTCGTGTCTGACTCTGTGCGACCCCATAGACGGCAGCCCACCAGGCTCCCCCATCCCTGGGATTCTCCAGGCAAGAACACTGGAGTGGGTTGCCATTTCCTTCTCCAGTGCATGAAAGTGAAAAGTGAAAGTGAAATCGCTCAGTCGTGTCCGACTCTTAGTGACTCCATGGACTGCAGCCTACCAGGCTCCTCTGTCCATGGGATTTTCCAGGCAAGAGTACTGGAGTGGGGTGCCGTTGCCTTCTCCTAAAGAAGACTAGAGACACACAACTAAATGCTTTTTGAATCTGGATCAGATTTTTGTACTTGAAAAAATTGCTGTAAACACTATTATTGGGACAGTTGAAAAAACTTAAAAATGGACTGTTGCTAAAATATAAGTATAGAATCAATGTTACATGTTCTCATTTGTGGTTATGTAGGAGATTTTCCTTGTTCTTAGGACATACACACTGGTGTGTTAGGGGGTGAAGAGGCAAGATATATGCAACTTATTTTCAAATGCGTTGGAGAATAATAACTCTATAAACAAATATATAAATCAAATATAAATAAAGTTATATCAGGGCTATATGGGGAGTTCTTTGTGCTATCCTTGAAATATTTTTGTAATTTTGAACTTATTTCATAATAAAAAGGAAAAAAATCTATAAAATAAAGCTAAAACAAAACAGTAGATATAGCACTATACCTTTCATAGACTTAAGATACTAGAGTAAGATGTTCTAAAAAAGAACTACATATAGAAATAATAAAATTGTATTAAAGGAGGGGATGATGGCCAGGATTTGGTATGCTGGCCATTCTGGGTTGGGGAACCAGGGGGTAGGATAGACGGCTACTAAATGTTGTCTTGTGAATATTGTGAGATCCCCCCCTTTTTGTTTCAGCAGTTATTAGATTCACTGGTGCTTACTACACTATTAAAAACAAGAAATTAGAAAAAGCATGAGCCAAATAAATGAGGGCCATACATAGAATGTGCTGAGAGTGTCATGAGACATATAACATGATTAATCTATTTGTTTTCATCTGAGGTCAATTTAGAAAAAAAAATGGTAAGTGAGAGAGAGGGCAGAGGGAAAGAGAAATGGAAAAATCAAAGAGTCAGAAAAGAATGGGACATCAGGTCTTTTGAGGGAAAAGAAAAAAAATAAAGCAAGTCTGAAGAAATTAACTGAAGAAATGAGTGAGAAAAGACTGAGCTTATTTCTGAGAGAAGAATGGGTTGGAAGAAATCGAAAGAATGAGAACTGGGAATGCTGAGGCAGACGAAAAACCTAAATGGCATTTCTGAACCGCAAGAGGGACACTGTGTCTCCACAGAGGAGTGTCAGCCAAAGGGCCAGATTCCAGGAAAGGGTGATGTGGTTAAACAACACACTAAGGTTTGGTCTACAGAAGGCTGACACCCAGCCAGCTGGGCTTTTCCAAAAACTTGGAGAGTTGTGGTCAGTTCTGGCTTCTTCAATACTCTAAGCTATTAATTAGGAGAAACCGCTAGGTTGACCTGTGGCCAGAATCACCTATGATGAGGGCTTATGCCTAGATATTTGCTGTAGGTAATTGAAGGCACTCCTCTGGGAGCTGCCATCTTGTGTCAACCTCTGGTGTCCAGTGGAAGTAGTGCATGCTGGAGGCACACAAGGGAAACTGGGAATTGTACAAAGTGCAGATGCATTTATCAAGGAAATTTGTCACTCATAATCATTGTCCTGTGGCCTTTGAACGCTCAGTGATGACAATGACTCAGGCCAACAATGACTCTCCTTATCAGCATTGACATGACCAGAAAACTCTGGAAATACACAAGCTGGCTCCGGGTTTAGTCCTTCCTCTGTTTTTCTCTATGATCTTTGGAAAGAAAACCAACCAAAGCAGATGCCTCTGTTGGAGTGGGAAAGGGGTGATTCATTTTGCCCTCGTGAGGGGGAAAACAGGGATTTAAGCTCCTGCTTACCTAGCCTTTGGGGCTTTCCTGGTTGCTCAAACAGTAGAGAATCTGCCTGCAATGCAGATGTCCCAGATTTGATCCCTTAGATCCCCTGGAGAAGGAAATGACAACCCACTCCAGTATTCTTGCCTGAAGATCCCATGGACATGGGAACCTGGCAGGCTACAATCCATGGGGTCATAAAGAGTGACTGCTCTTCACCTTGGATCTGTTTTTGTGCTGAGCTAATCACAGCCCCCTGAACAAATGGTGATTTCCTCTTATCCCTCCCTCCATTCACTTGAAATGTCCTATTTCCCTATTTCTCTCAACCTGGGGAATGAATAATTTTCTTTGATGTTAAATAAAATAAATGCTCTGTTCGAATGGTACTTCTTCCATAAAACTCCTATATCCTGTGTCCCTGACCATCCCACTTACACACAGGGTCTCTCACCCCTTGGGAACCCCTCCTGTGTTCTTTGGATGTCTTTCAGAGTTAGAGTGCTTCACTGCATTAATTTATTTACATATCTTCTACTTCTGTCTGTTGGGGACAGAGCATTAAGTTCAACACTCAATGAATGTTGAGCAGCTCTATAATGAATAAGGCCATGTTAGTGCTTTACACACCTTGCCTCATTTAAGCCTCACACAGCCCTAAAAGGTGGTTACTATTATCATTAATCCTGTCCTTAGAGAAAACAAGCCTCACAGAGGATAAGCTATTCATCTAAGACCGTAGCATTATTAAGCCATAGAAGTTGGATTTCAACATAGATAGTCTGACTTCAGAGTCCTCCCTGGATAGTTCAGTTCAGTCACTCAGTCATATCCAACTCTTTGCAATTCCATGGACTGCAGCATGCCAGGTCTCCCTGTCCATCACCAACTCCTGGAGTTTACTCAAACTCATGTCCACTGAGTCGGTGATGCCATCCAACCATCTCATCCTCTGTCATCCCCTTCTTCTCTCACCTTCAATCTTTCCCAGCATCAGGGTCTTTCCCAAAGAGTCAGTTCTTTGCATCAGGTGGCGAAAGTATTGGCGTTTCAGCTTCAACATCAGTCCTTCCAATGCATATTCAGGACTGATTTCCTTTAGTATGGACTGATTGGATCTCCGTGCAGTCCAAGGGACTCTCAAGAGTCTTCTCCAACACCACTGTTCAAAAGCTTCAATTCTTTCTTTATAGTCCAACTCTCACATCCATACATGACTACTGGAAAAACCATAGCCTTGACTAGATGGACCTTTGTTGGCAAAGTAATATCTCTGCTTTTTAATATGCTGTCTAGGTTGGTCATAACTTTTCTTCCAACGAGTAAGCATCTTTTAATTTCATGGCTGCAATCACCATCTGCAGTGATTTTGGAGCCCCCAAAAATAAAGTCAGCCACTGTTTCCACTGTTTCCCCATCTATTTGCCATGAACTGATAGGACCAGATGCCATGATCTTGGTTTTCTGAATGTTGAGCTTTAGGCCAACTTTTTTTTTTTACAGTAAAAGTGACTGCTGCTGCTGCTAAGTCGCTTCAGTCGTGTCCGACTCTGTGCGACCCCATAGACGGCAGCCCACCAGGCTTCCCCGTCCCTGGGATTCTCCAGGCAAGAACACTGGAGTGGGTTGCCATTTCCTTCTCCAATGCATGAAAATGAAAAGTGAAAGTAAAGTCACTCAGTCGTATCCGACTCTTAGCGACCCCATGGACTGCAGCCTACTAGGCTCCTCCATCCATGGGATTTTCCAGGCAAAAGTACTGGAGTGGGGTGCCATTGCCTTCTCCAATAAATTCTTCAGTATCATTTTTCTAGATTCCATATATGTGTGTTAGAATACAATATTTATCTTTATCTTTCTGACTCACTTCACTGTATATAATATAATAGGTTCTAGGTTCATCCACCTCATCAGAACTGATTCAAATGCATTCCTTTTTATGGCTGAATAATATTCCATTGTGTATATGTACCACAACTTCTTTATCCATTCATTTGTGGATGGACATCTAGGTTGCTTTCATGTTCTAGCTATTGTAAATAGTGCTGCAATGAACAATGGGATACGTATGCTTTTTCAATTTTGGTTTCCTCAGGTTATATGCCTAGGAGTGGGATTGCTGGGTCATATGGTTTTTTTTTTCCTAGTTTTTTAAGGAATCTCCGTACCATCTTCCATAATGGCTGTATCAGTTTACATTCCCACCAACAGTGCAAGAGTGTTCCTTTTTCTCCACACCCTCTCCAGCATTTACTGTTTGTAGACTTTCTGATGATGGCCATTTTGATTGGTATGAGGTGATATCTCATTGTAGTTTTGATTTGTATTTCTTTAATAATAAGCAATGTTGAGCATCTTTTCTTGTGTTTGTTAGCCATCTGTATGTCTTCTTTGGAGAACTGTCTATTTAGGTCTTTTCCCCACTTTTTGATTGGGTTGTTTGTTTTTCTGGGATTGAGTTGTATGAGCTGCTTGTATATTTTGGAAATTAATCCTCTGTCAGTTGTTTCATTTGCTATTATTTTCTCCCATTCTGAGGGTTGTCTTTTTACCTTTCTTATAGTTTCCTTTGCTGTGCAAAAGCTTTTAAGTTTGATGAGGTCCCACTTGTTTACTTTTGTTTTTATTTCTGTTACTCTAGGAGGTGGCCATAGAGGACTTGCTTTGATTTATGTCATCGAGTGTTCTGCCTATGTTTTCCTCTAAGAGTTTTATAGTTTCTGGTCTTACATTTAGGTCTTTAATCCATTTTGAGTTTATCCTTGTGTATGGTGTTAGGAAGTGTTCTAATTTCTTTTACACATAGCTGTCCAGTTTTCCCAGCATTATTTATTGATGAGACTGTCTTTGCCCCATTGTATATTATTGCCTCATTTGTAAAAAATAAGGTACCTACAGGTGAATGGGTTTATTTCTGGAATTTCTATTTTGTTCCTCTGGTCTATATTTCTATTTTTGTGCCAGTACCATACTGTCTTGATGACTTGTAGTATAATCTGAAGTCAGGAAGGTTGATTCCTCCAGCCCTTAAAGTCAATTTTATGTAATATTAATATAGGATTCCAGCTCTCTTTTTGTTACTGGTTGCATACTATATCATTTTTCCATTTTTAAACTTTAATATATTTGTGTCTTTGAATAAAATGTCTCTTGTAGGCACAATATAATTGGATCATTAAAAAAATCCAGTGAGTTTGATTGGAATGTTTAGTCCATTTGCATTTAATATAATTACTGCTAAGTTAGCATTTATGCTGGCTCAGAGGTTAAAGCGTCTGCCTCCAATGCAGGGGACCTGGGTTTGATCCCTTAGTCGGGAAGATCCCTTGGAGGAGGAAATGGTAACCCACTCCAGTATTCTTGCCTGGAGAATCCCATGGACAGAGAAGTCTGGCAGGCTACAGTCCACCGGGTCGCAAAGAGTCGGACAGAGCTGAGCGACTTCACTTTCACTTTCTTTCACTTTCTATACATCTTATATCCTTTCTGTTCCTCTAATTTCTCTATTGCTTTTTTTTGTACTAAATAGATAGATTCTAGTATCCCATTTAAATTCTCTTGCTGTTGTTTCTTTTACTATGTTTTATGCATTATCATGTATGGATGTGAGAGTTGCACTGTGAAGAAAGCTGAACGCCGAAGAATTGATGCTTTTGAACTGTGGTGTTGGAGAAGACTCTTGAGAGTCCCTTGGACTGCAAGGAGATCTAACCAGTCCATCCTAAAGGAGATCAGTCCTGGGTGTTTGTTGGAAGGACTGATGCTGAAGCTGAAACTCCAGTACTTTGGCCACCTCATGCGAAGAGTTGACTCGTTGGAAAAGACCCTGATGCTGGGAGGGATTGGGGGCAGGAGGAGAAGGGGACGACAGAGGATGAGATGGTTGGATGGCATCACCGACTCGAAGGACATGAGTTTGAGTGAACTCGGGGAGTTGGTGATGGACAGGGAGGCCTGGTGTGGTGCAATTCATGGGGTTGCAAAGAGTCGGACACGACTGAGCAACTGAACTGAATTGAACCAAACTGAACTGATGCATTATTTTATTTGAAGTTGCCCTGAGGATTACAATTAACATCTTAGCATAAAACAATCTAATTTTTATTAATAACCAGCTCACTATCACAGTATATAAAACTCTGCTGATGGATTGTATTTAATGTAATATTATTCTTTTCATAACACATGAGTTGCTAAATATGATTTATTTTTATATTCTTTTAACATTTCTTATATAATTCCATGTCAAGTCATGTATGTCTTGCTTCAAAGAACTTTTAATTTAGTTTAGGAAAAAACACAGATATATGTCAAGTCCAGTGACAATGAAATATTTAAATATTAATTCAAGACAATAACAGACATGAGTAACAACTAATTTATTGACCTACAGTTGTACACCTACACATGTCTAGATAGGAAATGTGTAGTGGCTTAATAATAGGACATTTCAGGAAAATCAGAGTTGGTGTGAAGATGATCAAAGAAGACTTTAAGGAGTTGAAATTTGATCTAGTAGGTGTGGAGGTGTACAAACTCACTGAAATGTAAGGAGAATGAATGGGAACTCTCTAAGCTGTCTTCTGTCTTTTCAGTGAAACAGGGGATGAGGCTATCTGTTTACTGTTTGTCTGTAGCACCCAGAACATTGCCTGACACATTATAGGTGCTCAGTAAATATTGACCAGATGACAAAATGAGTGAATTTGGTTGAATACATCAGTTAGGGGTGTAACTGCAACCTTGGAAGAGAGATGGACTATTTGCTAGGTAATTGATAAGAGGGAAATAGCCTATTCTTTTTCAGTTATTAGGGACACTGCAAAATTTTCACTTTTACTTAAAATCTGTACTCTAAATTCTTTTCTGGGAGTTCAGAGAAATTGAAGGTAGATACTTTTGTGTCTGTACATTTCAGTGATAGAAATGGGGTGACAAAAGTTCTGCAAATATTGAGAAGAGAGATAATGAGAAATATGTGGGAACATTGCTTTGAAACATCTGAAATGGCTCTATTACTTTCCTTTCTTTAATTCACTTTCTAGTCCTTGACTCTCCAGGGTCATCAGAAGCAGAAAACTTCAATAATTCCAGCAAATATCAGCAAAAATACATGAATAGAGTTTATTTTTAAGGGTTTGAACATTTTTATGTTAGCTCTTTAATGAGATAAATCTTGTATATTTATAGATTTTATGTTGTATAAATCTTTGGTTAAGGTTAACTTAAAGTTAACCTTAAAGAAATATGCTTCATCCTTCAATTTCTTGGCCACTGGAGAAAGGAATCTAGCGAAAGGCTGAAAGTTGAGGTTAAATTTCTCTTTAACTGCAATTGCTTTGCTGACTTTGCTGACAAAGGTCTGTCTAGTCAAAACTATGGTTTTTCCAGTAGTCATGTATGGATGTGAGAGTTGGACTATAAAGAAAGATGAGCACCAAAGAAATGATGCTTTTGAACTGTGGTGTTGGAGAAGACTCTTGAGAGTCCCTTGGACTGCAAGGAGATCAAATCAGTCAATCCTAAAGAAAGTCAATCCTGAATAATCATTAGAAGGACTAAGGTTGAAGCTGAAACTCCAATACTTTGGCCACCTGATGCAAAGAGCTGAGTCATTTGAAAAGACTCTGATGTTGGGAAAGATTGAAGGCAGGAGGAGAAGGGGACGACAGAGGATGAGATGGTTGGATGGCATCACCGACTCTATGGACATGAGTTTGAGCAGGCTCCAGGAGTTGGTGATGGACAGGGAAGCCTGGTGTGCTGCAGTCCACAGGGTCACAAAGAGTAGGAGCAACCGAGTGACTGAACTGAACTGAACTGCAGTTGCAAAGCCAGTAGAGGGTGCAGTGTACCTATCCTTTGATTTCTGGGATTGCAAATAAGTGCATAGGTTGGATATTCCTCAAATAACCTAGATAAACAAGACTTCATTTCATCTAGAGAGAAAGGAGTCTGGGACTATGATATGGTCTTTGGTGATCTCGGTTTTATGTTCAGGAATTAGCAGATATATAGAATCATTTTATTACCATTGGAGAATGCTGAGGTTGGTGCTTTATGAAGACTGTTTTTCTGTTTTGCTTCCCTGGAGAAAAGTCATTTGAGCATTTTGTACCAAGTCCACAAAAAACTGGCCTGATTAAACTCATCAACCAGATTAGATTCTGGGTATCCAGGATTGCTTGCGTAATGGGTTGGGCATTTTTACTAATCCTTGAAATCTTTGATGTGGCTGCTGACTGGGAGCTAGGATGCATTCTTCCCCTCTGGCTCATCAGCTTCCATTCCATGAGTCTCCAGTGTCTGTGCTACTTTATCTCCACAGCTGACTTAGCAGAGATAGGACGCCTCCTGTTCTCTTCTTTCTTGCCTGACTCACTCCCACAGTGTTATTCTCCCCTAGCAACAGGGCAGTGGGCTGAGCAAATGAGGCAGCACCCCCCGCTTGCCAGCTCACCACCTTCTGAAGCTGTCTGTTTATGCAACATTTTGCTCATTCTTTCTCCATCAAATTCTCCCAGTTTCCAGGTACTTATTCAGAGGGGTTCATGTGAGGTCTTTTCTTTCCCTTCACTTACTTTCAGCATGGAAATGAATGCAGTAATAGTATTATCAGTCCATCTTTTTTTTTTTTTTTTTAGCATTTCTTGGGGATCTTATGCTTTTGACATTCATTTTTTGTCTTGTGATATCTCTTGTATTTCTTGAGCAGGTGTTTAAATCTCTCCTTTTAATTTAGCTTTTTTTTTTTTTTTTTCTGGTTTATGCTGTCTCTCTGAATCTAGCTAGAAGGTGAATTAATACTTGTGGCTGAAAAGAAGCTCTTTTGACCTAGGATCCTGGTCTTCTACATGAGAGTTAAGGCCTTTCTCATTTGGCTAAAAGTATTTCAGAGAAAAAAATATAGAAATTCAATACTAATCAGTAATTCTGTTCTCTACCCTTTAGAGAAAAGGGATTTGTACTTTTGGGGATCAACTTATTTTCTCCTTCCCTTTTGACAGGTTTTGGTAAATGTTCCACTCCAATAATATGTTAACATTTTCAGAGTTGATCCAGGTTAAAAAGTAAGTAGACTCTGTTTTGTTCTCCTTCTCCTTGGTTCTTTCTCACCATCACCTTTAGCCACTGCCCCTCTCCCATTTCTTTCTCCTACCAGGTCAGAATCTGCCCTCTGCTTGTTTCGGGTCAGTATGCTTGCAAGAATTCCAGTTTACTGCTTGGTTAATCACTAATCACTCTCATGTGACATGCTTTGTGAGATAGACTCACTGTTGGCTATTCTCAAAGTATAGCTGTAGTGACAAAATCATTACAAATGTCTTTGGCTACTGTATTCAGAAAATATCTTAAATATATAAGAATTTGGAAAGCAGCTTTATCCTTTAAAGCAGTTTTACTCAATACTGCAGTTGGCTCAGAGATCAAGAAGGGATCTGGGTCTGTCTAATCTGTCTAATCCCCAGCACCAGGATTGTGATGGAAAAGTTAAGGTGTTTGTTTGCTTGTTTTTTCTTTTTTTGGCCATGCCGCGTGACTTGTGGGATCTTAGTTCTCTGATCAGGGATTGAACCGAGGCCCAGGCAGTGAAAGCACTGAGTCTTAACCACTGGACCACCAAAAACAAAAATTGCTGGAAAAGTTCAGTTTTGAGGGTTGCTGAAGTGGAATAGGTTTGGAGAAGGACAGAAAATCAGAGGTTAAGGTTATTATAATAGAGGTGGAAGAACTGGGACAGAGAACTCAGAATGAGGGACCATATTTTGTCCCTCCAGGTATGTCTTGTGTCAAAGGGAAATAAAGGCAGAGGGTTGTAGAGAGTGAGGATTAAAAACAAAGTTACCATGTCTAAAGAGTCATTACTAGCGACTTGGGAGTTTCAGTTCGGTGAAGGAAATTCATCATTCTACTCTGAGATCAATGCAAAGAAATAGAGGAAAACAACAGAATGGGGTAGAGTAGAGATCTCTTCAAGAAAATCAGAGATACCAAAGGAACATTTAATGCAAAGATGAGCTTGATAAAGGACAGAAATGGTATGGACCTAACAGAAGCAGAAGATATTAAGAAGAGATGGCAAGAATACACAGAAGAACTGTACAAAAAAGATCTTCACGACCCAGATAATCACGATGGTGTGATCACTCACCTAGAGCCAGACATCCTGGAATGTGAAGTCAAGTGGGCCTTAGAAAGCATCACTACGAGCAAAGCTAGTGGAGGTGATGGAATTCCAGTTGAGCTATTCCAAATCCTGAAAGATGATGCTGTGAAAGTGCTGCACTCAATATGCCAGCAAATGCGGAAAACTCAGCAGTGGCCACAGGACTGGAAAAGGTCAGTGTTCATTCCAATCCCAAAGAAAGGCAATGCCAAAGAATGCTCAAACTACCTCACAATTGCACTCATCTCACACGCTAGTAAAGAAATGCTCAAAATTCTCCAAGCCAGGCTTCAGCAATATGTGAACGGTGAACTTCCTGATGTTCAAGCTGGATTTAGAAAAGGCAGAGGAACCAGAGATCAAATTGCCAATATCCGCTGGATCATGGAAAAAGCAAAAGAGTTCCAGAAAAACATCTATTTCTGCTTTATTGACTATGCCAAAGCCTTTGACTGTGTGGACCTCAATAAACTGTGGAAAATTCTTAAAGAGATGGGAATACTAGACCATCTGATCTGCTTCTTGAGAAATTTGTATGCAGGTCAGGAAGCAACAGTTAGAACCGGACATGGAACAACAGACTGGTTCCAAATAGGAAAAGGAGTACGTCAAGGCTGCATATTGTCACCCTGCTTATTTAACTTTTATGCAGAGTACATCATGAGAAACGCTGGACTGGAAGAAGCACAAGCTGGAATCAAGATTGCCGGGAGAAATATCAATAACCTCAGATATGCAGCTGACACCACCCTTATGGCAGAAAGTGAGGAGGAACTAAAAAGCCTCTCGATGAAAGTGAAAGAGGAGAGTGAAAAAGTTGGCTTAAAGCTCAACATTCAGAAAACAAAGATCATGGCACCTGGTCCCATCACTTCATGGGAAATAGATGGGGAAACAGTGGAAACAGTGTCAGACTTTATTGTTTTGGGCTCCCAAATCACTGCAGATGGTGACTTCAGCCATGAAATTAAAAGACGCTTACTCCTTGGAAGGAAAGTTATGACCAACCTAGACAGCATATTAAAAAGCAGAGACATTACTTTGCCAACAAAAGTGCGTCTAGTCAAGGCTATGGTTTTTCCTGTGGTCATGTATGGATGTGAGAGTTGGACTGTGAAGAAGGCTGAGTGCCGAAGAATTGATGCTTTTGAACTGTGGTGTTGGAGAAGACTCTTGAGAGTCCCTTGGACGGCAAGGAGATCCAACCAGTCCATTGTGAAGGAGATCAGCCCTGGGATTTCTTTGGAAGGAATGATGCTAAAGCTGAAACTCCAGTATTTTGGCCACCTCATGTGAAGAGTTGACTCATTGGAAAAGACTCTGATGCTGGGAGGGATTGGGGGCAGAAGGAGAAGGGGACAACAGAGGATGAGATGGCTGGATGGCATCACTGACTCGATGAACATGAGTTTGGGTGAACTCTGGGAGTTGGCGATGGACAGGGAGGCCTGGTGTGCTGCAGTTCATGGGGTTGCAAAGAGTCGGACACGACTGAGCGACTGATCTGATGTGATGGAGAACAGTAGGCAGTTTCCTTGAAAAAGTAAAAATAGAGCCCCCATGTGATCCTGCAATCCCACTCTTGGGCATATATCTGGAGAAAAACGTAATTTGTAAAGATATAGATATGTGCATCCTAATGTTCGTTGCAAGACTGTTTACAATAGCCAAGACATGGATGCAACCTAAATGTCCATCATCTGGTTATTTGAATGAATGGATAAAGAAGATATGGTATATGTATATTGGAATGGAACACAATGGACTATTAATCATAAGAAAGAATGAAATAATTCCATCTGCAATGACATGGATGTTTGTCTTTGAATTTTTTTCTGTTTTTGTTTGCAAGTTATGCCTTCTCTATTTTTATGTCAGTATCAAAGCTACTTTAATCTATATGCTTATCAAAGTTTAAGTTAATCAGTATCCTTATTGTTCTCTGATAAAAGAGACCGCAGAATGCTTAAACTCCATTCTCCTTCCCTTTTATATACTACTGCAGTTGTATTTTATCTATAGAATGTTTTCTGCCACAAACCAGAGTATTACCATTGGTTTAGACAGAATTTTAAAAATTTATTTGCCTATTTACTACTACAATATCTCTGCTCACCATTTGTTTTTACATTAAATCCTTTTGATGTTAGACAATTCTCTTGTCTGAAGTATAGTCCTTATAATGTTTCAATTACCTGAAAATGTCTTTATTTAACTCATTCTTGAAAAGTATTTTTCTAGTATTTTATTATGAAGATTTTCAAACATAGCAAAGTTGAAAGAGTGTTGTAGGGAATACCCATATACCTACCTAGATTCTACCATTATTATTTGAAAAGGGTATTTACTGGATATAGAGTTCCAGTTTGCTGGTTATTTTCTTTCTTTCAGTGGCTTTTATTCTGACTTTCAGTGGCTGGATATCAAGAAGTCAGTCATCAACCCCAATGCCAATTCTCTGTAGATCTATGTACCTGCTGTGGCTGTTTTTAAAAATTCTTTTCATCTCTGACATTGCTCAGTGATGTGTCTAGTGTGTGTTTTCTTGGGTTTCACTGAGCACCATGATCTGAAGACCATTATCTGTCAGCAATTCTGAAAAATCTTATCTCTTTAAATATAATTTCTTCTTTATTCTCACTAGTAATTCCTTATGCAGCTACTTTAAGCTGACTCCTCCACTTAAGATACTTTGGACTGCCTAAAGCACTAAGAATTGGTACTGCAAACCCCACTGAGGACCACCTAGTGAGTCTCACTGCCAGGAGAGTTTTCCCTTTTCTCCATTTCCTTAGCTTCAAAGATGGGGTGGGCAGGTTTACATGCTGTCCTCTTCCTGTGTGGTGGAGTTTAGCTCTTTTTCAGTTCTACTAGGTAGGTGATACCCTGTGGGGCCTCAACTTTCTGCAGGGATCTTCTGTCACATTCTTCACCTTGGCAGAACTTTGGCTTCACCACCTCTCTCTCTGCACCACTTCCTCCTAGAAGACACAAAAAGGGAAACTCAGTGGCTCAAGGAATGCACAGGAAACTTCAGGTAATGGCAGATCTGGCATTTCCCTCTTCCTCAGAATTGGTGCAAGTTAAATAACTCACACATAGAGATTCTGGGTGGACCTGGCTGGATAAAATAGGCAAAAGCATCATGACTCATTTCAGTGCATGATGACCAGAAAATTAAATCCAAGGAAAGCTTCTTCCAATCAAATGCGGGACCATCTGTGGACATATATTCTCGGATTTAACTCTCAATTACTTGACCTCATCAACGGTGATGAGGAAAACAGCTTTTAGAAATGATCACTAATTCAGAGATTACAAATAATCATTCATACAGCAAAATAGGGGTTTCCCAGAGGGTAAAGAATCAGCTTGCCATTGCAAGAGATGTAAGAGACATGGGTTTGATCCCTGGGTTGGGAAGATCCCCTGGAGGAGGGCACAGCAACCCACTACAATATTCTTGCCTGGAAAATCCCATGGACAGAGGAGCCTGGCAGGCTACAGTCCATAGGATAGCAAAGAGTCAAACACAACTGAAGTGACTTAGCATGCATGTACAGAGAAATGGGGCTCCATAAATGCCAGGTTAATTTGAAATGTTCATTTCTATTCAAGGTAAGCTTTCTAAGCATATGGAAACGTCTTTTTTTCATATCAAGTTGTTTTTTGGGGAACCAGATGTAATCTCAGGACTTTTTTTCATTCTAATTGTTACAACTGTGTTTATACTAGCTAAAACTATGCATGTTATTTACAGCAGAGCTTATTTGTGTCATTTTATCAATCATCATCAATACTTGATAGTTTCTGTAAATATTTCAGGATGTAAATTAAATATCCCTTGCCACTTGACTACCTTTCTTTTGGTAGCTTATGCCAACTATGTTTCGACCATATCTAAAAAACTTATGCTGCAATTTGTTCTTTTGGAATATATTAGGTATACTTTGGCAGTTAATGAAAAGAGATATGCTTCATGAAGATTTAAGTATTTACATTCTTATATCATCTTAATATATGATTCAATGGAAACACACACATATGTACAAAGAAGAACTGTAAATGGATCTATGCTTTTTACATTAAGAGAGTAAAGCAAATGATGAAAGTGTCCTACAGTGCTGTGTTGCTATTTATACTTCCTAAACCATGTAACTGTAGTGGATCTTAGCTACATTTCTCATGTAACAAGTTGGTAATTATGAAAACAATGGAAACAGTGACAGACTTTAATTTTTTGGGCTCTAACATGACTGCAGATGGTGACTGCAGCCATAAAATTAAAAGACACCTGCTCCTTGGTAGAAAAGTTATGACAAATCTAGATAGTATATTAAAAAGCAGAGATATTTCTTTGCCAACAAAGGTCCATATAGTCAAAGCTATGATTTTTCCAGTCATCATATATGGATGTGAAAGATGGACCATAAAGAAGGCTGAGAGCCAAAGAATTGATGCTTTCAAACTGTGGTGTTGGAGAAGACTCTTGAGAGTCCCTTGGACTGCACGGAGATCAAACCAGTCCATCCTAAAGGAAATCAACCCTGAATATTCATTGGAAGGACTGATGTTGAAGCTCCAATACTTTGGCCACCTGATGCAAAGAGCTGACTCATTGGAAAAGACCCTGATGCTGGGAAAGGTTGAAGGCAGGAGGAGAAGGGGACAACAGAGGATGAGATGGTTGGATAGCATCACTGACTCCATGGACATGAGTTTGAGCAAGCTCCAAGAGAGGTGAAGGACAGGGAAGCCTGGCCTGTTGCAGACCATGGGGTCACAAAGAGTTGGACATGACTGAGCGACTGAACAACAACAACAACAATTATTTTTATAACCATTATTGTTTGGCTGCAAACACAGTTTGGCAGTAATATCTTATTTTTTAAAATGGTTTGTATATTTAACATTAGATAATCCTTACTGTCTTTTACTGTTTCATCTTTTGAGATATCATCCTTGTAAACATGTTCAATAAAAGTGAGAAGCAAATATGTGAACAAACATACGAAACTCATTGAACAAAGTGAAGCTCTTAAAACATTAACAAATCTCTTAATGATATCCAGTTTATTATCAGAGAACCATTTAGATATTGGGCAATATGACTGAATAAGTAATTTGAGCACTATGTATTATTTTAGATATAATTTCTCACATGTGAGCCATGTGTTTTCAAATTTTACTTTTAAATAAATGTTTCTGCTCACTGGAATTTAAGCTCCATGAGGACAGGGACATTGTTTTGTGCACCATTAATTTCTAGTTGAGGACATAATTGTCACCAACATCTTTTTCAATGAACAAGCTATTACATAATTAAAACTAATTGATAGTGGAAAATATTTTTGTAAACAGAAGAAATAAAATGTGGTCTTAATTTCAGTCAGTATTTCTTCAAGACTATTAATATTTAACACGTTTTGTGACTACCGGGTTAGGTGCATACAAATTTAAAGCAAGTGTATTTTCTTGGTGTATTGTTCTTTTTATCATTACATAAAGACTTTCTTTGGAGAAAGGAATGACAACCCACTCCCATATTCTTGCCTGGAGAGTTCCATGGATAGAGGAGCCTGGTGAGCTACAGTCCATGGGGTAGCAATGAGTCGCGACCGAGAGACTAACACTTTCACTTTCAAAGACTCTTCCTGTGAAATCATATCTTTTTTGATGTTAGTCTCTGTCTGATATTGTTATACTGATTTCTTCCTGCCCTTGTCCCCTCTCCTTTCTGCCTTCTCTCCCTCTCTCCTCCCCTTTCTTTCCTTTTACCTGTTCTTCCTTCTCTTTCCTTCTCCTCTCCTCCTCTTCTTCCTAATCCTCATCTTCCTCTTCTTTCTGAATATTTGCCTGGTGTATCTTCTTTCATCCTCTTATTAATTTATTCTTGACATTTTTGAGCCATTGTAGATATGTTTATATAAAGCACATAGCTGGGTTTTGCTGGTCTGTTCTTTAAAATCTTGCCTGGGAATCTTCTCCCTTATAGGGTTATTTGTTTCATTACACAGTTGCTTTGATTACTAGAACATTGGGCTTATGTGTCTATATCTCATGGCTTTTATTTTTGCTTTCACTTTCTGCTTTCCTAACCTGGGGCTTCCCTGGTGGCTCAGAGGGTAAAGGGGGGTAATGTGCCTGTAATGTGGGGGACCAGGTTTGATCCCTGGGTTGGGAAGATTCTCTGGAGAAGGAAATGGCAACCCACTTCAGTATTCTTGCCTGGAGTATCCACATGAACAGAGAAGCCTGGTGGGCTATAGTCCATAGGGTTGCAAAGAATTGGACACGACTGAGCAACTTCACTTTCTTTTCCTAATTATCTTGGAAAGACTGAGTTTTCTTTATTCCTATCCCCCATTCCAACTACCAATTTGGAATTTCTATATTTTGTTTCTGACCTTTAAAGAGTCGATCTTAAAACATCTTAACATCAACACATGACTTAATATGATTTAATATTAATTAGTAGCTTTATGCTCATACCCTTAGATACATATTAGCTTTCTCCTCTCATTCCAACTTCTGTGGTTATTTTATTATTTTTTAAATAATATTTTTATTTATTGTTGTTTAGTAACTAAGTCCTGTGCAACTCTTTTGTGACCCCATGGACTGTAGCCCACCTGGTTCCTCCGTCCTTGGGATTTCCCAGGCAAGAATAGTGGAGTGGGTTGCCATTTCCTTCTCCAGGGGATCTTCCCGACCCAGGGATGGAACTTGAGTCTCCTGCAATGCAGATATATTCTCCAAACTGAGCCACCCTTACTAATCAATGTTTGTTTAGATTTACAAATAACTGCTCATCAATGCTTCACTTTTCTTCTCCTTGAAGCACATGTCTTTTAATTGAATCATAAGACATTGACATTTTTGTGCATCAAAGATGGCTGAATATCAGACATTTCATGTGGTTCAATCTAATAGTCATTTCTCGGAAAAACTGTGGGCAGTAAACTTTTTCAATTCAAAAATCGAAAAATTTTTTCATTTCACCATCACATCTATATGGTTTAGCTATGTGTATCCTCTGCTGCTGCTGCTGCTTAGTCGCTTCAGTTGTGTTCGACTCTGTGTGACCCTATGGGCTATAGCCCGCCAGGCTCCTCTGTCCATGGGGATTCTCCAGGCAAGAAAACTGGAGTGGGTAACCATGCCCTCCTCCAGGGAATCTTCCCACCCAGGGATTGAACCTGCATCTCCTGCACTGCAGGCAGATTCTTTACCACTGAGCCACCAGGGAAGCCATGTATATCCTCTGCTTGGGTTATTTTCCCTCATTGCTTCAAGATGTCTCATTGCCTTCTGGAATCATGATTGCTAATAAGAAGTCTACTGTCATTCTAATCATTATTTATTTATAGATAACTTGTCTTTACTTTCTTATTCCTTTATCATTGAAATTTGGAAAGTTTTCTATAACATATCTGGGTGTGGATATTTTTATTTGTTTTTAACTTCAAAGAGTTTGCCCTTCTTTTCTAGATGTTTTAAGTCATATATATATATATATATATTTAAGTTGGCCTGTTCATTTTCTGTTTCTAAGCTTTTCCTTATGGTTTTTGTTCCTTCATTATCTCCTTTAAGTATCTTATTATACTTCCTTGTAGTCCCTTTCATACTGTATATAATCTATATTTGGGGAGTGCTTAATTTTCCTATTGACTGCATTTTCTTAATCTCTTCCATTGTGTCTTGATTTCTCACTGAACTTATAAATGATTTTCAGCTATGGTAATTTCCCCACCTCCATTCCACCCCCACTTTCCTGGAATTTTCTTAAATCCTTATTTTTAAGGTATTCCCAAAGAATGATTTCACATTTTTTAGGATGCAAAAAGTGCTTTTTATAGCAACAATTTTTATGTTCATATCAATTGCATGGTTTGTGGTGTCTTAATCGTGTGGGTGTTACACACTTAAACCCTACATCTGTGTTAATGGGTACCTTGCATTTTGATTTCTCACAGTTGATTTGTTTTTCACTCAAGGCCCTGGAGAGGTGGCAATCTTTTGAACTGCTTTTACAGTTAGGTGGAAGGAGTTACTTTAGTCTCTTCATGGAGGAGGTAGTTCTTCAAGGCTCCATGCCTTACCTGGGAAGTCCAACTACAGATCTTGCCCCATGAAGACGTTCTATCTCTGGTCCCCGTAGAAACATTCATTAATCCTGAGCCTCCATTGTCTGTGATTGAAGTTGAAGCTGCTGTTGGGTCCTCTCTGTCCTCTGGCCTTGGTTTCTCTGTTTATTTGGCACAATGGGGATTTTCTATTTTTTTCTAGAGTGGTTATGTCTTATTTTTTTTTGTTTTTGCTACATTTTATTCATTTGGTTATGGTCCATTTCTTGGTTTATGCTTACGTTTCTTTGTTGCCTTTTAATTTTGACCTTTTTTTGTTGCTTCTAACTGAAACTCTAACATTCATTGTGTGATATATTTTAAAATAAGCTGTAGTATCTTACAAATTTGATATAAATTTAATTCACAATACTTGTAGAACAACTTCTGTTTTATACAGATGCCTTTTGTCTTGTATTTACATTAAGTGAAAGTATTGTTACAGTTGTGAAAATCCAGTTTGTTGAAAATTGCCCACCAAGAGATGGAGAACTTTCTCTAAGAAAGTAGACACACATTATTAAATGATAAATTTTCTTCTCTCATTCTTATTAGTTTAGAATGCTGAAATTAAGAATTTTGAGGATATCCGTGTCCAAAGGTTAATGTAGGAGTTTTAAAGCAAGACATTCTAGAATAATCAACCATTTTTCAATCCTTTTTACCTTTTATTCTCCTCTTCTGTATTTCAAACAACAAAAAGTAAATCAACCTCTCATCTTGTAAGATTATTAGGTCTTAAAGGTGCTATTTTCTTGGATAAATATTTGTTATAATTATATATTATTTTTCAGTGGAGATAGCTAATTTTTAAAAGAAATGATAAATTTGGGTTAATTAATCCTACTGTTTGTACTAAGTATATTTTATTTATTGAGTCTTTTTAGAATTGACAATTTGTTCTATTTTTAAAAATTTGTTCTATTTTTATGAAAATAGAACATCTTTATATAAATTAGAAGAAATAGGTAAGTAGAGTAACTTTTATAGCATAGCAGAACATTTAGTGTAGATGCACAGACAGACAGACAGACAGACACACACACACACACACACACACACACACACACAGCCATGCCATGCCATTGACGTCATTTTCATTTACTTTTTGTTTTTTCTGGCAACAGTGGAACATGCCCTGACAATCCACCTTCCATTATAAATATTTTAAAAACTAGGCAGAAGAGAGTCATCCCTTAACCACAGTCATATAATGTAATGAAGGATACACACAGCTGCAGCAACACTCTGTAATTACTTAATTTGTTTTTGACAGCCCCCATTTGCAGAGGTGAGGAAAGTATGAACCACACATGAGTAAGGATTTTACGTATACCCGAATTTGTTTGTCAGCTGTGAATATTCACACATTTTCTTGGAAAATGACACAAATTATGGGGCAGGAAATCAAAACCAACGTCACCCTTTTCCCAGCAGAGAAAGAGCTCAAGATAATGTTTGCTGTCAATGAAAATTTGAAGCAAAAACTCAAGCCAGCGTCTCCTCTCCAAGAAGAAGTAAATTAGCCAGCACTTTCCAGCTTGTGGCATTAGAGTGGGAGTGGGAGTTAAGAATATAGGTCTTGCTCATCAGATGGAAGAGCTTATTTTAATGACTAAATGGAGCCTAGAACAGGCCACCATATTTATCCCAAGTAACTTTCATAATAATTATGTGTTGAGTGGTGCCTCTTTCTGTGGTTTTTGTAACTCAACCATGGGCATTCAGAGTGATCCCCATTATGCACTTCTTAGGTAACCAGTGTTGACCTACATAGGAGCGAGGTTGATGGGGCTGTGGGATGTTTCCTGGATCCTCTGAGACATGTCCTGAGTTGTCTGGAACTGAACACTTTACAGGGACTGGTCTTGAAGTGGAATTAGGGCAAGATGAAACCCAATGATCAGAGATAAGTGACTGAGATCTGATCTCTTTTGAGGAGTATGAGAAGTCTCCTCCTACCCCAGCTGGGAGTTGGAGTGGTGATCCAAAACAACAAAATCAAACAGTTCTGTAAAGGAATGATGGAGACCTTACAAAGTAGGGGAGCACAGAACAATGAAATAATTTGAGTTATCTCAGAGTTATCAGTAGTCATAACGATGCTTTTCAACGCAGTAATTGGGCCTGATTAAGAGGATGTCTGTCACCTTATGAAGATGGGATAATTAACATCTTACATAAATCAGAGTAAGGAACTGTAATAAAGGGTATATTATTAACATCATATTGAGAAACTAGGCAGAGCTCTGGACTTATTTACCTGATAGAAATCTGACCAAGTGGAGTTAAAAATCTGTCTGTGCTTTCCTTGTCTCCAATTTTCTTGGTTCTTTTTGGTAATAGGATTCCAATACATGAAACCATATGCAAATATCATAAGCAGTAATTGAAGGCAGAGTTACATGTGATGTGAGCTTCCCAGGTGGCGAGTGGTAAAGAATCTGCCGGCCAGTGCAGGAGATGCAAGAGACGAGGGTTTGATCCCTGAGTTCGGAAGATCCCCTGGAGGAGGAAATGGCAACTCACTCTAGTATTCTTGTCAGAAAAATATCATGGACGAGGAGTCCAGTGGGCTATAGTCCATGGGGTTGCAAAGAGTCGGACATGATTGAGTGATAGCATGTACATGTGATCTAGTTAGCTCACCATGAAGAAAATTCTTGGGATGAGTTTTGGGAAGATTTCTTCCCTGAAGAAGGAGGTCATGAGGGGAGGAATTTGAGTTATAAAAAGAGTCAACTTGAAGTTGTAGAGAGCTCCTAGAGATCAGATCAGATCGGTCGCTCAGTCATGTCCGACTCTTTGCGACCCCATGAATCGCAGCACGCCAGGCCTCCCTGTCCATCACCAACTCCCGGAGTTCACTGAGACTCACGTCCATGGAGTCACTGATGCCATCCAGCCATCTCATCCTCTGTCGTCCCCTTCTCCTCCTGCCCCCAATCCCTCCGAGCATCAGAGTCTTTTCCAGTGAGTCAACTCTTCGCATGAGGTGGCCAAAGTACTGGAGTTTCAGCTTTAGTATCATTCCTTCCAAAGAGATGCTTATCTGTAATTGCTCTTCTGCCTTTGATCAAAATCATGAAGTTACATATTCACATTATCTTGTATATTCTACTCAACAGGCAAGGATTAAGCCAGGGAAGAAGCACGTATTTCCTCTCAGGTGTCCTGAGTACTTTGGCCCAAGGTCATTGTCATCAGACAGCCTGCGACTAAGGTTGCTTTTTCTGCCCTTCCCAGCACCCCATAGCCTCAGGCTTCCAGAGCAGACTGTGGAGTCAGAGTTGTGCTTGATCCTGCCTAAAGACAAAGGAGGTGTTTAACAGTAGGGTACTGAAGGTTGTGGGCATCTTTGTCCTTATATCATTTTATTCCAGTTCTCAAGGTCAGTCTCCCAAAGAGCACCCTTTTAAGCTATGGTACTTAAGGCAGTACTCACCTTTCTCTACAATCCTCTCCAAATGTTATTTAATGTTTTCACTAGTGGACACATTTATACGTACTTACTTGAACTTTGGAGAGTGATTTTACTTGATAAATCTCAGTACCTCGTCTGTCCTTGGAATTTTCCAGGCAAGAAAACTGGAGTGGGTTGCCATCTCCTGCTCCCAACCCAGGGATCTTCCCAACCCAGGGATCAAACATGCCTCTCTTGCATCTCCTGCATTGGCAGGTAGATTCTTTATCACCAGCACCACCTGGGAAGTCCTGATAATTCTCAGCAACTTAATATATACCTATAAGGATTGATCTGAAGGCACTGGCAAATTATAGATGAATGTATTGAAATCAAAGTGCTATGGCCCCTGATTCATTCTTCAAGTTTTTTTTTTTTTTTTTCTCTCTCTCTCACATTAGAAACATGTAAACTGATTGCTTACAACTTGAGTTCAGTTCAGTTGTTCAGTTGTGTTCGACTCTGCGGCCCCATGAACCGCAGCATGCCAGGCCTCCCTGTCCATCACCAACTCCTGGAGCCTACCCAAACTCATGTCCACTGAGTCAGTGATGCTGTCCAACCACCTCATCCTCTGTCATCCCTTCTCCTCTTGCCCTCAATCTTTCCTAGAATCAGGGTCTTTTCCAATGAGTCAGCTCTTCGCACGAGGTGGCCAAAGTATTGGAGTTTCAGCTTCAACATCAGTCCTTCCAATGAACACCCAGGACTGATCCCCTTTAGGATGGACTGGTTGGATCTCCTTGCAGTCCAAGGGAATCTCGGGAGTCTTCTCCAACACCACAGTTCAAAAGCATCAATTCTTCGGCGCTCAGCATTCTTTATAGTCCAACTCACACATCCATACATGACTACTGGAAAAACCATATCCTTGTCTAGGTGGACCTTTGTTGACAAAGTAATGTCTCTGCTTTTTAATATGCTGTCTAGTTTGGTCATAACTTTCCTTCCAAGGAGTAAGCGTCTTTTAATTTCATTGCTGCAATCACCATCTTCAGTGATTTAGGAGCCACAAAAAATAAAGACAGCCACTGTTTCCACTGTTTCCCCATCTATTTCCCATGAAGTGATGGGACCAGATGCCATGATCTTCGTTTTCTGAATGTTGAGCTTTAAGCCAACTTTTTCACTCTCCTCTTTCACTTTCATCAAGAGGCTTTTTAGTTCCTCTTCACTTTCTGCCATAAGGGTGGTGTCATCTGCCTATCTGAGGTTATTGATATTTCTCCCACCAATCTTGATTCCAGCTTGTGCTTCTTCCAGTCCAGTGTTTCTAATGATGTACTCTGCATAGAAGTTAAATAAGTAGGGTGACAATATACAGCCTTGACGTACTCCTTTTCCTATTTGGAACCAGTCTGTTGTTCCATGTCCAGTTCTAACTGTTGATTCCTGACCTGCATACAGGTTCCTCAAGAGGCAGGTCAGGTGGTCTGGTATTCCCATCTCTTTCAGAACTTTCCACAGTTTATTATGAACCACATAGTCAAAGGCTTTGGCATAGTCAATAAAGCAGAAGTAGATGTTTTTATGGAACTCCCTTGCTTTTTTGATGATCCAGCAGATGTTGGCAATTTGATCTCTGGTGTTCTTCCTTTTTACACAGCATTATTTAATGCTAGATTATTCATGAATATGTATAAATCCTTTTTATAAAGCTGAGAACTGTTAAATTAGATAAATCTAATTTATAAAAAATAATCCTGAATTAATTCAAGGTAGAAAGAATTAACCTAAGGAAGAAAATACTAAAATAAGGGCAAATATAGGCTACTGGAAATAAATTATTTGCATTTGAAACTTTGAAAAAATCTTTTGGCACCATTTATGCTCCCTTCCCCCTTCATTTTCCTTTTTTAGTTTTATTTCTTCTGTTGCTATTTGTAAGGGTAATTTATGATCATGATAACTAAATAATATAAAGATGTATAAAGAAAACTTTTATGATATCCCCTCTCTCCAACTATTAATGGGCTTCCCTTGTGGCTCATCTGGTAAAGAATCTGCCTGCAATGCGGGACACCTGGGTTCAATCCCTGGGTTGGAAAGATCCCCTGGAGAAGGGAAAGGCTACCCACTCCAGTATTCTGGCCTGGAAAATTCCATGGACTGTATAGTCCATGGGGTCTCAAAGAGTTGGACATGACTGAGTGACTTTCACTTTCAATAGCCTAGAATAAAATTTTTTTTGGTTCCTTTTTGTGATCCATACTAAGATATATATGCATATATATATCTTGATAGACATATACATATGCATATATATCTTTATATATTTTTTATGTATGTATATAAAACATATATTCATATATCTACAAGGAGATAATTTTTGGTTATTTTTTAAAATTAGGATTACAATATTACAGATTCTGTATCTATTATGCTGGATTCTTTTTTGGCCTATGCTTTCATTTTTCTTTGCTGTACCCAAAATTTTCTTTCTTGAAGAAATTCAACAAGTTTATTTTTTCACTTTACATAACATAGGATTTTCTGTGGGGTGATGAATATAGATCCAAACTCACTTTAAAAAATAAAACTGTAATATTTCATATTACTTAGCTATCACAATTTATTCAGGTAATGGATAGATATTACATAAGAAATGCATCCTCACTACTTAGGGGAGAAAAGTGCATTTAAGCTTTGTTCTCAAGGTCCTAACACGTAAGAGGAAAAAGGCAAGAACTTTCCTCTAAACTTTATTTTGTACACATGTATACACTCTTTATAGAGGTTTCTTATTTCAAACATTTTAGGAATACTGTTAGATAATTACATAAGCCATGAAACAGTGGTTATTGTGAAAATTGATAATGATTTTAAAATGTAACAGCTAATGTAAATGGTTCACCAAGAAGCTTATTAAATCTTTCATAAAGGTCCATTGTACTTAAAATCTAGTGAAGCTCATTTTGTCTTGGGGCTGTTAGATGAGCAATACACTTGGATATCTCTTACTGTAGTAGATTTAAAAAAGGCAATTTTTGTCCGTAAACCCAAACATAATGCACTGTGTTTTGGGTTAGCATTTTCTTTCACAATGCTTAAATCACTACAAATAACCAGCAATCAAAGGACTACTACATAAATCTTTATGTACTGCCACATTATTCAAAGTGGGGTTCCTGAGTTAGAGGGTATGCTTTTTTTACTTTTTAATAGAGAGTGGCATATTACCTTCCCTAAGAGGTAAATCAATTCATATTACCTTGTTTTCTCAAGTTGTTAATATTACTTTAGAAACATTACTTTATTTTAGAAATATTACTTTAGAAAGGGACATTAGGGAATATGCTGACTTTATGCTGCCACCTTTCTAGCTGGCTCCTTATTTTAAAATATAATATAAATAAATAGCTTAAATTATTCCCATCTGATCTTAATTTGTTCTTGAGATGAGAACTTAGAAATTGTATACAGTCCAAATACAAGTCCCCTTTAGCTCCTGCTCAGATAGATTTTTTTTTTACCCATTTTCTCCAAATTGCTCTAAGAGATGAATGGGACTTGTGGGTTTAGAAGACAAACAGATGAACACAATTGCAAGAGTAGATGTTTCTCTATTTGGATCACAAGGAGGAAAACACACATTAACTTTCATCACAGCTCTTGATTAGGTAGCTTTTTCAGTTAGGTTTTCTATCTCTGGTGATTTACCTATTGGTGAAGAATAAGTAGAACAATATTATGGGGCTAGAGTGAGATGGGAGGGGAAGAAAATGAAAAGGCAGCAAAGTAAAGAAGGTTAGTTTGAATTCCAAGTTGTAATCTCCTATGTGCCTGATGCGCTGTGGGATCTAAATGAGTACTTACTGACATTTAGAGGTAGTATAAGACCTCCTTTGCTCCTACATTGAATAAAAGACCTATTTTTAACTGAAAGATGAAGTGATACTCAGCACTTTCTGTGCTGACTCTGGAAAGAGGTTCTTTGTTGGGATTCTTCAGAGGATGGGTTAAAAAAAAAACACCTAACTGATAAAACGTGTGCTTAGCCACTCAGTTGTGTCTGATTCTTTGTGACCCCATGGGCTGTACCCCACTAGACTTCTCTGTTTAGGGGATTTTCCAGGCAAGAATACTGGAGTCAGTTGCCATGCCCTTCTCCACAGGATCTTCCTGACCCAGGGAAAGAACCTGTGTCTCCTGTTTGGCAGACAGATTCTTTACCACTGAGCTACCTGCAAAGTTGCAACTAATTAAATGAGACTTGGTTAAAACATTGGTTTTCACTTAAAAAATTATGGCCTGTTAAATATCAAATGTTTGTGTTTCCTCACATTCATATGTTGAAGCTCTGGTGTGTATTTAGAAATTGGGCCTTAATTGGGAAGTAATTAGGATCAGATGAGATCATGAAGGTGGGTTCTTGGTCCAATGAGATTAGTGCTCTTTTAAATAGATACCACAGACTGCCCTCTCTCTCTCTCTCTCAATTCATGCACTTGAAGTGAGCAAAGACCAAATGGAAAAACAGCAAGAAAGAGGCTGTCTATGAGTGAGGAAGAGCGCTCCTATCTGTAACTAGGACTTATGATTGTCTGTGCATGTGTGCATGCTGTTGCTTCAGTTGTGTCCATCTCTTTGCAACCCTATGGACTGTAGCCTACCGGGGTCCTCTGTCCATGGGATTCTCCAGGCAAGAATACTGGAGTGGGTTGCCATGACTTCCTCCAGAGGATCTTCCCAACCCAGGGATGCAACCCAGGTCTCTTATGCCTCCTGCACTGGCAGGTGGGTTCTTTACCACTAGTGCCACCTGGAAAGCCCATCAGTGTCTGAAATCATATTATATATTCATGGATTGATTGTCTATAAGTCTAGAATGTAAACTCCACTGAAGACTTGCTCTTTCTCTTCAGTGTTGTATCCCTGAAACTCACAAATAGTGCCTGGCACATAGTAAGTGCTCAATAAATATTTCTTGAACAAGAGAATGAACTAACTGGAAACCAGACTTATTCCCCAAGTTTGAGTCGTTCTCTTGGACACCAGTCTGGTATTCTAGAAGTTCTGAGAAAGATCATTCCCCTATTCTGGCCAGTGTCCACACAGAGATTGTAAATAGCCCATAAACCCTGGATCTAAATCAAGGAACACTTGCCTGGGATTCCAGGGCTCAGTTTTTTATGAGTCCTCTGTTCCCATTGCCCACCTACCTGATCATGGCAGACTCCTTTGTCTGTATGGTAGACTCCATCTCACCTCTGTTTCTAGCAGCTGATGCTTGCCTGTGCTTTTCACATCCACCTGATGGTCTCATCCTAGTTTACACGGACTCCCAGCCTAGCCCAGTCGAATCCCCTTGATGTTTCTCAAAAAATGGTAGAAGATATGGTATGCTGCTGCTGCTGCTGCTGCTGCTAAGTCGCTTCAGTCGTGTCCGACTCTGTGTGACCCCATAGACGGCAGTCCACCAGGCTCCCCCATCCCTGGGATTCTCCAGGCAAGAACACTGGAGTGGGTTGCCATTTCCGTCTCCAATGCATGAAAGTGAAAAGTGAAAGTGAAGTCGATCAGTTGTGTCCAACTCAGCCACCCCATGGACTGCAGCCCACCAGGCTCCTCCGTCCATGGGATTTTCCAGGCAAGAGTACTGGAGTGGGGTGCCATTGCCTTCTCTGGAAGATATGGTATAGATGGTATATTTTCATGTTTATAATGTGTTTGTGCTTTGATATGTATTATAGTAGGATTCACATATCAAACAAATTTAAGTAAAAAAGATCACATACTGCATGATTTATTTGGTGATGTTGACTTTACTTGTTTATTTAATCCTATATATTTAAAAAAATTATAGATCTATTTATTTTTGCCTGTGCTGGCTATTCGTTGCTTTGCATGGGCTTTGTCTAGTTGCTATGAGCAGGGGCTACTCTTCATTGAAGTGTACGGTTTCTCACTGTGGTGGCTTCTCTGGCTGTGGAGCACAGGCTCTAGGTGCATGGGCTTCAGTAATTGCAGCAAGCAGGCTCAGTAGTTAGAGCACACAGGCTTAGTTGTTCCACGGCATATGGAATCTTCCCAGACTAGGGACAAACCTGCGTCCCCTGCATTGGCAGGCAGACTCTTATCCACTGCACTACCGGGGAAGTCCTATTTAAGCAACTATTGAAGTACAGTTGATTTACAGTGTTGTGTTAGTTTCAGGTATACAGCAGAGTGATTCAGTTTTATATAGAGATATTCACATTCTTTTCCCTTATAGATTATTACATAGTGTCAAGTATAATTCCCTGTGTTATAGAGTAGGTCCTTATTGGTTATCTATTTTATATTCAGTAATGTGTTTATATTAATTCTAAACTCCTAAAGTATTCCCCCACTTTGGTAACCATAAGTTTGTTATGTCTGTGGGACTATTTCTGTTTTGCATATTAGGTCATTTGTATCATTTTTTTTAGAGTCCACATAAAAGTGATAAGTCTTTAGGTCCATACATGTTGTTGCAAATGGCATTATTTCATTTTTTCATGGCTGGAGTAATATTCCACATTATAAATAGCATACTGTATGATTCTTTAAAAAGAAAAAAACAGGCTGGAAGAGGTCGATTTATAGGGACAGGAATCAGATCTCTGATTGCCAAAACCTGGGGAAAGGGGTGGATATGGACAATAAAAATAGGCCCAAGGGAAATTTTGGGATGATAGAAATATGTATCTTGATTGTGGTGATGGTTACACAGCTGTGTTTATTAAAATTTATCAAACTCAACACCTTAAAAGAGTGAATTTTACTGTATGTAGACTATATCTCAATAACCTGCCAAAAATCAAATCAAAAGCATTAGTTTGAAGACAATATCCAATGTTTAACTGTAAAGGTGGTATGCAGCAATGGTAAAAGATGGCAAGCAAATGATCAGAAATTGTAAAACAGTGTATTTAATGATATTTCAAAACTGGAGCATTGCTTAATATTGCATTAGATAATTACTTAGAGTATTATTGTCTCCCTCTGTTTTTACATTTCATCTGTGGATTGAACATCATTTCAGGTCCCTATGGCCTCCTCTAGCCCCCTACGGCTATAGGACTCTGAGCAGTTACACATGTGTGCCACTCAACTGTGTCTTGCTCCGGACAATCAAACCACTTGATTCCTATTGATGTGTACCAACTCATTGGAAAAGACCCTGATGCTGGAAAAGATTGAGGGGAGAAGAGGTTGACAGAGGATGAGACGGTTAGATAGCATCACTGACTCAATGGACATGAGTTTGAGCAAACTCTAGGAGATAGTGAGGGACAGGGAGGCCTAGCATGATTGCAGCTGTGGGGTCACAAAGAGTCAGACAAGACTTCGTGACTGAACACAGCAACAATACATAATGTAGGGCTTTCCAAGTGGCACTAATGGTAAAGAAGCTGCCTACCAATGCGGGAGACATGAGACGTGGGTTCAATCCCTGGTCAGGAAGATCTCCTGGAGGAGGCATGGCAACCCACTCCAGTATTCCTGCCTGGAAAATTCCATGGACAGAGGAGCCTGGCAGGATATAGTCCATAGGGTCTCACAGAATTGGACATGACTTAGCAACTTAGCATGCATAATATAAAATATACTTTATTAATTGAGATATAATTGACATATAACTTCATATTAGTTTCAGGTGTACAACATGATAATTTGATATTTGTATATATTGCAAAATGATCACAACAGTAAGTCAGTATCCATCAACTCACACAATTAATCTTTTTTCTTATAATGAGAACTTTTAAGATCTGCTCTCTTAGTAACTTTCAAACTATAATGCAGTATTATTAACTACAGTCACCACATTGTACATGTGGAAGTTTGTACCTTTTGATCACTTTCATGCATTTTGCTCACCTCCCACCTTGCAACCACTAATCTTTTCTCTGTATTTATGAATTCAGCTTTTTTTTTTTATTTCACATTAACAAGATCATACAGTATTTATCTTTCTATGTCTGACATTTTACTTAGCATAATGCCCTCAAGACCACCCATATTATTATAAATGGCAGGATTTTCTTCTTTGTTATGGTTGAATAATATTCCTATATATGTGTGTGTATATCACATTTTAAACCATTTTAAAGTATACAGTTCAGTTGTATTAAATACATTTTATTGTTATGCAAATATCACCATCTCCAGAACTTTTCATTTTATACAGCTGAATTCCCATTTCCATGAAATAATAACTCTTTATCTTAATCCCCATCCCACACCCCAGTAATGTTTTGTTCATTAACTTTGCCTTGATTACTGCTTTCTGGGTAACCAACACCCAAACTCTATTCCATATCCAGTCTGCCTTTGTCCTTTACTAAAATGGAGAATCTACAAAAAATATCTTTACTAAGTTAGGACATGAATTATGGTTTTTGTTCCCTTATTTCTTCTTTCTTGGGCTGATTTCTTCTCCTTTAAAAAATTCATTTAGCACAAGGGTGGGGGTTCTCCTGTGCTTTTGCATATGGTGTGTCCTCTTGAGCATTCTGTTTTGCTCAGTGGGAGAAACTGACCTTATATTAACTTTATATTGATAAGAACAAGGTTGCTGTATGGGGACAATGCAAAATTTTCATTAATTTTTAAGCTATATGATATTTACAAATGCTGGCTAAGTGCTTCGGGCTCTCTAGGGGATGTGAATCTACTCTCCTCTATCTATGGTTTCTTTGGAAAAGTCTGAAAAGGCCAGTGTTAAAGCCACCCCTTGGCCTCTTTGGCTTTGGTCTCTTTGAGTAAGTGAACTTGAACATGGTGGTCTTCTGCCCCTTTCCTATGACTTTGAGTGTGACTTTGAGTGTTCCTGACC